>NC_135341.1:33776203-34401203 GCF_023851605.1 Tamandua tetradactyla
AGTAGACTGCAACCCCAGCTAATATCTGGACTACAACTTCATGAAAAATCCCAAGACAAGAAGGACACAGCCGTTCTAGAATTCCTGACCAGAGAAATTAAAGGATAATAAATGCTTCTTGTTTTAGGCTGCTAAGGAAAAGTTCATGGGCAAAATGTCCACTAACAGGAAACAGATAAAGAATTGTGGTATATCCATTTGATGGAATACTACTCGGCAATAAAAAAGAAATGAACTACCGGTTGTGGAGTATTTGATTCAAGTCATAGGCTATGTGTTGTCCCCAAGCCTTTTGGCTAACTCTGCCTTCACAGATGACCAGCACCCCTTCCTCCTTGGGAGCCTAGCATGGCAATTGCACGACAGCGTCCGACATCTTCCTACCCTCTGGATAAAAGCCAACATCAGGAACCATACCCCATACTCAGCCTTGGCATGGCTAGGAGAAGAGTGTTGGCAAGATGATTTTAAGAAACCAGAATTCCTCTTGGGTTCAGTGCTGTGTTTAGAACCAGAAGTTTCCTCTCTTATTGGACTCCAGGCTGGAACCTTAAATTATAGGACAAATAAGGTTGTAGTATATCTAGTCCACCAACAGTGGATAATTGTGCCTCTTTCTCCACATCCTCTCCAGCACTTGTCTTTTTCTGTTTTATTGATAATGCCCATTCTTGTGGGTGTGAGATGATATCTCATTGTGGTTTTGATTTACCTTTCTCTAATAGCCAGGGAAGTTGAGCATCTTTTCATGTGCCTTTTGGCCATTCGTATTTCCTTTTCTGAGAAGTGTCTGTTCAAGTCTTTTGCCCATTTTGTAATTGGGTTGTCTGACTTTTTGTTGTTGTCTTGAACAGTCTATATATTCTGGATACCACACCTTTATCTGATATATCGTTTCCAAATATTGTCTCCCATTGTATAGGCTGTCTTTTTACTTTCTTGACAGAGTTTTTTGATGTGCAAAAGTGTTTAATTTTGAGGAGTTTCCATTTCTTTCTTTCTTTCTTCAATGCTCTTGCTTTGGGTGTAAGTTCTAGGAAACCGCCTCCTAGTATAAGATTTATAAGATATTTCCCTACATTTTCTTCTAACAGTTTTATGGTCTTAGATCTAATGTTTAGGTGTTTGATCCATTTTAGTTAATTTTTGTATAGGGTGTGAGATATGGATCCTCTTTGATTCTTTTGCATATGGATATCCAGTTCTCTAGGCACCATTTATTGAAGAGACTGTTCTGTCCCAGATGGGTTGGCTTGACTACCTTATCAAAGATGAAGTGTCCATAGGTGAGAGGATCTATATCTGAACAGTATTTCGATTCCTTTGGTCAGTATATCTATCTTTATGCCAGTACCATGCTGTTTTGACCACTGGAGCTTCATAATATGCCTTAAAGTCAGGTAACATGAGACCTCCAACTTCATTTTTTTTTCTCAGGATACTTTTAGCTATTCGGGGCACCCTGCCCTTCCAGATAAATTTGGTTGTTGATTTTTCTATTTCTGAAAAGTAAGTTTTTGGGATTTTAATTGGTATTGCATTGAATCTGTAAATCAATTTAGGTAGAATTGACATCTTAACTATATTTAGTCTTCCAGTCCATGAACACGGTATGTCCTTCCATCTATTTAGGTCTTTTGTATTTTTCTTTTAACAATTTATTGTAGTATTCTTTGAATAAGTATTTTGTATCTTTAGTTTAATTTATTCCTAAATATTTTATTCTTTTGGTTGCAATTGTAAATGGAATTTTTTTCTTGATTTCCCCCTCAGATTGTTTATTACGAGTGTATAGAAACAGTACAGAGTTTTGAGTGTTGATCTTGTCACCTGCCACTTTGTTGTACTCATTTATTAGCTCTAGTAGTTTTGCCGTGGGTTTTTTCGTGGTTTTCGGTAATATAATATAGTCTGCAAAAAGTGAAAGTTTTACTTCTTCCTTTCCAATTTTGATGCCTTGTATTTCTTTTTCTTGTCTAATTGCTCTGGCTAGAACTTCCAACACAGTGTTAAATAGCAGTGGTGATGGTGGACATCCTTGTCTTGTTCCTGATCTTAGGGGGAAAGTTTTGAGTTTTTCCCCATTGAAGATGATATTAGCTGTGGGTTTTTCATATATTCCCTTTATCATTTTGAGGAAGTTCTCTTCTATTCCAATCCTTTGAAGTGTTTTCAACAGGAAAGGATGTTGAATTTTGTCAAATGCCTTTTCTGCATCAATTGAGATGATCATGTGGTTTTTCTGCTTTGATTTGTTGATATGGTGTATTACATCGATTGATTTTCTTATGTTGAACCATCCTTACATACCTGGGATGAATCCTACATGGTCATGATGTATAATTCTTTTAATGTGTTGCTGGATTCGATTTGCTAGAATTTTGTTGAGGATTTTTGCGTCTATATTCATTAGAGAGATTGGTCTGTAGTTTTCTTTTTTTTTGTAATATCTTTTTCTCTCTTTGGTATGAGGGTGATGTTGGCTTCATAGAATGAGTTAGGTAGCTTTCCCTCCTCTTCAGTTTTTTTGAAGAGTTTGAGCAGGATTGATACTAATTCTTTCTGGAATTTTTGGTAGAATTCACATCTGAAGCCATCTGGTCCTGGACTTTTCTATTTGGGGAGCTTTGTTAATGACTGATTCAATTTCTTGTGATTGGTTTGTTGAGGTTGTCTATTTCTTCTTGAGTCAATGTTGGTTGTTCATGCCTTTCTAGAAAGTTGTCCATTTCATCTACATTGTCGTATTTATTAGCATAAAGTTGTTCATAGTATCCTGTCGTTACTTCCTTTATTTCTGTGGGGTCACACAATAATTTTTAATTTTTATGTAATCCAATTTATTTTTTTCTTTTGTTGCTTGGGCTTTTGGTGTTATATTTAAGAAACCATTGCCAAATCCAACGTCATGAAAATTTCCCCTATGTTTTATACTTTTAGCTCTTAAATGTAGGTCTTTGATCCAGTTTGATTAATTTTTATATTTTATATGAGGTGAGGGTCTGACTTCATTCTTTTAAGTGTGGATATCCAATTATCCCAGCACCATTTGTGCAAAAACTGTGCTTTCCCATATACCAGAAATGGACTGGCTTTTAACAGTGGGATATTATTAGCTTACAAATTTATAGTCCTGAGGCCATGAAAAATGTACCAATAAAGGCTTCAACAGGATGGTACCTTCTCAGAAGACTGGTACCGATGAGCTTAGGCTCCTCTGTCAGGCAACAAGGCACATGGCGATGTCTGTTGGTCTTTCTCTCCCGTGTTCTGTTACTTATTCAGCTTCTGACTTTTCCGAGTATGGCTTTTTATCATAGCTTCTCTGAATTTCATCTCTTCACTTCTGCATATGTTTTATCCTCTTGTAAAGGACTCCAGTGAGCACATTGAGACCCATCTTGAATGGGGTGGGTCAAATCTCACTTGATATAACCTAATCAAAACATTGTAACTACAATAGGTTTACACCCACAGTAATTGATTAAAAGGACATGACCTTTTCTGGGGTACATACAACTTCAAATTACCGTAAATGGTCTTGGCACCCTTATCGAAAATTAATTGACCCTACATGTATGAATGTATTTCTGAACTTACAGTTCTGTTCCATTGATTTATTTGTTTTTCCTTATGCCGGTACCATACTGTTTTGATCATTGGAATTTTGTACTAAAATTTGAAATTAAAAGGTGAGTCCTCCAACTTATTCTTTTTCGAGATTATTTTGGCTATTTAGAGACCCCTTGCAATTCAATATGAGTTTGAGGATTGGCTTTTCCATTTCTACAGAAAAGGCCATTGGGATATTGATTAAGACTGTGTTGAATGTATAGATCTTTTAACAATATTTAGTCTTCCAGTCCATAAACATGGTATTTCTTTCCATTTAGTTTCTCGCAGTAGTGTTTTATAGTTCTTAGTGTATGTCATGCAATTCTTAATTTAGTCTTAAGTATTTTTTATATAATTATACATGGAATTTTGTATTTTCCTTTTTGAATTGTTCAGTGCTAGTACATAGGAATACAACTAATTTTTGTCACATTTGATTCATCTTGTAATTTATAACTTACCAGAGTTTTATTAGCTCTAACAGTTTTTTTATATGGATTCTTTAAGACTTTCTAAATATAAGATCGTGTCATCTGTGCATAGAGATAGTTGTACATCTTTCTTTCCAGTTTGTATACCTTCTATTTCTTTTCTTGCCTAATTGCTTTTGTTAGATCTTCTGGTACAGTGTTGTGTAGAAGGGTTGAAAGTGGGCATCCTTATCTTATTGTTAATCTTACAGGGAAGCTTTCAATCTTTTGCTCTTAAGTACAATGTAAGCTGTGAGTTTTTCATGTATGCCGTTTGCCATGTTGAGGAATTTCCCCTCTGTTCTCCCTTTTCTGAATAACTTTTTATCATGAAAGGGTGTTGGATTTTGTCAAATTCTTTTCCTGCATCAATTGAGGTGTGGATTTTTTTTCCCTTCATTCTGTTAATGTGTATTGCATTGATTGATTTTCATATGTTGGCCCACCATTGTATCCTAAGCTAACTCCCACTTCGTCTTGATGTATAATCCTTTTCTTCTGAAGGGGCCGGTGCATAGTCCAGGAATTGAACCCAGGTTTCCTAAATGGAAGGTGAGCATTCTACCACTGAACCACTATGATCTTTTTAATATGCAACTGGATTTGATTTGCTGGTATTTCATTGAGAAGTTTTAAATCTGTATTCATAAGGTATATTGGTGTGCAATTTTCTTTTGTGATATCTTTGTCTTTAATATTAAGATAATGCTGGCCTCATAGAAAGAGTTAGGAAATAATCCCTCTTCTCCTAATTTTTAAAAGTGTTTGAGATGGATTGGTGTTCATTCTTCTTTAAATGTTTGTTAGAATTTACCAATGAAGCCATCTGGTCCTGGGCCTTTTGTTGTTGGGAGGTTTTTAATTACTGATTTAATCTCTTTCCCTGTTATAAATCTATTCAGACTTTCTAATTCTTCTTAAGTCAGTTTTGGTTATTGGTATGTTTCTAGGAATTTTTAAATTTCATCTAGGTTATTTAATTTGTTGGTGTAAGATTACTCATAGTATTCTCTTATAATCATTTTCATTTCTGAAGGTCAGTAGTAATGTCCCCATTTTCATTTCTGAAGGTCAGTAGTAATGTCCCCACTTTCATTTCTGATTTTAGTAATGTGAACCCCCTCATTTTTTCTTCATCAGTCAAGCTAAAGGTTTGTCAATTTTGTTAATCTCTTTAAAGAATGAACTTTTGGTTTTGTTAATTTTCTCTATTGTTTTTCTATTCTCTATTTCATTTATTTCCCTCTGTGCTGGTTTGAATCTGTGAGGGACCCCAGAAAAGCCATGTCCTTTAATCCTCATTCAATATTGCTGGGTGGGAGCATTTTGATTGTTCCCTTGGAGATGTGACCAACCCAGTTGTGGGTGGTAACTTTTGATTAGATGATTTCCGCGGAGACGTGTCTCCACCCATTGAAGGTGGAGTTGCTTACTGGAATCCTTTAAAAGAGGAAATATTTTGGAGAGTACCTTTTGTGGAGCCACGAGAAAGCCAGCAGATGCCGCCATGTTCACCATGTACCGTTCCAGTTGAGAGAGAAGCATTGAATGTCATTGGCCTTCTTGATCCAGGGTATCTTTCCCTGGATGCCTTAAATTGGACATTTCTATAGACTTGTTTTATTTGGGACATTTTCTCAGCCTTAGAACTGTAAACTAGCAGCTTGTTAAATTCCCCTTTTCAAAAGCCATTCCATTTCTGATATATTGCATTCAGGCAGCTAGCAAAGTAGAACACCGTCTAATCTTTTTAATTTCCTTCTGCTAGCTTTGGGTTTAGTTTGCCCTCTAAGATTTTGATTGGGATTGTGTTGAAGCTATAGAAGATGAACTTGGGGAGAATTAACCTCTTAATAACATAGAGCCTCTCAATATATGAGCGTAGTATATTTCTTCATGTATGTTCATTTTATTTTTTTTAATCAGTGTTTTATAGTTTTTAGTAAAGTTAATTTTGCACATATGTTGTTAGATTTGTATAAGCATTTCATGTTTTGGTTGTTTTTTTTTTTTTTGGTGCTATTGAAAAGATAAAGGCCGAGAATTTTTTTTTTCTTTTAATAATGAAAGTTATCAAATCACAGATCTAAGAAGCTCAGAGAAATGACAAGCAGGTTAAAGATAAGATAGAAATAAAACAGAACAAAACCCTAGAGACATCATATTCAAACTGTTAAAAACCAAAGATTAAGAAAAAATCTTTTAGGTAGGGAGAAGACATTCATACAGAGGAGCAAAGGGAAGACTTACAGGAGACTTCTCATACAAAACTGAATAAGTCAGAAAACAAGAAAGTAACATCGTTAAAGTGTTGAAAGCAAAAAAACTGTCACCCAAGAATACTATACTCAGCAAAAATATCCTTTAAAGATGAATGGGAAACAAAGACCTTTTTTAGAGAAACAGAAGCTGAGAGAATTCATTACCAGTAAACTTGCTCTGTAAGAAATATCTGTTTTCTCTCTTCTCCTTCTGGAATTCTGATTGTCTGGAATTCCAATGTCTGTTTTTTGTCTTCTGGGATTCCAACTGGTGTTAGATAATTATTGTCCCACAGCTCATGGGTGCTGTTTTGTTTTGTTTTTCCCTCTTGTGTTTCAGCTTGGTAAATTTCAGTTGATCTGTCTTTACAGTAACATTTATATTCTTCAGCTGTGTTGCACCTATTAGTAGCCCGTCAAAGCCATTCTTCATCTCTGTTCTAGATTCTTATTTCTTGTATTTCCATTTGACTCTTTCTTATAGTTTCTACCTTCTGAAATTTCCCATCTGTTCATGCATATTGACTACCTTTTCTAGTAGAACCTTTAACATATAATCACAGTTATTTTAAATTCCATGTCTGATGGTACTAACATCTCATCTCTGAATCTGATTCTACTGATTGCTTTGTTTCTTGATAGTGTTTTTTTTTTCCCTTGACTTTATAGTTGTATCCCATAATTTTTGGCAATGACAGATGTGCTGGTTTGAAAGGAAGTATGCCCCCTAAGAAAAACCATGTTTTAATATAAATCCCATTTCATAAAGGTAGAATAATCCCTATTCAATACTGTATGTTTGAAACTGTAATCAGATCATCTCCCTGGATGATGTGATTTAGTCAAGAGTGGTTGTTAAATGGGATTAGGTGATGACATGTCTCTACCCATTTGGGTGGGTCTTGATTGGTTTATTGAAGTCCTATAAAAAAGGAAACGTTTTGAAGAAAGAGATTCAGAGAGAGCAGAGCAGAACGAGAAGCCAGAAGAAGCAGAGAGTCCACCAGCCAGCAACCTTGGGAATGAAGAAGGAAAACATCTCCCGGGGAGCATCATGAAACAGGAAGACAGGAGAAGAAGCTAGCAGATGATGCCTTGCTTGCCATGTGCCCTTCCAGCTGAGAGAGAAACCATGGCTGTGTTCGCCATGTGCCTTCTCGGAAGAGAAAGAGAGACCCTGATCTTCATCGGCCTTCTTGAACCAAGATATCTTTACCTGGATGCCTTAGATTGGACATTTCTATAGACTTGTTTTGATTGGGACATTTTCTCAGCCTTAGAACTGTAAACTAGCAACTCATTAAATTCCCCTTTTTAAAAGCCATTCCGTTTCTGGTATATTGCATTCCGGCAGCTAGCAAACTAGAACAACAGACTACATGCTTAGAACAGTAGAGACTGAAGTAAATCATGAGTCTTGACAGGAGTTGAGCTTAGTTTTAGTGTTGTACTTGGGGAGAGGTATGGATATTGGAAGGCTTTTCTCAGTGTTTCTGCTCCACTTCAGCTTTTAGCCTTCCCTGTGGACTTGGCCACTCAGATCTTGCCCTTCCCAGACAAGGAAGGAAAGCTGTTGTTCCTTGCAATTTTGTAGTAGGAGATTGTTGGGTTCTCTGTTGGCCTGGCCCAACTTCAGTCATAGGCAGACCCTTTGTCCTTGGGTCTACAAAGTAGAGAATATTCACTGGTTCTGCCCTTCCTTCAGCTGTACGAGACCTTCAGTGATCTCAGCTTGGGATAGTTTCCTGCCTATCTCTCATGAGTAGAGGATTTTCCCTTCCCTCAATAGCTTAAGGCCTTAGTTTTATAGGGAAGAAGGCGTCATGCCTTATTTTATGTTCACTCCTTTCCTCCAGGCCTGCAGACTCCAAGTAAGGTTTACCCTGGTCTGCTGCCCTGCCCTCAGTCTTTCTCATGAGCACCCATTGGAGATCTGGGGAGAAGAGCCTGCAAGTGGATGCAAATTCTCCTTGGGTGCAACAACTCCTACAGTTCCCAGGGGTTCTGCACTCTCACTGTAGCTCACACTTGGTCTTTAGTGATTTGTTAAAAATTTTAACTCAGTTCTTCTTACCCATTTATAAGGTACAATGTCCTTCCTCCCACGATTTGCCACAGGTGAGCCAATGCTGACATCCAGTTCTCCTTGAAGATGTCTGTCTTTGTTAGATTTCAAGGTAGTTGATTATTCTCTCACCTCAGCTCTCTGATTCAAGGTGATTCTTTTAGATGAGCTGCACTTTTTCTTGTATGGATGGAATTAACACTTGTTAACTTTCTATATCCTAGGAAAATCTCCTTCTCTACCTGCATGTTGATGGTGAAAAAAATGAGAGAGAGCACAGTCAAGCCAGAGACAGATGGGTTGGTTTCTTGTTACAAGAAAGACCTGCAAGCTGTCTTGTTTTGTTTTTTAATGAAATTGTTTGAGGGTTACCCATGTGTTCGTGTGGCTGAGCATCAAATCACTGATATTTATGAAATTCCTACTGTGTGTGAGGTGCTAAGCTCCTGGTGGTATATGACAGGTTCACAGCAAAGGAATCAGACCCCAAGGTAGGGCAGAACATTATAGACTCTTCCTGTGAGAGTCCAGAATCCTACCCACAGACCCCAAGTGAGATTTCCACAAAGGTAATAGATCCATCTATTTTGATAGTTCCCCCCACCCTTTCTTCAAATTCCTTTTTGATATTAAGATGTTTATATATGATAAAAGTAAAAAGTTGTTGGCTTGGTGTTGATCTGTGTGTGGGGGCAGGGAGGAGTTAACCTCTGTTGTGATGTTACTCATGATATACCTTACCTAACTCAGACCCACCAGGCAAAGCCCCTAGGACTCTTTGATGTTGATCAGGCAAAGCACTAATATGAGTTTTTTTTCCTTAAATGCTGCCGTGGTTCTTCTGCCATTGTCATTACTCAGAGCGTTGGTATGTATGTCTTTTCTCACCCTTTGCCTGTCTTTTTCTTATCTCTGCTTTATCACTTATTTGCCAAGCTCTCATATAAATGCCCTGTTTCCAGAGGTTAGAGTGCAGGTGAGTGGCTGCTGGGCTGTACGGAGTGGGGCTACTGGCTCTTTGTTGCAGTGCAGACACTGAGAGGGTTTGATTACATAGGAGTTTCACTGTGGTGGGCTTGGCTCTTTGAGGCTTTGAGTGTTTGTGGAAGGCCCTGCTTTGCGTTCATCTCTGTGTTAGGCAGGCATTCCAGGACAGGCAGGGTAGGGGGAGTGACACAATGGCTGTTAGACTAGGAGCTGGGGAGCCTCTGGGGGAGTGCAGGAGAGGAGATATGCTATAGTCACCTGCCAGAGGCTGTCTGATAACAGGAAAGAGCCTGTACTTTGGGTTCAGATCCCAGTTCTGTCATTTGCTGTATGACTTGAGGGTACACTACTTAACCTATTTGAGCTTATGCCTCTCATCTGAAAAGTAAAAAGTTAGTAACAACTTCTGCAAAGGTCTGTTGTAAGGATTAAGTCTGGTAACATGTAAAAACCTTGGCACATAGTACATGACAAGTAAACAACAGCAATTGCCCCGCCTTAAATGCCAGACTGGTGGTGGGCTAACAGTTGTAACATCTGCTGCCAAGAAAGGACAAGGAGACAGGGAAGGACTGTGTCCTGGTCCAAGTGGCATGGCCAGAGAAACGTCCCAGGACAAGGCAGGACTCTGGACTTGTGAGCAAAGCCTGGGGTTTGAGGCAGGGTACCTTTGGACAATTACTTCCATCTAAGCCTTGGTTTTCTTTGTCGTGAAATGGGGATCTCTGCACAGCCCCTTGGTAGTCCATGGAAGCATTGTAGTTCCTGCAGCCTTTTCTTCCAAAGGCCACCTTTTGGGCCAGGAGCACTGTGGCTGCTGTCCTCAATACTCCCTTGAGGCTTGACATTGGCTCAGAGGAATGGTTTCTGTTGCTAAAGTAAGTGGTGCTTACCCCACCTCCTTGTGCTTCCAAGGGCTCAGCTCAGCACTGTTTCTGGGCTGTTCTACAGAAACACTCAGGATTTCCATTTCCTCCTTCTCAGGCAGTAGGCAGACCTGTCTGGCCCACTTACAGAGGATGCAGGCTGTCAGGACAAAAGGGCTGCCTGGCCCCTACCCTCCTTCCAGTGTCCTTTCCTGGGGAGCCATTGAGACTTGGGTCCTGGGAGGACTGTGTGTAGCTAGAAGGGGGGGTCTTTGGAAGGAGTGGGTGCAGGACTGTGAACACTTTTCACATGAGGCCTGGTGGTGATTTCTGATTAATGCTTCCCATGGCTCTTTGAAAGGCAGGCCCAGTCATTGCCCCCATTCTGGAGAGGAAGTGGAGGCCCAGAGAGCTTTGGCTTCTTGCTTGTTAGTGATGGGGCTCAGATCTCAGGCAAGGCCTGTCTAGCTCATGATCTGGTTGCCCATTAAGCAGCGAGTCATTGTTCTTCACCTTTGTTCTACTGTGTCTTCTGACAGAACTGCCTGGGGGCTGGGGGCTGGGGGCTGCCACCATGGGTGAAAGCTTTTCAGGCAAGGCTGGTCTCCCCATGGGGCTTTTGAAATGTCTCCTTTTAGGATGGACTTCCAGATGGGCACTGAGTTTTCTTGAAGTACATTGATTCCTGGAGTCCTGGTGGGCTAAGTTCTTACCAAGTGGCCATAGCCCCATGGTACATGTGCTGACAGGCATGTGGGCATGTGCTGTTCCTGTTCGCACGCATATCCTTGGGCTCATGTCTCACCTTCGAGCTGCCCTTTAACCACCAGGGCCTGTGTTTTTCCAAATTCAAATTAATGTACACTTGAGGGCTTATGATCTATGAGATTAAAACAATTCCAGTAAAGGAAAATATGCAGGTAGGGTCCATGTGCTGAACTGCCCTTGTATTCCTCTTTTGCTGATTGGGAATCATCTTTGATTTGATTCTTTTTGAGGAGGACTCTGATGCTCATTCATATTGGCATGTCTAGGACAGAGCATCTTCCCAAGGCTGGGCAACTGTTGACTAGTCCAAGAGATGGGTAGATTCAGAGCAGATGCTCGCTGCTGCTGCTGGTGGGTCTATAGGCAGCCTAGAGTATTGGCAGGGCTGGGTGGTGAGCAGGTAGGCGGGTAGTATGGGTTGGGGATGGGATGGATGGAGTAGCTTTGGCTCTGTGGTGCAAATTTTGAGCCCATTGATATCCCGAGTCTAGAGGGGAGAGGAGTGATGAGAGCAGACAAGAGGCTGGGAGAGGGCACAGACACAAGGGCAGGTAGTTGGCCCTGTGGGCAGGCTGGCATAGATTCATTCCACGCATATATCCTGCCTCTGGAGAAGCAGCAGCTGGAGGGGATGGAGCAGACCGTGTGGAGTATTGTGTGCAAAGTGAAGGGAGGACAGGATGCTTGGAGCAGGGGAGAAGAAAGGTTGGATGAGGGTACCCCTAATGGAGAGGATCACAGGAGCCAGGCATGTATGTGTAGGAAGACAGCTGCAGAAAGAGGCAGGCCTGGCCAGTGTGCAAAGGGGTTTGGAGTTTCTCTGAAGGCAGCAGAGCTCTGGAGGACTAGTTCAGCTGGGAGTGCTGTGGTAGCATTTGGAATGTCCGTTAGTAAGGTAGCAGTTTGAAACCCTGGGCCCTGAGTGTGGCTGCATTTAAGGGCAACTGAGGCTTTGGGGCCATCACTGAGAACATCATTCTTACAGGGAATAAGTCCACAGAATAATTGTAGGTTCTAAGACCAGAATCAAGGCATCCACTGACCCTGCCATCAGGAACCCAGTGGCTCTGGGAAGCTCACCCTAACTTAACATGTGCATGAGGCAGGTGGCTGACTTTGGGGGACACATGTTGAACTGCAGTGAGCCCCCTCAGGAAATCATTTGTACTGGGGAGGTCTTCTGCATTTCAGGGCTGAGTTGTCTTTGGCAGAAATACTGAACCCCTAGAGTTCTTGGAGTTCTTGGAGTCCTTGGGGAAGATGGGCACTCACACAGAAATCCTTGTTTTCCCAGGGGACCTGGACCAGAGCAGGGGTTAGAACATCCCCTCAGTTCTGGGTCATAGCTACTGAGGCCTTGGGAAGGCTTTAGTATGGCCTGAAAAATCCCTGTGCTGGGGAAGTAGACTTGAGCTTTTGAGAAAGAGGGGGACTTCAGGGCCCGATGGGACATCAGTGTCTTTGGATTCACTGAGATACTGACAGGAGATTGCAAGCCAGGTAAAGGGGTGGGTCAGTCCCACTGCCTGGCCAGGCCTGTCTGAGGGCCTCTGCAAGCCAGTTGAGGATACTAGCTGGCCCACCTTCCCAACCCTTCCAGGCCTTCCCCAGCACAGACTGCCTAGCGCTGATTTCACTGATGCCCCTGCTCAGAAAGAAAAGCCTGGGAGTTGGGCCTGGACATGGAAACACTACCACATTGCTGTTTCCCACTGACATTTGAAAATTGTTTTATCAAGTTTACTGATGGTTTCCCATTTATTTGCTTAAAGGGGCTGTTTCTCAGTGTTTTCTCAAGCACGGAATAAGGACTGAGGGAGTGTCTTTCTTTTCTGTCTCTTTTTAAATAGCCTGAAGTGGATTTCCCCATCCCACCAGGCAGAGGCAGGAGTCAGGAGTCAGTGCAGAGCCAGCCCCAGGAGCCCCTCAGCGTGCCCCAGACACTGACCAGCACCCTGGAGCACATCGTGGGCCAGCTGGACGTCCTCACCCAGGTAGGCCATGGTGCATGTTCACCCCATTGTCTGCACGGAGCCTGGCATTTGGACTCTTTGAAGTTTGCTAGCAGGTGTTGGATTTTTTTAAAACATAATCATAATGGACAGTTTTCCAGTCAAATAGCTGTGTGTGCCCCGGGACCCTGGCTCTTGGAGTGATTTAAATCTTAACTTGACTCCTGTTCTCCCATCCATGCCATGTCAAGGCCCAAAAGAAACTTTCCGTATTGGGATTTAAGATAAGCCTGATGTCCTCAGATCCCTTCTCTGCTTGACTCTTGATGTCAGTCTGGCACTCTGAGACCCTCTGTCCTGGGGCAGCTCATGGGTAGATCAAAGCCATGGGAGGAACGCATGCAGCCCACAAGGGAAAGAGAGTGGTGTTAAGGGAGGGGCAGCAGCAAGGGAGACTGCTCCCCACTTCAGCCCACCAACGAGATGCAAAGCAACCTCAAACTCTTGGACTGAAATGGAGCCACAGGGGCACCGCCACCTTTCCTGCCACTCTAGGACTTGTACAAAGTGGGAAAAGCTCCTCCTCTCATGTCACACTGTCCCCAGCGTGACCCAGACAGGACTGTGCACATTGGACCCACCAAGGGAAGGACAGTAGAGAGAAAAGTCAGTGTGTCTTGGGTATTACGAGGCTATAGGGCATGTCTTGCAGACATTTCTGAAAGCCTCTTAACCCTTGAGAAGAAGGCATGTGCTGAGTGAGAGATGTGAAGAACGTGCAAGGATTTTTTTTAAATACCCCACCTCAAACCCATCAGAAATTGCACAGCCTGCTCAGTGTTCTTCACGGCCTCATCATGTGAGAGACCAAGGAAAGTGGAATCAATTAGAACTTTATAGGATAAAATTGGAAAATAAGTCTGAGAGGACGGTAAAAATAGCTTCAATTGATCCAGAGGAATATAATGCTAAAAACATTCCCTGTCATTTAGGGGCACACACAAGTTTTGTTACATGTTGGCAGCAGGAAGTATGATAGTAACTTCGCAAGCAATTTGCATCACAGAGAAAAAAGTATAGGCTCTCTTGTGTGGCCTGTGCCTGGGCCCTACACCCTTGTCCTAACATCATTAAGCCCCTTTGCCGAATGGTCTATCCCTGACCAGACCCATACGCCAAGCACGCCAGCCAGTTACCTGCTTTTCCAGAGCTGACATGTCTGTGCGTACCTGGATGCCACGAAATGAGAACTTGTGTTCTTTGTGGTCTCAACATCCTGAGGAAGCTTGAATTCTATAGACCAGTCCCCTAGTTGAGGCCTTGAGGGAAAATCTATTTTCAGAACTGCTCAAGGTGGATTTTGATTTAGCTAGCTGTGCTATTCTTAGGCTTAATTGTTTCCCAGACCTGGAGTTGGGGATCTAGCCAAGGTGTTCCAGCCACAGCCAGAACTGTCCCCACCAGTTTGGAGAAGGTATCCCCTGCCCACCCTTCGGGGTCAGGCTGGCTGAGGCAGGCCCATGGCAGTGTCCTCTCTGGACAATCCAGACTGACCCAGCTCTCTGGGTCTAGAGCCAGGCTCAGCTGGGCTCCCTACTGACCTGTGAGCCTCAGGTTCTGCCCCTTGGAGGGCATTCCCAACTGTGACACAATCCTGAAGGCCCTTGGGCTCTGGAGAGGGGTGGGTATCTGCCACCCCAGCAGTGTTTCCTACTTCAAAGATGTCTGTTGGAATCAAGCTGTTGTTCTCCATCCCACTCCTACCTCACTGCCCTTTCTCCTGTCACAAGGAAGTCCACATCAAAGTGGCCTCTGAGAGGGAAACTGTCCTTTCCAGGTCCTTTAGGACCACAAGGCTGCAGAACATCTTTACAGGGAATAGCCGTGGGGACTTTGGTGGGCAGTGGCCAGGCATGCTTGCTGAAGGATTTACATGAACAGGTCACCCCATCACAGACTCACACACCTGAGAGTCTGCCTTCCTGTTCAACAGGTCAGATGTGACCCAACATGGCGAGGCCTCCTCTGTCAATATTTTTGGCCCATTTGGTACCAGTCCTTGGTCCTCTCCAGGCCAATCTCAGGCCTCTCCAGGACAATCTCTTCAGTGGTCCCACTGTACAAAGTGAAGGCCTAGAGTTTGAGAAACTGAGCCAGGCCAAGCAAAGCTTCACCAAGCTTCCTAGCTCGTTGACCCTGGTCAAGTCACTCAACCTCCCTGTGTTGGTTTGCAAATCTGGAACTTGGAAAATGATACCCACTTCATAGACCTCCTGTGAGAATCAAATGAGTCAGCCCCTGGGAAGCTGGTTGACATTGTAGGTGCTGCTGCTGCTACTGCTACTATCATCACTGTTATTATTCCAGGCCTCCCTGGCCTGGGTGAGGGGATCTTCATAACAGCACCAGAAATAGCCCTCCGTCCTTCCCAATTCCCCACTGCCTCTCATAAACTAGACTCTTATCTGCTCAGAAGAAACATTTCTCGGCCCTTGGCGTTTAGGCAGCAGATTACCTTTATGTACACGTATTCGCTGAGCCCATTCTCTGTGTTAGGCCCTGTGTAAGACCCAGTCCCACCCTCAGGAAGACCCCAGGACTGATTCTGCTGATGTCAAAGCCAGGCCTCCAAGGAAGAATGGGACAGTTATGACTGCCAGAGCAAGCTGGGAATAGCATATCAGGTGGGCATCGAGCATACCAAGTCAAGGACACCATGGGTCCTGTTGTGAGGGTAATGGAAGACTGTGCAGAGGAAATGTGCTGGGCCTGTGATGGAAGGCCCAGGAGCTTGGGCTTTACTGAGTGGGGACACTGAGCAGAGCAGAATCAGGGCCTGACCCTTGCTAAGGATCTGGTGACAAGGACACAAAGTGTCCAGTAGCAGGACAAGGGGTAGAGTTGTCACAGCCCTACCCCCAGGAGGCAGCCCTTGTAGTTGCCCCAGCTTTGGATCTGCCTTGAAGCCAGCTTTCACTGCCGGACTGGGGGAGAGGGACAGTGTGCGAAAGCATTAGAGCAGCCAGGTAGCACGTGAGTGGCAAGAGTGGGGCATTCCGTGGGACTCTAACCACTGGACTCAAGTCCCAGGAATGCTTTTGAGCTGCTAGTTGGACTCTAGTGATTTGGCTGGGCAGGAGGATGAAAGGAGAGAGAGGGAGAAAAGAAGTCTTTCCCCAGGTCCCAGGAAGGAGGAAGGCACAGGAGGTGATGAGTGAACTGGGGTGCAGGCAGGAACCAAGGGTGGAACATGGGGCATGAGGATAGACCCCTTAGATCAGAGCTTTGAACCTTGTACCCAAACCTCTGGGACCAAGAAAGAAACTCATCAAGAACGTATACTTCTTGTGACAGCCATTCTTTAAATAGTTATTGTAATGTTTGGGGGGGAACAGTATTTCTCACTGGAATTTAGGTTTTTCTTTGGGCACCTTTTGCCTCATAAAACCTGATTTCTCAGGAGCTGTTAGGGCTGAGGTCCCGAGAACACACCCCATACTGTTTGCCTGCCTCCTCCTTCTCTCCTCTTACACAGATCTCATGTTTATCCCTGGAGCCACAGAGATTCTGCTGTGAGCCTAACCCATCCCTTACCCTCCCCACTCTGAAGAGAACACACATCTTTCTTGTGGCTGCCCCAGGGGTCACTGACACACTGTGTCTGCCTCAAGTCTTTTCTTCCTGAGAAAGTTGGGTCTACCACAGAGGTGTCTGCGGCAGGATATGAGGAAAAGCCCAGACCAGGAATCAGAAGCCCCTGCTACTCTGGCCCAGCTTTGCTTCTTTCCATATGTGTGGACCTGGATAAGCCTGGGTTTCCTTATCTATATAATGTAGATTTTAGACACCTTCCATCTGCCTCTAGAGGAGCTGGGCAGCAGAGATCAGCATCTCAGGTGGGGCCAGGCTTCTCTTAGGGCCTCCTTTTAATGAACTACCCCTCACATCCACCCATGGGCAGGATCCCTCCCACTACAGCCACACCTGGAGGCCCTGGCTGCCAAGATCCTGACAGAGGCCCTGACCTGGTGCTTTTTTTGGCCTAGATGTTCTTTTGGGGTGCTGCTGAACAACTTTGGGGTCCTTTTCACAGATGCTGGGAAAAATAACCAGTGAGCGAGGAAAAGCTGTTTCCTGCAAGTAGCATTCCTGTTCTGAGCTCAACTCCCACATAGCTCCTTCCACTTCCTCAATAGGCCCACAGAGACCCTTCCTCGAGGGCAAGGGGGTAGGTAGCATGCAGAGATATGGACCATGGGGAGGTTTCTGTGGGGGCCCAGGCCCCGGCCCAACGAGCAGCTTGGTGGTTTTGTTTCAGAAGCTCACAGCAAAGTTATTTTTTACTCTAGTTTCACATCTTGCTTCTTTAAAAAACGAAGCGAACTATGAAATTCCTTCTCCAACTGTTTTTGTGCTTCAGGCTGTCCAAAGCAATGCTGTGATGTCACATTCAGTTTCCTGTGACTCATGGAGGCTGCTGGGCTCTGGGACATAAAAATGCACATAGTGAAAAGCAGCAGGAGGGTAGGCCCACCAGCCCAAGCCATTGTAACTGCTCACCTAACTCAGCAAGGCCGGGATGTTTGCCTCTTTGCTTTGAGAATTAGAAAGGACAGCCTCTTTGCTTCCAGACACCCCTGTGCCCACACAAATGATCCTGACCGTTCCCCACAAGTGAGGAAGGCAGGAATGCTGGGCTGTGGCCCAAGCTGCCTGGCTACTCTCAGGCCCTCTGCCCTGGGCAGGCTGGTTGTTGTTGGTGGAGACAGACACCAGATTTTAAAGCAGTTCTATCATTTTCCCTGGAAACTAGTCCCCCAGGTGCCCCCAGACTGAAGTTGGGAATGAACAGAGTTAAAGTCACCTTATCTCCACCCCCCCCCCAGGATTACTATCAGCAGGGTGGGTCCATCTTCCTGACACCATACACATATGGGCAATGCCTTAGGGGTAGTGGATGGTTGTTTCCACAAAGCAGACCCTCTCTCCACATTAGCACATCTCTCCACCTTTGTATACATTCCAGAGTGGAGTTAGCCATCATCCTTTTTGTAAACATTCATGGAGGTACCCTTTGACCAAAGTAAAATTCAGAACAGCTTGAGGTCTCACCACTTGGGTTTGGAGACAAGATGCTTACTTTTCCTCTAAGAGACCACTTCCTGGGGGACAGGGGCCCCAAGACACCCTCTGGTCTGTTCCAGGGATACCCTAGGTGTCTGTCTCTAAGTAGCAGGTTGCAGAGGCACCCTCCTCAGCCCTGCTGCTCATTTTGGTGTTTTACCCACAGCTCCTCTGGCTTCATAGGTACAGGGGCACGGGCAAGGGAGGCTGCATCTTCCCCAAACCCCTAGTCAGGGCTGGTGCCCAGGCCTCCCCATGAGGCAGTGACAACATGCAAAGGCAGGGTAAGCTCATGTTTGTTACCTCATAGCGGGGAAATTGGGGGGTGCAATGGCAACTCTCATGTGGGTTTGGCAATAAACTCTTGTTTTCCATTTTCTCCCCAGTCTGTGGTTTTGGCAAAAAGCACCCCCTCCCAGAAGAAGCTGCAGATTGAAGGCCCCCAGCCAGATGGGGTTGGCAATAGATCTGATTACCTTGGGGCCTGGGAAGCTTCATGGCAGTATGAGATTTCTTCTGTGAGGCTCTGAGCAGGCCTTCAGACAGGGAAAGGAGGGCTTCAAGGGGCAGAGGGGGAGTGAGGTCCAGTGCAAGGAAGTCATGTTCAGCACTTTACTGAAAAGAAAGAGGGGCACTCTGGGTAATTTGTTGCTCTGAGGATCCTAGCCCCCCCCCCCCCCCCCAAGCAAAGTTCAAGCACAGGCCACAAGAAGGGAACCTTGAGTTGGAGTTTTGGTTATGACAGGCAGCCCCAAATGGGCCTGATAGTACTGAGATTCACCAAGCCATGACTGACCTTCTGGGCCATTTGTCACTTTCTCCCAAACCAAGTGCCTCTACGAGGGGCCAGGAAGACTGCAGCTAGGCTGGCCACTTCCCTCAGTTTGCCCACATTAGCCATGGCTGGGTGGCTGAATGAAAGCAGAAAGAGGCTTTGAACTTAACAAGGCATGGCATTTGAGGGAGCAGTTCTGTAGCTCCCAATTTGGTCTGAGCCCAGCTGATGACTCCAGAAAACTGGCCAAAGTTGGGGGGGGGGGGTTGTCCTGCTGTGGATCAGGGAACTCAGAAGCAAGGGGAGGCCTGCAAAACTGTCCCTAGTGGCCATTCCCCTCTCCCTCCCTGAGGTGGGCCTGATGGGCAGGGGCCATGGTCTGACTTTCTGGATTAGACTGAGGTTTTCTGGATTTCCAAGAAACCAGCAAACTTGGGGCAATTGTTTGTTACCAGCTCTTGATATATTAACTAGTTCAAATGGATTGTTGGGAAGGTCAGACCCTGCACAACGGAGATGCTGAGAGTAGCTCAGGCCCGGGTGCATGCCTCCTGCTCAGTCCTGTTTGGGTTTATGCCGGAGTCATTACAGCAAAGCCCATGGTCAGCAGTGACAGACACCCGCACCTTAGGTCTGGCCCAGCCAGACACTTGATGTCCCTGGTAGCACGTGGCTGGTGAAGGATGTGCTCAAACCCAGGCCAGTTAACAAACATGATGGGCAATCATTTGATCTGGTCCTCCCTCCTTGTCTGGACAGTGCCTGCAGGTCCCAGGGGCATCCAGTTTTGTGGATGGTATTGAATGGACCACTTTTTGGAGCTGCTTCTTAGGAGGGATCCATGATATGGAAAAGGCTGTTTAAAAGGAGTTGATATAAAGCCATGGGGAAGATAAATGAGCCAAGAGTCCTTAATCC
The DNA here is from genome assembly GCF_023851605.1 of Tamandua tetradactyla. Taxonomy (NCBI): domain Eukaryota; kingdom Metazoa; phylum Chordata; class Mammalia; order Pilosa; family Myrmecophagidae; genus Tamandua; species Tamandua tetradactyla. The sequence goes on from NC_135341.1 coordinate 33,796,005, forward strand.
CATGGATAATCCACCAATAGAAAATAGTGTTTCATGTACTTCCTGAAGAGAGCTAATCCTCAATAGAGGTGGGGGCTGGGGAACTCAGAAACCCTATCTCTCTGAGATAATCTGAAACAGAAACAGGACCCTAGGGAATGAAAGCTCATTTTGTATTGTTTGCAGCAGACTGGGGTGAGGGGGGTGGTTAAAAAGACTGTTGCTGAACCCAGAGAGATTGGGAGGGATTCTTTAGAACTCTGGTTGGGTTTTTTGTTTGTTTTCGTGCATCAGCTGTGTATGATCCTAGGCTAGTGAGCATTTCAGAGGTCTGCATGGGAGGGAATCTCTTATCCCTTTCCCTCTGAAGCTTTTAATGTCATCAGATCAGGCTTGCAACAGGAGGAGGAGGATCCAGGCCACTCCCTTAACGCCTATCTCTACGTTGTCACACACACACACCCGCCTTTCCTCCCAAATCCAGCTGGTGGAGGCCCATTCCTCTTGCTTGCTCTCCTCTCCCCACACCTCTCCAAGTCCGCTAGTCCAAGGCCCAAGCTGAAGTAATGGTTCCTTGCCAGCCAGGCAGCTCATCCCCGCTAGAAGGCTGCCCTTTGGTCTCTTGTACCTGGCTGGCAGGTACAGACCTGTGTTGCCTACATCCTCACAGGGCTCGGTGCCAGACATTTGTTTATCCAGCACCCATTGTGCACCTACTGTATGCCAGGTACTTGGCCTGGAAATACAGTAATGGACAAAAATCTCTGTCCTTGAGGTATTGGTACTCAGTATTGATGTCAACTTGAAGGCTTTCTCCCCTTCTGACTAGAAGGCCCCTATACTGCAGACCAGTAGGTGCCTTGGCCCCCAGTCATCCCCAACAGACAGCAATGGACTGGCCAGGGTACCATCAGCAGGACAGTTGTATCAGGGCTATGTGCACAAATGCGCATACATACATACACACACACAGATATGCCCCAGGAGACAAAGATGGAGGTGGTAGGAGATGAGGCCATGCTGGGGGCAGGGACTGGCAGCTCTGTTTTGTTTTGATAGCTCACAAGACTCCACAGCAGAGAGATTCCCCTTTTATTATAGCTGTTTCAGATCTTTAGAATCTGAGTGAAGTCAAAACCACGCTGCAGGGGAGATTAATTCCACATTTTCCATCTTTGCAATGAAACCGGAGGAAAGTTAGAAATTCTGTGCCGTGTAGGTGAGACCAGGGCCATTGAACCAGTAGCCTGCCCCAGGATGTGTCCTGTGTCCTGGCATGAGTGAGTGTCCCCAGTGGTGTGCTGGGCAGCTGTGCCCTCTCCCTGAGACTCAGGGCACTAGGACCTCCTATCCTCCCCCTCCTGCCCCCCCATATCTGGCTCCTGTGTTGGGGGGAGGGAGGGACTAGAAAGACCCAGCCCCTCTGGGGAGACCGCTGGGGGAGCCCAAATCAACCACAAGCCTGGAAATGATTAAAAGGAATTTTCCGTCATGGGAGAGCTGTAAGAAACAGCTAGACCAACACGTGCCCTGATGGCTCAGATCCTCCCAGGCCTGACCACAGGCGGCCTTCCTTAGGGCTTCATCAAGCCCCATCTGGTGCCTAGAGCTCGCCATGGCCCCTGTGACGATGAGAGCCAGGGTAGTTGTGTCCATCACAGTGAACCCCAGTGCCCAGCCTGGCCCAGAGCAAGTGCTACATAAATATTAGCTATAAATGTGGATAATCATCTTGACTGTGACCAGGAGAGGTGCATTTTGTTTATGAAGAAACTGAGATCTGAGTCAGATAACTTGCCCAAGGCCACAGAGTGGGTTAGTGGTAGAGCTCGAGTTTGAACCCAGGCTACAGTGCATCAGAGCCTGTGCTCTGAACCACATAGCACAGAGGACCCTGGGAAACACAAGCACCATTTCTCAGCATGCTGGAAAATGAGGAGGAGAGCTTCTAGGGAGAGGAGGGCTGGAGTGGGCTTCAGGTAGGTGGGTTGGGTTGGGAGAGAGGTGTAATAGTGGGCAACACAGTACCTGGAGAGTGTCACACCAAAGAGTTCAGCCTTTGTTCCTGAGCTCCTAGACTGGGAAGGGATGCTGCAGAAGTGGGGGGCAGGGACTTGAAGGGTGAGCCAGGAGTGTAGTGCAGTGGGGTCACCAGGAAGCTGAGGTGTGAGGGTGGGGATTGAAAGAAGCAATTGGAATGACAAATCCCAGAGTTACTGTAAAGGAAGTATCTGGGGCCTATGGGAACTCCTGCTCCAAGTGCAAGAGCTGCCTGGCTGGGGCCCTGAGCAGCCTGCTTGAGTCTGATGTGACTCCACCAATGGTGCTCTGCCTGCCCAGTGTATCAGCCAGGGAGTCTTTGACTGCATGGGTCCATCATACTACCCAGTTTCTTTACCCCACCCCCACCCAGTACTTCTTGCAGTCGCAACCCCACACTATGATTGGAGACCCCTGGCCCTGCTGTGCTCTGCATTTCCACTGCCTTCCCCTGGGCTTTGCCAGGTACTTCCTCTCCCTGACGTACCTCTCGTCTCCCAGTCTTAGTCTCTCACATAATGGAGCCCAGGAGACTCCCATTTGGTACCTTTCCTGTCCCCAACTGTTTCAGCCCTCTTGGCCTCACTCTGTCTCACCCTATTCAGGCATTGATGCCCCATCTCCTGGCTTCCCTCTAGACTGCCAGCTCAGGGCAGTTTCAGTCACCCTCACCCCTATGCCCCTGCCCCGGCAGAGTGCTTATACTCTGCAGTGCTTTCTTGGGGGATGCATGGCAGGTGTCAGTTCTCTGCCTCCATCTGCCAGTTTGTCTGTCTGACCCAGTCACCCCTGAAAAAACACCACTACCTGGTTTCCATCTCATCAAGGAGTCCTAGGAGGGGAACTTAACTGTAGATACTAATGTCTCTGACCAAAAAGGGGCCTATACACTGCCAGGGTTCTGAGTGGAGCTGGAAGGCAGAGGTTAAGAAGTACCCTGGCAGCATGATCAGGGATTGTAGAGATGAAGGGCTGCCCCAGAGCTAGATGGTCTGGAGGGTCCATGGTGGGAGCTTGGGGTGAGGCTTACATGTTGGAGTATTTCTTAAGGAACTAGCCGAGTATCTGAGAAATGCAGATAGAGTGGCTGATCACCCTTGTTCTTTTTCCTCCCTCTAAAATGTTATTCAATGTTAGTCATGGCAGAGCAACTTCACCAAAAGCCAGCCCAGGCAGAACTGCTGCTGTGACCACATCTGTGTCTGGGAACCCCCAAGAGCCAGGGCCATATCTCTGGTTGGCTGCACATGGCATTGTGGGAGTGAATGAAGTTGTGGGATGTTCCTGAAGACAGTGGCAAGTACTCCGTGGGTGTCCTGTGGCCACTCAGTTACTATGCCTCACCTCTCTGGTCTGAGGGCTTTCAGAGAAGTCTCAGTCCCAACTTTCCCATTAGTTTGCACATGGAACACATGAAAGAGGCCTTCCTTCAGCAAAGGTGATGGCAACAGTTGGCTCTGGGAGGAGCAGCTGGTGGAAGGGCCTTAGCTTAGAGGGTCGCACTCTGTTCTTGGTCTGTGTTCTGAAGCAGGGTTCATTCCCTTGTGGATCACAGTCAGCTATGGAACCAGGTGGCTGTGATCAGCTCCCAGAAGCTGCTTCTCTGGAACCAGTGCTCTGAAAATTGGCCGCAGGCATGTAGGAACACCCTCCTCTCTTGCTGTGCCTGCTCAGGCCTGTGAGCCTGCCAAGGTGATGTCCCAGGAGTAGAGCTTCCTTGTTCAGTTTTCTGACTGAAGGCCCTGGGGCATCTCTTCTGCCTTCCTTATGGCCACTGTATCTCTCTTCCCTGCTCGCCCACTCCAAGTCAACTACACTGGTCTGACAGTTCTAATAATGTGCTGAGTACTTCTCTGTCTCAGGGCCTTTGCTCTTGTGCCTTCTGCTTGGAATGCACTTCCTTCAGCCGATCTTGTGGAGTGTTGTGCCCTCACAGAGGCCTTCTGTGCCCCGGTCAGAGTTGGAGCTCTCCTTCCCAGGTCCATCAGCCCTGGTGTCAACCCCTGAGCAAGTGAGCCATGTCAGGTGCTTGGACACTCCTTGGAGCCCAGTCCTTGCTAGGCCAGACAGACACACATTGTATCTTTTCTCTTTGCCTTTTCCCCCAACACAAAGTGAAAAGAGGATGAATAAGAAGCCTAAAAAGGAAGCAGAAATAAGAACTGAGGGGAAAAGAGCTGAGAGAAAAATACAGGACAAGCCTGCCTTGAGAGAAAGCCAGGCCAGGGAGAAAAGAGGCCAGCAGTGCTAAGAGGAGTGTTCTAACTTCAAGGAAGTTGGGAGGCTAGGAAGGAGGAGAGTAAGCAAGAGACAAGAGGGCAAAGGAAAGGCCTGTAAAGCCAAGGCAGAGAAGTGGTGTGAGTGGAAGAGGAGGGGAGTATATGAGCGTGAAGGGGCTATGCGTTGCTCTATGGGGCAAGACTCCCACGGGGGCAGCCAGGCCAGCTGGGCCACTTCACACCAGGTGAGTCGTTGTTATTCAGCTTTGTTTCATGCCTTTCAAGGGTCAGAGGATTCATTCTTCAGGGAGCACTGGACGCTAGCCTTCCTCCTCTAGGCAGTGCCCAGAGAACTTTTCTCTAGACCCATACATAGCCTATAAGAGGGTCATCACCCCCAGGCTGGATTACCTGTGCCCGTCACCAGCTGTGGAGTCATGCAGAAGCCCTGTCAACCCATGTATGGCTGCTCATAGGGCCCCAGGTACCTGAGTCCCCAGAGGAGCTGAGGTTGGCCACTCAGACGCCAGCAAAGATACACAAACCCAGGTTCTGTCCCATGCAGGGTACCCAAACTGTCCAGTTTTGGCAGTTCACAGAGGTGGGGGGAGGCACTGTTGGAATTAGGCCCAGCACTGTTCTGGAGTCCAGAACCCCTCAGATCTGGGAGCAAGCCATCGGCAGAGACCTAGCAATTTGATGACAGTGGAGAAAAGAGGCATCTGAGGTGGTGAGGAACAGAGTGGTGTCTGCCGAAATGCCCCAGCAATTGTGCTCCCCTCCCACTTGGATTTGGGGGGCCCTGGGTGACAGACATGTTGGCGAGGACTGGCATTTAGGTGCAACTTATTTGGGCATCACTATAATTCTTAGAGAACTAAAAATAAAAGCCTGTCACTTTAAAATCAGTTATTTTTATACCATACTCAGAAGGCCGTTCAGTGTGTTACATAAAATGTCTTACACATCTTGAACTGTGAGCAAGCGAAGATGTGCTCGCCCTGTGAATGTTGTCCCAATAAGAGACAAATCACAATGTTTTCTCTCTCCTGAGTAGAAAAATTATGGTTTTTATAAAATGAATGCCATTTTTCAGCCTAGGAGGCAATGAGTCCCACTGGACATCCCAGTCCCTGGCCCAACTCCTGAACCCCCTGTCTGGTGATGCTCTTTGGCTTTGGTCCCCACTGACTCCAGCACCCTCCACCCTATCAGGTCTCCTGGGTCATGCAGTCCCTCCCTGGTGCTCACTGAGGAGCTGTCTGCTTTTCAGTCATCTCAGCAGATGTCACCGACGTCATGCTGAGCCCTACTGGGTCCTCACCTCACTTGTACAGATTCACCTCTTGAGTTTCCAGGGGGCTTGTGGGTTCACTGCCCCCTCCCCAGCAACAGGATTCCCAGCAATGAATGTGAACTCAGAAATACAAACTAACCCTGCAGTGGGCCCAGGCTTCTTCCTACTCACTAGCCTCAGCCCAGATCACTTGTTTCTGTCTGACCCTCTCAGATGTCTTGGGTGCCTCGGCCTCAACCTGTCCAATACCAAGTCCTCCACTCAGAATTGGTTCTTGTCTCTGTTCTCAGCCTCAGGAAGCATCTCCTCCTCTCTCATTTCTTGTCTGGCCCCCCACCAGGTGTGGTAGTTCAATCCTCGAGGCTATCACTAACTTTGCCCATTTTTCTCCCCAGTTCAGCCACCACCTTACCCTCTCATTCTCTCCTGCCTCCATCTCACCTCTCCACAGCCACGCATCTGCTTTTCGGATTGTTTTTGGATAGCAGCCAGAGGGTCTCGTGCCCCACAGCCTAGACCTAAGGGTGAAGATGAAGCTGATTAGCATGGCCTGCAGCTGGCCCTGTCTCTTGCCTCTTGAGCTCCCTTTCCTCACTCAGGCACATGGACATCCTCTGGTCGACCCTCCTGCTCACCATGTGTCCCTGTGCACACCATTCCTTTGGGCCCAGTGCTCTTCCCCTCTTGCCTGATGACTTCCATCTTGGCCTTTGTTTTTTCCTTCCTTCCTCAGGGCCCATTCCCTTGGCCTCTGACCAGGTCACACCTCTCCAATCTCCCCAGCAAACCCTTCTGTTCCGTGGTTTTTAGCATCTGTTCTGTGGTTCTGAGCTTCTAACTCCTCAGACCAGTGCATACCATGAGGGCCTGGCTGTGCCTGTCCCCACTGGGCTGGGCAGAACTCTGCACGGGGAGGTACTCAATGAGGTCTAGGTGAGTGAAGTGAGTCTAGAGCAAGGGTCCACCAGCTTTTTCTTAAATAGTAAATATTTTAGGCCCCTGGGCCATAGAGTCTCTGTCACAACTAGTCAACCCTGCTATTGTAGTATAAAAGTAGCCAAAGGCAACATGTAAACACAGGCAGGGGTGTGTTACAATAAAACCTTATTTACAAAAATAGGCAGCCAGCTGGATTGGCCTACAGGCTGTATTTTACCAACCTCTGGTCTAGAGAAACAACAGAATAGGTTCAATGGCAAGTAGAAGTGTCGCTAAGGCTAAAGCTTTCCGTGAGGAGTGCCATGGATTCCTGGAAATTGCTGGTAACAGCAGAAGAAGGTGGTCGAGAATTGAACCCAGGTAACCCCCTGAGAGGTATAACTCTGAGAATAAAACTTCTGAAGCCCTGATGAACTTGTAGTTCCACCTGGCTGTCAGGTGAGGGCTGTGGAATCTGTGAGTTCCTCCAGGCTGTTTGGGTCTGAGCATAAGGGGTGCAGAACTGGGGTAGGTGTCTCACAAACAAGGCTCCTGGGCCGAGGAAGCCAGAGGCCAGTGGATGGAAAGCAGGTAAAGCCAGGCCTCTCCATACCTGATGGGGACAGAGTAAAAGTGGGCACTTGCAAAGCTGTAACACATGCTCTGGCCAGGCTGCCAGCGTTCACAGTTGAGGTTCGTCAGTTTAAAGCTGTGACTTGAGGCAAGTTGCTTCATATCATTGTGCTTCAATTTTTCAATTTATAAAATGAGAACAGTATAGGTTCCTACGTAAAGGGCTGGCGAGGAGGGCTCAGTACATCATGGGCACTCTGTGGGTGGCTTCCAGGAGTAGCCCCTGGATCAGGGCCTGTCAAGAATCATCAGGGTGACCCCTGGAGCCCAGACCTGAGATCTCCAGTTGGTCCTCTTGAGTTCTGAACTCCACACCCCACTCATAGAGGGGACTTAGGAGTGAACTACCAGGGTGGCAGAGAAGAGCCAGGGAGAGTGGATGAGCTGCTTGTCTTCTCCAGGGTCGGTGGATGGGAGGGGCAGGGTCTCCCTTCATGGGAGAGTCTTAACCCCAGAGTGAGGGAGTTCCAGGAGATGTGCCATCATTCCTGGCCACCTTGGCCAGACAGCCCACCCACAGCCAGAGTCTTGGATTCCCCATCTCTCTTCCAATTCCCTTTGCCCTGCTTAGAAGTCAGGCCCTCAGACAACCAGTGTCAGGCAGGGTGGCTTCCCTCTTTAGCATCTGCTGCCAGACCCTGCCTGCACTTTCTCAGAGGCTGGGACTGGCCTCTGGCACTGGCCACCTGTTCCTCTGGACAGAGTAAGGTGGGAGGCAGCATGGGTCATGCTTGGAAGGTCATAGTCATCTGTCCTTGAATAAAATGAGAAAGTTGTAACTTAGGCGGGTGGGTATGGGACTTAGGAAGACTGTAGAAATGTTTGCCTTTGAAGTGCCCCATTTTACCCTACAGGACAAGTGTGGCCTTGTCTCTGGGCCTGAATAAGATGGACTCTGTGTGGAATTCCCAAAGATGGGCCTGGCTGGATGATGCCTCCCAGGCCTGCCCCAGCCTCCATGCATTTGGTGCTGGGCAGCAGAAGAGAATGGTCGAGACCTCTGCCCTCTGGACACTGAGTCAGCACATATATACTGAGCACCTATTATGTGGGTGACACTGGTGTGGTGGGTGTATGCTCACCTTCGTCACTCTGAATCAACAGAAGTAGAAGTCAATTTTAGGCAAAGCAGTTCATCCCACACGGTTCAGCACCAATTCCCCAATGTCATAGGCATCATGGGAGAAAGCAGGGGCATCCTATTGGAATGCACACCCCCACGGTGTGGTCAGTGAATGTCCAGCCCTGGAATCCCTCCCTGGGTGGTATGAAGCCCTTCAATGGAGTCGGTCCCAAGTACTCAGATCTGACAGCGGATGACATGATGTTCAGAATTCCTAAGTCATTGATAGCATTCTGTATGAAGAACAGGTGAGATGGCATCATGGAACTGTGGCATTTTTCCCTTTGCAGGTCCAAAGAGAGGTCATTTCTTGGCTTCCCACATTACATAATGGGGCCTGAAACTAGTCCTTTTTGAGTCGTTTTGAGAGGGACGGCCCTCCCTCTCCACATATAATGTGCACCATCCCAGATGCTCTCCTCCCTCTACCCACAGGCTATGCTAAGGAAGCACGGTTGTGCTGTGGTGGCCCATCCTGGCTGCCCCAGGCCTGCGGCCTAGGCTTATTCCCTCCAGGGTGGCCTGCCCTCTTGCCTCTCACTGCTGGCCCTGAGCACACCTGACCTTTGCCACTTGGATGCCCCCAGATCAGAGCCTTTTCATCACCAGGAAAACCTTTTCCTTAGTAGAAGGAAGGCACATCAGCAAAACTGGAGGACAGGATTTCCAGGTTTCACTTTTATCATGAAGGATAACCATTTTCCGTGAAAGAATGAGAGCCCATGTTTTTATTGGCATGGGATTATTACAAAAAGTCTGTGAACCAGAAACTACCAGACAATGTTCTAATGAAAAAGCAGAAATCCAAATAGCATCCTCTCCTTCCCAGCCTGTCTTCCCAGCTTAAAGGCCGTTGTGGGGGAGGGGTGTGGGGCAGGGATTGGATGGGTCAAACATGGCTGGGAAGAGCCTGGTGAATTTATCACGGGTGGTAGCCATCACCCAGCACCTTGGCAGAGCAGGCCTGGGGCAGAGAGTTCAGGAAGTAGAGACCAGGCCCATAGATGATATGACTCTTCCGGAAGCTTGACTGGGAAGGAGAGAAGCTGGAGAGTGGCAGGGAAAGGAGATGCAGGTGTGGTGTGAGGGATGTTTTTGTCTTTGTTTTGTAAGTCTGTTTGTCCATATTGCTCTCTAAGGTAACCTTTCCTAAAAGCTACAGAGGGATGGACCTAACCTGGACCAGCACCCTCCTTTCAGGTGGCTGGTTGTGTAATAGGTGATGCTTTTCTGTAAAAAAAGGAATGTAATATCCACAAAGTTAACTGCCACCTTCCTACTGAGCTGAAATACAGGTCCCCGTGGAGCTAAGCAGAAGCCTCAAGCAGCATGCCCCACCCCCACCCTGGTGTCAGTATGGGTCCCCACAGAGGCCACCTTTGCCCCAGAGGCCCTGGTTTGTTGAGGTTTTGCAGGGGCCGTCGTTGCCTGTGGTCCTGAATGCACCTTATTTGCATGTTTTCTGGGACCACCACCTCGACTGGAAAACAAGTCCCTGTGAAAAGTTTAAAAAAAAAAGGAAAAACAGCAGGTCTGGCTCCCCCGCTGTGGCCTTGAGTCCGGGCCATCGGAAAAAGTCTGGGTGAAAAGTGATTTTGGAGCTTGGCTTGGTGTAAATTTCGCCGTGGCCAGTGGAAACTTCCAGGAATGCTGCTTCAGGCCAGCCGGGGGCTGTTTCCGCTGCCCTTTATATGAGATGCAGATCCCCTCCCTTGCTGAACTCTTTCAACACAGCTTGGCTTCTCAGGGTATAGTTCATATTCCATGGGCGGAGACTCCCCCAGGCTCTGTCCTGTGGCCTGGGGTTTGCTGCCCTCAGAGCCCCAGCCAGCTTATTGAGGAGGGGCTGGCCATCAGACGTAGCAGCCTCCATGAGCAGCTGACATCCGTGCTGGATGCTGTGAGGATTTATAGCAGGCTTAGAGGGGAAATTCCCTCCAGAATGTCTCAGTGCTTTATTGAATGTATGAAAAGAAAGTTTTCTTTCAACTGGACCAAAGCCCAGAGCCTCCATAGAGCCTTGGGGAAGGTGGCAAGACCTCTTGGGGAAGCCCATGGTCAAGTGGGTGCAATTAATAAGAAATTTTGTGTCTTAATCTGACCCATTCTTGATCCTTTAGGCTGCACAGCATAGGACCCAAACCTGTTTGTTCGCAGTGGACTCACTCAGTGCCCAGTGTGGGCCTGACAGGCAACAGGCACCAGGTCCTTGAGGAAAACGATGAGCTCTGTAGTAGTGGCTAACATGGGTCAAACTGAAGGAGTGCTGGGGTGGGCACATGATTGGTGGGGCAGGCCTGTGGTGGGAGTATCTGACGGCAGTGCACTGGCCCCTCTATGGGGAGGGGAGGGACCAGCTGCCAGCACACAGTCTCCCAGACACCACTGCCCCTCTGCCAATATTCTGTCCAAAGCCAAAGGAGTTAGGCAGGGTTTTGCTGCCTCATTTGGGAGCCATGTCTGCCACACAGGCCCATGAAGCACATGCAACTCCCACTGAGCAAGAGCTCAGCTCCAAAAGGCAGCATGATAATGGCCATGGTCATAATGGACAACCTGTGTCAAGCTGGGCACTGTCCAGCAAGATTGCTGGAAGCTAGGCCTTGTCCCTCCCATCCACAAAGGAGACAGGCTCAGAGACATGGAGTTGTCACTTGTCCATGATCACCTTGGGGCTGTTCAGAGTCTCGAAGCCTCACCCACAGACAGCACATCTCCTACAATGGTCCTCACTGAACTCGGAGAGAAGGAAGTCCTCCTGGGTGCAGTGTCTCACTCTAACCTTTGGCTTCTGCGAGACTGGGAGTCCCCACCATGTGTAGAGGTGAAAGGCCCAAGTTGTAGGCCAGCTTCAGGTGGAGCACCTTCATTTGGGGATGCAGTTTTCTGTAATGGAAATGCTTGATTTTACATGATCTGATTGTGTATGGACAGAGCCTGGCCCAAAGGAGGAAGCTGGCTATGCTCCAGAATACCTCAGCCTAATTGCCAGACCACCAGGGCTGGGGACTTCTGACCCTGGGTTTGTCTTAGGGAGTAGCAATGGGCTGTGGAAACTGCTGCCCACTTTTCCTCACTGTGTCTTCTGCCTGTCCACTGATATCAGAGACCAACTATCTGGGGCCAGGAGGCGTGGACATTGAAGCAAGGGCTGTCCCAACAGCCATTGAGACAGCTGAGCAGGGCCTGGCTAGAGAGGATCCATCCCCATGGTAGTCTGGCAACACCTCCACCCTCTGAGCCTGACGCATCCTTTATCTTGCAGACAGTCTCCATCCTGGAGCAGCGGTTGACCCTGACGGAAGACAAACTAAAGCAGTGTCTGGAGAACCAGCAGCTAATCATGCAGAGAAAGACATCATGATCAGGGGAGTAAGAATCAAGAGCTCGGTTGATTTGGGGGGTGGTAGGCTAGGAGTTTGTACTGTGGGACTTGGGAGAATAAATAAATGGATTCAACTGAATGGGCATCACATCTACACCCAAGCCCCAGGAGTTATGCAGTTTGGCATCTACCTTGCTATTTGTGCCATGCAGCCCTCCAACCGGAAGCTTGAGGCCGAGCTGTCAGGACCACATATATTTTCATGTAAAGGAGATGCTTGAAGATGATTGTCACCTCAGAGCCGAAGATTCCAATTCCCCTTCTGAGGAAGTGCCCTAAGTCACCTTGATTTCACTTACCTTAATGGTGTTTCTCCACCTTGCAGTAGCCATATTGCTGGCATCCCTGCCCTACCACAGCTTAGGGGTTAACTGCTTATAGGATGGATGGGCCAGGAGTATCCTTTCAATTTGAGAGATCCAAGATGGATCAAGCTGAGTCAGGTTTGTCTAGTGGCAAGCCTGCTTTTGGGTGGGTGGCAGTCTAGCAGCGGCCTTGATTTCTGCTCTGTGTGTGTTTGCTGTGCCCTGTGCCTCCTCCTCCCTACATGCTGAGGGCAAAAGAATCCAGAAACTAAAACTGTCTTTGTGGAGCTCATCATAGAAATGGCTTTCTCTGGCTGAGACCTAATCAGTCCTCCTGGCCCCAAGGCCCCTAAAGGGAGAAAGAAAATAGTGACTTGGGGTGATCCAAGACATCGATGTTTGCATTCATTCAGTGTACTGAGGAGCAAGACAGCTGCTGCCCCTGCACACTGCCCATTTCCTTCTGGCTTTTCTGCTGGGTCCAAAGGCCCCAGCTTCCATTTGCCCACAAGGGTTTCCACAGCCTCTCCCTCTGCAGCTGTGCTGGAGAAGCCAGAGGGAGTATTTCCCAGATATCTGGGGACCATCTGTGCCTTCAGCCTTAAGCTTCCTGGGCCACACCAGCCGGGGAGGTTTATTATCCTCAAATACACCTGCTCTGCCGCAGTGCCATGTGGTTTTTGGGGGGTGTGAAAATCTCCCCACACACACCTTTTCTTGAGGATGATATCATTGTGTCCTGGGACATCCTGAGGACATCAGAGCTGGGTCCTGCCCAATGTAGGCCTCTAGTTGGAACAGGCAAGAGCTGTGGCCAAGCTTGGATAGGCCTACACTTCTCAGCCCCATGGACTGCAGGAAGGGCTTGACTGAGGTGGCCCAGGCTCTCTGAGGTATTTTCTGAGCTCTCATACCTGTCTTGCTGACAGAAAGTAGCAGGTGTGTAGAGCCACCAGCCAGACCTGGGATCTGGGGAAAGGATGGTTCTTGGAGAGCTGGACATAACTTTGAAACAATACAGAAGGTTGCAGGGGCTGGGAGAATGGGGAGTTATTACTTAATGGATGTGGAGTTTCAATTTGGGCTGATGAAAAAGTTTTGGAATTAGTGGTGATGGTTTCACATCATTGTAATTATACTTAATGCTGCCGAATTGTATGGTTAAAATGATAAACTTGAAGTTATGTATATTTTACCACAATAAAAGAAGAAATCAGGAAGAAAAAAAACAAAACAGACCCACCCCTCTCCAAAGCTGGGGCTCAGTGTGTATCACCATGCTGTACAGAGCTGCAGAGAAGCCAAGGCTCTTACTGGCCAAATAGTGTTCCTTGCTCAGGTGGGGCCTGACTGGGGACCTCACTGTTCTAAGTGCATATCTGGGGCCCTGGGGGCAGGGGGCCAGGGATCCTGGGGTACTTTGGCTATTCTGAAAACCACCCATCTAACCTCAGCAACCCTCCTACCCCACTCCCCCGAAAACACAGCAGCACCCCTGGGCTGGACAACACTGTCTGCAGGCAGGAGTGGGTGTTGGGGGCCTCACTAGCCAGGAGGACGTATAGGCCTTGGGTGGGCTTAGATGGCTTAGCAGACAAGGCTGTCATCAGGGCCCACCTGCTTGTGTGTCTGTTGGGGATGAGGGCCACATGGGGTGGGGGTGGGTGGGGGGTTGTTGTGAGCATTTCCATGATGACACTCTTTGCCAACCCAACCTTGTGGTTTGCGCTGTCACCCTTCCTCTGCTTGTGCTGCCAGGCACAAAAGTGGTCCTTCTGAAAAGGCAAAGGCCTTGGCTCAGCCAGTCTTCTAATTTTGGATTTTGGTAACTGAGCTCCCAGAAAGCCAAAGCACAGGGTAGGAGGTTTTGGTTAGGAGGTTAGGTTGGGGGTGGGGGGGGTTGGGTTGGTTAGGAAGTACATTTCAGCAGCAATTCTTTTTCCTCCCTCACCTCCACCATCCTTCCACACCCAAATTCTCCTAACACGTGAAATAAACAAATAGGTGTCTGTGATATACATTGAGATCCCCCACCTACACTTTGCCAGATTGTCCAGGTTCTGGGGACAAAGCTGCACTTCCTGCCAGATGCTAGGGGGTGGGGTGGGGAGCAGGCCAGGTGGGCTCAGATGACCCAGAGTCCAGCTCCAGCCCATGATAAGCCTACCTGCCTACCTTCATCCTTAGACCACCACTCCCAGGAATATCAGACATGCTAAGTGGTGATAGGGCCCCAGAGGGTCAGGTGGCACTGGCTGGCCTCCCTAGGGAATCTCATTCTTCCCATACAGCCCACTCCTTGCTCCTCTGTTCTGCAGTCTGCTTGCCACAGTTTCCTGACTGCTCCTGCTCTATCACGGCAGGGCTCTACTGGGGACCAGGCTGCCTAGAGGTCAGAGTCGGAGTCAGCAGGGCTTCTGGAGCCCACTGCCGGAGCCCAAATCCTGACTCTGCCACCTGGTCGTTCCGTGACTTCGGATGAGTTCCTAACCTTTCATGCTTCCGCTTTTATGATAGTACCTGCCTGTGAGTGTACACAGTGTGCTCTGAGCAGGGCCTCGCACCAAGCTGGCATGGTCAATGTGTGACTGTGTTAACCCTACCCCCTACCCCCGCCAGCCTGGGGCAGACTTCTGGCAGATTTTGTTCCTCCCTGGAACTCTGCCTCTCAGTCATTGGGTGTGGGGCTTAGTAGCCCCAGGGCCCCTCTTGCTCTTAAATTCAAGTGGCCAAAGTTGTCATCCCTCAATGCCATGGACATCCCCAGTGGTGAGGAGGGAGTTGGGCCGCAGGCAGGGAGGCCCAGGACAGCCTTTCCCCACCCCAGGAGGAAAGCAGGCTGAGGCCACTGCTAGCACCAGCCCAGGCTTGGGGGTGGGCGTTTGTGACTGCCCGGAATCCCGGAAACCCAGCCCGCTGAGCAAGCGAGAGCAGGGTGAGTCACACTGGCCCTGTTGTCCCAGCTCTCTGTCATTAACCTCATCTTCCTAAATGATTTGCTCGAGATGGGCCTCTAATGGTTCCAGCCTTAATTGTGTATGTGGCCATTTAAAGGGGACAGGAATCCACCCAGGGGTCCTATTCTCTCCAAGCAGCCTCACTCCACCCCAGGCTGCTAAGGAAGCAACCATGTTTGCTCAAGCAGCAGTAGTAGTCTGCTGGCGGGCCTGGAGCCCTGGGGCATGGCTGCATTGCCCAGGAACACCACCTGCCTGCTTTGGGGCCTTGTCCCTTTGGTTAAGAGGCTCCCACCCACCCCAGCCTGGCTACCCTGTACCCTGGGCTTACTGGCTCAGCCATTTCCAGAAAGTGTCTCTCTAGAGACTTCACCCCTGCCTCCCTCACCCTTGAGGGCTTAGGGTGCAGGGCCCCCACCGCTCTGCTCAAGGTGACACTGGAGCCAGCCCAGAGAGCCTGCACTGAAGTCATTAGAAAGCTTTCTGTGCCAGCCCCTCCTCCACTGGGAGCTGCCATGTGGAAACACTCCCAAGAACCTATTTATAGAGCAAGGCCAGGGATGTTTTTACTTTAGGTGAGCCACCTAGAGCCCCATCTGCCTGGAGTACTTCCTGTCGCGGGACCCCTGCCCCCAACTACCGTCTCTCCTCCCACTCATGAGAAATCTGAGCTCTGGGACAAGGAACATCAGCAGGAGAGGAAGTCATGATCTCCATACAGCTTCCCTTTCTCAGCCCTAAGCTTCTCTTTCAGGCATGAGTACATGTTCCTGAAGGCAGAGCCTGGCCCTAAAGAGCCGGCATCCTTGCTGAGCAGTGTCACTCAGCCACACAGACTGACAACAGCTCATTACCTCTGGCCTTCACCAGGCAGCACTGGACTTAGGTTTCGAGTTAAGATTGACTTCCTGGGCTCTGGGTGCCACCTAGCCCCTGGGACCCATGTTTTCCCAGTCCATGCGGCTTTCCTGGTCTCAGGCTTGGCTGAGGACACATGTGCCCTGCACTTCCTCTGCTCAACTGGTCCCTTTTTCCACACATATGCCCCCTACTCTCTGCCTTCCTCTGGCCTTTCCCTGCAGGCCTTGAGGCCCTGGGCTCAGTCAAGGACTTGGCCTTGACCTGCTAGTTCTCTCTAGAACCATCCAGCTCCTCCAGAAGCTTCTTCAGTGCCCTTACCCCACCTTTGTGCTATGAGCCCCTCAAACTCTGACCTTAGCCAGAGTCACCCCAAAGACATGCCCTCATGCCACAAGGTCAGCATGGAAGCACAGGTCCTGTTCCCCGGGGCCCACACATCCCCTGCCCCCCGCCCGGTTCAGCTCCCAGAATCTTCCTCCCATGACAGCTGCTCCTGGATTTGTTCCTCAGAAGCTTCTGAAACTTGGAGCAGAATCAATGTAATTAGTCCTCCCAGACCCTCTGGGCAGCAGCACACATGTGGCTGTGCCTGCTAACTGGAAACAGAAAGTATTTTCTGTCACAGAATCTGGGCTGACTGTGGGACTTCTTGGCTGGAACTGTGAAGCTGACCCCTGTTCCGGCAGTTGTTCCTGGTCCTGGAGTTGGATCCTGCTCTCCCAGCAATTGTGTATTAGGGATCAGGGCCACTTGTGAGGCCACACAAGCATGCCTACAAGCCTTTAAGGGGTATCCTAAAGTCTCCTGCTTGGGGGTGTGCTGATCAAGCCTCAGCTCTGTAGGCCCTTCTGGTGGAGGGTGGGAACCTTAGCCTGGGGCTGGTTGGATGAGTGCCCTTCCAGCCTCCCCCAGAGGCCTGGGTCTGCCCATCTCAGGTCACTTGGGAGCTTGTTCCCGAGGAGCCAGGATCTACTAAGATGCTTCCCAGGTAGCTAGTCTCTCCACCTCTGCCCTTGCCCCATCCGATCTGCCCTCAGCATAGGAGCCAGAGTCTGCTAAGATGTAAATTAAAAAATGATAAATAATAAGAGGAGAAGATAGCTTATGTAAGACAGCTTTCTGCTGTTCCCTGCTCAACCCCCTTGAGTGCTTCTCCATCCTTCTCTAGGTACAGGCCACAGAGTGCTCACCACAGCTGTGAGGCCCAGCTTGTCCAGCCTGGCCCCCATCCCCATCTCCTACAGCCCTTTCATACTCTTCCAGCCACATTGGCCTCACCTTTCCTTGAATATATTGGGCACATTCCAGCCCCGGGCCTTTGCATATGCTATTCTTGCTGCCAGGAACACTCAACTTCATGTCTCTGTGCCTTGCCTTCTTTATCCAGAACATGGGACAAGAGCAGCAGTGACCTTGTAGAGCTGCTGGGAAGATTTGCTGAGACAATTCTTTGTCTTTGTCCCTGCTGGGCTCTAATCCATGGCCTGGGGAGGTGAGTGGGGGCACAGGGCTAGGTCCCCAGCATTGGGGCCCTGCTGGCCAACCAGCTGGCTGCCAGGTCCACTCCAAGCCTGCTGGCTGGGCTAGCCTGGGATTCACCAGTGCCCCTAGGAGGGCGCTCCACTGCACCTCATGAAACCTTCAGCCTCCGCTCCCTACCCACCTTGGATCTCTCACTGGACAAACCCCACTCAAATGCCAACATGACTCCTATACAGCCTTTTCCTAATGAGACTTTCAGCCACCAGGTGTCCCTGTGCAGCCCCCATCAGACAGGGAGAGAGGTAGGGGCAGCCAATCCACATGCCAGGCCTCCCTGCTCACCTGCTGGCAGAGAAGGGCAAAGTGGGTGTCAGGGCTGGAAGGAGCTGGTGGGGTAGCAGGAAGCCAAGCTGGGTGGGAACCAGCATCCTGCTGTCTGCTGGCCTGCTGGAAGTGGAGGGGCTTTCTCGTGCTTCCAGGGGTCCTTCACCTACCTGGTTCAATCCTGCCCCCCTTTTCATTCAGAACCCTAGGGTTTGGGGCTTTTTTCTGTCTAATGGAAATAAGAGGGCCTTCTAAGGGAACACTCCCACTGCTCTCTGAGCAGCCTCTAGCCTGAAGGCCTCTTGCAGGGACCTCTGAGCCTGGCTGCCAACCTTGTGTGTGTTGGGGGGTGAGGGGGTAGGGCACCAGGACTTCTGGGGATAAAGTTGTCCCCCTCCTTTCCCCCCACTTCCCCCTCCCTTCCTCCACCCTTTCTTCCCCCTGCACAAACACATGTTTCCAATCCCCTCTTAGGCCTCATCTCCCCCTTCCCAGCCCCTTCCCATTTCCTCTCGGAGGCATCCACTCACATGTGGAACTCATTAGGACACCCTGGGGGCTCGTAACCCTACCCTGGCTTGGGCTTGGGGAGGGGGCCCCTGTCCGCAGCCCCCATGCTGAGACCCAGCAGCCTCCCTATCCCTGGCCTCTGTCTGGCCCTGTTCAGCCACGAGCTGGAGACCACAAGGAGCTGGTCATGGCCAAGAACCGGCTGATGCTTGGGAGGGAGTGTGGCCAGGCATCCCAGCTCATCTTGTTCTTCTCCAGCAGGCTTCCTGTGGCACTTGTCTGATCACCTTCCCCAAGCCAGGCCAGTGTAGCTTCTGATCCCACTGGGGCACTGGAAGGGTGTGGTATTCTGAGTGCCTAACTTCACGACCCTCAGCTTCCCATCTGATAAATGGGCAGTGCCGTCCAGAAAACACAAAAGTGTGCAGAACCGCCATTGAGCAACACCAGACCACCTTCTCCCCCGAAGTGGGTCTGGATGGCAGGGGATGTTAGTGGAGGCTATGCCAATAAAAAGGATGCTTTGGTTGAAAGAGTTTGGGAAATGCCAGGATGAACTAAGTAAAATCAGCCACCCCCCGCAGGACTCATCAGAGCCTTTAACACATTTGCGTGCAGGGCAGCTGGGGCCACAGAGTTCATAGTGTTTCCCAAACAGTTGACCATATAACCCCTTCTATCAAGGTGTACCTAGCCTAGTGTTCTATGACACCCACTTTGGGAAATGCTGTGGGAAGAGCCCTGAGGGACAGGACACAGCCACCTAAAGGGAAAAGCTCCCTGAGAGTCAAGGCAGAGGTTGTCTGCCATGTCTGAGCAAAGGGATTGAATGGGGGTGGTAGGCTAAGAAAGAGAAGGCAAGAGTCCAGCAGGGAACCAGGAGGTCACAGCTTGAAAGCAGGACCACATTTGAATCGGGCCAGGGTCCTAGTGACTCCAATTCCCTCCCCACTCTGATCTTTCTTCCTTATGGGAGGGCAGCAGGTGGGTGGGCAAGTGTGGGCACAGTCAGAGGCGTGAGGCCACAGGCAGGGCTTTGCCCCATGGATGGGACCTGCACAGGCAGGCCCGGGGTACTGGGAGAGTCCATGCTACCACCCCAACTATGCCATTAGCCTCGGGATGAGGCAGCTACTGGCTCTAGGTTCAGAAGAGCTACTCTGTCTAAGTTTCCCTCCCTGTTGGGGCCAGCCTTTCTGCTCAGAAGCCTACTCTACCCACATCTCCTTGCTCAGCTGCTCACAGACTCCCTTTCCATCTCTCTGCTCCAGGAAGCATACCCACAGGGGGTCCTTCCCTGTTCAGGCACAAGGAGGACTGAGCAGGGGGGACATGTGCCTAGCCCAGGGCTGGACCCCTTACACAGCTTATTTCTTCTTGCCTCATAGCAGTCTTCATAGTATCCTGCTCCACCATTTTAGAGAGAAGGAAACTGAGGCCCGAAGAGGGGAGGTTGGTGGTGGAGTCAGGATTGGAACCAAGTCTCTTCGTCCAGCTCCCCCATCTTTACCCTACCCTGCTTCACCCCTGCCCCCTCCCAACAGACATGGCATACTCACAGCTTGATCCTCTGCCAGCAGCTCTGAGGCCCACATAAAACTGCCTCTCTGGGCGGGCCGCGGTGGCTCAGCGGGCAAAGTGCTTGCCTGCCATGCCGGAGGACCTCGGTTCGATTCCCGGCCCCAGCCCATGTAAAAAACAAACAAACAAACAAAATACAATAAAACAAGAAAATGTTTAAAGATGTTTCCCTTTCTTCCTCCCTTCCTTCCTTCCATCCTTCCTTCCTTCTCTCTGTCTTTCCTTCCCTTCCTCCCTCTCTCTAAAAAAAAAAAAAAAAAAACTGCCTCTCTCACCTGGGTGCCCAGCACCCAGCACCAGGCCTGGTAGAAGGTCAGCATTTGACATGGTCTGACATGGATGGGCCAGACCAAGGCCACTCCTGCTGCCTCCAGTGGGCAGGAGTGGTCTGGGGGGTCTGTGCCCAGTCCCTCAGGCCAAAGAGACCCTTCCCTCTGATGGTTCCAATGTAGAACCTGCCTGGCTTACCTGTATCTCTGGGAGTAAGGATGGGGCAGAGGTATTGCCCCATTTTCTAGATGGAGAGATTGAAGCCTCAGGGCTGGGGTACAGCAGGCAGCAGAGCTATGTTCCCCCCAGGTCCACAGGGCTCCAGCCACCCCAGAACTGCCCCGGCTTCTGCTTCTGGGCTCCATGTCTGGGGAACCCAGCCATTTTCCAGCCTGAGTTCTTGGGCTGGGCCTGTAGTTCTGGAGTGGTTCAGGTTCTCTAGGGAAGACTCAAGCTACAACCAAACTGCCCTCTCAACCTGCCACCCTCCCGCCCCCATCCTGCCAGCTCTGGGTTCTGAGCTTCCTCTAGGGCAGGTCTGGAGGTGGGGTTGGGGGACTGCAGAGCCGTGCCTAGGGGCAGGGAGATGGGCATGGGTGCCTCAGGCAGAGCTGGTCCCTGGACCATCCTGTCCTTGCTTTTAGGGCCTCACTAGGAGCTCTAAGAGAGTTCATTACCCACTCCCTTGCTCTCCCAGAGACCCTAGTCTACAGAAGGGAGTCTTCCATGTCTGGGGGCTCATCTCCCCTGGCAAGAGGAAGGCTGGGTGGGGTCTGGTGGGGCCAGGCCAGGAAGGGGAGTCCCCAGACTGCTTCTTCATGCCACCACAGGCACTTGCCTACCTGGGAACACCCCACATCCAGCTCCAGGCAGGCAACTGCACAGCTGAGCCCATAGGATATGGTGCTGGGCTTGAAATCTGGGATGGGGCCGGGATTTCAAGGCCATAAATCAGCAACCCCACGCCTGAGCCAGGCCACTGGTTCCCACGCCATTCCCCATGGTCACTGTCACTATTACTATCAGTGCCTTGAAGGAGGAATTCCTGAAAAACAGCTGCATGGGTGGCAGGTAGGGGAGCAGACAGGCCCCGGTGGCAGGCAGATTGTAATGAGGTGATTAGGCCTAGCAGCCACAGAGAGACCTGCCCCCAACTCCCAGCCCTTGGCCCATCGAGGCGGACCTAGCCCAGGCCCCTGGCACATCCACCTGCCAGGTGTCCTGGGAATCCCCAGTCACCCGTACCCTCCCAGGTTGGGCTGGCTTCACTGTCAGGAGCCTGCCACTTGTCGGCTCTCCTGATCAAAAATACCGTAGGTAAGATAGAATCAGAGCAATGCCCCTTTGCCCCCAGCTCCTATACCACCCCTTGTCTTTGCTCTGACCAGGAATGCCTGCCTGAGATACCTTCCTGCCCTGCCCCCCCCCTCCGCCCCCAGTACCCAGTCAAACCATAAGGGCCTCTAGGCCCTTTCAGGAGAGGGCCTTAGAAGGATCAGAATCTCCAAACAGGAGGCCAGGAGGGACATGGCACCCAGAGAGACCCCTGCTCTCCCAAAGCCCCAAGTTCCACCACACTTGGCTCCAGATGGCCCTGATATGTAAGGGGAAAGGGAGGCCCAGGGTGAAGATTCTGGGAACTAGGATGCAAAAGGAGAGAGCTCAAGCCCTCACCGCTGGCTTTGGAGCAGGGAACCCGGCTCAACCGGGTTTATCTGCAACCGTTCCCTCTCTGCCTGCTTCCGTGGCCCGAGGAAAGAAGATCCAGCCTGCCTGGTTTCCTGGGCTGTTGCGTGGCTTCTGGCCCCCTAGGGATGACCTCAGTGTCAGCAGATGGGGCTCCCAGCTGAGTCAGAACACCCACCCAGCCCAGCGCCTCCTCCAGGCTCAGGGGGTGGGAGTATACAGGACTGAACCCAGGCTTGAGGCCCCAGGAATTCCTGGGTCCCAGGAGAGGTCAGAGATTTGGCTCAATTCACAAAGAAAAGACGGGCTGCACCTGGATAGGGAGAGGGCGGGCCATCTCTGGAACTGGGAGGTGGAAGCCTATAGCCTGAGGCCAGGGACCAGCCCTACAAGGCATGGTGAGAGGAGGGCTGAGAGTCACATGGGCGGACTCTGGGCAGGTCATGCTGGACAAACTAAGTCTCAAATGGGGGTGGGAGTGAGAGGTTTCCGGAACCATCCAGCATGGCAAGGGAGAGCCAGATATCTTTTAAATTACAGGACAACGTTCTCATGGCTATAGAAGAGTCTAGAAGCAGGCAAGGGTTCCAACCCTGGCTCAGCCATTTCCTAGGTGCCCACTTCTGTTTGGGAGGATGAGTAGGTTTGGGGAAGAGGATAAGAAGATACTCAAAGGGAAGAGCTAGGAGGGGAGGGTTTCCGCAGAGGGACCAAAGAGTGCAAAGGCCCTGAAGAGGGAGGAGGCTGGACAGCACCAGAGGCTGGGCTGGGCTGGGCTCTTTGACAGAGAGAGGGTGGAGGGCAGCTGGAGAATCCTGCACCCTGAAGGGAGGAGGGTGGCAGGGGCCAGATGACAAAGGGGCATGCAGGCTTGGAGATGGAGACAGGGGACTGGGAAGGAGGTGGCCGACTGCTTGGTGGTGGCAGGGACAGCTGTTTCTGAAACTGGGTCCTGGGATGGATCAGCCGTATCTGCCATAGGAGTGGGAAGGGCATTTGATAGCACATTTGCTGTGTGGAGGACGTAGGCCCCTGTCAGTTATGGGGGTGAATAGCTGTCCATCCCCCACCCTGCCAAGACTAATTCCCCTCAAGGGTGGGCAAAGCAAGGAGCTCCCTGTGGGCCATAACTGGCCCAGAGGAGCCTGGTATCTGGTGTCCCCCAGTCCTGCTCCTACTACGGTAGGAGCCAGCTGGGGCCTCCTGAGCTTGGGGAATGGAGATCTGGCTTCAGCCCTGCCCCAGATTAATGCATGACTATGAGTCTCAGTTTCCCCTTCTGTCAAATGGATTAACAATGCTCCCAGGGTTGATATAAAGCCTGGATATGAGGCCAGAAGAGAACATAATTTGAGACAGTCAGACCTGTGCCTGCCCACAGGGACCGAAGTGTGGGACTCATAGCAGGGAGCCCCAGGCAAGTGAACCCATTCTTCCCCCAGAGGCCCTTTTCACTTTCCTGCATTTATGTTACAGATTTCCCTCCCATCACCCGGACCACCCAACCCAGGGGCTAAGTGAGTAACTGGCTGGGGCTTGAGCTAGGCCCTTAGGCAAGACACTTCCCTTCCCGAGCCTCAGCTTTCCCATTTGTAGAGTGGACAGATGGGCCTTGCTCTGCTCATCTAACTGGGGAATCTGGGGAGAATGCAGGGCTGAGGATGTGAAAGCAAAAGGCTGCATGTGGGGTGAGGACCACATGGGGCATGGCCTTCTCAGGCAGGTACTAAGCCCCCTTGACATGATGTCATGTCAGCTCCAAGCAAAACTTAAAATGCCCACTTACCCAGATGGCCAGCCTGGCAGACCCCAACCCTCTTAGAGCTGTCTGAGGGGAGGGGAGTGCCACGCCTGGGAGAGCTTGAACTGGGAGTTGGGTTGGAGCCATCAGGGAGGCCTGGCCAGGCCCCAGTGTGAGGAGAGGCTCACAAAGGTGAAGTCCCATAGTGAGAACCCACCTGGGCCTGCTCTACCTAGACCCTGGTCTTCCCTGCAGGCTGAACTTCCCCTTAATGGGCAGAGGGTGGTAGATGCTGGGCCCCATAGGGGAGGCCAGGGAAGAAGGAGCAGGCCCTGCCGGAGTCAAGCAGCGAAGGTTTCCTGAGGCTGTGGCCACTCAGAAGCTGGAAGTGATTTCAGAGGAGGGGGGGCCTGGAGGGGGATTGTGTGCAGGCAGGGGCACAACATACGGGGCAGGAGGACGTAGGGGGAAAAGTGGAGGTGGGGATGGGGGTAGAGAGGCCACAGCTGGTCTGGCTGTTATTCAGGGCTTTGGCAAATAGATTTAATCTCCCACGCTTACCCCCCAATCAATTGACTGGTCATGCCTGCCTGGAAGGATTTTGAGGCCAAGAGATGGCTTGGCAAGAAAATGTGCTGTGATTGATGAGTAATGTCTGCCAGGGACAAAACACTGGAGATGGTGGAAGTGTGTCCTCTATTTTCCAATCTCAGCCTGGTCCTGGTGGGCAGGTTATATAGTTGGGAAAAACCACACTCTCCAGTGAGAGGCCACTGGGGAATACATGTGGGCAGGCTAGCCAAGGGCCTGAGGGGCCTCCTCTGCCATGACTGGTGGGGAGCTCCAAGAGGGAGAAACTAGGCTGGTCTGGTCCCCCTTTGAATCTCCACCTCACTGCTCTGGCATGCCCTGACATAGGGCAGGTGCTCAGAAAGTGAGAGCTTGCAAATGAATGGGAGGGACAGCTCCCACCAAGACCTGGCCTCTCCCTACATTCTCTTTCCCTTCTGACTTCTCCAAGGAGCTTTGGGAATTTCCCACAGATCTCCTGGGGCCGATTGCATCCTGTCAGATCTTGTTCCTTGATTTTCCTGGGTGTGACCTACTCTCCTGCCAGGGCTGTTTGCTCCCTGGGGCCCTGCACGCCCATCTCCTCTGCCCCGCACACCTGGGCAGGGGAGGGTATTGGTAAATGGGCAGGCGGCACTCCAGCACCAAAGCCACTCTGGGCAACAGCTTCCCCACTCCACACTGCCATCACCCTGGGCCTGGCAGTCCCTCACTGTGAGGAAGCGCAGGGACATGCTCTAGTTCCATCCAGAACTTGTCACCACAGAGATCCCAGCCACAGCCAACAGGCCAGGGTGAGCCACTGAGACGTGAGTGGAATGCTGGGGATAGAGGAGTGTGGACCCTGCCAGCATGTAACAGTTCCTCTGGGAGTCTCTGTCTGTGGGCCCCACTCCCACCTCAACAAGAATGGCAAGTGCCCAGACATGGGTCTGTTTGTGTGTGCACACATAATAGTGTGTGCATTTGGGCACATGTACCTGGGAACAAGTATACATACATGGACGTGTCTACATGTGTGTTTGTCCTTATACATACTTGTGTACACATGTACAGCCAGGAGTTCTGTCCACAATGAGCAGGGGAATTGCTGGGCCTTTCAAAGTCCAGCCTTGGCCCAGCTTAGACCTCACTGGTCCTGATAGTGAGTCCAGATGGGCCCTTGCCAAGGGTCAGGGAAGAAGCTTCCCAAGGCCCAGGAGCAAGCAGAGTGACCCCCCCCCCCCAATCCAGATGGCCTCTCTTGGGACACCTGTCCCAGCCAGGTGAAGCTGCCCTGAACCCAGAGCAGCTGGCCTCATGGCTGGAGTGCCTGGATCCCACCTCAGCTCCTGTTCATCTCTTATGGTGGACCTGTATTGGAAAGCTGCCCACAAGGAGTGAGCAGGATATCACAGTAAATGTGTGCTTGCTGGTGGGCTCCTCTTTGGACCAGGAGGCTGAGGAACTGACCCCCCCAGCATATGGTGACCCAACTTGCAAGCAGTCCGTGGACGGCACTGGGAAAAGGAAAGTCTGTTTCCAAGTTGCTTTATCTCTTTTTTTGGTGGCACAGCTCCTATGTCACCGAGCCATGTGGAGATATGGTGTGAGGGGATGTACAGTCCACACCTGTTCTTGGGGACACTCAGCTCCTCCCAGAGGAACAGCAAAGGGCCACAGAATGCCCCAGCATCAGTCAGGCCTCTCTTCTCTGTGTGGTTGTGTGCAGAGAGGGGAGGCAGCTCCAAATAGGCCTGGCAGGTATGGGCCTGGCACCTGGGGGAATAGGGACTTATAATTTCCTGAGAGGAGACAGGATGGCAAGAGGAGGAGCAGGCCTTGAGGAGGGGAAGATGTGCCTTTGGGCCTCAAAGAGAGTCTGGTGGAGGCGGGATGGGGGTGGGGGGTTCATTGAACAGTGACTGATCAAGTGTGGAGCAAAGGTGGAGAAGGATGGGGATCCTAGAAGCACGGAACAGAGCAACTCATCTAGCCTGGGGGGATCAGAGAAGCCACCCCCCACCCCACCCCCCGCCAAGGTTGATGCCTGAGTTGGGATCAGAAGTCAGGCAAAGGGTGGGGGCAAAAGAGCCTAGGATCAGGAGATAGCTTGTGCAAAGACCTGGAGGTGTGTGTGAGAGGGAGGCAGTGCCCTCAGAGGACTCAAACAGATCCCACCAGGGATCTGCTTGTTCCCCAGGATCCAGACTTGTTGTGGGGTCCCTTTTTCCACCCCCTTCCCTGTCCCTCAGGGAGACCCTGGTGAGCTGGGTACCTATCCCGGGGCAGCAGGGGAGGGAGGCGTACACCCTGAAGGGCAGGAAAGACCACATTCCTGAAGGGGAGGAACATCTTTGATCCCGAGGACTTGTTCAAGGTACCAGGAAAGCCCCTCCCTCAGGTACCCCCTTTCCAGCACCCCTGCGGGAGGTCCACAGGTGCGGAGGGAGGGCAACAAAGCCCTGGGCAGGGGCAGCTCTGGTCTCTTGCTGTGTAACCATAGGGAGTTTCCTGTTCTGCTCAGAACCAGGTAGGTCCAAGGGCTCTGGCTACCTCTTCCCTCCGGATGTCCCCTCCCTCAGTTCAGCCAGGGCAGCCCTGCTCTCATCCCGCTTATGGCTTGTGCTGCTTCATGAAGTCCAATTGTTCAAGACTTGAGACAAGACTTTCACTCAAGAACCTGGGCTTTGGGCCTGCTCCAGTCAGGGTGATGGAGTCCAGAAGAGTCTAGAGGGGGAGAGAGATAAGTGAGTGATCGAAGCTAATGTGAGGGGTGGCAGGGCCTCTTTTCCTGCTTCCAGGGTGGTTCCCTTCATGCACAGGTTCCCATTTCAGTTGTGCCCCACCAGTGAGAGCAGTGGCCAGTTCCTCAGCAGGCACTCAGAAGCAAGCACACCTCAACTTGGTGAGCACATGGCCCAGCTTCACCTGGGGACAGCATGACCCTCTTCTTAGGGTGACTCTGACCTGCCCTCAGAGCATGCCACCCTGACCATTTGGCATTTGGCATCTTCTCAGGCTTGCCTCGAGGTGCAGGAGCTATCATGTTAGCCTGTTATCGGAGCCCAATTTCTCCCCTAGAGAAAGAGGGGACTCTGCTTATCCTGCCATGGCCTCCGGGAGCACCCAGATGGAGCAGAAGAAAGATGGCCAGGCTGCTTAGGCTGCCGAGTGGAGGACACAGTGACCACTGCCGATGCTCCAGGTCCAGGCAGGGCCTGGTGCTCAGCAGGCCCTCAGTGAAGCCAACTGAGTGAATGAGTCAGTCAGCAGAAAGTTGCCCTCCAGGGTGGGTTTGCTCCAGCCCCTTTTCTGAGGGCTGCCCCATCCCTGACAACCAGCACCTGGGCTGCTAGCCAAGGGGTCCAGCATCAGAGAAGCACATCCTCCTAGCTGGATGCATGTGTGTGGTAGACTGGCTAGGTGTCCAAACTAGCATCTCCGATGTTAGGGAAGCTAAGGTCTAGGGAGGTGAGAGCCATACTCAGGTCACAGCAGCTCAGCAAGTGACAGGGATAGAATCTGCATCGTCACCTCTTAGACTGGAAGCTCTTTCCACCCAGGCCAGGGACCCCAGGGAAGCAGACTGTGCCCCAACCCCCCAGGACATCCACAAGCCAGAGGCAAGAGATTGCTTCTCCTTTCCCCTCTCTCGGCATCCTTTCCCTGCTATTAAGACTCTGGCTGCACTGCTGTGGCCTCTCTGGGAGTGACTGTGGGAGAGACCTCTATTCCTTTGGGACACAGTTCTGCAGCCTGGGATGAAACCTTTCTGGTGAACTATGCCTTGTGTTGAAGGTTAGAGGAGGACTGCTCCGGGGCAGCGGGCAGCGAAAAGCCCAGCTCCTCCGGGTTTCAGAAGATCCCTCTTGTAAATCTCAAGCACCACCGGCCCCGCCCCAGCTGAGGGTCGGGCAAGGTGGCTCAGAGCTGACCAGCCTCAGGCAGAAGGGGAAGGATAAGCCCCAAGGAGGTGGGCCCTCCCCCACCCCAAACAGGGAATTCAAGAAGCGGATGGCAGGACCCAGCCACGAGCTCTAGTTCCCATAGGGAAAACGCGGCAGGCCCTGCGCACGCGCGCTGCCTCAGTCAAGCTGCTTTGTTCCAACGCTACCTGCGGTTCCATTCACCTCCCCGGCCCCGCCCGCCAGCAAGCCAACACACTGCGTTTACGGAGGCCCCGCCCCTTCCCGCGCTGGGTGGGACCGATGGTAGGCCCCGCCTCCTTCCTCCCCCCCCCCCCCCTTAGGCAGACATTGGTCATCTGGGCGCGGTGCGCCCGCCTACCGCAAGAATTGATTGGAGTAAAGAGAGGGCGGTAGGGGAAGGGAAAGCAGATTAGAAAGGAGCGCTCCTCTCCTACCCGCCCCTATGTAAAAGTCACGTGGCGCTTCACTCGCCGCCTGTCGGCAGCCGGCTTGTAAAGCCTTCTTAAAGGCTCCGCGCCCCCTTCACAGGGCTGGTCCTTTTCGGGAGTCCGCCACCCCTGCCCGCGTACAGTGGCGCCGCCCGAAGCCGTCCTACCCCCTAGTAGCCCAGGGGCTGATCCCACATCAGTTCTGCTGGGGTGGGACCCTCCTCCTCGCAGGTCTCGGAGCCTATGCCCGTCATGGGGACGAAGCGGTCATCTGAACCGGTGACCGCCCAAAACAGTGCCCAGCACGTAGTAGGCGTTCAGTTTCCATTTGTTGAATGAACTTGCTGAGAGGATGAATGAATGGAGTTGGCAGGAGGGAGGCGGGGAGATTGGGTCGGAATGACACTCTTCCTCCGCCCCATCCCCGGGGAAACTCTGCTTCTGTGAGTGTGGGGAGGGGGTAGGCTCTGGACACCTTCAGGGCCGCCCTCCAGTGAGGGCACCGAAGAGCTGGGGGAGTGGGCGGAGGGGACCAGGGAGAGCGTCCTAGCTGGGCCACCTGGGCGGGTCATAGCCATCTCCCGGCCAGGCGAGACGGCAGTGGCGCAGAGGCGGGCGAAGGGCCGGGCTGCGGGTCACCCGCGCCACAGGCCGCGAGCGCTCCCGCCTCCCCCTTGGGGAGGGGCGGTGGAGGAGCGGCTCCTTTAAGCCAGGCGCCGGCCCCGCGGTCCCGCCTCCCGGAGGACGCCTCGGCGCGCGGCCGCCGGAGCTGCCGTTTAATTGGGGCTGTCAGGCCGCGGCGCGCGCGGAGGGCCGGGCGGGCGGGACGGAGGCCGGGAGGCCGGGGCGGCCGGCGCACTGCTCGGCGGGAGGCGGGCGCCCGGAGACGCGGCCGGGGCGCCGTCCCAGGGCAGGGCTGCCCGGCCCCGGCCCCGGGCCGCCCGCGCTCCCCATGAAAAACCAGCTCCGCGGCCCCCCAGCGCGGGCGCACATGTCGGCCTCGGGGGCGACGGTGGCGGGGGACACCGGTGCGGGGTCCGAGCCCGGTGCGGGGTCTGGTACCGGGGCGGGCGCGACGTCGGGAGCGGGGGCCATGCCCTGCAAGAGCGCCGAGTGGCTGCAGGAGGAACTGGAGGCGCGCGGCGGCGCGTCGCTGCTGTTGCTTGATTGCCGGCCGCACGAGCTCTTCGAGTCGTCGCACATCGAGACGGCCATCAACCTGGCTATCCCGGGCCTCATGCTGCGCCGTCTGCGCAAGGGCAACCTGCCCATCCGCTCCATCATCCCCAACCACGCCGACAAGGAGCGCTTTGCCACGCGCTGCAAGGCGGCCACCGTGCTGCTTTACGACGAAGCCACGGCTGAGTGGCAGCCCGAGCCCGGCGCTCCTGCCTCTGTGCTCGGCCTGCTCTTGCAGAAGCTGCGCGACGACGGTTGCCAGGCCTACTACCTCCAAGGTGAGGGCGGCACCGAGACCCCCATTTGGGTTCAGGACCCCCTGGCGGCTCCCCGACGACCTCCCGGGAGGCTGTTGATTGTCAGAGCTCAGCCTTGCCCGGCTGGGTGCCACGTAGCCCCCTGTCCGCATAGTCCCTCCTGGGAGCCCGGCCAGCGTCAGGATTCGGGCAGGTGTGGGGTGGGGGTGGGGGAGTCCTCTGGGCCCTCCTTCTATGTAAGATTCGAGTGGGTGGAACAAACTTTTCCCTGCCTGGGCTTTCCATTTTTTCCCTGTCGATGGGGCTTTGGTAGCAGCTAGGCTGGAGCTGAGTCCTCCAGAGGAGGAATCTCGAGGATAGCAGGGTCCCTAAGTTTGGCTCCTCCAGCCAAGAATGCGGGTTGCTGGAAGGCAAGGATCTGTACAGGAGACTCTCAAAATGCCATTCACGCTCCCAGGGCATGGGGGCCTTTTGGGTCAGGGGACACCAGGCATCTCTATGCCGCTGCTACCATTCTGGGATCACTGCCTTTGGGAGGTGTTTAAGGAGGAGGCAAATGGCAGTGTTCCTTGCCCCAGCACCAGCTCTCTTGGGTGGCCCAGGTGCCCAGCCTGGCCTTCGGGGAGCTTGGAAAATGGGGAGACGGTGCTGGGGGGGCGAGTGGCTGCGGCCGGTGTTTCCAATTAACATTCCAAAATGGCCTCTTGCTGGCAATGGGGCGGGCAGGCAGGGAGGGGAGGGGAGGGGAGGTCTGCGGCACCCTCAGGCACAGGGCCCATGCCTAACTGCAAGGTGCTCCCCATCTCCCTTGTCTTTGTACAGCCTCAGTGGGTCTCCCCCTCTGCAGTCCCAAGGCTAGGCGGCCTTGTGTTCTAAGGGAGTCTCTGGAATGGTAGAGTTGGGACCCCTTTTATTAAACCTGCCTTGGCTGGGGAAGAGGGGACAGGGCCAGCCATCACCTTCATGTAGCCTTCCTGGACTGTGGTTGAAAAAGGGATAAAAGCCACCAAGTCTTTTTGCTCTCTAACGCACCTAGATGCAGCCCTTTCACTTGCATTCTAATCTGTAAGAGAGACTTGACCTGACATGGGGTTGCCTGCTTTCTCTTACTGAGTCCCAGTGGTACCAGGCAATTCATGGAGGCTGCAAAGGGGATGAGCTGGGACCTATCCTGGTGTCCTAAAAGCTGGTGGTAGGGCCAGGAACCCTGAAGTTCTGTGAGTAAGTGTTCAGAGCTCTGGATTTAGCTGTCTTGATCTAGTCCTGGTTCCATTGCTTACCATCCGTGGGGCCTTGGGCACATTACCTCATCTTCTGGGGCCTCAGTGTCCTCATCTGTGAAGTGGGTCCTAGGGTAGTTGTGGAGAACACAGAAGAGGGGACACATGTAATGTGATTGTCATGGCCCAGTTGGCCGACACTGATGTTAGTGCTTGACATGGGCTGCCCTGGCCATAGTTGGTATTGTGCTGCCCATTTGGGCTGGGGGCACTGGGCAGTGGCATTAGCAGCCTCTTACCCAGGCGCCATCTTACCCCTGGCTGCAGGTGGTTTCAACAAGTTCCAGACGGAGTATTCAGAGCACTGCGAGACCAACGTGGACAGCTCGTCCTCACCGAGTGGCTCGCCGCCCACCTCGGTGCTGGGCCTGGGGGGCCTACGCATCAGCTCTGACTGCTCGGATGGCGAGTCAGACCGGGAGCTGCCCAGCAGTGCCACTGAGTCGGACGGCAGCCCTGTGCCATCCAGCCAGCCGGCCTTCCCTGTCCAGATCCTGCCCTACCTCTACCTCGGCTGTGCCAAGGACTCCACCAACCTGGACGTGCTCGGCAAGTACGGCATCAAGTACATTCTCAACGTCACCCCCAACCTGCCCAATGCCTTTGAGCACGGCGGCGAGTTCACCTACAAGCAGATCCCCATCTCCGACCACTGGAGCCAGAACCTCTCCCAGTTCTTCCCCGAGGCCATCAGCTTCATTGGTAGGTGCTGCTGTGCTCTGGGCAGGGTAGGTACGTCAAGGTGTATGCAGGACTTTGGGTGTTGCCTGTACCCGACTGGGTACCTCTGGGCCTGTTGAGGCCTGCGTGTGCCAGCGCATGCCCCTGGGTGTACCCATGCCTGCTGTGAGTCACCAAGGCCCTCAGACCCCTCTGCCTGTCAACGTCTGAGCAGTCTCTGGGTCCTGGGCTCCCCCCAGCCATCGGTGCCTCATGGGCTCTGTGCTGTCCAGCTTGTGCTTCTCTCTGGCTTCGCTGTTGTTCCGGGCTTGGAAACATCATGGCACACAGACCTCCCACGGGTCTCACTGGCTCAGTATCACGCCTCAGCACACGTATCTCTCCAGGGTAGGGGCTGTCACCGTACTTCTTTGGGTTTTATTGTGTACCTGCGGGGCCTAAGGGTGGCCTTGGAGCCAATGGGCAGCCATCAGAATGTGTTAATCTGTAGTGACTCACCCAGATCTTCTTGGGCGGCCTAGGAGGGTTGCTCAGAATATAGGGGTATGCAGAGAAAGTGGAGGAGGCTGAGGGAGATATCTCCTAGATCAGTCCATCCTGCTATCTGGCTGAGAGCCCTCTGAGGCCCCTACACCCCAGCCTCAGCTGACCTGGGCTTTGCAAGCCGCCTCATCTCTGGCCTCCCCATACTGCAGACTTCTTGGCCAGCTGGAGGCTATAAGAGTGCAGGTCATCTCCCCAGCTGCTGGCTCTCACCCAGGGTGTGGGGAAGGGACACTGTATCAGGACAAATGTAAACCCTTGGTTCTCTGAGCCTGGTGACCCGGTGTTTCTGCCCAGCCTCTGATGATGGGGTGGGGGTGGCCTGGGCAGTCTCCTCCTCCTGGCGGCTCTGTCCATGGGAGGGCGTTTTGGTGGTGGCTGGGCTGGGCCAGCTTTAATAACAGGAAGTGGGAGGCTTCCCTGCCTCATCCGCTTACTGGGAACCAAAACTAGGTGCCTGGCTGGGGAGGAAGGAAGGAAGCTGAGGCCTGGGGGAGGGGCTGTGGCTAGGGCTGCCTGGAGTTTCCCAGCCCTGCCCCACAGGAGGTGGCCAAGAGGGCCCTGGGTGCTGCCTCAGCATTCCCTGTCCCCCAGGGAGGGAGGGGAACCTGGCCTCCCCAGGGCTGGGCCTGATCTGCTGGTGCTGTATCCTTCCTGAAGGCCCCTCCACATCCATGGGGGACAGGATAGGGCAGGGGTGGTGTCGAGGGAAACCTTTTTCTCCATTTAGCAAGTAAAGGAAATGAGGCCTAAGCATCCCAGAGGACTCAGGGGGTGGGATCAAGCACAGCCCCTCCAACCCTCAGCCACACCCCAAAAAGGCTAAAAATAAAGCCAGCGGAAGCAGTGGGCTGGGGACTCAGGCGTTCCCTGTATCCTGGTGTGTCCCTGCTGGAGGCTCCTTCCCACCACCCACTTCCCCTGCCCCACATCTCTAGCTCAGGCCTCATGGCTCCACGTGAAGTCACCCCTGCCTCCCCTACTGCTGATCCTACCCCCAGTGCCTGGCCATGAGGCTGCCCTGTCAGTCTCAAGTCTGGTTTAAGCACCTACTGTATGCTTAGTCCTGGTTACACATGGACAGGGCAGGGGTGGGGAGGGGAAGCTTTGCCAGGCCAGAGGCAATTTGTGCTGGGTGAGGAACAGCGTGTGAACCTGTGTGTCATCTTGTAGGAGAGCACTGATTGAGTGCCAACTGTATGCCTGCTCTCAGTGGGGTAAAAGTCAGGAGTTTGGGGCCTCTCATTAATCCATGTCCCTAGCACAGCTGTGGCACAGAGCAAGGCAGCTGCCCTAAGGACCAGGATTGAATTAATCAGTAGCTCAGCTAGTATTTATTGAGTTCCTCTGAGGGCCAGGAAGCCGGTCGTGAGAGTGGGCAGCACTGGGGAAAAGCTGGGAGGGTTGGAGGGTGGAGCGGAGAATTTGGCAGAATTTGGTCTGCTGTGGTGGGAACTCTCACTGGCACATGGGCCAGCTGGGAAAGGGCTAGCAAGTGGAGTGGGTGGGACCCACTTTAAACCCCGCTTGTGACACCTCAGGCGTGGCCTTCGTCCCAGACCCGGTCTCTTCCCGAGTGGGAGATGAGGTGTTGGGGGCTGGCCGGCCAGAGGGTCAAACCGAGTGCAGACCCCGCCACCCAGTCCCTTCTGGAGGTGCCTCCATCAGGCCCATCCCCTGGCTGACTCTCAGGGGCTGCCCGTGGGCAAGGCACTGAGTGAACATACTCCGTCCCCACACCCAGGTCAAGAGCTGGAGGTAGGAGTAGGGTGTGTGTGGCCTTGGGCTCACCGCTTTGTCTCTGAGTCTGTTTCCTCATTCATAAAATGGGCTGACCAGACGTGGTGCAGGTGCCTTGAGAGGACGCAGGTGACCCTCAGCACCCACCAGAGCACGTGGCTGAGATGCCAGCAGTGCCCGAAACCCTACCCCAGCTCCCATTTGTTGAGCCCTCACTTGGCTCAGGGCCTGATGAGAGCACTCAGGACAAGGAGGCCCATTTTATAGATGAGGAGGCTGAGGCCCAAGGATGTCAGTGTCTTGGAGCGAAAGCATGGCAGATCCCTTAGCCACGCTCTTGATCTCTACTCTAAGTTGCTGCCTCACCGTGTAGGACTTGGCTAGGTCCCCCAGGGAATCAGGGAGCACCTGCCGCCCTCTGTGTGCTGGCCCTGCCCACTGCGGGAAGGCTCGTTGGAGGAGGCACCCCCCCTGACCCACGTCCGTGTCTTTCAGACGAGGCCCGCTCCAAGAAGTGTGGTGTCCTGGTGCACTGCCTGGCAGGCATCAGCCGCTCAGTGACGGTCACCGTGGCCTACCTGATGCAGAAGATGAATCTGTCCCTCAACGACGCCTACGACTTCGTCAAGAGGAAAAAGTCCAACATCTCGCCCAACTTCAACTTCATGGGGCAGCTGCTGGACTTCGAGCGGACGCTGGGGTTAAGCAGCCCGTGCGACAACCACGCGCCCAGCGAGCAGCTCTACTTCTCCACTCCCACCAACCACAACCTGTTCCCGCTCAACACGCTCGAGTCCACGTGAGGACCGGTGCACAGGGCCCAGGTGGCAGGGCCCAAGCCTGCTGCCTTGGGCCTGAGGAGCCCGCAGGCGTTGCCCAGGCGCATGGCCTGGGCTTGTCGGTGGCTTCACTCACCATCTGGCGGGAGCCCAGTCAGCCTCCCTCTGCAAGGCTTTCCGGAGAGGACCTCGGCTCTCAGACACAAGGCTTTCGGGGTCCAGGGGGGCCTCGTCCTTGTCCTTGGACACTTCTGCTGATGGCCTGGCCAATTTGGCTATTTTTAAAAGACACATCCATGGACCTCAGTTTACTTTTTACTTTAAGCAGGTAAACCCAAGCTCCCTGGAGCACGGAGAGTGTCTAAGCTCTTCTTGATTTTCCTTTTTTTTTTTTTAAGAAAAGTGTTATTTTCAGGCTCCATGCAACAGTGGATTGTATAAACCAGTATTTTATCCCCTGTCTTGATCCTGCAAGAGAGAGAGAAGCGTCCTCAGTTTTGTTTTTCTTTCTATTTAAAAAAATTATTGATGTTTTTTTTCCCTCATGGAAAAGACAAACCCCGTGTTGATCTTGACCAAATGCATTTTGCACATGTGTGAAGCCCCCCGTTTCTGCAGCAAGCCCTTCCTGAAGGGCCGGCTCCCTGTGCCGTAGGAGTTGGGACACCCCAGTCATGCCCACATCTCCCACACTTGGCAGCCTGATTTGACACTGCATTTGCCTGCGATGACTGCTGCAAGTTGTGATGGCTGGACTGACCAGGTGGCTTTTGTATTCTCTACCGTCCCAACAGGTCCTCGGGTGGTCCTGGCAGGCCTCCCCAAGGCAGGAGGTGGGAGCCTTGCCACTGTCCTGCTGGAGAGGGAGAGCGGGGGACGGACTACCAAACAGTAGCATTAGCCGTCTGGGCTCAGCCCCTAGGGCGCCTGGGGCCTGGGGCCTTCTGTGTACTTTACTTCTGTCTCTCTCTCTCTGTTTGCAACTGGGAGTGGAGGCCCAGGGGTGGGGGAAGGCTTAGGGGGTGGGGTTGCAGCCTTGCCTCCTAAGTTCCTTTCCCTCCTCCTGGCTGTTGCTTTGCTCCAGCGGATGCTCCCAGCCTCCTTCCCCCATGGAAGCCCACACTGCTCTCATCTTGCCCGTGCCTTCTCTACCAGGAGACTCATACCCGCTTCAGCCCCATGGCAGGGCTGGGTGGGGTGGGGATGCAGGGAGGTACCTTGGACAAGTAGAGGGGTTGTGAAGCTCAATCCACCCCACCCCACCCCTAATATCCACAGAACAAAGCCACGGATTCCGTTATCCTCCTCCAGTTTTGTTCCTACTCCAACCTCAGTTCTACCAGGTGTTGGGACTGCGTGGGGGCCCAGGCAGGGGTGAGTGGTTGGGTCGGGGTCCCGAGGGAGCCAGCTCTCAGCATGTGGACGAGGCCACGGAAACTGCCCCCACTGCATCTTACCTCAGGGGGTTGTCTTCAGGGATTCTTTAGGGCAGCAGATTAAAATCTTGCTATAGTTGAGAAAGTAGACAAAAAGCTTCCATGCCATACATGGTTCTCTTTCTCTCTCTCTTTTTTTATTTTTAAAAATAAAAACCCAGAAAGATGTATCAGATTTGTGTAAATGAGGGTTTGCCAAGGAGTGGCCAGTTTTGCTTTATGATCTTATGAAGGAAAATTTGTGGCCCTACATATATGTAAACACACATACACACACACACACACACATATATATATATATACACATACATATATATATATATATATATATATATCCCAATCTGGCAACGGGATTTTGTTTATATTGCAAATAAATATTATTTTTTCTTTAAAACGAGTCGTGGTATCCAGTAAGGGCTTGAGGCCTGGGAAGGTGAGGAGGGGCCCTGCCAGTGGCTTCCCAGGCCTGCTGTGGGTGAGGTATAGGTCTGGTCAGGCCTGGGGTCTGCGAGGCGCTTACTTTGACTGGTCAGAGCTGCCCGCAAGCTGGGAGGGAGCAGCCAGGGCTTCTCAGTGCAGCTGGCACTGCACTGGCAGCTGGGGGCAGCAGGGCTTTCTCTGTGGGCATCTGGCAATTGTTTGATGGGAAATGTGGGTTCAGGGAAGTTGCATGGGCCTAGGGCACCCAACAGAGCCCCAAGCTCACCCAGAATTGCTCATAGCCCCTCCCTTGGAGGCTGCCCCGATTGCCTGGGGACTTTGAGCTCCAGGTCCCCTGATCCTTTCTCTTGCTGCTGTTGTGGTGGGAGAGGAGAATGTGCAATGACCGCCCTGCCCCCCTGCTTCCCACAGCACCTGGGAGGCCAGTGGGACCATGACACCTGGTCAGTGAGCGCGTCAGCCCTGCTTTGCTCCTTGGGAACTGGGTGGCCTTGGACAGGTCCCTTAGCCTTCCTGAGCCTCAGTATCTGGTTTTATTAAAATGGGGCCATTTGCACCCGGATACTGAGTGCTTTTCCTACACAGGGCACAATGAGCACCTTATATTCATTTCCTGGTGCTTGGTCTAGGCTTAAGGCGAGGATGGGCCATGCTCAGGCTTTCCACAGAACAGGCAACTGCTGGTCGTCCAGCCAGGCTCCCTCTGGGGGGTTCGGGAGAGGCCCTAGGCCGGGTCAGAGAACAGGGAAGGGGCCTGGAGGATGAATGGGGAAATGGAGACTGGAGCGGCTGGTGTCTCCTCAAGCTGGTTGAAACTTGGCAGGCCTGGGTGCTGACCTGGTTTCCCATCTCTGCCTCGCCTGTCTCTCTGCCCTCAGCGGACTGTGACCAGCACTGGGCTGGACCTGGCTTGGGGTTAGGCATCCAGGGCTGGAAGGGTGAGGGCAGCCCCACTCCGTCTCCGGCATTCCCGTTTGGGCTGCCAGGCTCTACCTCTCCGTCCTCCCCCACCCCCGGCCTGGGAGCTACGTCACCAGAACACAATCACCACCTTCTTGGCTCCTCGTGTGACAAGGGTGGAGGGCAGGTTCTGCAGGCAAATAATCCCAGCTGTGTCCCTGTGCCACCTCACCTCACCTCACCCTCTCAGCCTTCCCATCTTTAGAATGGGGGAACACTGCTGGGAGTGGGGGAGCAGGGGGTTCTCCCAGCATCGGCAAAGGGGCGGGCGCTGCTGCTGCTGCTGCTGGGCTCCCTGAGGGCCCTGGTCCCTTTCTGCCAGGGGCGGGCCAGGGGGTGAGGCCTGAACAGGCAGAGACTGGGCCTTTGTTCCCTCTTGCTGCCCTCAGCCAGGGCTAGGGAAGCCCGCTGGTGCTGGGCTGGGGCTGGGCCCTCAGCAGGCCGAGGAAGTGCCTGGCAGTGCCAGTGTGCCCAAGCACAGCGCAGGGGGTGGGAACAGTAGTTGCTTCCTGGGTCAGCTCATCAAACCGAGGACCAGGGGCCTTGGGAGTGTGTGAAGAGGGTCAACACTACCACATACCTCTTATGCAAACTCAGACAAGCCAGATAACCTCTCTGACCCTCAGTTTCCTCATCTCAAGAAACTCCCTCTCAGCACTGGGTCTTGCTGTGGCTCCCTTTAGCTTCCCTCTGGTGGGGACAGGGGGCCGGATCCTGACTGGGTGGCCATGACTCTCGGTCAGACTCTGTGATCTTGGGCTAGGCCATCCTTACTCTGGACAACTCTCCCCGACCCTGGGTCCCGAGCTGCCATTTCACCCTGACTCTGCTGTACGTGCCGCAAACAGGTCCCGTCTGTTCCAGGCCATCTTTGGCAGGAGCTTGGATACCGGTGTCCTCTGAATTCCTAGTTTCTTGGCTCTCCGGGGCTGTATCTGCCTTGGCTCTGTGCCCTATGTCCTATCTCTCTCCTCCTGACCCTCTCTTTGCCTCCTGGGTCCCCATTTCTTCTCCTCAGCCCAGACCCCAAGGAACCCCCTCATCCACTTCTGACGGGCTTCTTAGCAGTCTCATCTCAGGAGGAGCCAAACCACTCACTCACTCACTCACTCACTCACTCACTCACTCACTCACTTGCGCATTCATCCAGCAGCCATTTCCTTTGCCAGCTGGGACATCCCAGGAGTGGGAACATGCCTGAGGGAAATTCAGTGATGTCAGACTGGGTGGCAGGATGATGAGGCACTCAGCTTGTCCTCTGATAGATGAATCAGGTGCAGCAACAGGAGTGAGTAAGGTTGGACACCAGGAAGGACTCGGACACTGTGGAGCAGTTGCCTTGCAGGGGGTCTGAAAAGGAGACCACAAAAGAGTTGAGCATTGCCCTTTCCCCAGGTGGGCCTGCTCCGAGCCTGGGGGAGGGGAGGCAGGCCGTCATCCTCCACGGACAGGGCGGCCTTGGGGGCAGACAGCAAGTCCGTGCTGGGACCTGTCTCCTTGCCTGCCGCTGCTGACATGCTCACAGCCGGCACCTGCCGCTCTGTCTGCCGTGGGCTGGCCCTCTGCGTCAGTCTGGGTAAGGCTGGGCTCACGAGCACCCACACCCAAACCCTTGAGAGCCAGAGAGCCTGACATGGGAGCTAGGTTTCTCTGGAGGGAGCATGTTAACCTCTGACCGCTGGGTGTTCCAGGAGCCTGGGTCAGGCCTGGGGCCAGCCCCCAGCCAGGACACAGCCCTCTCGCCTTCTCTCAGGGGCCTCCTGGGATTGGCTCCTGATACCTGACTGACCTGAGAGCCTGGTGAGACTCAGCATTGTTCTGTTTCCCTCATGGCTGCGCAGATGGGGAAATGGAGGCTCAGACAGGGGTGGGTCAGGGTGGAAGTCAGGCCTTCCCAGCCCCCTGCACTGAGTCCAGTGGTCCAGGTCATGCTTCCCCCATCAGGCTGGGAGCCTCCCCCTGGCCCTGTGAGGAACTCGACACACACACACACCGTATGGCCCCCTCATTTCCCAGGCAGGACAAGCCCAAGCAGGTCCCTCAGCGACAGAGAGCCGCCTGCCTCTGACTCTAGGCTCCTCTCACCAGGGTGCGTCCTGGGTGAGGTCATCCCTTCCCAGGCGGGACCATTAAAGACCATCATTAGCAACTCTCAGAGCTAAACCCTATTGTTTCCGCTGTGCCAGATCAGTCCCAACAGTGGCACAGGACTTCAGGCCCGGCTGGAAGCCCCCCTTTAGCCAGGCAGCTGCCCCCTTCCCAGGGCTGCCCTAGAGCACACCTCCAGGGGGTGCCATCCACGCTGTGCGGGGCTGTAGGATCTCCATAGGCCCCTTCACATCCACATCTCCCACTCTGGCCTCAGGGCTTTTCCACCCCTGCTGCCTGGAAAGGAAAAGCCGCCGCAGCTCCTTCCACAGGGTTTGCTGGACTAGGGAGGGAGGCCCTAAAGAACTTTACATGCAGGGCTGACACCCTCTGATTGTCACTATAAGCTTCCCCTCGTAGCGGAGTGGGGAATAGATAGAGGGGCATGCGTGGAGGGCCAGGGACAGTGAGGAGGCTGGGACGGTCAACCAGGGTGGAAGATGGGGGCCACTGGCGTGCAGGATGAGAAGGCGAGGGAAGACACATCTGCAGAACCAGTAGGACTCATGGTGCGAGACCTCGCACACAGGACCCATGGTGTGAGCAGAGAGTCTCGGCCCACCTCATGTCACGGCCTTGGCTGTGAGCATGAGTGCCAGCTGCCACGCCAGGTGGAAGCCCGTGGCTCCATGGGGAAGCCCTAGTCACTGGAGTTCCGGTCTGCACCCACCTCCCCCCAGTGTAACCCTCCACCCTCACTGTGCACCCGTAGGTGGAGCTCCCAGGAAGAGGCAGGGCTCACCTAGGCCGTCCCTCTCTTCTCCAGCACACCACAGCCCTGGTGGCCCCTCTCAGGGCATCAGTTTCCTTACCTGCAGGGATAAGAACCATGGGTCTAAGAGGGTAGAGCGAGGGCCTGCCTCTCAGGTAGGCCTTAGCACTGTGGCTGATGGCCCAGACCCTCCTGTGTGGGTCTTGGTTCCTTGATTTGTCCCAAGGGCCAGACAGCCTGGCTTCGGTACCTAAGAGTAACCCAGAAGCCCATACCCAGCCTAAAAGCAGGAATCTGGAGTCTAGCACGGAAGGCCCTTCAATCTGGTGAGGGGCTCGGACAGGGTGCCTGGATGGGAGCCAAGCAGGGTGGACCGGGGAGGGGTGAGCAGATTGGGGCCCCCTCTACTCCAGCAAGCTCCTTTGCAACCCCCTGAGGTCTTTCCATCTACCTGTCCCTCACCCCTGCCTGGGATGCCCCCTGCCCTCCTGACTCCAGCCTTCCCTGGTCCTGAGGCCCAAGCAAGAGCAACCCAGGAGGGCCCTCGGGGGGCATGGTACCACTGTTCCCTGTGGGCCCCGGGTGCTCAGGTTGCCTTCCCCTCTGCATCATCGCATCAGCCCCTCTGGGGCATTGCAGATCTTTTCCGTGGACCTCGTGCCCAAATGTGGCATTTCCACAAGCATCTATGCCCCAGTTTTCCAACTTGGTCTCCCAAAGGGAAGCACCACTGTTTGGCTTTTGCATGAGGCTATTGTGGCTGACACGTGTGTCGGCCGCGCACAGGGGGCCGGCGCCTTCCTCAGCTGAGCTCCTGCCTGCGGCCGTGTGGGCTGCAGCCCCGGCTGCTCCTCACCGCTGGCCCTGATGGGAAGTTTTGTTGGCGGCACTGATCCTCAGTTCTAATAATTTCCAGAAGACTGCTGCTGAGAGCATACGTTATCATTACCCTGGCCAGGGGGTCCTGTGACACAACAAATCCATCTAATCCTCCCAGCAGTGTTCAGGTGCCAGACGATCTGCGATGTGCAGATGCGGAAGCTGACCGAGCAGCAAAGCCAGGCACCAAGAAGGGGCCACGCTGGGGTCTGGGCACAGGTCTGGCTGATTTGGAGACCCCTGCTCTCTGCCACCCCAAGCCTGAGAGATCAAGCGGGGCTCTGGGCCTTGGCTCCCCCAACCCTGACACCCCACCCTGAGCCCAGGAAAGCAGCACCCTGCGGGAGGGAGCCTGGAGCCCAGCGGTTGGGATTCATCTGTGCGCTCCCTGGGCTCGGGAGGGGAGGCGGTGGGGAGCTGGTATCAGCTCCCAGACCCGGAAGGGAGGCCCGGGTCGGAGCTGCCTCCTGGAGTGCACAGGCTGGAGGGACAGAGAGTGGGGGACACCCAATTCTAACAGGTAAGGATGTCCGGGGGGCCTCCCGGAGAAGGGAACATTTTCCTGTGAAAATGAACCTTCTGCTGTTCCTGTC
Source organism: Tamandua tetradactyla (assembly GCF_023851605.1). Taxonomy (NCBI): domain Eukaryota; kingdom Metazoa; phylum Chordata; class Mammalia; order Pilosa; family Myrmecophagidae; genus Tamandua; species Tamandua tetradactyla. The sequence goes on from NC_135341.1 coordinate 33,837,853, forward strand.
TCCAGGCCTTTTCACGTGCTATTTCCTCCCCTAGAAATACTCATGATCACCCACCATCCCATTCAATTGACTGCATCTATTTATACCCTCTGAGTTTATCTTAAATTCCTGCTCCTCCTCCTCCAGGAAGACTTCCTTACCCTCCCCCCCCCTCCCCCCCAGGTGGGGATCTGCGTCTGCTCTGGCTCCCATGGCCCCTGCCATGCAACCCCATCCCCTAGGGCCCAGGCTGGCCAGGGTGCTGGGTCTAACTGGGCATCTTCAGCCACCTTGGCACCTCTGGGAACTTGCCCAGATCTGGGTGTCAGGCCCACGTGACCTGTGCACACAGGAGTGCTGCGTGTGCCCCCGAGTACACGCTTCGCTGCATGTCCTCACGCGTCTAGCCATTGCTGCTTCTGTGCCCGCCTGGGCCCTTGGCCGTGACTGAGGAGGTGGGACTGGGCAGGAACCCTGAATTTCTTGCCTCTGCAGCCTCTGTCCTCACTGCTTCTGGGCCCGCCATTATCGCCTCCCCTCCCCTCAGCCCTGGTTCCAGCCAGAGAGGGTCTGGCAGCTCCTGTTTATAAATATCTGCCTCTGCCACAACTAAGTGGAGGGGTCTGGAGGCCACGCTAATTGATTAATTAAACCCTCTCAGTTAATTAGCTCCATCCCTCCAGGGAAAAATAGTCTAGAGCTGGTGCCAAGGCCCTTCTGGGCTGGGGGAGGGTTTAATTAGCCTGGGTCAGGCTGAGCCTGATGCCAGCTGCTGGGGGCAGTGGAGAGCCCAGGAGAGAGGAGTGCTGGACACTAGATCCAGCCCGGCCACCTGGGGGCAAGGGGTCTCCAGCTCCTGCCTGGACCAGCTGCTCCTGGCCACCCTCACCCCCACCCAGCCTCCTGGCTCTTCACCCTGAGCCCGGTGAGGAGGAAGGAAAGGGAGCACTCCAGGTGGCAGGGCCTGTGGGAGCTAAGGGGCAGGGACTGTGGACATCATTCTCGCACAGGGGCAGAGGGAGGCTCCGGATTCTGGAAAGGATCTGCTGCCCCTGGCGGGTACAGTGCGGCGAGGGCCTTGAGTGGAAGCATCAGAGACTGAACTTGCTCTGGATAGGAGGGCCCATGGCAGGCATTAAGCAGAGGAGGTGTCTGATCAGGTTTGGGTTTGGGGAATATCTTGGTGAGGCGGGGAGATGCTGCTCAGGGGAGATTGGACTGGAGGGGCAGGAAATAGGTGGAAGCTGGAGACGAGGGGGGCTTCAGGTGTTGGAGAGAATAGAGGTCCAGCGGGTCTGGACATGGCTGGGAAGGGAGGTCTAACCCGACCAGCAGACCGGTTAGAGAATTCTAAGTATTCCAGGGAACACCAGAGAATTCCCTTCTCTGGGCCTTCTCACTTCATCTAGAAGGTGGGTGTGGTTCCTGAGGCCAAGGATGTTGGGATGTGAAAATCACCAGCATGTGGCTCCACCCCAGGACAAAACCCCTGCCTTCTCAGCGTCTTCCTTCCCCCTAGGCTCTCTGTGGCACTGACACTCACTGGCATCCTGCCTTACGGGGTTCACGCATATGTAAAGAGCAGAGTCCGGTCCCCCGCTGGGTGAGTGCCATGCCCATGATCTCCAACGTTGAGATTCCAGACTGGGGGAGCTCAGAGGAGGGAGGGGTTCCCGTGGTGGGGGACAGACACCTGTGCCTGGCTGGCACCTCTCTGGGGACTGAACTGGGCCTGGGTAGAGGACTGGGAGCCCAGGTCACCCCGACAGGCCGCAGGCAGCAGGCAGGGCTGCAGCCTTGGCACCCAGCCCACTCTAGGCTGGTCCTCCAGCTCCCTGAGTGGCTGCCCAAGTGGGAACAATGACCCTTTTACATCACGCCTCCTCCAGTCACAGCAACTTTGGCGCCGCGGGACAAAGGGGCTGTTTCATCATTGTTGGGCTGGATCAACAGCCCGCCCGCCTGAGCCTCAGCCCCCACCCAGCCCGGCTCGGGGAACGGAGGTTGGCTGCCCGGCTTAGCCAGGGCCTGGGAGCTTCTCCTCACATGGCCCAGCGACATCAGTTCCAGAGACTCTCCCTGCTCCCCTTACCTTTCCTTTCAGGCTCATTCTCTGCTCCTGCTCCTTCCCCTCCCAGAGCCTTGGTTTCCTCCTCTGTGGAAAGGGGACCAGCTGAGATGGTCTCCAGGCTCCATCTGAGACTGCAGTCCTCAAGTGTAAGAATTTCCACTTGTGCTGTGTCCAGCCAGCCCTGGCCCCCAAAATGGAGTGGGGTGATACCTCCCAGGGGAGAGGCTCTAGGCCCAAGAGGTGTGTAAAAGAGAGGAGGCCTCTTGGTCTGAGTCCTTGCCCAGCCTTTTGCTCCCAATGAGCTCCCATGGAATGAGCTTGCCCACCTCCACCTTTGTTTCCTCTTGGGCCAGCCTTAGCCCTCCATGGGCACTTTGCCGTAGGAGGCCCAGAGGGCCGGGACTTCCCCAGGCTAGCCCTCTCTTGCCCGTGACCAGCCCTTCCTCTCTTTGTTAGGGGCTAGAGGTTTGGGGCCCTGAGCGCCAGGCTGCTTCTCTCCTCCGTTTGGCCAGGGACTGCCAGGCCTTCCTAAGGAGGAAAAGGGCGGGGAGGCCTTGGCCATGCCCTTGAGGAAGAGATCCCAGCCTGGGGGTCAGGACAGAAACCCCACCCCCACCTACCCACCGTGGTCAATGCCGATTCAGAGAAAAGCTCAAGAATCTAGCCATCAGGGGCCCCGGCCATGCCCTGGGGAAGCAGGGACTGTGGGACAGGGTGGTGTCCTCGCAGTGGCCACTCGCAGCCTCGGGCCTGCAGACAGCTGTGGGGTTGATAGCTCAGCCTCGATCGGCTGGGCCCTGCCAGAGGGTGGGGGCACATACCTCAGCCAAGGCCAGCGAGGCTGGGGGGTCCCCACTGGGGGACATCTGCACAGCCCAAGCAGCCAGTTCTTGAGAGGGCCCTGCCACCCTGGGCCTGGGCCTCCCCTTCTGCTCTACAAGGGTGCAGCCTCTGCTCTGGCAGGCTCTTGTCCCAGGTCCCTGAGAGTGGACCGAATGGGGAGGTGGGCTCCTCGTGGTAGTGTGGGGGCGGGGGCTCAAAGGGGCCTTCTCCATTTTATAGACAAGAGCCTGAGGCTCTGAGAGGTGAACTGACCAGTGTCAGCTGCTCAGCAGGTGAGCAGCAGAGCAGGGACTCACTGCCAGGTCAGGAGAGAGCTGGAGGTGACAAGGAGCCTGGGGCCTGGTTTTAAGGGTGGACTGGGGGCTGGGCAATGGGCTGGTTGCTGAGGACAGAGACGGTGTGTGTGTGAGGGGGTGGCCTGCAGGGCCCGGCCGGCTCCCTGGCTTCCACAGTGGCCCACCCTGCAGCCCTGGTCCTCGCCAAGCAGATGGCGCTGCCCACATATTGCCCAGTTGTCCTGCCTCGGTGCCTCTGGCTGAGACTAAGGAATCCCTCCTGGAGACTGGAGCCCCGGCAGCGTCAGCAGGAAATGGCCGGCCCGGTCCTCCCCAGAGCCTGCCTGCCTGGCTCCCCTCATCTCTACTCCTCGGCCAGGGTACCCAGGAGTACGTGGTGGGCTGGGGTTGCTGCCCCAGTTGGACAGTCCACCGAAACCTGGCCAACAGCCCCTTCCATCCCCCTTTCAGTCTTGCTGACCCCTTAGCTTCAGGATCCTTGGTGCCTAAGGCCTCCTCCAGCCCAGCATAGCTGGACCTGCAGGAGGGTAAGGCCTGGGCTCTCCATAGCTGCAGCCTCCTTCAGTTCTGAGGCCACTCCAGAACCGTGTCCTTCCGTGGGACAGAGAGGTCGAGGCTGCTTCAAGATGCCTGGGAGAGACGCGAAGGTCCAGCCAGGAGTCACCAAGGGCTGCTCCTTCCAACATCTCTGGATGATCTGCTGCGGCCACCATCTGAACGAGCGGGTCTGCTTGCACTGGAAGCCCCTGTTGTGAACCAGACACAGCTGGGTTCTCTTCCCCACGCCCCAACATGCATCACCCCCCCCAGCCTGGAGGGCCCAGCAGCCTGCCCTTTGGACTAGCCATGTTATTCCTCGCCTTTGGACCACAGTGGGGAGGGTTTGGGAGGGGGGAAGTAAGACAGCACACACTGTGGAGAGGCCCAGTTTGGGCCCTGGTTCCGGGTAGCTGTACACAACCCAGACACAGTTTCTGCCCGTCACTTGTCCTCCTGGGTTCCGCCCAGTGTTCAGCTCCTCCATGTCGTCACCTGAACAGAAAGTTGTCAGAGGTCAGCACCATACTAGGGTGCGTGGGGGGCAGCCGTCCTGAGCATGCCCGGCCTGGGCCAGAGTGGGGCAGGTGGGCTGGCTTGGGGTATGATATAAATCAAATGAGTGACTGACTTGCTGTGTGACCTTGGCCAGGTAACTTCACCTTTCTGTGCTTCTAGGTCCTCATCTGTAAAGTGAGAGAGAATGTCCACCTCACAGTGTTAGCATCACAACCAGTGATGAGGCAGCACGCGAAGCCCTGGGTGTGCAAGGATGTACTAGGAACTGTCCCCCCACCCGCCCTCACCATGCTCTCTCCTTACCCTTCTGGATGCCTGGGCTGGGCATACCCTCGGAGAAGTGAGCTGAGATCTAGGCATACCCTAGAGGCTCAAATGTGAACCTTCCCCAGCACAATATCTAAGGAGGGGCCTGGATGTGGTGCCTGACTGCCTGAGGGTGCCAGTTGCTGAGGCTGGGGTGGGGGTGGGGGCTCTTGCTGAGATGACTCAAGGTAACTATTCTGTGATTCATTTTCCTGGAGAAGAGGAAGGGGATTGGGAGCGGGCAGGAGCAGGCCCTGCGGAGACCAGGGCCACAGCTTCAGTGAAAGGGAAGCCCGGGGAGGAGAGGAGATGGCCGTGGAAAGGCAGGGACCAGAAGCTCCAAGGAGACACTGCTGCTGGAGGCCCAAAGAACAGACTAGATGAGTCTTGGTGGGAGAGAAAAGCATGTCCTCCCCCCTACCCCCCGTGACAGGTTCTCTTAGATCGGTGGAGAGTTGAGCTCAGCCTGGGACGGGGGTGCATACTTTGGAAGTTGGGCACTCCCCAGCCCCGAGCCTGGCCACGCAGCTGGGTGGGTCGGGCACTGAGGCCACAGGAGGCTCTGTGGGCCCTGCCTCAGTCATCCCACCGGCACCTTGGGTGGGCCTGCTCCAGGGTGACCTGTCTTACCCATTCAGGGGACTGGATAGAGGGGCCATGACACAGACCACAGGCTTGGGCTCAGATTGGGGCCCAAGACCCGTCCAGCTACCAGTGCCCTCAGCCCTCTGACCCACTCCTTTGTTCCTGCGTGGGTGGGAAACCTGAGGCCCCGAGAGGTCAGCCACCTGCCTGGGGTCACTGCCAGCTATGGCAGAGCGGGGGCGCATTGTGGAGTCTTGATCCCTGGCCCAGCTGTTCACTCTGCCCAGGCTGCCTCCCCGGCTGCCATGGGCTGGGCCATGTGTCCTAGACTGAGACCCTCCTTCACCCCGCGGGGGGCCAGTAGTGACTCCATGTAATACAGATGAGGAGCCTGTAATACAGAGGGGAGGGGCCCAGGAAGAGGTGAGCTCCCAGCGTGTCTGCCTCCAGGGTGCCCTCACTTTGCAGCCCTGCCCTCTGCTCTGTCGAGGTCAGGCCAGGAGCCAGGCACGAAGGGTCTCACTTCAGAATCCAGCGCGGGAGGTGAGACCCTCACCTGGGGAGACCTTCGGCTCAGCCCGGCCCTCCGGCCCCCTTCCCATTCCCAGGTCTGCCCTGACGCCTGCGCCAGGAGGGGGAGTCAGGTGGAGGCGTCCCGTCCCCGCGCCTGCTGTGGGACCAGAGGCCTTGCTGGTCCGGGTCCCTTACACACATATCCCACCCCCCACAGCGTGCCTGGGGCCGGGCTACCACCCCCAGCCTGTGGGAGAGGTCCAAGAGACGCAAGAGCGTCAGAGACAGGGCAGTCCAGTCGCCATGTGAGGGAGCTGTGCTGGGTGCAGCCAGGCCCCGGCTGAGGCCCCAGCAGCGCTCCGAGCCAAGCGGAGCTCGCCTGAGCTGGGCCTGACCTAAGCAGAGGAGGGAGCTGAGGCCTGACAGAGGTCGGGAGGCTGAGGCTCTGGATCGCGGCTCCACCTCTGTCCCTGAAGAGTTGTGGGTCCGCAACCAGGTCCTTGCCCTCTCTGAACCTCAGTCTCCCCACCTGCACCCTGCCAGACTCCTGTCGAGGGCCACTTCCGGCTCAGACATCCCAAGTTCTTGAACGACACTTGTTAGGCTAAGCGCCAGCCTCCAGATGGTCGCTATCCTGTCTCAAGGGTTGTGGGAGGGCCCCCTCTGTCCTCAGGCTCTGTCCACCCATGAAGGGTCCCTCCAGGGAGAACACAGAGCAATGTTCTTGCAGCTGGGTTGGGTGACAGGGTCCTGGAAGTGGGGACTCCGAAAGGTCAGACGCCAGGCCAGGCCAGCCTTGCAGCCCTCATTCAGCACACACGGCGCTGTTTAGGCTGAGTAGTTAAAGCATTTTTGCCACTCAGACAACAAAACACAGGGGTACTGACTGTGCACAAAGCCCACTGTAGCCCCAGCTCCCTCCTCCCAGCATCCGCCCACCCCTATGACTCCCGAGGGCCTCCCCTCTGCCCTGGGCTTAGTGAGGGGCTCCGACCGTGTGACCTAGGGCCAGTCCCCTTCCTCTCTGGGCCTCAGGTGCCACCACTGCACAAGGAGTTCCTGCCCCCCTCGGGGGCTGTGGCAGGGTTGGAGTACTCTGATGAAAAAAACTCTGAGTGGGACCCCATAGAGGCATACGGGTATCACACACGGTGGTGTGGTCGGCCGAAGGATGAGCTCCGGGGTCAGCGGAGAGTCTGGCATTGTAGTCACACTGGTTTGCAGTTCCAACTTCAGAAGGTATCAGCTGTGTGGCCTTGGCTGGTCACTTCAGCCTCTTTTAGCCTCACTCAAATGGGAATGATAAAGGAACCTGCCTCATCAGAGGCAGGGATAAGTTGTCTGAGCCACCAGGCCCAGGGAGGATAACAGCAGCTGTGTTTAGCTTGTGGCTTCTGGGGGTGGGGGCAGTGCCCCTGCTGCACCTGGGCTGGGGTGGATCCCAGGGTCCTCACATCCCTGCAGGAAAGGCCCTGGGCTCCACCCCGGGCTGTGCCAGCAGCTGCCCTGCGGAGTGTGCCCTAGCTGCATGGCGGTGGCTCTGGGGTGGGGCAATGCCATCTCCAAAGTGGGGGGTGCAGCCCGGTGACCGCACAGCAGGTGGGAGGAGCTGCATGTCAGGGCCACTCAGGTTTCAGGGGACAAAGGGGATGGGGAGGGGAGGGGATTGGGTCCTTAAAGGAACGTCTCAGGCCTCTCTTCCCTGGCTAGTATTCTTTGAACAACCTGAGCCTCACTGAGTTGAGTTGCAGGAAGATCTGGAATTTAGAGAAGTTTACAGACAGCGCTGCCCCGGGCTGTGTTCTCCTCTGTGTTGGCACTCCCTCTGTTCCTCCAACCAGGTGCCTCCCGTTTGGGCTGGGCATCGCCTCCTCCGGGAAGCCACCCCTGGCCCCAGACTGATTTGAGGTGCCTTTGCTGTGCCCTTGACCCTACCCTCTCTGGGTGTGAGGGTTTCTTTATTTGTGGGGCTCCCTTCGAGACTCTCTGCAGGTGGAACTGGCTTGCCCACTGCAGCGTCCCTGCTGAGGGAGTAAGGGAAGTGCTCCCTGGGGAAGGAGCCAGGTGAAGCTGTGATATTAACACAGGTATGTTCTTCTCTCCTGAGGGCACTCAGGTGGCCTCACAACCCATCAAGGGCATGGGATCTGAAGATGCTTTCTGGAGGCTGTTTGGCAACTTGAATCAAAAGGCTAAAATTATGCCTAACCTTTAACCCAGCAATCCCATTCCTGGGAATCTGCCCTAAGGAAATCACTAAGGAAAGGAGAAGCTGTTAGTCTCTAACCTGCTCTATGATCTTGGGAAGGTGCTTTTCGGACTTCAGTTTCCCCAGCTGTACAATGAAGGGCTGCAGACAGACGGCCATCACACCTCCTCTGTCTCATCTTCCACCCACAGCAGACATGGCTAATCAATCCCAGAACCCTTCACTGCAGTGGCCTGAGTGCTGTGTCTTCTTAGGCAGTACTGGAAGCCTTGGCAGTACTGCAAACTGTGAGAAGAAAACTGTCCTTCTAGATGATGCCCCTCTTGTGCTTGGGGTGTGTGCATGTGTGTGTGTGTATGTGTGTGTGTGTGTGTCAGGGGTACCATGTCTAGAAGCAGGACCTGGGTGAGCAAGGGAGGAGGAAACCATATGAATTAGCCCCTCCTGTGTGCTGGCCTCCATTCTAGGCACATAGCACCTAATTTCATCCTCATGCAGGGAAAGAGGTTATTCTCCCCATTTTTCAAGCAATGAAACCAAGGCTTACAAGATGTTAAGGCACCAAGCCAAAGAATTCAGCTGTAATGCTGCAGGTGTGAGGAGCCCTTGGAGGCAGGAGGGCAGGGAGAGAGGTGTAGGCCAGGGGGCAGCCCTCAGGGACTCACAGTACCTGCTCTCCTGAGACTTTATAGGGTCGGTCCCCAAGGCCCTGCAGAGGGAGCTGGGGGGAGTGTTGCTCCAGCCTGGCTTCTCCTCTGCAGCTTCTGCTGCAGCCTCAGAATGTGCCTGGAATGCCAAAGCTGAGCTGCAGAGTCCGTCTGCCCAGAGCCTTCCCGGTTCCGGGCATGGCTAGGGTGAACCTCTCAGCACGTGCTGCCGCAGCGTCTGCCCCCTCCCCAGGGATCCCCCTGCAGAGAAGAGGCTGCGGTCACTGGCTCCTGCCCCCACCGTGCCTAGCTCCAGAGCCTCAGAGAGTGGTGCTGGTGGCTCAGTCCTTTCTGCCGGCAGAAAGGACTGGGGCTGGGAGCCCGGTCTGGAGGGCTCCGGCTTCCTGAGACGCAAGCACCGAGAACCCTGTGCAGAGCAGACTGCCCTGCTGAGGGCCACAGCTGCCCCCTGTGGGTCATCACAGTGGGGTGGTGTCTTCAGGGGCAGGACAGCCTGTGTTGAGCCCCAGCTCTACTACCTACAGCAGTGTGACCGTGGGCATGTCGCTAACCCTGCTAAGCTCCAGATTCCCCGTTGGGAAACTGAGAAGCAGCACACCCATACCTCAGAGGATCGGGGCGGGGGCGGTGTGGGGCCTGGCATGGTCACGAGAATGTCGCCCATTTAGTGCAGCCTTGTTCCCTAAAGCCTTGCTCACTTCACAAAAATCTTTCCATCTTACGGATGAAGAAACTGAGGCTCGCCAGACTGTGGTCAGGAAGGAGCAATGAGAGTGGGGTGTGTGAGAGGAGGCCATCCGGAGCGACCGCTTGCTGGGGTTACGGGCCAGGGGCAGGAATGAGGTAGAGGGTGAGGGGACAGGGCCTGGCCTGAGGATGGGGTCAGGGAGAAGGAGGTGGTCCAAGCAGCGGTGGGCACTGGGTCAGCTTGTTGAGGGCCCAGAGTGGGGCTGGTCCTGGACAGCTAACCAAACTACTGGGGGGTTGGGGGTGCTGTGGGCAGGAGCCGAGGGCTCTGGTCTGCTCCGAGCAGGCACCCCTCCTGAGCAGCCCCAGATCCCCGTCAGGACTCCGCAGTCCTCACAGCTCGTCAGTGCAGCTCAGCCTCGCCAGGCCTGATACAGGGGTAGCCACAGCTTAGGAGGTGGCAGGCAGACCCCGGGAGACCCGGGGAGAGCCTTTTCTTCAAACCCAGGCTGCCCCTGGGGCACCGTGGCAGCTCCCACCTCACCCCCCAGTCTCAGCCCAACCGGAGGACCAACAGCTTTTCTCCAGCCTGCAGCACCGGAGCTGGCCAGGTGCCCAGGGAAGCCACGGAACATGGGTGACCTCCCTGCCCCATCCCTTCCAGCAAGGGGAGAAACAGTCCCCTCCTGGGTGGCCTCTCTGATGAACCCTGGCAGTTGTCACCTCCAGCCTGGAGACCCCAAGGAGAAGGCCATCCTCATCTTGCCCCTGTAAATTTTACCAGATAAGATTCTGAGTTGAGGCTCAGACAGGCCTGCAGGGGTCTCCTGCTCCCAGCCCTTCTGTTCTTCTCACTGTGCGGACCCTGGCCAGCTGCAGTCTGGAGCCCCACCAGATGTGGTGTTGGCACCCAAGAAGCTGCTGTACACCGGGTGATGGAATTCTGGGCACAGGGACAGAGCCTAGATCTGAAAAGGGGGCAGTCAGGAAAACATCTAGGAGGAGGGTCTGGAAGGAGGTGACCAGCCTCAATGAGGGAAGGGAGGCAAGAAGGCAGCTCAGCGTAGGCAAAGATGAGGGGGACATTCCTGGGGGTGTTGGGTCTCAGCCTTTGGGGGTGGCTGCTGGGACAGACTGATGAAGGAGGACGCAGTGGACTGACTCATACCTACAGCCCAGCAGGCTCCATGAGTCTGATGATTTCCCTGCACCTCCTCGAGCTGAGATGTGTAGTCCACCTTTGGACCATGTCGGGCTGGGTAGACACACAGGCTGGGCACATGGGGTCTCCTCTGGCCCATGCAGTGTTCAGGCAGTGCTGATCTTGGGCCAGTGTCCGGCAGCTCCTTCTTCTGCTCAGACCACAGGTTGCCAAAACAGGCAACCAGTCCAAATCCCGGCACCAGCCTTCCCCGCCCATGTGGCCTTAGGCACATCAGTTCTCCTCTGTGAGCCTCAGTTTCCACCTCTGTCCAGTGAGGAAAGCAATGGTGCTTGAGTGAAAAAGGGTCTGGGAATTTGGGGAGATGATGACGGAGAGGCCTGCAGTCGGTGGTGGTTGTCTGCTGGGCTCCCGAGAAGCACCCCTGGGTCCTGCCCCTTCCCCTCACACTGATGTCCATACACTAAATGGGGCAACTGGGCCAGGCTTGGTGCCCTCATGGGCTTAAGGAAACAGAAAATCTGTACCAGAAACTGCCTGGCTTCCCTCATCTCTTGTCCACAGGGGCCACAGAGAAGAGCCGGAAAGGCAATGGGCTAATGGGCTAGAGATGGGAGAAGCCCCAGGGAGGCCCTGGCTGTGCCCCAGCTTCATGCCATCCTCCTTTCACCCCTCCATCCGCTCTGTCTTCTGGTACAGGGGACCTCCAGTCTTGCCTGCCACTCAACAGGGCCCAACCCTGCTGCAGGGGGATGAGGAGGTGGGCACCTCAGTTCCATCCAGCTCACGTTCAGCCACAGGTCAGCCTGAGTCCAGACAGGCCTGGAGGCAGTGTGGGACTCTGGGGGCAGAGGGCGCCACGTAATGTGTGACCGAGACGGCAGGATGTGCCATGCCACCCCAGTTTTTATATCTGTAAAATATGGTATGCATAAATGGGATCGATCTGTGCTGCTGTCACCACCTTCCCCTGGCCTGATGCCTTGGACCAATTTCCTCACCGGTTTCCACGACCACCCCACTGGGTGGAGCACTGGACTGGAAGCTTTGGACCCATCCCTGATTGGTGGGCATTTCGGGTCACCCAGTGACCCACCAGGAAGGATTCTGCCATCACAGACCCCCTTGCAGTGTGTGTTCGTGTGCAAAGGGCCAGCCTGGTCAAGCATCACGGCCCCTTTGGGTGTGGGCCTTTCAGGTCACTGATGCTCTGTGACTCTGGGTAAGGGGTTTAACCCCTCTGGTCCTTGGCTCCTCAACTGTAAAACAGGGATTAATGATTGTACCAACATCCCAGGGTCAGGGGAATTAAATTAAATGAGAGCAAGCCGGGGAAGTCCAGCTCAACCCAGTTTCTGGTGCATAGCAAAGGTCCAGTGATGTTATTTCTGGGGTTTCTTTCATTGTTGATATTATTGTCACAGGCCCGGTCTGCTTCCCAGGGGCTGGACCTGCAGAGGCGGCCCAGTGTGGGGCCCCCAGTGGGCCATGCCTGCCCCGCCCCCAACCCCAGGGCTGTTCCTAAGGGCGGGAGCTTCTCTGGGGAAGGCCACCTGGGGATGGCGCCACTGGCTCAGGGGAGCAGCCAGGCCCTACCTTCTGAGGCAAGGCTGCTGGGATCTCCCCTCGTGTTAACCCGAGGACACTCAGACTGTGATATGGGGCAAAAAAAAAACCCCAAAAACATCCATACTGGATGTTCTCGTGAGTACAGCTGGTGGGCAGGGGTCCCAGCCGGATACGGGGGAGGGTGAGTCTGGGGTGGGGGCTGTGGAAGTGCTGGGTGGGCACCACGAGCCCTCTCCCTGATGGCTGTGCCCGCCCTCCTCCCTTCCCCGACGAGCCCTTTGTGCACACTTTGAGTGGTGTGTCATGCGCAATGTCCCCTCCCTTGGCCTGGGGAGCCTTCCCCGCACAGTCCAGCCCCTCCCCCTGCCCAGCCTGGTCCCGGCTGAAGGGTGCCCAGAGCGCCCTCGGAGGTGGTCGTGGGCAGAGGCCCCAGGCCCCTCAAAACCCACCTGGGCTCCCCCACCCCCCCACCCCAGATGAATTCTGAGGGTCTCTAGGTTCCCTCCAACCCTTCAAGTGGAACAGAAAGGCCCCTGGCTGGCTCCCAGTTAAGTCCACTGTCCCGGAGCTGGGGGCAGGGAGGGCAGGGCCAGAGTTCTTCCCCAAGCCTGGCCCTGGGGCCCCCGGCCTGGCACACCTGTGAGGGCTGCGGGGTGCCGAGGTCTCCGCGGCGGGGCAGGGACGGTCAGCTCCAGCCACAGCCGCGGATAAAAGGCCTCTCCTCCCGCCTCCCCAGAGCAGCAGCACCTTTCCTGAGGGCATCCCCCGTGGGGAACCAGATGGGAGGAACCCACACATGTGTGCACAGCCCCAAGCAGGGGCCTGGCCGACGCCGGGGCTCGGCAAGGGGAGACCTCACCATTATATAAGCTCATTTACTTGCCTGTTATGAATTACTGACTTGTCCAGAGTGTTTATTGAGCCCTACTGAGTGCTGAGGCGGGGGGGGGGGGGGGGGTTGCAGAACAGCCCAGGGCCATTCTGACAATTCTGGGGTGACAGCTTTTGCTGGGTGGAGGGGCCCGGGGGGAGGCCTGTGCCTGGTGGGCTCTCCCCAGCCTCTGCTTCGGGGGGCGGTGCTGTGCGGGGGTCAGCTCCGCCGCTCGGCCCCGCTTGGAGAGGCCTGAGTTCAGGCCATGATGGGGCCACTTCCCGGAGGTGCGGCCTAGGGCTGGTGACCTCACCTCTCTGGGCAATGTGTCCTTCTGGAGAAGGAGGACAAAGCGGTGCTGACCCACAGGTGGGAACAGGACAGATGTCGTGCACGGCAGGTACCTGGCACTCAGCACCGCGGGTCCGAGGGCAGGGTCGGGACCCTGTGCTCGTTCCTCTGACAACAGTGGCCCCAAGTCCAACCCCTCACCACCACCACCACCACCACCCTGCTTCCCCGGGCCTCCGTTTCCCCATTTATAGGTAGGTGAGGCAGAATCATGCAGGCCCTGCCACGGCAGGGAATATGAAGGGAAAACATGCGCTGTGCCCACGCCCGACAGGCCCCAGCTCCCCGGAGACTGGCTTTCTTCCGTGAGGCCAGGCAGCCAAGATGGCCGTGGTCAGCAGGCGGGGCAGGTGTAGAGCAGGGCCTGGGGCGGGGTCGTGGTGGCCCCAACTGGCCTGAACCCTCGGAGTGACCCCAGGTCATCTCCTCCACACAGCTCCTTCTGTCAGCTCTGCCTTAGGGCCGCTGCTTATCTCTCTGATAAACGGCCCCACTGTCCCGTCACAGGAAGGGCTGTCTGTGCGCAGTCCTCCCTGCCTGGGCGGACGTTGCTGGGCAAGGACTTGGGCCTCAGCACGTCCCCCTGCACCCAGGCGGAAGCTCCCAGGTCACTGACCCAAGCCTCTGGCTAGGTGGGGCCGGGGGTTCTGGCGGCAGGGCGGCTGGCTGTCCCCTGCCTCCTGGTGAAGGCCCTTGGGGAGTCGGGTCTGAAGGTGGAGACAAGGCCCTGCGCTGTAGAGTCTGAGGGAGGAGACACAGGCCTACCGGGCAGACTCGGGGGGGGGGGGGGGGGGGGGGAGGCCAGGCCTTTCTTTCTTTCTCCTTTTTTTTTTTTTTTTTTTGGTCTCTCTCTTTTTTTTTATATAATTAAAAAAAATTTTTTTAAACATAACAACATACAAACACGAACATTCTTACCATATGATCATTCCATTCTTGGTATATAATCAATAACTCACAAGATCATCACATAGTTGTATATTCATCACCATGATCATTTCTTAGAACATTTGCATCAATTCAGAAAAAAAAATGAAAAGAGAAAAGGAAAAAAATTCTTGCATACCATACCCCTCACCCCTCCCTGTCACTGACTGCTGGTATCTGCTTCTATCCAGTATGTCTTACAGGCCTTTCTTACAAAGAGCACTTACCTCTTCCCCCCAGAGGCACCCCGTCTCCTCTGCGCCCCCACCCCCACCCCGGACACTCAGCCTTCAGTCTTAGGGTGTGCTGAGCCGTGACCTGGCAGCAGGGAGAGGCGGCTTTGAGCCATGACCCGTCCAGGGCCTGGAGTGGGCGCCCTGCGGAAGTGGGATGGTGTAAGCAGGGAGGACCGTGAACCTCTCTCTGTGGGGCCTTTTGGCCCACCCCAGCTGCTTGAACACCAGCTCCCAAAAGTGTGGGTGATGGGCACCCTGGTCTCCAGAAGAAGGACAGCGGTCTCGGGGACCCCAGGCCGGGCCTGGCCTCTCTGAGGCCTGCAGGACAGGGTCTGTCTGTGCCTCTTTGCAGACAGCAGCTATTCTATAAAATTCCATGTCGCACAGGAGGAAACATCTTTCCTTCTCTTTGGTCAGGGGGTCAAGGGTCAGGTCCACTGATCCTGCTTTTCTTCCCGGCTTCAGCCTGGGGCCAATATGGGCAAAGCAGGGTCTTCTTCTGTCCCAGCCAAATCCTCAGTGTCCACTCGGCCCCTGGCTCATAGTTGGTGCTGGAAAGATATCTGCTGATGAATTAATTTTGGCTTCACGTGTGTTGATACCCCATAGGATTCTTGCATCCAAATGTAACATTTCATTAAAAAAAAATTCAAAAAAAAAAAAAAATTCAATATTTTGTACTAAAGTGGCTCCCAACACATGGCCAGTGTCACTGCGTTGATGTTAAGTTCACTGCTCCTCCAAACCTTTTCATTGGTAGAAACACTGTGGGATTTATATTCATTTATTCAATAATCAACATAGATTGGTGAAGCAAGCGCTCTGGGCTTGTTCTGAGGGCAAGGCAATGGGACACGGCGGTTATGGGAGAAACACGGTCCGCGCTGTCCATGGTGGGGCCAACCATTAAATGAACAAGCACTTAATCAAAGCTCTCAGTGCAGATTCAACAAGGGCTCCAAGGAGCAGTGTGGGGGGGACACAGGTATAGGCACCAGGGACCTGTCAGGGGCTGGGGCAGCTGCCCTGAGAGAGGAGCTGAAGGGGGAGCTTGAGTTAACAGGTGAAAAAGAGGGGAACCCTCCCCTCTACATGGGGCATGACGTCAGGGCTGTGAGTCTCCCTGGCAACGTGGGACACGACTCCCTGGGATGAACCTGGCCCTGACACCATGGGATCCCACAATGCCTTCTTGACCAAAAGGGGGAAAAGAAATGTAACGAAAGAAGGTAGCAGTGGCTCGGAGAGTCCAAATAGAGTTGAGAGGCTATTCTGGAGACTACTCTTATGCAAGCTTTAGCTAGATGTTGCTAATTGCTAGTTTGCCAAACCCCAACCAACGTCATTCTTGTTAACCCTGAAGGATGCCCAGGGCTCTATCCGAGATCCTACAAAACTTGTGCAGACTAAGTTTACTTTCCAGAAACCTTAAACCTTCAGATGGTTCCTAGGCCAGATAAGCTCTGAAACCCAGAGAAGTCAGCCTCTCCAAGAACATCAACCAGTTCCATCCCCCTACCCCATATAGTCGACACCCCTTTTCAACATGAAAAGTGAGAACGGGCATAACCCAAACACCCCTAAAGAGTGGGAGAAGAATCAAAGGAGAAGGAGGCGCTATAACAGAGAAGTTAGGATTTAACAAAGGAGTATGACTGCTGAGTCATTACATTGATATCTCTTTGTAGTCTCCAGTGTCTTGGAGCAGCTAGAAGGAAAAACCTGAAATTGTAGAACCATAACACATACTAGACTCTGAAATCTGTTCTGTAACTACTTGTAACAATGTACTTTGAAAATAATTGCTTTTATATGTGTATATATATATATATATTTATATATATATATGTTTTATTACATAATAAAAAACCTTTTCTTTAAGTAGCCCGCATACTAGTTTCACAGAGTTCTGGGGCGGGAGTGGGTGGGGGGAGAGGCGAATCTTTTCCTGGGGGTGGAGGGAGTAGCAGAGTTCCAAGGGCAGCCTGGAGTGGAGGTGGGAACAGCCCACAGGGTCTGCTGAGCCCTGCAGTGAGCAGCTCTGGCAGTTCAGCAGGAGGAACGGGTGATTTTGAGAAGTCCCTCTGGCTGTTGGGTGGAAGAGGGATCAGGGGAGCTTTTGTTCCCAAAAGTCTGGGCCTGATTTCACCGGTATGGCCAGGGGTGCAGGGTTTTCATCCCTCCCTGGCATCTCCTCCAGGCCCTTGCAGACCACGGGCTCCCGAGGGCAGGGGCGGGGTTTGCAGCTAATTCATGTGCAGACACACATGAGGCAGAGTGTGCCCTGACCGGGCGCCCCGCCTGTCTGTCTGTCAGGCTGCCTCTACCCTCGAGCTGTGTCCTGAGCCAGGGTGGGGTGGGCCAAACCAGGCAGGATATGCTGGACAGGAGGCTCCAGGAAATAGACTCTGTGCTTCTCCTCACGCTCGCTTACTGGCCGCCAGCTAGGGAGGCTCTGGCCAGGAAACCCTCCCAGCCACCGGGGACAGAGTCCCAGGCACCATCCTCCCAGGCAGGTCAGATCGGCAGCCAGGGCCAGGCAGCCCGCAGAAGCCCAGGGCCCTGCTCAACGCTCCAGTCTCACCTCAGACAGAGAGTGAAGCCAAAAGGACAGGGGAGGAGTTGGGGTGCGGAGAACCTTGGGTGGGAACTCAAGGGGAGCAATCACCCACTCAGGAAAGACCACCCAATGGCAGCAGCTGGGCAGATTCACCGCAGGCAATCGGGCGCTCCATCTCAGGAGATGCGCAAAGAAGACCAGAAGCCGTGGGACCTCCAGTTCCTCCCCATCCCAGGAGAATCCTCCACCAAGCAGCATCCCGTCCCATTTGAACCCTAAAAACTAGCCCCCTCCCGAGCCTGGGGGACAGTCTCCGAGGTCATGGTGGCAGCTGTGTGGCCTCTCACAGGTCTGTCCCCTCCTCGCCTCACTTGCCTCTTCTGTAACACGGGACCGGGAGAGCTCAGAGAGGTGTATTCCTTCCATTCTCTGCGCTCAGCACCAAACAATAATTGCCTTTATTCTGAGCCTTTCTAATGATTTTCTTCTAAAACAAAACACAAAAAGTCCCATACCAATTAACAAAGACATATGCAGTCACCTTAATTTCAAGACATACAAAAAGATAAAATCATGCCACCATGTTTTCCTTACAGTTAACTGCATTATTTCTCCAAAGGCCAGGAGCCATCTGGACAGGGTCTGAAGGCCAAGGTGGGAGGGCCCAGCAACCCCAAGCTCTGACCCAATTCTCCTTTTCACTTGCCAGGAGGTCTCACGCCAGGGCTATGGGTCCAGCTCTGCCCCGGCAAAACTCATCCTTCTCCCTGATCACAGCCTCCCTCACCTTTGTCCTCTTGCCCCCCAGTATGGCTGATGAGGCTCCCGGATCTAGACAAAGGTGTCCCCACCAGCATCTTGATACCCATTTCCTCATCTCTGCTCCAGACCCAGTAAATTCTTGGGCTTTGCACTCACTGTTCTTTCCTTCTATTCCTTGGGTAAAGGAATATTTGTCTTTGGATTTCAGCTTAAATGCCCCTTCCTCCAGAAAGCCCTCCTGACTTCATCAGGGGCTTCCACAGGCCCTTGTGTACTCCCTGCCACAGCTCTGCTCACTCTCTCCTGTACCTGCCTGGTCACATGTCTGTCACCTCTGTTGCACTGGAAGTTGCATGCGACCCAGGGTTGGGTACTCTGGGCCACTCATTGTCACAGGGCCCAGCACAGTGCCTGCCACAGAGAATGTGTCCAGAAAGTGTTTCTTGAATGAATGAACAAGATCTAAATGCTCCCAGAACTCTGACCTGGCCTTGACTGAACCTCCGGTTCCAAGTTCACTGTCAAACCCCATGAGGGCTCAGCCTTACCCTGAGCCTTCTAATGGTCTGGGGCCTGGGACCAGGGGTGGGGGGATGTATGTGCCCAGCATCCTTTCCTAATGTGGTCCTGTTACTTGGGGATGGACCGAGCAAAGGCCCTCTTTGAACAGGAAGCAGGGGGAGAGCTGGGCCTCTGGTCTCCTACCCGATTCCCCAACTGGGATGAAATGCAACCTGTAATTTGGAAGACTAATTTGGTCTGGAGTCAGGAGGGGGCGCGCTGTGTGTGGAAAGATGCCGCACTCTCCCAGGAGAGGATGCATTCCCTCCCTGGGGGCCTGGGGCCTCTGCTCTCATCCACAGGCCACGCTGCTCCAGTGTAGTCCCGGGGGCCTGGCGACGCAGCCCTCAGAGAGCAGGGAGGGAGGGAGAAGCCTAGGGCCAGCCTCCTTGGCCACTCCAGACAGGGGCTCCCTTGCTGCAGTGGACCCCAGACAGCCGAAGAACCAGTGGGGGATCCCCATGGGCTGGGTGGCCCCAGCCAGCAGGCCGTGCCCTTGCAGCTGCTCATGGAAACCCGGGTGAGCGGACTCGGTGATGACCTTGCTCCCCGGCAACCCACCCTCCCAATCCTGCTGCTCCCTCAGCCCAGCCACGTGAGTGACCTAACGTCCCCTCAGAGTGATGGCCACCATCACGGTCATGCTGTTTCCAGCCTTTGGACTCTTCACCTATGAGTGCATCTCCTCCCTGGGGAAGCGCTCTGTGACCCCAGGCTGGGTCAGGAACCCCCTCAGATTCCCCCAGCCATCGGGGCACTGGGCGCTCTGCCTTGCAGGTCACTGGCTGCGTCCCACTTGCTGCTGGCTTGGGGGTATGAGGTGCGCTTGCCGTCGCCTCGGGGGCCCAGGTTCCTGCCCAGAGCTGGGCTCTGTGCAGCTGGCGATGAGAGGACAGGCAGAGAGGCAGCTCCACTCACAGCTGTGTGACCTCAGGCCAGGCCCTGCACGTCTCTGAGCTTCAGCCTGCTTCTCTGTGGGCCAGGCACATGGCAGCAGCTCAGTGTTTGATGAACAGATGAATGAACGGATGAGCAGTCGGACTCGATGGTGTCCAAATTCGTGGCAGCTCAACCCTCTACAGTTTCTCTCTCCTCATCTCAGTTACAAGACTCTGTGCCATGATCGTGCCTGCGAGGCACTGGGGTGACAGAGTGGGGCAGAAGCCCAGGGACAATCGGGGCAGGCTGGAGCTGTGGGGGAGGTGAGAAGCTGGGCCCCCCTTGGGGTCTCTGGAGGTGGGGACATCAAGACTCTCCAGGGTACTGGGTGAAGACCCCATCTCTGATCTGTGTTCGCGGCCCCCCCCCCCCAGCCTGCCTGCGGGCAGCACTGCGCCGCCACGGCACAGCACCCGGCTCACCCCCACCCCGGCCACTGCTCCCGGAACTCCTGCTCGGCTCTGACAGTCTGTCGCTGGGGCTGGTGATTCACACGCTCCACTCTTCTTTCCTCTTCCCGACTAATTATAGCTCCGGCATGTTTTTTCCCCTGGAAAAATGTCTTCTTAAAAAAATATCTGCATCCCCAAGCCTGCAGTAATTAATTTGGTGAGCACTGCTGTGGCCAATTCAGACTGAGTCTGGGGACAGGAAAGTCCCAGGTGTGAGGGGATGTCTCCTGTCCAACAGAGGAAGGGATGGACGTGGGACATGTGGTAGGTGTGGGGACACTTTGAGCAGGCTCAGACCATCCCACACACCCCCCCCCCCACTGCGGCTCTGGAGACCCTGGGAAATTACCGTCGCAGGACAGTAATGGGGCCTGTCATGCCGGGCAGGGTGCTAGGTGCCTGCTGTGAGCACTGACATTCAATTCTCCACACACCTGCTGAAACACAGCCCCGTGTCGGCCCCACTCTGCAGAGGAGAAAACCAGGGCTCAGAAACCTGTGTGCAGCGGTGAGCTGGGGCTGGGACAGGAAGCCCATGGGTGCTGGGCTCTGGGAGCCTGAGCAGGGGCCATGGCCAGTGGCCTGGGCAAAGGGGACCTGGGGTCATTAGGCCCCTGAGGGGATGGGTCAGCGCAGGGCCCTCTGTCCGTCTCTCCTTTGCCTGCCCTGCGGAAATCGCAGCAGCTTCCTGGTAACTGGGCCAGAGTTGAAGCCACCAGTGTTGCTCGAGCTCTTTCTGGTGCGCAGTGAACAGGCATCCCAGCCGCTGTCCAGGCAGGCATCCTGGCCGGGCGGGGAGGAACAATGCCACCAGGGGAGGGTCTGGAGAAACAGTGACAGAGGTAGAGACAAAAACAGAGAGTCGGCCAGGCCTGAGGTAGAGCCCCAGCGACAAAGATAAAACCCAGAGAGATGAGACAGAGAGGCAGAGGGTAGAGGACTGAGCAGAGAGGGGACAGGCCGGGTCCCAGACTGAGGGGCAGGGACAGCTGAGGTGGGGAGAACCTGGTGTGGCAGACGGGTTGTTGCAGTCAGAGACCTAAAGGCCTGGGGTCCAAGAGCACGCCCCAGGCATCAAGAGGAAACTGAGAGAAGAGAGATGGAGGCCCAGAGCCTTCCCAGGGTTGGGGTCTGCTGGTGGAGGGGCCAAGCCTCGCCTGGGAGGTGGGCACATGATGCCTCCACCTTCATCAATCCAGGAAGACTGCCTGGGGAGGTGGACTCTGAGTAGGTGGACATTGGGTGGGAGGAGGGCGTAGAGATGAGTGGGCAGATGGGAGGTGGCAGCAGCCCTGGGGTCCATCCTGGGAGAAGGCCCATAGGAACTGAGGCTGGCCAGCCCCTCCCCTAACACAGAGACAGGGGCCTTCCCCCAGGACTGAGGATAATCCATCTCTATTTCCTGGTTGGAGAACTCAAGCCTGGAGGCTGTTTGTGCATCACTCTGAGGCCAGAGGGCTCCTGCCTCACCCTGCAGAGCCACCTGCCTCGCAGCTGAGTGGGAACACGGAAGAGGGGTGCAGACCCAGAGCTGCATCCCCAGCCCGGGCTATGGGGCAGCCTTCCCTGCTGTCAGGCTGGACCTCCACCTTCCCCACCAACTGCTGAAATACATACACTCTACTGGTCCCCAAGCTCTTGGGCTTATCTCCTTCCTCAGACTCTTTGGGCAGGGCCTCATCTCCCTCCTTAGGGCAGGGCAGATCCTGCCCCCTTCCCCCATTTAGACCCCGCAGAATAGGGCAGCACCCCGCCCCCAGACCCTGGGCCCCGCTCTGTCTTGGCAGCCGGGGAGGTGCTGACAGGCTCGCTAACCACAGGCAGACAGCCCCTGGACCCGGCCATAGCCCCCCCACCCCCAACCTCTCTGGACACCTGACACAGCCGCCGCCTGCCCTTGGGCAGGGCCGGGTGCCCAGGGCCTGTGAGCCAGGCAGCTGTCAGGATTTCCGGCGCAGGGGCCTCTGGGGCTGACACCTCTCTCAACCACTCTCTCATCGGGAGTCTCCCGGCCAAGTTTGCGGCCTCTGGGGTCTGTGTCTGGACCCTGGAGCATCTGCTGTGCAAAGGGAGGGAAGCACAGCCCTGACCTTGCAGGGAGCAGGTGGCCTCACGTGGAGTTAAGCCCAGAGACCCCCCACAGCCCCCCAAGGGTACGCCCTTGAGCGCTGGGCAGTGGGGAAGAAGTGGCTGCCAGTCCCTGGAGGCCGTTTGGTCAGTACAGGAGGAAGGGGCCTGGCAGGTTCCTCGTTCCTGGTCCAGCCACCCGGACGGGCCTGGGCTGCGGCGATGACCCGGGCCTTTGGGTGGAAAGCTCTGACTTAGGGGCCTTCTCTTGGAATGACTTATCACAGGAAGCAACCCCCCCGGGGGAGGGGCGGGTTGGGGTCTGATAAACCGCGTCCATGTCAGGCTGTGGGGCGGGGGCTGCGCCTCAGTTTCAGCATCTATCAATTCCTTCCCCAGAGAGTGTGGCGAATAGATGAGTTTTCGGAAACATGAATGGCTACGCTTTAGGCGGCCCAGGTCCCGCTGGGACTCCAGACTCCTCCCTGGATCCCCCGAGGCCGCTCGTGGCAGAGGAGAGACGCAGTTCCTGGCCTCCAGCTCGCTGTCTCGTCACAGACTAGGGTGGGCTGAGCTGAGGTCTGCGCGGAGGAAGGACGAGGTTGTCCCCTCCTGGGCCGGCCAGCCCCTTCCCCTCGGGCGTCTGAGCACCGGGAACCGGACCCGCCGCGCGCCTCCCTCTGACCTGGAATCCTCAGGGCTCTGCCACCTGCCTCACCCCGACCCTGGCCCAGGCCCCCTTCCAGGCCAGCCTGGCCTTTGGCCCCAGCTCGTCCAACACGAAGAGAGGGAGGAGGGCTGGCCCAACCCCACCTCAGACCTTTTTTAGCCCCCGAGGAACTCGGCGTCCTCCCAGCGAGAGTGTGTGGGTCGTAGCTGGGTATTAATAGCTCAGCTGGAGGAGGTGACCGGGACTTTCACAGCCAAATCCTGAGGCCCGGCATCCTGGCTGAGCAGGGCAGCCCTCTTGTCACCCTCCACTCCCCTGCAGGCTCTCAGTGCCACCGCGCCTGTCTCCCAGGGGCCCTCTCGGCCTCCCCCGGCTCCCGTCCCTTCACACACACCCGATTCCCTCCTCGGATGCATCTTCCTATGGTTCGCTGGGGAGGGGAGACCTCTCGGGTCAGGGCCCCAGTGGTGGGTGGGTGGCCCGCGGCTAGCCTGCACCCGGCCCCGTGGGAGATGAGAACAGAGAGGCCTGTGACAAGGCTTCCCCCTCGGCACCCTTCTCCTCTGACTGCTGGCCTCTCATTCCTGCTAGCCCACCCCACCCCCGGCTCCCCCTCTAGCTGCTGCGTGGCTTGTCCCCAAACATCTGTCCACACTGGATCCAGAGTGGGGGAGAGACCGGCAAACCCGGCTGGCGGAACAGAGGCCCGGGAAAGGCGCCACAGCCAGAGCGACCTGCCCGCTGCCCGGGTGGGACAGCTGAGGCCTGGATGGGCTGCGGGGTCATCACGCAGGGGAAGCCTGGGGGTGACGGAGCCCTGGGCTGTGATTGGGGACCCAGAACCTCAGCCCAGGTGTGCCCCTGAGCCCACGGAGGAAGGAAAGGGAAACAAATCCACACTGGGCATCTCTGCCTCAAACACTCACCCTCACTTCAGAAGCTCCTCTGCCCCACCCACCACCCCAGGGTCCCAAGGGGAGAAAGAGGCAGCACTGATGGGGCATGGCCACCGTGAAGGTGGGTGCTGCAGTCATCCACATTTCAGAAACGAGCAGCTGAGGCCTGGGGAGAAGGGCAACCCAAGTGCAGGGGACAGGGACTGGAGGCCACTCCCAGGTTTGCTTTGGCAGTTCTGGGCACAAAATCTGGTCCTAGCTCTTTTCATAGGCATGTTCAACCCCTGGCCAGCTCTGTATTCTTATCAAGGTGCTCTTCTGTTACCTCCGCTCAGGGTCACTTCCAGGAAACAGGAAGGTTTGAAGGCTGTCAAGGTGGCCCGTGGGCCCAGGCTGACCTCTGACCCTCCTCCAGCCTGTTTCCTGACCCTAACTCCATCCCCATCCAGTTGTGAGCAATGGCCCCAGCCCTCTAACCTCTGACTCGAAGCCAAATCTGGGCCTCCAAGACCATGCCCAAGGCTCTGACCTCTGGTCTTAGCTCCAGTTTCAGACTCAACCCTTAGCCACAGGTGGAATCTGGGCCACCAACCTCTGACTCCCACTCTAGGCAGAGCCCCCAACCCAGCCCTAGGCCCAGGGGAGACTGGTCCCTGTTTCCCTCCTAAACTTCTGTCCTGGACTCACCCCCGCTCCCCAGCTCCAAGCTTCTCCACCTAGAGGAGGCCCTGAGCTCTGCTCGCACACGCTCAGCCACCCCCACCCTTATTTTTGAAGCAAGCTGACACGGAGAGCACATCACACCATGCGATTTATGACTTGGACGAGCAGAGGCTGGAAACATATGCTATTTCTGGGCTGGATCCTGTTGGTTTGGGCGCGGGGGAGGCAGAGCCCACAGCAGAAGGAAGGGAAGCACAGGCAGGCAGACCAGCCCTCACACACGCACACACACAGGCGCACACACACACACACACAGACCCCATGTGGTGGAGGGCAGGGGACCACCCTGGGGCTGAGAGGCAAGTGGGCTCACACCTACAGGAAACAAACTGATAAACGTGTACTCCCCACGACTCCTACCCCTAACTTTCTAGCTGTGCAACCCAAATTTGCGGTGGCTCACTGAGAACTGGGGTCCAAGGGCAGGCTCTCCTTCCTACAGGCCGTAAGCCATGGGGCAGGCTGCTCAGCTTCAGCCTCAGATAGCCTCAACATCCTCATCCGGAAAGTGGGGAAGCAAGGCAACCTTCCTCTCAGGGTTTCACGAGGACAAAATGCAATCGGGGAGGCAGAGCCTCTGTGCACATGTGGCTCAGAGCCAGAATGCACGAGAGGGGCAGCTACTAATATTTTATCAGAGATCAAAGTGGAGCGACACTGGTTAGGGGGTCAGGAGGCTCCCAGTTCCATCCCCACCTGGGGACTCCTGGGGGACACAGTTTGGAAACCCTTGACCTAGATTCTAGGCTGGCAGCAGGACCAAAGTGGTGTTGGCTGACGACTGCAGGCGCTGGAGCGTCATGGAATCTGGCAGCGAGGAATTAGGTCACAGAATTCTTAGAACAGAGAAGCTACAGAAGCCCCCAAAATTCAGTATCCCAGATCCTCTGGGGAAGAATGGCCTGAACTGTCTGAGAAAGGCTCTTGCCTTGGTACAGTGGGCTGCGTGCCCATGTGCGCCCGACTGGGCTTTCCTGGGTGGCCTGGGGTATCCAGGGTGGGGGAGGACCCCTCAGGCTCACCATGCCCACAAAATGCCCCTATTTCCTGGGCCTCTCCAACTTCCCTCTTCCCTGCCTGGTTTAGGTGCCCAGGAGATTCCTAGAGCACCACCCCCTACTTATCCCCCAACATCCCCTGGGGAGGTCCCTCAGGGTGAATCCCAGGGGTCCTTCCCTGGTGCCCCTGACCCCCAGGGGCCCTGCGCAGTGGGCTCCTCACACCTGGTGACCCCAGGTCCTACTCCCCTGGCTTCCCTTTCCCTGCGGGTGCGGTGAACGCAGTGGCACTGATCGGGAGAAGGTGAGCCTCCGTGCGCTCTGCTGTGCACAGGTGTTTAACATCCATCATCTCTGATCCCGGATAACAAGGGTCAGAAGGGGGTGCGACAGGCCCAAGGCCACAGAGCTGGAAAGTGGCAGGGCACAGGGTCAGGGAGGCTGTGACCCAGAGCTGCTGCCCTGAGCGGAGAGGTAAGAAGCAAGGCCCCAGGTGCCAGGTTGGCCGTGCCTCGCCGGGCAGCAGCAGAGACTGGAGGCCCGTGCACCCCGCACCCCTGATCTGGGAGCTGTCCCAGCCTCCACCAGAGCTGACCCGGTCACACCCCCTGGAGCCATTCTCACACGGTCTTTCCAGGTGGCTAATGAGGGCCCCAGCACCACTCAATAATTGGCCTCATTAGGCAGCTGGGGCTGCCAGGGGAATGGGGTGGCGGATGCTAGGCCTGCGGGGATGGGCCAGACAGCCGCCCGTTAATTACCTGAAAAATCAGACAATTAGGCCTCCTGCCACCCGCTTGCCCGTGTCCTGCTGGCCTCTAATTACTGAGCGGCTGCTGAGCAGGCCGGGAGTGACCTGGATTCAGACGGAGGACCAGTCACTGCCGTCGTCCCCAGCCCCAGCCCCTGCCCCCACCGCAGGCCGCAGAGACCAGAGCTGGGGTGGGGTGTGTCCTTCAGGGACTCTCCCGTGTGGCCCCTGACCTCTGGGCTCCCTTTCCCAGGCCTGGGTGCTTCCCACCCATCATCCCCTCTGCAAAAGGCTAATGCCTAATGCCTGGGGGCCCTGGAGGAAAGATGGGCGGGTTGCTGGGGGAGGGGCAAAGCCCCACAGAGGAGAGGCGAGACCTGAGACCGTTCAAGAACTGGGGGAGATGAAGTGGCTGACTTCCCCTTTCTGCCTGGCTCCTCCAAGCTTCAAGGATCCGGGGCAGAGGAATGGCAGAGAGGAGGAACCTGAGAGTACTCTGAAGGCCCTGGCTCAGCTCAAGAGGAATGGGGGAGCTGGGCCTGCCACTGGGGAGTCTCCCACTTAGAAGGAGAGACAGATCTGGACAAAGGACAACCAGTGTACAACATGCAGTGTTGAGGGAGGTTTGCAGAGAGGGTCCTGGCCTGTCTGGGGTAGTCTTGGAAGGCCCCCTAGAGGCAGTGACATTTAGGCTGAGCCAGGAGGAAGATGGCGCTGTTCTGGGCAGAGGGAACAGCAGGTCCCTGAGGGTCTGGAGGTGGGGTCTCCCCCACAGAGAGTGGAGACAGAGGGTGGGGCCCCCTCAGTGAGCACCTACCATGGGTGGCGGGATGAGCAGGGGAGCCAGAATGGACATAGAATCTAAGGAGAGGCGCAGTGGGGTTGGGCAGAGGCAGACGTGCCATCCCTCTCCCCGAATGTGCTGGGAGCTGTCTCCTTTGGAGGCAGTACCCGAAGGGGGAATTCTGATGTGGAGCGTGGGTCTCCTCTCGTGCGACTTCTTGGTGGGGCTAAGCCAGCTTTCAGGAAGCACCTGGGTCACTCTGTTCCTGACCCATTCCCTTTCCTGGTTTTTGTACTGGCATTGAAAGTCCCCTCACTGGTTTCCCCAAGAGGTTTCAAGGCCCAAAGATGTCTGCTGCTCAGAGAGACACTCCTAGCCCAGAGAGGCCAAGGGGGTAAGCTGAGGCCACCAGCCTATTGGCTGGAACGGGCCCCGGAGAGGCACTCCCCATGGTCTTCCAACGAGATCCTGACTCAACTGGAGATGGAGCCACTGCAGTAGGGTAGGAGACAGGCAAGAAGGAGAGCGTTTCCAGCAACTGAGAGCTCATTTCTCTGCCTGCCAAAACCCAGGTCACCATCACCCCACCCCACCTCAAGCCTGACCTCCCAGCCTGGAAGCTCTGCCCTTCCAGTCCATGCCTTGCCCAAAGTCAGCCCTTGGAAGAAGCGGTGTGGTGGGTGAGATCCGAATCCCAGAGGGACCCTGACCTTGAAGGTTTCCAGCAACGTGAGACTAGGGCTCTGGGTGGGCTACCTCCCCCGGCCACCAGGAGGCTCACGGGGAGACCCTCAGAAAGGCCTGAAAGCAGACAGGTGTGAGGGGTTTGGAAGGTCCAAGTGTTCATCCTCAGAAGAACTCATCAAAAAGTTCCTGCTGTTGTTGCTTCGGTAAAGTGGAGGGTCACTGGATATTTTTTTAAGTGACCCTACCCCTTATTAGCTATGAGCTTCACCTCTCAGAGCCTCGGTTTCCTCATCTATGAAATGGGGAAGGGGAGTTGTGAGAACAAAATGAGACGAGCTATGGGTCTTTGGAGGTTGGCTGTGTATAGCTGCTCTGGAATCCTTCTGTCACCCCATCTGTGAAATGGGCCCAGCAGCCCAGAATGTCAGAAACACCCCCTAATTTCAAATGTCCTGTTTTTCTGTCCCTTGACATCATTGAAATGTGCCAGAAATTCCAGAGTCTGGACTTCTGAATGGCATGTCCCAGTCAGTCTGGCATCCAGGGGTGCTGTGAGAAGACTCCATCTGACCTGGGCTGAATTTGTGGTCCAAGCAGAGCCTGGCAGTGGCAGGCAGGGAGGTGGGGGGAGAGAAGGGCTTGGAGCAGGAGTGCACACCTGTGTGTGACCATGTGAGTATGTGCGTGCGTGTGAGTGAGGCTCAGGGTCAGATTGAGGTTTGGGGTGGGAGGTCAGAGAGAGGAGGAGACAGGAGGGAGTCCCTGCAGATGGCAGAGCAGGACTTGGACCAGCAAAGGGCACTCCTGGGGGAGGACAGTGTGTGGGCAGAGTCAGGAAGGCAGGAAGGAAATTGACCGATCATCACTGGTTGGAAAGTCTCCTGGCTACAGTGGAAAAGGTGGGTTGGTGATCTGGGGAGAGGAGGCTAGACAGGTGGGGATGGGGGGCCCAGAAAATGACGTATCACTGAAACAGCAGCATGGACAGTGCTGTGTCCCGGGCTGTGTGCTTCCTCACTGAGTACCCCCAAGAACCTGGGCAGCAGCAGCTCCTGTGATTGTCCTACTTTATAGATGTGGTAGCCAAAGCTCCGCCAGCCAGTAGGCTCCACAAAGGAAGCAGCAGAGCTGGGGGTTCACTGTCCTGGGACCAGGCTTCTGGGGCTACAGACATAATAAAGATGGCCCAAGGTTCAACCCTCGTGGGGCTAACCTTCCCAGGGAGCGTGGGTTTTGCCTGGACTTGTCGCCACCTTCACCTTAAGGAGGCGGCTCCAGGCCTTGAATCCAGGTCTCTGATGCCCTGGGCAGTGCTCCTTCTCCCACGCCCCATGCTGAATCTTGAGGGAAGCCATTTTCAAGCCAAGGAAGTGGGGATGGGCTCGCTCTCCAGGGGACACTTGGAGACAAAGCTGGGTTGGGGGCAATGGTGCGCCTTCCAGACAGGTGCCCTGGTTGGCCTCACCCTGAGCCAGCTTATCCGTCTCTTCCACGGGGCTGCAGAGGAAGCCCTGGGGCAGTGGCCAGGAAGCCTTCGTGAGCGGCAGAGGCTTCTCTACTTTGGCGCTGGACCTTGAAACTCAGTGTGGCCCAGGGCCAGAAGCTGGGAGAGGGGAGGGTAGCCTGGGAGGCAGAGTAGCTGAGAACTGCCCCCCAAAACATACTCCAACCCTTTCCACTGGCCTGTGCTTGCTGACAACCCTGCACCCCACCAAGACCTAATTGCTAAGGCTACCCAGGGATTTCCTTTCAAACACATGAGTTTGCTGTGGGCGATGACTGTAGAGATGTGGGGCCTCCAGGCTCCTGCCAACTGCTCCCCAGAGAGCCAGAGCCCTGTGACACACACACCCACTCATGTGCACCCAACTCCTGTGGCACCGACTGCCTGGCCACTGTTGGGCCCGACTCCGGCTGTACCGTTATCATTCAGAATCTTCTTGTACAGTAGAGCCAGTTGTGCCCTACACAACTCCAGCGTCTGCTCTCACAGACCCCAGCTTCAAGAACCCACGTAGCAGCCCTGCACATTATCTTTCTGTTCTTGTTAAATTCAGCACATCTATACCTTTCTGATAACCTGAGAACAGGCCTGGGCCTTGCTCATTTGCATCCGCACGTGGTGCCTGGCCTGGAGTCTGATACACAGATTGTGCCCTCTACATGCATATCGGATGACCACTGGTGGGTAAAGGGACGACTGGACAGAGGAGTGACTTGTCCGAGGCCTCAGAGCCAGCTGGAAGCAGAGGTAGGACTTGAACCTGGGTCCTGGGCTCCCACATGCTGTCTATCTCATCTGTGCCCAGCCTGGGCACCCAGCCGAGAGCCACTCAAAGATGTAAGGATGCTGTAGAGCAAACACCCCCCTCTGCGCCCCCACTCTGACTGTCAAACAGGCTCCAGGTGGGCCTGGATCTCTGTGTCCCTGCATCCTGACCAGACCCAGGAAGGTCCTGCACATCTGAAGGAAATGACATTGCCTGGGCCAAGAGAATTCTACCATCCCACCTTACCTCCCGGGTCTAGGGTGGAGCAGGGATCACAGCTGGATGGAGAAGAGGGGAGAGAGGGATGGATAAGGGGACTCCTCACATCTCACCCCATCACACCCTCAAGACCCAGTGAAGGAACAATGAATAAGAGGACCCAGTTTGAGACACAGACACTCAGTTTCTGAGCAAGGAAACTGACTCAGGGGAGGAAGAGCTGTGACTGAGCAGTCAGACAGCACAGCAGTCTTGGAGCTTGAAGGCGGCTGCCCCCAGCTCAGCATCGCTCTGCCTCCTTGGACCAGCCTCAAGTCAGCCAGACCCGGGGTGCAACCTGACTCAGCACTTCCGTGTGCCTGGGCGACCTGCTTCCCCTCAAAGCCTCAATGTACTCATCTGGAATCAGGTTCACGCTGAGAGTAAATGTAGAGAGATCCCCAGGCACAGTGAATGGGCATTGCAGGTGTGCTGGTTTGAAAGGACGCATGGACCCTAGAAAAGCCATGTGTTAATCCTAATCCCATTTCATAAATCCAGTTTCTTCTAATCCCTATTCAGTACTGTATATTTAAATCTGTAATTAGATCATCTCCCTAGAGATGTGACTCAATCAAGAGTGGTTGTTAAACTGGATTAGGCAGAGACACGTCTCCACCCATTCGGGTGGGTCTTGATTAAAGTTTACTGGAATCCTATAAAAGAAGAAACATTTTGGAGAAAGCTGGAGATTCTAAGAGAGCAGAACGATGTAGCCATGAGAAGCAGAGAGTCCACCAGCCAGCGACTTTTGGAGAAGAAGAAGGAAAACGCCTCCCGGGGAGCTTCATGAAACAGGAAGCCAAGAGAAGAAGCTAGCAGATGACGCTGTGTTTGCCATGTGCCCTTCCAGATGAGAGAGAAACCCTGACTGTGTTCACCATGTGCCTTCTCACTTGAGAGGGAGACCCTGAACTTCATCAGCCTTCTTGAACCAAGGTATCTTTTCCTGGATGCTTTAGTTTGGACATTTCTATAGACTTGTTTTATCGGGGACATTTCTCAGCCTTAGAGCTGTAAACCCGCAACTTATTAAATTCCCCTTTGAAAAAGTCATTCCGTTTCTGGTATATTGCATTCCGGCAGCTAGCAAACTAGAATAGTAGGTGTTCCACACTCAGTGGCTACTGTGCACTGCCCAATTTTCCAGAAGGGGAGACTGAGGTCATGGGAGGCCAAGTGGCACCCCAAGGAAATGGCAGAACTAGGACAGTCCCAAGGAGCCTCTGGCACATGGTGTGGCATCCTGGTCACACCGACCCTTGAGTTGGGTAGACCAGATCCAGCAGGGTCCACGCAGCTGAAATCTGTGGTCCCGACCATGTGTGTGGAGGGGAGCCAGTCACATCTAGCTGGGGTCGGCCAAGTAGGCCCCCAAAGCAGCAGCACTCTCCTCATGGGGAGTGGCCTGGCAAGGAGCTTGGAAAGACCCTGCCCAGTCTGCCATGGACATTGGGTCTGAAATTCTACTCTGAGCCATTTTCCACTGGCTCTTCTCAATGTTAGTCCTGCCCCACTACCACCCCACATACTCCTGCCTGAAAAGCTATCCTGGGCCACACTCTCGGCCTGAAACATCTGCTGGATGTGGCCAGACATACGTCCTGTCTATGAAGAGTCGGGGCTGGATAGGCAATACTTTTTTGGCTGTCGAAGCCATGCCACAGTACAGGTTGCTCCCGGGAAACTGAGATGTGAGCTGAGCTTGGTAGGGGGCTGTGTCCACAGCCCACAGGCTTCTGGGCAGCCCTTTTCCCAGGGACAGCAGGCCCCTTTGTGATCAGACTCCCCAGGGCCACATCTGGGCATGTTGAGGTCTGTGCCCCAGGGACAGGGCTGGACACTGGTCCTTTCTGGGGGGAGGGGCTGAGTATCAGCGATGCCCCCACCTCACCTCCAGGAGCAGAGATGACCACGTGCAGCCCACTTACAGGCTGCAAAGCGTGAAGGACTAGCATCTCCCAGGTGGTAGGGGAAGGCAGGCCCCTGCATGCAGGATGGTCTTGGGGGTTAGCATTTGCATCTTGACTCCACTCTGGAGGAGGGGCTATCATTGTCCCCAGATGAGGGTGTGATGCCTCAGAGTGGGATAGTCCCTTGCCTGAAATCACACAGCCCTAACTGGAGGCGCCAGTTCTCAAGCGAGGCTCAGTCTGACCCTGGAGCAGGGGCTCCTCACTACTAACAGGAACACAGGAGTCACAGCTGTTACTATTTGATGGGGCGAAGTCTCCAGTTCAGGCAAGAGAGGACCTCAGGGGGCCAGGGCTGTGCAGAGGGTGTGGCAGGCACGACCCTTGTGCTAGGAAGCAGGCGGCAGAAGTCACTGAGCAGAGGAACCATTGTGGGGCAGAGAGCAGAGCCAGCAAGGGGCAGTAGCCCTCAGAGGACAGTCCCAGAGGCGAGGGGCTGGCTTAGAGAGCCCTGATTGTCCTGCAGCGCGCTCCTGTCCCCGAGAGCCTTCGAGTCATGGCTCGAAGAAGCCATGGTTCTCCCATAAGGTTTCCCAAATGTCATGTGTTCTACCATCCGCCGAAGCCCTGGACTGAGTCTGTGTCCATCTCCTTCAGTGGACAGGGACCTCCAGGAACGTGGCAACTGTTCTCTTTCATAGCCCGGCTGCTGACAGACGAGAGTCACCGAATATTTGTTTAATGGAAGGACTATTGTTGGATGGACAGACAGATGGGTGACTGGATGGATAGATGATTGGATGGTATACCAGTTTCCTATTTTGACTGCAGCAAATCACCACAAAATTAATAGCTTAAAACTCCAGCTTAGTATCTTACAGTTCTAGAGGTCAGGTATCCAAAAAGGGTGTGACCTGGCTAACATCTAGGTTGGCAGGGCTGTGTTCCTCCAGGAGGCTCTGGGAAAGAATCTGTTTCCTTGCCTTTCCCAGCATCTAGAGGCCTTCTACACTCCTTGGCTTATGGTAGCATTCCTTTATCTTCAAAGCCAGTAATGTCAGACTGACCCTTATGCTACCATCTCTCTGCTTCTCTTCTGATTGCCTCTTCTATTTGTAAGGACACTTGCAATTACATTGGGCCCACCCAGATAATCTAGAATAATCTCTCTATTTTAAGCTCAGCTGATTAACACCTTAATTCCATCTGCAGCCTTAATTTCCTTTTGCCATATTAGGTGATATATTGACAGGCTTCGGAGATTAGACATTGGCATTTTTTGGTGGTTATTGCTGTGCCTACCACAGATAGATGGTTGCATGGATGGACAGTTGGATGGATGGATGGACGGACGGATGGACGGATGGATGGATGGATGGTTGGATGGATGGGTGGGTGGGTGGATGGATTGATGGATTGATGGATTGATGGATTGATGGATGGACAGATGGATAGGTGGGTGGATGGGTGGGTGGGTGGGTGGATGGATGGATGGCAGACTGAGCTCCCTGCATCCTTTACCTCTATAAATGCAGTAAAGAGCCTTGGGTTGGGGAGGGATCTTCACCAGGCCCTGCACTTCTCTCCATTGTGTTTTATCTCCCCAACTGACCCTGGTGCCCCCCGAGGGGGGCCACTCTGTCCCACTAACCAGCCTGGCACGCCAAGCTTATTTGACCATTGCCTGCTGATAATGAGAGAATGACCCTGTGGGACATCCAGCTGGAACAGGAATTGTGAGGCAGGTGTCCAGGGGTTGGGACACCTTCAGGGTGAACGTGACAGAAAATCAGTGAAGGTCAACAGGGAGATGACCTCACCCACTTGGGTGGGCTTTTTTTCCCTGCGAGAAGGGTCGATTAACTTGGTATTTATTCCTAATTTATCTGTTTAAACATAATATTTGATTTAAAAGACTACCTGTATGTGGCAAAGCATAATAACATAATGGACATCTGTGGCCCATCAACTAACACCAGAACAGGAATAAGAACTTGCCCCACGAGACTGTAAGCTCCGTGAGGCCAGGGCTTGCTGGCTGCCTTGCTGGCACCCATATCCCCCCAGCACCACGAATAGGGCCTGGCACCGGGTGGGCCTGCAATAGGTGTTGACCAGTGGGCTCTCCTGTGCGTGCCTCCCCTGCCCAATCCCTTCTTCTGCTAGAGTGTTACAGCTCTTGGTTTATCATTTCCTGGACTTATTGTAAATAGTTGTACCTTATCCATAGGCACCCCTAAGATCATGATGTTTAGTTTTACTTTGCAGGGGGGAGGGTGGGCTTTATAAAGATGGCTCTGAACTAAATGCAATCTTTTGCAATTTGCTTTCTTTACTCCATGCTAAGGTTTTAAGACTCACTCGTGTTGCTGTGGGAGCTGCAGTTGATTTTTTAAAACAAATTTTTATTGAGAAATCTTCACACACATTCAGTCTATAAATGGTATACAATCAACGGCTCACAATATCATCACATAGTTGTGTATTCATCACCATGATCATTTTTAGAGCATTTGCATCACTCTAGAAAAAGGGGAAAAAAAGCGAACTCATATATCCCATACACTTAGCTCTCCCTCTCATTGACCCACAGCATTTAATTTACCCAAATTTTACCCTTTACCCCCCCATTATTTATTTATTTACTCATCTGTCCATACCCTGGATAAAGGGAGCATCAGAAACAAAGTTTTCACAATCACACAGTCACATTATAAAAGCTATATAGTTATACAGTCTTCTTCAAGAATCAAGGCTAAATGTATTTGTAAAGTCCCCTTGGAGGAATGGCGAGAAAGGGGGAAAATTCAACTTCCCCATGTGGAGAATTCCTGATATTCTCATAAGCAGTGGGGACAACCAAAGCAATAGGCCAAGCCCTCAATCTTGGGGTTTGTGCATATGAAGCTTATCCCCACAAAGGATAGGCTAAGCCTACTTAAAATTAGGCCTAAGAGTCACCCCTAGAGAACCTCTTTCGTTGCTCGGATGTGGCCTCTCTCTCTCAGCCAACACAACAAGCAAACTCACTGCCCTCCTCTCTCTACGTGGGACATGACTCCCAGGGGTGTAAACCTCCCTGGCAACATGGGACAGAACTCCTAGAATGAGCTTGGACTCAGCATCAAGGGATCGAGAAAACCTTTTTGACCAAAAGGGGGAAAAGAGAAATGAGACAAAATAAAGTGTCAGTGGCTGAGATTTCAAACAGAGTCGAGAGGTTATCCTGGAGGTTATTCCTATGCATTATATAGATATCACCTTTTTAGTTAAGGTATATTGGAGAGGCTGGAGGGAAGTGCCTGAAAATGTAGAGCTGTGTTCCAGTAGCCATGTTTCTTTAATAGGATTATATAATGATGTAGCTTTCGCAATGTGACTGCGTGATTGTGAAAACCTTGTGTCTGATGCTCCTTTTATCTACGATATGGATAGATGACTAAAATATATGGATTGAAAATAAATAAATAATGGGAACAAATGTTAAAATAAGTTTAGTAGATTGAAATGCTAGTGATCAGTGAAAAGGAGTGATAAGGGGTACAGAAAAAGATAGGGGAAACAAAGGCTAAAATATATTGGGTAGGTGGAAATAATAGCAATCAATGAGAGGAAGGGGTAAGAGGTATGGTATGCATAAGGTTTTTTTCTTTTATTTCTTTTTCTGAATTGATGCAAATGTTCTAAGAAATGATCGTGGTGATGTATATACAACTATGTGATGATAGTGTGAGTATTGATTACATACCAAGAATGGAAAGATCATATGGTATGAATGTTCATTTTTGTATGTTGTAATGTTTAAAAAATTTTTCAATTAAAAAAAAAAAGAATCAAGACTACTGGAACACAGCTCTGCAGTTTTAGAATAATCTCCAGGATGACCTCTCGACTCTGTTTGAAATCTCAGCCACTGACACTTTATTTTGTCTCATGTCTCTCTTCCCCCTTTTGGTCAAAAAGGTTTTCTCAATCCCTTGATGCTGAGTCCAAGCTCATTCTAGGAGTTCTGTCCCATGTTGCCAGGGAGGTTTACACCCCTGGGAGTCATGTCCCATGTAGGGGGGAGGCCAGTGAGTTCACTGCAGTTGGTTTTTGAATTCTCCTGCCTCTGGTTATTCATGTTGTTGCTGGTATCTCCTTAGGAACAGCACTGCTAAAAATGTCCCTGGGATGGGGGGGATTTTGGTATCATTATTGCTATTACTTTGTCTTGTCCCTACCCAGGCAGAGTTGACACTCCCTCGGCACTTTGCAAGCAGGCTGAGGCCCCGAGTGAGGCTCCCTGTGGCCTGAACCAACCCTGGGGAGAGGGGGTTGAGGACAGGTCTGGGGAGGGCAGCTGCAGGGACCCCAACCTTCTCATGTCTGGATCCACACTCAAGCACCCCACTTTGAGTCATCCCTTAAGCACATCTGGTCCCATGCTCAGAAAAGAATGGAATGGATATTATAGGACAATGTGGCTTCAAACATCCAGTTCACCATGTAAAGCTCTGTGACTTTGGACAAGCCATTTCTTTCTGAGCCTCGGTTTCCTCAAGTTTAAAGCCGGGGTGGTCTTAGTGCCTCCGTCACAGAGCAGCTCTGAACATTCCAGCCAGCATAGGGGAGGGGAAATGGATGTTGCTGTTTTCCCCGTTCCTGCCTCGGCAACTGTGACTCTCCATCTAGCCCTAAATGCTGTCAGGGGCTCTAGAGAGCAGCCAGCCCAGCCCCGTTCTACAGATGAGGAAACTGAGGCACAGAGGAGGGAGGGCTCCTAGCCAGGGACCCACAGCTCCCAGCTCAGGCCTCTGCCTGCTGTCCCTCCAGCCCCTGCTGCACAGGCACACCTCCCACTCCCTCTGCGGAGCCTGTGTGTGCAGTGAGACACCCTGCTGGCCCCCCTCTTCCCTGTGGCCCTGGACCTCCCCCTGGTCTCCTACATGCCCCCTGTCTGCTCCGTCCTGGGCCTGCGGCACAAGGCTGGCGATGGCAGAGAGGGCAGCCGTCGCCATCACTAAAACAGGGCCAGCAACTTACCCTGTAACCTGACCCCAATCTCCGGCCCTAGGTCCGGGGGTCACCTTCCACCCTTCCACCAGCACCTGGAGCCCCCACCCTCCCTGAACAACCCCGATTTGCCCTGAGGGCCCCAGGTCCTGCTCGGCTGAGAGCTTCCCCAAATCTGGCACAACCTGCACCCAGCTCCGAAGGACGGGCCCCTGCGGACCGTGGGACCAATGTGGGTGGGCAGTGACAAGGGGTCCGAGGCTGCCCTACAGTTGAACCAGGATGGTCCCCCCAGAATACAGGGGCCTCAGGATCCCGGGAGCCAAATTTTTACCTTGCAATTGCACCCTGTTTTCAGAGGAGGACGCTGAGGAAGCAGGGAAGAGGGAGAACGGAACAAGAGCCTAGATCTGGCTGTCTGAGAGGGCTTCTGTTCAGGCCCAAGGGGAGGCAGGGGTGCAGGCGGCTCCTGCCCTAAGCGCGTGTCAGGGGATCTTCCCCAAACCGCAGACTTGAGTGCTGGAAGGGGTTCACTGTTCCCACCTTGCCCACCCTCAGTAATGCAAGCCCAGGGGCAGGGTAGCCTTCACCACCCCCAGGGCTGTTCACCCTCTGCCCTGCTGCCCCAAACCCGTGCCCCGCGCCGGCGCGAAGCCTCCGGAAGCACCGTCCTCGGGGCTCAACCCGGAGAGAAGCAGGCGAGAGGGCCCTGCACGTCTGCCCAGCCGCCAACGCTCACTTTCTCTCCCTCTCTTCTCAGGGAACCCCTCCTCCTGCTGCTGCAACGTTCCCTCCCCGCTCCCGCCCCCGCAGCCCCCCAGGCCCCTCCTCCGCGCCAGGGTGGGAGCGCAGTAATTCAGGTTATTTTTAGCCAAGCCGCATCCTCCAAGAGCAGCAAGTCAAGGGGAAGCCGCCCCCGCGCCTCCAGGAGCTGCTTGCGGAAAGCGATCAATTAAAACCAGGGCGGCCAGGGCTCCGCGCCAGGCGGGCTGCCGGCACCTAGAGGGCAGCGCCAAGCCCCTGGGCCTCTCACCCGCTGGCCCTGGGTGCTGGTGCTGGCTCCGGAGGAGTGGTGGGGGTCCCCACACTGCTCCCACTCGGCTCCTGCCCCTCCAGCCGGACCCCCTGCCCCAGGCTCTGTGCCCCCATCTTCTGCCCACGATGGGGAGGGCCATCCCCAGCCGTCCCCATTCGCCCTTCCCTTCCTCCAGGGAATCTTGGGGATGGGCACCCTCCATGTTACCAGGGAAGATTTGAGGGTGGGGAGTGACACTCGCCCCCACCGTGTGCCCATCTGCTATTCTCTCCAGCTCCAGCCTTGGGGCTGCTGGTTGGGAGGGAGAGCCCCTGAGCCCCTGACTGCCAACACCTGGCCAGGACGAGCCACGGGGAAGCAATGAAGGAGCAGGCAAGCCTGGAGCAGGGGAGTGACATGCGGACTTGCAATAATGGATGCAAAGCTCCTGGCTCCAGCCCACTAGCAAGAGGCTCTGTTCCCTGCCCAACCCCATGTTTAGGACTCTGTGCTGAGGGCCAGGCCTCTGGGATGGCAGGGTGCAGTGGCAGCTGGGGGAGGCCTGGGTCGTGTGGGAGTAGGGTCACAAGGCTGTGCGAGCAAATGCTGCCCTTTGCCCTCTCCAGGCAGCCGTGTCCTCGCCATCCCCTCGCCATCCCCTCGCCATCCCCTCGCCATCCCCTCGCCATCCCCTCCTCCCTTCTGTCTGATCTTACAGGGCCTGCCTTCAAGCCCCAGCTGCATGCCTCCCCTCCCAGGAAGCCTTCCAGGTCCTCCTCCAACTCCCACAGGCTCTCTTGGGCCCTCTGTGCCGGCCCCCAGGCTCTGCACACAATAGGTGCTCAGCACACTCCAGACCCGCCAGGAGGCATGAACCAGGGTCCCAGTGATCATGGCAGAGGCCCTGGCCCAGCACAGGGGTTCCAGCTTGGGGCCTCCCAAGGCCCTTCCACAGGTCTGCTGATGGGGCCAGGGGTCGCCCTTGGGGGTTCTGGTTCACCAGAACCTCCCCCAGCCTGTGTGGCTGTCCCTGCTTTATGGAAGAGGTAAAGAGGTAGGTGACTCAGCCCCTGGGAAGCTGAGTGACTTGCCCAGTGATACACAGCTGGGATGGGTCAGCACTTGGGCTGGACCCATTGCTTGTGGTCACAAGCCCTTTCCACTCAGTGGACATTTGATGGACTTTTAAGGTCCCCAGCCCTCCCGATTAATCACCCCCCTCCAGACTCCCAGCTCGTCTCTGCTTTTTAGGGTGCCCCTCGTGCCTCCCTAAATGGGCCAGACCTCGTGCTTCCTCACCTGGCCCATAGTGCACTGGGACTAGGGTACTGAAGCACTAAATGGAAACCCAGGGATGCTAATGGTGGGAAGCAGGCACCTCTTGGGATGGGGGCAGGCCAAGGGCCTTCCTGGGACCCCTGGGAGAAACGCCAGCAGTGATGTGTGGGGTGCAGCCTCCTGTGGCCCTCAATGCTTGTCCCTCCCTCAGTTCAATAGTAGCCATGGGGCCATCCCCACCTTGGCTCAGGAATCTCTGGTCCCCTCCCTGGCTTTGCCACCTGCTCCCTTATGTGCCCTTGGGCAAGTCTCTTCTCTCTGGGCCTCAGTTTCCCCACCTATACACTCTGGAAGGAACCAGATGATTTTCAAGGCTAGGCCCCAGGGGTGGTTTTCTAAACTCTGCCAGGGCTCCCGGGTTGCAGCCTCTGTCTCCTGGGATTGGAGTGTTCAGGATGGGGGTGGGAGGGGTGGCAGAGTTGGGGGCTTGTGATCTTTGGGAGGTGACAGACCTGGTGCTGCCATAGCAGGAGTTTTTTCAAAGGTCACTTCATCCCCTCCTTCCCCCTGCCAAAGAGTTCCCATCGGACCCCCAGGAGGCCCCGCAGCCTGTGATTTCGCCAGAGCATTGACTCCAGGACTACTTGACCAGGGGAGACGCTCGCTCCTCCCCCTCCCCCAGCCTCTCTACGGCCTGGCCCAGGAGGGAGCGAGAGGGAGGATGGGGGCCAGCAAAGCATCCAGACAGGGTAGGTGAAAGGAGAAAGGGGAGTGGGGAGGGGGGTGTGGTTGCCATGGCAACGGCTTTGCCAGAGCCTTAGGAGGCTGCAGGGGAGGGAAAGGAGAGGGTGTCCCTCCCATCCCTCAGCTTCATTCTTCCTTTTCAGATACTCTTTGTTAAAAAGGAGTTGCCTTAGCCTCCTTTTGTGTTTTTCACCTCAGAGGCCGTGTGGGAAAGGGGGAGCCCCCCAGGGGCTCTATCCTGCCCTGACCAGCGCTCTCATTCACCCACCGACTCTATCTCTTCCTTCTTCCATTCATGTCCTGACTGCCCTGGCCGGGTCCTGAGCTAGCAGGATGTGTCCACCTCCCAGGGACGCTGCCATCCCATTCCCCATCTCCTGACTGCCATGAGAAGAGAACCCCGCCACCTCCCAAAGCTGCTGTCAGGTCCCAGGAGCAAACCCACAGGCCTTGTGGGTGCAGAGCCAGGCTCTCCCCAGAGCCTTACAGAGGAGGAAACCGAGGCTCAGAGTGGGGCAGTCATTCAGCTAGCGCAGCAGTCAGAATTTCAACCCCGTCTGGTGCCGAGGTCTGCTCCCTTAAACCCTGAAGGCATGGCCTCGGGGAACTCCGAGGTGGCCAGGAGGGGCTGCGTGCAGGGGTGCCCCATAGGCTTGGATTTCTCTGCCCTGGGCCCTCTGGGGGAAGACTCCCCACCACTCCCCCTCCGCCACCCTCAGGAGCGTAGGGTCCAGGATCCTGCCCTGCCCCGAAGAACCTGCTTAGACAGGCCAGCCGGCTGGAGAGACGGGTTGATCTGGGGCAGGAGATGTGGTGGGGGCACGAAGGGGGGATGTGTGAGCCTGGGAAGCCAAAAGGACTTCCTGTAGGAGGGGAGCTGGTCCCAGGGCTCCAGCCAGCCTGCAACAGCGAGATGACATCCGTGGTCCCACACTGCCCCCATGTGGACGACAGGCTTACATTCCTGGATGGGGCATCCTGCCACCCCTGGGCCAGGTGTCTCCCAGAGGGAAGATGAGTGGCCTGCAGCTGCTGGGCATGCGAGATGATCTAAGGACCAGGAGGCACCTCAAAACTCTGCCTGACCTGTCCTCTCTCTTCCCAACAGATCCCGGGCCTCACTTCCTCTTTCCTTCTCCCAGGTCCTTCAAATCCCAGACTCGTGGGGGCAAGGGAACTTGTCTTGTCTTATCCTCCATCCCATACTTCAACCCCCAAGCCCGCTCATGTAACCACTGCTTGCATACCCCTCCTATCAGGGAGCCCCCCACCTCTGGGAGCTGCCCACAATTCAAAGAAAATTCCGACGGCCAAGATGACTTATCTGTGGAGCGGCTGGCATTTGCCTATCTCCTTCCTAGCTGTGCCCTCTGGGGCCACAGAACTGGGTAGCCCCTCAATTAGGGATTTCTAAGCCAATCCAAGGCCCTACCCAGGGCTCAAGAGCCTCCTATCTGTGCACCAGTCTTCTCTCCTATGGATAAAGCCCTGGTTCTGATAACTCACTCACAGTTGCTCTTGTCTGGACACACTGGTGGTCCCTGTCCCTCTGGAACTGCAGGGACCAAGGAGACCCAGCACCCCCAAAAACTGTCACTTCTCTCCCTCCTGACCCTCCCTCATTCCCACAGCCTCAGATCCTGTCCTCATTTTTAGCATCCACGTGCCAGTGACCTTTCCCTAAACTTTGCCTTCCCTCCCCTGAGGCCTTGTGGAGAGAGGAATGGATGGATGAACAATAATTGGGCTCCTACTGTGTACTGAGCACAGTTCCGTACTTTGCCAGAATTATCCAGTTTAACCTTGTGAGGCAATTCCTGTTTCTGTCCCCACGTTACACTCAGAACTGGGCCTAGAGAGCAAGGAGCTGGACCCAGGGGAAGAGCTGACTCCTACCTCTTTTGAAATTCCCATTGGCCTCTGGTCTCCTGATTCTGTCCTCTGCCTGGGCACGTGAAATGTGCAGGCTTCATTTGTCAAACATTTGTCAGGTCCTACATGCACCAGGAATGTGGCAGGACTACGAAAATTACCCGGGATGTCTCCAAACTCATTCTTTTGCTGAGCAGACCCCACTGTGCCCTTCTTGGGCTTGGGTCGGGCTGTGGGTCTGAACAAGGCCTGGGCTGGACACAGCCCCTGCGGGCCGCATGGCCCCGGCGGACTGCATCCAACCCTGCCCAGTTCGAGGTTTGTCTGGTCTCCCAGGCCTCACATCTCTCTCTGTTTTCTGCCCAAGGCATTGAGAAAGGCTGCTTGATCCACAGCTGCCGAGTCTCGTTAGCAACTCTGCCCGAGGCTACGCCACAGGTGACAGCAAGTGTCTCCAGCTTCCCTGTGCACTAGGGAGACAGGAAAGGATTACTCACTCTCAGAGGGTGGGAGAGGGTCAACCTTAGAGGAAGGGTTAAATTCTTCACTTTTTTTTTTGTGTCAGAGACTCCACTGGATCTGGAGATGTTTACTGACTTCTCAGGATAATGTTTTTAGGATAAATACTCTCCACAAGGTGTTACAAAGGATTCTCATGAACAGGGAAAGGTATCCACAGAATATGATCAAATGAATAAAATTGTTATAAAAACAAAAGAGTTTGTATAAAAAGGTTTCATTTATGAAGAGAGAAAGAAAGAAGGAAGGAAGGAAAAGAGAGAAGGGAGGGATTGAGGGAGGGAGGGAGGAAAACAACCATCTCTATATACACGGCTGTCCCCACCACCCTTCTCACTTTGAAAAGCAGGGCAAGCTGGTGGCTCCAGATCATGGCCCTCTCTGGCTCCCCCACAGGTCCCTCTAGGTCACAGTCAAAGGTCCGCATTCTGGTCACTGTTTCCCCACTTGCCTGGCAGTCGGGATTTCACCCTGGGCCTATCGCGGTCCCAATGTTACTGCACGGCTACTGTCTGTCTCCGAATCTGACTCCCCTGTCAGACTGGCTCCCCCAACTCCTAAGAAGTGAGCAGTGGCCCTCTGCCACTTGTCAGGGGCCACTGCTTATGTTTTAGGAGACGGGGGAGTCACTGCCTTGGCTGCAGGGCCACATGGCTGAGCAGCCCAGTTCCCTTTAAAGTCGCCACAGCTCCCTCTACCAGTCCCTGTTCTGCTGGCTTCCTTTTCTCAAGGATGGCACGGTTAGACCTCCTCTTCCGAGGCCCAACCTCTGACCCCATCTTTCCCGCCCGCCAGGCTGGGGCCCTGACTTGTCAGGCATGGCCCACGGATCACGCCGCCACCGCCACCACCTCTTCAGTCCCTACCTCTGCCCACCTGCATCTCCACCTATTCTCAGCACTCCTCAAGGACTCCGCTCCTGCAGGGACCCTTTCCTCTCTGCACCGAGTCGAGTCACCGTCAGCATCTGTTCTTCAGCCTCTCAAATCCGCCAGATTTCTCTCCCCCTTCCCAGGAATGCTTTGGCACGAAGTCATCTGCGTGTGCTGCCTCCAGGGCCCCCCACCCCCACCCCGCTCCCTTCTCTCCAACCAACCCTCTGCAATCTGCTTCTGTCACCCCATGAACCTCCCTCGCCAAGGAACTTTTATCCAGCAGGTGTAAGTTCCTGCTCTACACCAAGCAATGGGAAAACAAAGGTGAGTAAACCATCCCCCATTCAGAGTACTCGTGACGGGACAGGGACAGGGACACAAGCAAAGGAGCAGCATAATTAGAGTCTGGGAAAGTCCTATGAGGGAAGCAGACTGAGAGGGCAGAGAATAAGTGAAGAGGGAGTGGGGGGGCGCCTCAATTTCAGGGGAGGCGGTTCAGGGAGTCCCTTCCAAGAAAGAGCACGCTATCCAAACAGCAAGGAGAAAGGGTCTTCCAGGTGGAGGGAGAAGTGTAAAGGCTCTGGGATGGGAACAAGCATTTGTGCTTGTTAGGAGAGAAACAAAACTATGGGTTTGGAGAGGCTACCAGGGTCAGAGGAAGTAAAGAATTTATCTTTAATGCAAGGGGAAATCCTTGGTGACTTTAAGTGACAGGATCTGACTTGTATTGTAAAAGGAGTCTTCAGGTGATAAATGCCCAGCTATATGATGACATTGTGAACCATTGAGTGTACACTTTGGATGATTCATATGATATGTGAATATATAATATACATCAATTTAAAAATACGTTTTAAAAAAGAGTCCTCAAGCCCCCCTACTTTTGGAGAATTAGCTGTAGAGGGAAGAGTCAGAGAGGGAGAAAGTGCTGTTAGAAGGCAACGCTTACTCAGTATGGATGTACAATGGGAATTTCAAATTTAGTGCATTTAAAAAAGAAATACTGGGATCATTGCCCCCTCAGAAAAAAAAAAAAAAAAAACTACAGAAAAACACCTCCACCCCCCTCCCAATTGTCCTGTCTCTATAAACAGCACCAGATGTTCAAGCCAAAAACTTAGGAACTGTTCTTGCCTCCTTCCTTCCTCTCAACTCCCACATCCCCTGTCAGTCTACTCTCTCTCCTTGTCCTTTAACCATCCTCCCCACCGCCCCCACTCGGGTCCAGGCAGTCATCACCCGCCCCTGGACTTTCTTTTATTAATAACTTACTTTTTAATTGTGGTAGAGTATACATAACCATTTTTAAGTAAACAATTCTTTGACATTAAGTATGCTGGCAATACTGTGTAGCTTTCACCTATCTATTTCCAGATCATTTTCATCACCCCAAGCCAAAACTTATCCTCATTTAGCAATAACTTCCCATTCTCCGACCCCCATTCCTGGTAACCACGATTCTTTCTGTCTCCACGAATTTGCTTACTCTAATTTAAAAATCATACAATATTTGTTCTCTTGGGTTTGGCTTATTTCGCTCAACATGACGTCTTCAAGGTTCATCCATGTCGTAGCATGTACCAGTGCTTCATTTCTTTTTATGGCTGAATAATATTCCATTGTCTACATATACCACACTTTGCTTATCCATTCGTCTCTTGGTGAACACCTGGGTTGCTTCCACATTTTGGCTACAGTAAATAATGCTACGATGAACACTGGCATACAGTGTCTAAGTCCCTGCTTTCATTTCTTTGGGGGGTGGGGATTGTTGGGTCATGTGGTAATTCTATATTTAACTCTCTGAGGAACCACGACGAGGGCTACCTCATTTTACAGTCCCACAAATAATAGAGGGGGATCCTTGCCAGTACTTT
The DNA here is from genome assembly GCF_023851605.1 of Tamandua tetradactyla. NCBI lineage: Eukaryota > Metazoa > Chordata > Mammalia > Pilosa > Myrmecophagidae > Tamandua > Tamandua tetradactyla. Next base: position 33,882,648 of record NC_135341.1, read on the forward strand.
TTATTTTCAGTTTTTTTTTTAGTAATGGCCAACCTTGTGGGAGTAATGTGGTATCTCATCATAGGTTTTAATGGCTTTAATGGCTAATGATATTGAGCATCTTTTTGTAAATTTATTGGCCATTTGACTATCTTCTTTGGAGAAATTGGTTATTCAAATCTTTGACCCATTTTTTGTTTAGGTTGTCTTTTTGTTACTGAGTTGTAGTTCTTGATGTATTTTGGATTTTAAACCCTTATCAGATATGTGGATTACAAGTATTTCTCCCATTTTGTAGGCTGTCTTTACACTTTCTTGATAATGTCTTTTTTGCTGTTGCTGTTGATGTCTTAATACACCGAAGTTTTTAAGTTTTCCATGGACTTTTGCACCGGCTTCCCCATAGCTCTTTTTCCTCTCCTCTTCCCCCTATAGTCTACGCTCCACGCAGTAGCCAGAGGTAATTTTAAAAGGTCCTCTATGCCTAACATCCCTTAAGGACTGTCTTCGCCATCAGAACCCCTAATAAGACCAGAGTCCCTAACGTCAGATTGGCAGGCTGGAGAGGGCGGGTCTGGCGGGTAGCACCGCCCCTCCGCCTGGCTCAGGCTCGTCTTGGCCTCGGAACCTTTCTTCCAGATGCATGAGGCGAGGGGGAGGAACATTTAAAGTAGCACCTTCCGGCCTCGTCGACCCTATTTCCCGTGGTGCACCTCAGCCTCCCTTCTTTTCCGGTCCCAGGCGGTCCTGGAGCTGCGGGCGAGGGTGAGAGCCAGCTACACTGCATCCAGCGCCATCCGCGGCCCCGGAGTGGGGTGGTGGGCGCCGGCCTCGGGGAGGCATGCGGGACCTGCCGCGTGGCCGTGAGGAGCAGAGGCCTCAGGGCGGGGAGTAGTGCCTGTGGGTCCTCCAAACGGTATGGGTGGAAGGGGAAAGCGGGAGAGCTCAAATTTTGGTAAAGACTTAAATTCCCAGGGGTGCCGCCTTGTATGGAGGGTTCGGGGCACCATATCTGGGTTTGGGAGACGGGGATCAGCGTCGTTTGGTGCAGAGTGAGTCTGGGCTGCGGGGCGCAGATCACGTTGTCGGTGCTGCAGCCTCCTGGCTTCTGTGCGCATCCTCTTCCAGGTCAGGGCGCAGAAGTGGGCCCAACCCGACGAGTGGCTAACTCTGACCTCCTCCACTCTCATCCCCCAGGTGCAGACATGGCCAAGTCCAAGAATCACACCACGCACAACCAATGTAAGTTTTCCGGGCGTTAGCCTCCAAGTCTGGGCCCCAGACCCTGGCCGGGATGAAATTAAGGATGCTGTGTTGGTGGAGTGTCTGACAAGGGGGACATTTCCATCACGTGCCTGGGGCTGGTTTTGTTTTCAGCCGGTGTTTTGAGGATTACAGTTTTAGAAGCCAGAGGTCCATTTGAGATACCCTCAGTGTTTATAGCATTTAGTGGTAAACGTTGCCCAGCTCTCTAGAAGACCCCTAGAAAGTAGTCTCGTAGGCTTGCCATCTTGTTATAGCGGGTGGTCTTATCAAAGTAATTCTCCTTTGTGGCTTTAATTCCGGTTTTTCCCTACAGCCCGGAAATGGCACAGAAATGGCATCAAGAAGCCCCGATCGCAAAGATATGAATCTCTTAAGGGGGTGAGTGCATGCATTGAATCAATTTCAGGCTTGACCCATCTGAACTACAGTTGCAGTCAGGTCTTTTCCTGGGGCATCTTCCATCTACTGACCCTGGTTTTATCTGGCTTTCCATAGCCCAGTTGACTTTTGCCTTGTATTAAATCCTTCTAGACTCATAATAAAGCTTTGTTTGGCCATATCACTTGCTCAGCCAAAGCACTTTAAGGGAAGGGGCGGCCTTGTTTGTCTGTATCCAGCACCTGGTGCTTTATGGGCCCCATTTTATATTGACCAGCCTTATGACCTTGATCTGACCCAGTTCAGGGCTTGGGGACAGCCTTCTTGTCTGTGTCAGGGGTTCTAAGGATTAGCTGAGACAGATGAGGCATAGGGAGAGAGAGAGAGAAGCCCGTGACCGTGGGTGAGGAGAATTGAGTCTTGTTCCCAGCCTGCTCTTCCCCTATAATCTACCTCATCTCTTGTCAGTGTATTGCACCAGGCATAGTGCTATTACATTTCCCTAAAGGGGGGAGGTGGCCAGGTCTGCTGAACCCGTGGTTTAAGAAGCTTTGAGCACTGTAGCCCTGCAGGAAGGGCAGCTGCTTTTAAAAAAATTATTAGGTGATGTATAGCATATATATAGAAACAGTAAGCTTCAAAGTACATTGTAACAAGTAGATATAAAACAGATTTCAGAGTTTGATATGGATTCTACAATTCTAGGTTTTTCTTTTTAGCTGTTTCAAGACACTGGAGACTAAAAGAAATATCAATATGATGGTTCAACAGTCATATTTATTTGTTAAATCCTATCTTCTCTGTTTCAGCTCCATCTTCTCCTTTGATCTTTCTCCCAATCTTTAGAAGTATTTGGACTATATACTAACTTTTTCATTTTGGAGAGAGCTGTTGATAATATGGGGTAGGGGGATGGAACTAGTTGATGTTCTGGAGAGACTGGCCCCTCTGGATTTCAGGACTTATCTGGCCTAGGAACCCATCTGGAGGTTGTAGGTTCTGGAAAGTAATCATGGTTCATGAAACGTTTAATATTTTTATTGACAAATCTTAACATGCATACAGTCCTACCTGGTATACAACCTGTGGCTTACAATATCATCACATAGTTGTGTAAACATCACCATGATCGTTTTTAAGAACATTTGCGTCACTCTAGAAAAATAAGAAAAAAATTCATCCCATAACCCTTACTGCTCCCCCTCATTGACCACTAGTATAAGGTTGACTCTTGATGCTGTCTTTAGAATGTTGAGCCCCTGTGGCTGGGGCATGATACTCTCCTGGCCCTCGCTGTGGAGTGAAGGATACCAGGGGTGGCTTGGGGACACCCAGGCACTGCACTTAAGAGTCTGTACCTTTCTTGCCTTCCAGGTGGACCCCAAGTTCTTGAGAAACATGCGCTTTGCCAAGAAGCATAACAAGAAGGGCCTGAAGAAGATGCAGGCTAACAATGCCAAGGCCATGAGCGCACGTGCAGAGGCCATCAAGGCCCTTGTAAAACCCAAGGAGGTCAAGCCTAAGATCCCAAAGTGTGGTAGCCGCAAGCTCAATCGACTTGCCTACATTGCCCACCCCAAGCTTGGGAAGCGTGCTCGTGCGCGCATCGCCAAGGGTCTCAGACTCTGCCGACCAAAGGCCAAGGGCAAGGATCAAACCAAGGCCAAGGATCAAACTAAGGCCAAGGATCAAACCAAGGCCCAGGCTCCAGCTCCAGCTCAGGTTACTGCTCCTGGTCAGGCTCCCAAAGGTGCCCAGGCCCCCATGAAGGCTCCTGAGTAGAGCCCTCCATCTGTCATTGCGAGGGTGGAAGGACTGCTATGACCCTTGGGCTGGGTTCTCCTGTGCTATTTGTACAAATAAACCTGGTGCAGGAGTTGTCAATCTGCCTCCATTTGTGTGGGGAGAAGAGTTCAGCCTTCTCTGATTGGGTGGTGGGAGTGGGGCGGGAAGGGCTCTGGCACATGAGAAGGGGACATAGTAAATGGGAATCTGGACTGGCCAGGCTGCTGAGGAAAGGGAGAAGTCCCGCTGCCCTTGTTAGGTCTTGAATCCTACTTAGGAGGAAGGGAAAGGGCTCTGTTGAAGAACTTGGCACTCTGGCCTGGGTTACTCCACACATAGGCTGATTCTGTGTGCTAGGGACCCTAAAGGTAGAGTAGTGACGTTGCTTTCCTAGTATCACTGAGCACAGAGAGGCCTGCAGGTATGCTCATGAAATACTGCATGAGGATGGGAGGAACCACCTGTGCCTCTGAGCCAGCTGCTTCATATGCAGCCAGTTAAATAACATTGGGCTCTCATGGAGGCTTCCTGTAGAAGGCACCAGGTGGAACACTGTTCCTGGTCCGCTTAATCCTCACTTCCAGCCTTTGAGTATGGTGGTCATGTCATTTATGGTCCAAACTCGGGCACTTCGGAGACTCAAATGGAATGCTGTTTTTCTGGTACAGCAAGCACCAGGTTATATGGTCCCCTACCTCTAGGAATTATTTTCATGTTGGTTTTACAGGTGAAGAGATGGGTTAGAGGTCACATTGCTGCTAAGGGATGGAGATAGCATTTGAACTTGGTCCATGTGGTGCCTAGGTTTAAGTGGGTCACCCAGCCAGGGCTGGGGCTGCAGTTTTGCTAGCACTTGACTGATCCTGGCATACTCTGTGATCAACTGCCCTTCCCCAGGGGTATCAAATAGGTGGGTCTTGAAGAAGGCTGGTTTTAGGCCCTGTTCCACTGGCTGTCCTCAAGAGGGAGGTTCTTCCTTGGCCCAACCCTAGGTTGTTGGCTGGTTGGCTTACAAAGCCAGCCCATGCAGTGGCATCCCAGATAGGGGGCATGAAGGCTTTTGCTTTCTCAAATCATCCTGCCATAGGGGAGGAGTAATCCCTACCAGGAAGTGTGAGTTCCCTCAATCTCAGAGTGAGTGACTCCCACTCAGGGGCTTCAACCAGCTTTCCTGAGTTCACAGACAACCACTGCCCTCAGCATCCTCCTTCCACAGGGAACCCCTTGGGACCAGCTTTCTGCAGGCAGGGACTGACATGGAGCCTGCCCTGTGAACGAAGGACCTCAAATACTTTAGTCTTGGCCTTGATACCATCCCTCCCAAGGTGTGTATCCTTAGTCAAGTTCTAGCTCAGCTTTGATTCTACATCTTTCAAACGGAGCCTGCAATGGAACCTGCTTCAGTGTTGGTTCAGTGAAAATGAAGCCCTTGAAAGGCCTTACCAGAACTCCATGGGCTAGGAGCAGGAATTGGTATTGAGTACTAAGCCTGTAGGCCACAGGTGGCAGGCCCTGGATTTCCCCACTACCTACAACTAGGATCTTGAAAAGCCAGCCCTCCCTGTCTCCTCTCTTCATGTTCATGGCTGTCTGGACAGGATTAGACCAGATTAGCAGGAGGAGCAGCAGGTTTGGCTCCAGGGACCACAGCTGGCTTTTGGCACTGCCTGGGGCCCTAGCAATGTTGATAGACTGAAGCCTAACTCCTGGGCCCTTGTATACACTGACCTATGACTGCTGGCCAAGGTGAAATGACCTGACCTACCAGGTCCCTGCTCCTCTGTGATCTGCACTCCCACCAGAGGGGGGCACACTTCCTTTTACAGCCTGAGGGTTTGACAAACAACAATAATGCCTTGCCAGCTGTTCCTCTGTGTGTCCCACATGTGGGACAGGCCTAGGTGGCCCCCATCTCTGGTCCTGTCTCAGGGCCCTGAACGTGCTCCCAGAAAGCCAGGACATCCCCTCTAAAATGATGGTATTCCCGACTTCAGGTCAGATGCAGATATGCTGACCATTGAGAACAGGAATTGTGGCCCCCTGCTGCTGGGCAGAGACATGGCTGTGTGGTACTGTATGGATGTGTGACATCATGGGCAGAGCAGTGTGGGGTGGTGGGGAAGGGCCCAAATCCAGGCCTTCTCATCTGAACGTCCTTGCTGTTAGTACTTCAGGAGCGGCCCTTGTCCAAACACAAAACTTTATTGGGCAGAGGGAAGAAAGGGTTCTTGGCACTGGTCAGGACGGAAGCTCCAAGGGTGGAGGTCGGGAAGTGTGGGCTCAGCTGTCACTGGGCAGGGCGGGCACGCTGGCCAGGGCAGGGAGCAGATGTGTGTATATGTCGACCCCACGGAGGAACACGGTCTCATGTAGCCGCTCATCATGGTCATGGAGCAGCACAGGCGTGCGGTTCATGGGTGAAAACCCTAAGGCTGGGATTCCCACCTGCAGGGGGGCGAGGAACAGCCATCAGGGGGAGGGCAGGATTTCAGCCCACCCCTCTGTCCACCTGCTGCCTGCAGGGGACTCACTGCACGGAGATAGCGGCTGTCAGTGGCAGCGGGGAAGATCTCAGGCTCCAGAGTGAGATTCCTGCAGAGAGAAGAGCCTGTGAGTGGGGAAAGGGGAGAGAGCAGGGGCAGAACTGAAGGGGCAAGGAGAGGTGGGGGGAGGAGAGAGGGAAGGTGGAGAGCACAGAAGAGTAAGGAGCTAGGCTGTGTAGAGGGGAAAGCACAGGCAGACAGTGTACTCACATGTCCTTGCAGACCCCACTGAATGCAGCCCACCAGGGATCCGAGGCATCAATAGACGTCACACGGGGCTCTGTCCACTTCTGGGGAGGAAAAAGTTGGCAGGATCAGGACGGGGTCTGGGTATTGTGCCCTGCTCTTTGCAGGGAGAGCTGTACCTGGCACAGGGTGGGCGCCCACTCACAAATACCCAGATGGCCAGTCCAGCCACAGGCCCTTTCAGTCCTTTGATGGCCCCAGACCTGGTACTCTTCCACACTCTCTATTGCTTACCTCCTTCATCCTTCAGAGCTAGCCCCAGTGCCCCTCAAACCTCCAATTACTGGAGGGTGGGGTCCTATCCTGTCCTGGACCACGTGTATTCACTGTAGCATTACTTTTATCTAAGCGTTTGATTATGTCTGTCTCCTCCCTTCCAGTTGTAAGGACAAGGGCAAGAACTGTGTTTCACTTTACTGTGGCCTCCACAACTGTTGGGTGAATCAAATGTGTCTCTCATAGTGAAAGAAACACCAAGACCCATGTAGTCACACCATGCACGTGCTCTACAGTGCTACACACACGGCGAGCCCAGCCTCCCCAGGTTCCCAAAAGTCCCCCATCCCAGCTTCTAAGCTGATACCTGAGCAAACTCGTAAGTGACCCCTTTGCCAGCCGCCTGACACCAGCCCTGCAGCTGCTCCTCGAAAGCCTAAGAGAAGAAGGATAAGCTGACCCCTCAGGCTCTCTCGAGCCTCTTGGACAGGACTGAGGGACTGGGCCTCCCTCCTCCAAACCCAGGTGAGGCGGCACCTTTAGGTCCACATCAGGTGCCACGCGGAAGTCAAAGCTGGCGCTCATGGTGGCAGGCACCACATTATAGGCCACACCACCCTCTAGCTTAGTCAGGTTCACAGATGTCACGGCCCCCTGCTTCAGGTGGGGGTTTGACTGCAGCCTGTGGTGAGGGTTGGGGGCAGGGGCAGGAAGGGCAAGCCACAGGTAGAAGAGTGTGGCTCAGCCGCCCTGCTTTCCTGCACAGCCTCCCTAAGACCCCCTTCCCAGGCTGTCTCACCTCTGTCTCTCCTTCTCCCGAAATGCCAGGATCGAGTTCACAACCTTGTGCTAGGAGAGGGTGAGGCTGGGTGTCAGTGGCCCCAGGACAGGGCCTCCCAAATCCCCAACCCCCCCATCCCCTGGGCCACGCACCAACTTCTCTGCTGCTGTGTCCTCAATGAAGCGCGACCCATGGCCTGGCTGCCCAGTGCTTGTGATCCGTACCCCTAGAGAGGTTAGGAGGGGCTCTTTCAGCATGGGAGGGCTGGAAATCCACAGCAGCCCTGGGATGGACCTGGGTCTCCCTCTCGTGCCGAGCTCCTCTGGCAGGGCCCTGTCCCTCTCAGAGTCTGTGGTGTAGAGCTAGTTTCTGCCTACAGTCGGGTCCTCCTTTCAGAGAAGTTCTTCATCAAGGAAACAGGAAGGAGAATTCCAGACAGGAAAGGGCTGGGAGGCAGAGGCCCTGAGTTCAAGTCCATCTCAGGCCCCAACTTGCCATGAGACCTTTGGTGGGCCCCTGCCCATGCTGGCCTACTCTCCCACTGGTACAGTGATACTCTCCTCCCAGCACATACTCACACCAGGGACTCCGCTCGCTATAAAAGACAGTGAAGGCGTCGGTGGGGTTGGCCAAGCCTGAGGAAGGAAAGGGGGTCAGAGGGTGGTGTGTCCCAGCCCCCACCAGCAGCCTCCTGACCTCCTACCTGGCCGGTCAGCCCTGCTCACCCTCATCCAGGGCAAAGCCAGCCCTCAGGGCCTGGAACTCTGGCCGCTGCACGAACAGCTCCATGCCTCGGTGGCCCCCAATCTCCTCATCTGTAAAGGAGGCAGAGATAAGAGATGAGGGGGCTGCCTCCCCCAACACACCCTTCACCCTCCCCCCTCCTCTGTCACTCCTACCTGGCACAAAGGTCATGTGGATGGTTCTGGGGAAACGGCGGCCCTCGACCTTCAGCTTCCTCACAGCCTCTAGGTACCTGAGTGGGCAGGGAAGGGGATGTAGAGCCAGATGCTGGTGGAGCTGACAGGTGCTCTGCCACAGCCTGACAGGGGATTCTGGGAAGTTACTGCCCCTCTCTGGACCTGTCCCCTCCCCCATGCAGTGGTCACAGTAGTAACACCTGCCCAAGGTAAGGGGTCAAGGTGGACCTCGTCCTGGAGGTTCTCCAACCACAACCCAGGCCCTGGATCGATCCACTGGGCTGGCAAGGACATCGTGGGGGACCAGGAAACGGAGGACACTCACTGGATGCTGACACACTTCATGTCCTGGGTGCCCCTGGCATAGATGTAGCCCTCGGCATCCTTGAAGGCCTCAAAGGGGTCATGACTCCAGTGCTCCTGGGGGTAGGAGCCCCAAGACCCGTATTTAGTCATTAATCCACTCTAGCCAACTGTGGCCCTGCCAGAGGAGCCCACCAGAGGGGTGGAGTGACAGGTGGGGGTGGGGGGAAGAGGACAGCTGACTGCCATCCTCCGTCTCTGCCTCCCTCCTTCAGCCCTACCCAGGGGACTTCAATCATTGCTGAATGAAAGCTGCTTATATGCAGTAATGGCTGTATGAACGTTGCAGATCAGTGCCTGTGGGCTGTCTGTGATTGGCTAGCCACCTCTGTCCCCAGGACCTGTAGGCACACCTCATACATACCTCAAAGACTGGTACCACATCCGTGTGGGAGTTGAGCAGGATGGAGGAGAGTTTGGGGTTGGTGCCTGGCCAGGTCAGCACAGTCACCACACGGCTAGGTGCTACCTGGGCAGGGTCAGGATGGGGTTGGTCAGGGCAGTATGAGGAGGTACCATACAGCACCCCACCTCCTCTCCCCATTCAGGGCCCCGGGCTCACCTCTACTTTCTGACAGCTCAGGCCCAGCTGGTGGGCTCTTTCTTCGAGGAAGGCTGTGGCTGCCCCTGGGGGCACAGAAAGTCTTAGAAAAGCTGGAGGCTTCTCCTGCACACCTTGGCTCCCATAGGCCCAGGGAGAATACACTCAGAGATAGGAGCAGACCCAGATACAGGCTGCCGCCTCCCCAACACAATTCCATATCCCTCAGAAAGAGATGCCCACTTCTGTTTCCAAGAAAGATGATCTTTCTGGTCAGCCAGTGACCTTTTGCAGAAGGCCAGGCAGGAAACTCTGAAACCACCACGTTCTCACCGTAGTCAGGCTCGGGCTGGACGGTGCGGATGCGCAGGTACTGGCGGAAGAGCGTCACGGACGGGTGCTCGCCCTGGGGACCCTTGCTGGCCATGGAGCTGCGCCGTGGTAAGCTGGGGACAGTGCATGTGGCTGCCGACCCTTCCCAGCCGCTGAGGCCCCGTCCACTCCGTTTGCACCCACCCCCTCCCCAGGACAGGTCCTTATGCATCTAATAGAGCCAGGGCACCCTCGTATGGAGCCCCCAGTTACGGGACATCCATTCTGTTTCACTTCTTGAAATGCTACATATTTCCTTGTTTAACTCCCAAAAGAGCCCCCAGAAAGTTCGGGCCTTTTGCCACCCACTTTGCAGAGGAGAAAATCGAGGCTCAGAGAGGTTTGGGGACAGCTAGAGAGTAGCTGAGCCAGATTTGAACACACACGTTGATAACCTCGCCCTCAAAAAATTTCTCCCAGTTTCCCGACTTTCATGCCAGGAAACCCCAGATCCTCTACCTCTTTCAGGCCTTCCCCCCGCCCCCACCTCGCTCTGTCCTGGTATCGAGGCCGTCTCAGAACTTGCCCCGGACTGTGCCTAGCACTCGGGGTCCGGCCAGGTCACGGGCTCCGAACCGCCCCGGCCCGCCCACCACGTGGCCCAGCGGGAGGCGGGGACCGAGGACTGCGAACTAGGGCCCTCCCAGTTCCAGTGACCGCGTCGCCGTGGACGCCCCCGCCCAAGACCCCGCTCTGCCCTGGTTCCGGCCTCTGCGGGGTTACCGTAGGTTCGGATTCCGGATCCCACAACTCCGCAGCGGCCACTGGCGCCGCGGACAGCTCCGCCCCGCCCCCGACCGCGAGCTCCGCCTCCCCCAGGGCCCGCTGTTGGGCCGCAGGGCCTGTTCACCCCGCCTAGGGTTGGAGGCGCGGCCACCCTCAGGACACAATGCTGCAAAGCCCTGTCGGAGCTGGCTCCTGCCTGCTCCCCTCCTCCCCACGCTCCCATCCCCCACCCCCACCCCACCCCACCCCCAGTTCCCGCAAGTTTTCCCTTCCTGCCTCACCGCCTCCAGGAGTTCCTCCCTGACTGCTTCAACTCCCTTTTTGGTGAGGTTATTGGTTAACGTCTCTCTCCCAGACTGTGAGCTCCACGTGTTTGCAGGGTTCTGCCCCCATACTGGCACAGAGCAGGCGCCCGGACAACGTGCCAGGAATGAAGGATCAAAAGACGGAACGGAGCATATGTGAGGGCGTGTGTGATTCTGTGAACGTGCCACTGTGTGGGAAAAACCAACAGTGCATATCAGTGCTATGACCCTATGTGTGACAACGCGTGTGAGAAGGTGTGTGGGTGTGATAGCATCTATATGACAGAGGATGGCACAGTGAGAGGATGGGAGCATGATGCTGTGTGAGAGGTGGGATGTAGCATGGAAGCATACATTTGGCACAGCTCACTCTTGGCTGACCTTGTGCCAGGCTTTCTGACTCTTTTGCAGCCACTGGAGAGGGAAGATGGACAGAGGAACAGGTGTCCCCCTGGCCACTTGTAGGTGCCTAAGAGGCTGCACGCAGCCGTGACCACTCAACCTTGTGCCCACTACCCTTTGTACTCAAGCCAGTTGCGCCCTCTGTTCTAGGAGCTGAGTCAGCTTGGGGAGAGGTGTGGGTTGGAGACTTCAACCTCTGGGTCCAAGCCCAAGAAGTTGGGAGACAGGGGAGGGAGCATCCCAACCCACCTGGGATTTAAGTCTGGGCTGCTCACCCACACACTCCCGGGGGGCAAACAGGTGCGTTGGTTCACCAACAATGCTGTGTTAATCCTTAAACCAAGTTTCCTGCCTCTACCTCTACACATTCTGCTTCCTTCAGCAAAGAAACTTGCATGCCTGATTCAACTCAGTGTATCTACCCAGACAAGGATTCCCATCAATCCCACCACTCATGCAGCAGTAATAACCCCCATTCCAACTCCCTCAGCCCTGTGTGGCCAAGTGCTCCACTGACTCAGTCTCATTCAAATCTACAACCATCCTCTGAGCTAAGTATTACCATCATGTCAATTTTACAGATGAGAAAACTAACTATCCCTCCAGTCCCAAGCCTGAAGCAGTCCCAGACTTGTCTCCCATTCAAGCCCCACCCTCAATATGCCAGGAAACAGCACCTGTCACATCCAGCAAGACAAATGCTTTTTTTTTTTATTGTGCCTGTGAGTTGAAACAAGAGGTCCTGTTTGGGCCTGGTCCTCTGGCACTGCCCTCCAATTCCAAGGACCACCTCCCTGGTGGGGGGGTCGGTCCAGACCCTTCAAGTTCAGGCCAGGCCAGGGCCTGAGCAGTGAATGAGCTCAAGGCAAGTGGTCAAGGAAAGAAAGAAGGACGAGGTGGAAATCTTGGGGCTTGTGGAGGTAACAGGCATGGCCTGCATCACGCAGCTTCACCACGGAGTGGTTGGGCAGGTGGCGGAGCTGCTGCAGTGACTCCCGGGCCAAGATGTGATCCAGCTCCCCATACAGGATGAGGGTGGGGGTCTGCAGGTTGGGGCAAGGGACTAGGACTCTGGGACCTGATGGAGACTTGACCCCCCCCCAAGCCACCTCCTCAGGTAGCCTTCCCCAAACACCCCATCTCTTTCATCCATGGGGCTGTAGCTTCTCTAAGAGAGACTGACCCCTGTCCCCGCCAACCCCCACCTCTCCCCCATGACCCAAGTCAGGGGAAGGGAGCTAGGACCTTTGGAGACCCCTCTTCCAGTACCTTCACAGCCCAGAACTGCTCCTGGGTGTAGTTCTTGGTAGAAGTGGGTGCAATTGGTACAAATCCATGCAGCTGATGGTGGCCTCGCATCAGGAAGGGCAAGGCATAATGGCCACTCAGTGAAGGGCTCACCAACACGGCGTTCTGCACCTCCAAGTCTCGTAGCACCCGCTCCAGCAGCGCTGCCCGCCCTGCCTCTGTGCTTGTTTCCTTCGAAGGTGATGAGTTCCCGAAACCTAGATGTAGCAGCAGGCACAAACTGAGGAGGGTGGGAAGGGACCAGGGCATTTCTGCCCACCACAGCAGGGAAGAGAGATGGGGAGCTGTGGCACATGGCACAAATTATCCCAAACAGGAAGCTCTTTTATGTAATGTGATTGGCCTGCTAGGAAAAAACGGTATATTTCATTCACCATATTGACAAAACTGAAAAAAAAAAAAAAAAAAAAAAGGTAATACCCAGAGCTGGGGATGATGTAGGGGACTGGGCATTTTCATAAATGACTAATGGGAGGAGAAATCCATACAGCTTTTTTGGAAAGTAAGGAAATAGTTGTAAAAAAATTTTTAAAAGTGTCTTCTTTGACTCATCAAATTGTCCTTCTTGGTAGGAAATTCTAGAGAAATTCTTGCACACATGCTCAAAGTAGCATGTTCAAAGATGCTTCTGCTGCACCTCTCACACATTTCAACTGACAGTAAAAATGGAAACAATCTACAAATCCACCAGTAGAAGAATGGGTGGATAAAACCTGTCTGTCCCTCCTATGATACATGCTGAACGTACTGAGGGAGGTTTGTAAGGACTGGCACAATCCATGAAATATGATGTAGGGGAAGAAAACCAAATTGCAGGTGGATTTACTGAGCAGGACACCAATCACGTTTATAATCCCACTACATGATCCTGGGTATTGTCTGTATCTCTATGTATGGAAATGCCCAGAAAAAAAGGTAAAAGGGAGAGACGTGGCACAGGTTTCTGGGGGCTTCACTACTGTGATTTTTTGTCACAAGAAAGTTCATAGGGGATCATTTGTGTAGTTAAGAAAATAGAAATTTATATGGTTTGTCATAAAAAGTAGAGTGAGATCCACCCACGTGATCTCTTGTGAAATGAGACACATTGCTTTGTGACATGCAAAAATCCACTTGTCTTCAAGGCATAAAGTAAAAACACAGACCTTTATATAGTACCATCTTGTGTTGTGACCTGCCACTGCTTGTCCAAACACCAGGGTCCAAATCCTCCCCCAGCCATACTTAGGGCTTCCCTACCCCTTTAATTCCCCCCTTTGGGAAGTTTTCCCCTTGTACTTGCTGCATGCTGCCTTCTTGGATTCAGGGGTGGGGGCTCTCACCTGGGAGGTCAAGGGCCACAGCCCGATAGCCCCTCTGCGACAGCAGCTGTAGTGTGCCCAGCTGCTCCCACGTTTGGGAGTTAAAAGCCTTTCCATGGAGAAGCACCACCTCCACCCTGCAGGCATACAGATGAAGGAGTGTATGTACTCTTCTGAGGCTTCTCACTGCCCTCCCAGCTGAGCACTCTGAGTCAAGCTGGGATTTCCCTTGAGCTCAATCCCTCCACCCGACCCTGGGGTCTGCACCCACCTGCGTGCCCGGTGGAGCGGTAGCACCTCACGGTAAAAGATGGGGGAGTTGCCAGGGGTGAGACCAGCCAGGATTGTGACATTGGTGTCTCCCCAAAGCCAGGAGGTCTGCTCTGGGGGCCCTGGTAGCCCCACATACAGAAGCAGCATGAACAGCAGGCCCAGGATCAGCAAGGCCACCTGGGAACAGCTCATGAAGGTGTGTACCATGGTCTGGAGGAGGAGAGGAGAGAGAGAAGAGGCTGTGGCCCAATTCAGAAGCTCCCTGCAGAGGCAGAGCTCCAGCCCTTGCTCCTTCCCTTGCCCTGAGCAAGGGATTTGGGGTTCATGCCCAACTACTCCACAGGCTTAGATGGCCGCAGAGGAAGGCACATTTGAGATGTCCCCCAGCACACAGCTTCCTCGCTATCATCATCATGCCAGCTGAAACCACTTCTGTTCATCGAGTGCTTACAATAGCCAGGCCCCAGACTGGGCCCTTCACACACACATACCCTTAAGAGAACACTGGGAAGCAGCTATGATTATAGGCCTCTTAACAGAGGAGGAAACTGAGGCTCAGAGAGGTCAATTCTCTGCAGAGTAGTAAGTGGGAGAATTGGGAGTTGAACCCAGGGCTGGGTTCCTAACCACCAGGCCACACTCGGCTTGTCAAGGAGGAGAACGGTGGTGTTGAGGGTGGTGGATGAAAACGGAAACTTGCTGGTGGACAGAGCAGCAAGGGCTGTCAAAAGGGAGAGCCAACATACAGAGGACCATCCACAAGGAATGTTTGGAAATGGTACTTTTTATCACACTGTATATAATATTGCTAAAAATCAGAATATGTTTTACAATTGATGGGAAAATTTAGTATTTTCCTCCAGATGTTCCTCCCTACCAGCTTCATGACAAATGACCTGTCTCATGGACTCCTCCAGTCTTGCGTCCTCTGATAGCTGATGGGACAGATCTCAGGACCCAGGACCCAGACAGGGTCCAGAGCCCCGGATTTGAGATGGGGCTCCACCACTTCCTGGACATGTGTCTTCAGTTTGTGGGTAAAATCGGGAGGACAACCCCGTGGCTGCTCTCCCAAGCCTCTTGAAAGACTTAAATAAGGGGCTCTCTGATATGATTTACTGGGCCGAAGATAGGCACACCTGCTTTGTTCCTGGATTCTGGTCAACATCTTTATTGAACCTAGGGGCTGGGGACCGGAAAATCACAATCTCCATCCCCACTCATCTCTCTGGGACGCTATGGGGATGTTTCTCAAGGCCCCACACTGGATGGGTCGGCGGTGCGAAGGCGGCGGTAGCCCCTTTGATGCTGGCGGACCAAGAGCGCTCTCCTGTCTTCTTTTTGACTACCAATAGCCTCATACGCGTGCCTCCCATGTCGTGTCCTCCCATGTCGTGTCCGCCCAAGGTCCCACCCGGCGTCGCACTGGTGCTGGACCTCTCCGAGCGGTCTCTTAACCAGAGGGCGGGGCGGGGCGATCTCCTGGACAACCCAGGCAATCCCAACACTAGGGTATAGCACGGGGCAGCCAAGTCTGCACTACAGATGGAGGCTGGGGGCTGTGCCGGCGCTAGGTCCCTGGCACACGCGTCGACAATCTCACGCAGGTGTACACTCGCGCATACAGATTCCGAGCCTTGTCCCTACACGTTTTCTTGTACAAACTATTTCCTGCACGTAGACGAAGTCTTTTTGCACACGCAGGGCCACATACACAGTTAGGTATCAAGAAAGCAGAAAGAGACGGATGGACACAGCATTTTCAAAGTCGCAGACCCTCCGAGGTACATACTCAGACATACAGCATACAAACAACCCTCAAACCATACATACAAGCACAGAAACACACGCATTCACAGGCAGAAAGGCAGAGACATAACACACCCTCAAATCACACGCACACAAATACAGACATACACAGCTACACGCAGGCAGGTACACCAACAGATCCTGCAACATGAGCACTAAGACACACTCTCAGGAACACAAGCAGACACACAAGCACGCGCACACACAAAATACACAAACAGGAAAACTCGTCGTCCCAGCGGTTGGCCCTCTGGCAGGAGTGCCCTAGGGCTCGAGGGCAAGGGGCGGGACAAGGAGGACCCGCCCCCGGGCAACCTGCCGGCCTATCTCCCAGGGAACACTCACCGGGCCGACCGGGTTGACCGGGCCGGCCAGCGTGGGGCGGGCTCCGCCCACGCGGAACCAGCAGCCAAACAGCGCCCGGACCATGGCGCTGCCTCCGCCGCTGTGTGGGCGGCAACGGGCACGGCACTAACGGGAGCGTGGCCACGCCGGCGCGCCTGCGCAGTCCGCCGCCGCAGCCCGGCGCCCTGTTACCAAGTAGCCGCGATGGCGGGCGGGCAAGGGGCGGCAACCCAAAGCCCGGAGGCCCGCCCCCGCCAGGTTTTCCCAAGAACCCGTGGTGAGCCTCTCGGATTTTTCCCACTACACCGGTTTCACCCCTGTCCTTCCTATCTGGAAGCCTCAGTTCTTTCGTCTGTACAATGGGGCTAAGACCTACAGCATAATATTGTCACAAGGACTTAAGGACCGGGGAGGCCTTAAAACAGTGCTTGGCGCAGAGGCCTCGCTGCTCAATGCTAGATATCAATGTTGCTGTAATTTCGCAGCAGAAGGTCTCAGCCCAAACTACTTCTTTCATCCCTTCATTCACACACATACGCACTCGGCCAGAACTTGAGGTGGGCCTCTGAGTTCCTTCACGTCTTTTCACGGCACCTATCCCGGCTAGTGATGTGTAACCAATGTCCGGTCTGCCCTCAGGCTGGGTACTCTGCGTGGGCTCTGAGGCTGCACTGGGCGCACTGGATTCACTCCTTATTGGCATCCTACGAGGTTGGTAACCACACCTCTCTATTCTACAGGCTCGGAAACCCGGAGGCATTGGGGAAACGGTCAGTTCCACCTGGGTGGATATTAGCGGAGCTGCGCACTCAAACCTTAACTCCACGCCAACCGCACAACTCTGAGCCTGGGCCGTCCTGGCTGGGGGTGTGGAGGGATGGGAGGAAGCAGCTGGGATGTGGCTCAGGACACTGCAGATCCCCATCGGAGTCCTTCTTTTCAAGCTGCGCCACTTACATGTGAAGCAAATCAACAGAGGTCTTGGGATAGCACCCAGTCCCGCGCTTGGGGCACCTAGGCTGAGGAACTTGGGGAAACTGAGGCCGCATTCGGAAGAAAGATGAGAGATTTAGCCGCGTTGAGCCCTGCGGCAGCTACTGACCACCAGAGGGCGGCCCGGAGCATGGCCCGGCCCCAGCAGGAGCCCGGCCCCTTCCTTGCTTTCCCGCCCCGGGCTGGAGCCGTCCGACAGACTCGGCTGCCTCGGTCTGTGCGAACCCACGCAGATCCTCAGGTACTGGCCCTATAACCCAGACCCTCTTTTCCTCTCTCTATTCAGCACCCCTCCTCATCTACTGTGAATCTCGCCCCTTCCCATCTCGGCTCCCCAGGTGTCCTCACTTGATCCTGCCCCACCCCCTTCCCGTGCACCCTGCGAGACCCAGGAACCCCTAGCCGAGGTCCGCGGAGGGGTACAAAGTGCGGTAGCGGCGCCCTTGACCACCGCATCGGGGTTTGGGATCCCGCGTCCGTTGCGGGGGCTGCTCTATAAAGCCCTTCGCCGAGGGGTACAAAGTGCGGTAGCGGTGCCCTTGACCACCGCATCAGGGTTTGGGATCCCGCGTCCGTTGCGGGGGCTGCTCTATAAAGCCCTTCGCCGCTCTGCGATGCGGCTTTCGCCTCCGGATAATGGGCTTTTCACCCAGTCCGAGGCTCCAGTGGGCCGCAGTGCCAAACCACAGTGCCTTGGGGAAGATGAGGTAGATAAGCAAAATAGCTAGCTACTTACAGGTGGTTGAGCTCTGGCTAGTTACTAAGCACTAGGCAAGGTGCTGAGTATTTTACTTGCGTGCTCTCATTTAATTCTATCAGTCTCCTATGAGCTAGGTTCTCTATGTATTATCCCTGTTTGCAAAAAAGGAAAACAATAGTGGAACAATAAATTTAACTGGAACCCCGTGTACTGAGTTCTTACCACGGCCAGGCACCCTCACTGGTTAATTCTTGAGGTAGACTTTACTGTACCCCATATTTCAGATGAAGAAACTGAGGCCCAAGACTACACAATTAAGTGAGTGGCAGAGGTGGAAATAACACCTATGTCTTTATAATCCCAAATCATGTTTTTAGAGTTGTGGGACGCCTCCTGGAGGCCTTCTTGCTGCTCCCTGCCTAGACCCCTGACCTGGCCCTCCCTGTTGCAGTCTCCACCCTCCACTTGGGTGGGTATTATGTGACCTCACATGGACCCTGCCTCTCATCAGGCTAGCCTTGAACCTGAGACGCTTCGCCAGCACAGCAGCACAGCATGGCAGGCGTGGAGCAGCATGAGGGCACCATCCAGGTGCAGGGCCAGAGGCTCTTCTTTCGCGAGGTGAAGCCGGGTGGTGGACAGATCCCCCGCTTTTCCGTGCTGCTGCTGCACGGCATCCGCTTCTCCTCTGAGACCTGGCAGAAACTTGGCACGCTGCAGAAGCTGGCCCAGGCTGGCTACCGGGCTGTGGCCATTGACCTGCCAGGTATTAAGGGAGTGGGTTTCCTGAAGGGGTTGGTGTTGAGGGGTGGGGGTGGAGGCAGAGGGTGGGAGGGGTTGGGGGGCGGCCTCAATGGACTGGATCACTCTGTGAAGGCTGGAGTCGGCCGGACTGAGAAGGTCCAGCCTGGCTGGGCCTAGAGCTTGGCAGAGTGTGGTGCGCACTGCAAGGGCCTTTGAGCTGTGCCTTGCCGCTCCTTACTGTGTGACCTCGGGCAGTGTCTCAGTGTCTCTGAGCCTCTGCTTCCTCTTCTGTAACTGGAGATAGCTACACTCATTTTCAGGATTGGCCCTAGTGAAAATGGAATGAGATAATCCATATGAGTATGTGGCCAGTACCTGCCACAATATCCATGCTCAGCAAGTGGAAGTCAAATATTTTGGCAGAGTCCTAACCACAGGCTGTTGGGGGAGTAAGACCAAGTGTCCTGATGCCTTAGAGGGCAAGACCTGGTCAGTCGCCAGGTCCCAGCCGTGATCCCACTTGCAAAGCCCCAAGCTGGTCCTTGGAGGAGATAAGTGCGCCCCCCAGACTGATGGTCACACCCCAGACTACTGGGTCTGCAGCCTGTGGTGCCAAGGGTGGAAGGGGCAGCACGATTGGTCCAATCCCCTCTATTGGCCACGGCTGGTATTGCTTCAGGGCTTAGGGACAGCTGTGCCAGAGCAGGATTGGTTCAGACGGTGGGTTGGGCTTTGGGGTAAGGTCTTGAGCTAATCATGCTGGGGAAGGTGGGGACTGACAGGAGAGGGAGGTGCTTGTGCAGAGCCAGCCTCTTCAGTCACCTTCCCTGAGCCAGTCTACCACCTTATGCCTCTTAATCAGCTATTCACTGATTTTTCACAGCAATCTTAATTGGCAGATACTTTCATTATCCCCTTTTAACAAATAGGGAAACGGAGGCACAGAGAGAGAGCTGAAGTGACTTTCCTAGGGTCACATAAATGGAGAATTGGGATTTGGACCTAGCCCTTTCAAACACGAGAGCTTGATTCTTTCCAGGGCACTGAACTGCTGGGAGAGATGGAGGGAAATGCTTCTTACTTGCTGCAGATGGGACAGATCTAGGCTGCTGTAGAAATAAACTCCGCCACAGTGGGTGTTGCAGGAACCTGGGCACAGAGAAATTGACTGAGGAGGGCTTCCTGGAGGAGGAGACCATTTCTTCTTGTCTTCTGACTCACTGCCTTTGTCTCTCTCACACCCAAACCCCTGCAGGCCTGGGAAACTCCAAGGAAGCAACTGCCCCTGCCCCTATTGGAGAGCTAGCCCCTGGCAGCTTCTTGACTGCTGTGGTGGATGCCTTGGAGCTGGGCCCACCAGTTGTGATCAGTCCATCGCTGAGTGGCATGTACTCCCTGCCTTTCCTCACGGCCCCTGGCTCCCAGCTCCAAGGCTATGTGCCTGTGGCCCCCATCTGCACTGACAAAATCAGTGCTGCCGACTATGCTGGTGTCAAGGTACCCCTTTGTGGGAGGCTGAGATATGTCTGCCAGGAGCAAGGATGGGTCCATCCTGAGACCTTTTCGATCTGGGGCTGGGTAATTAAGGCGTGGCATTTAGCTGGGGGCGGGGGAGGGCTGAACCATCAAACTCCACCCTTTTGGATAATTTAGTAGCAGATTATTGCATCAAGTCCTGTGCTTAGCTGTGTGCTAGGGCAGACACAAATCCACAGTCCCTGCTCCTTGGGAGTTGGACTCATTCTTCACCCACTGGGCTAATCCCTGGGGAGGAACTAAAGTGGTGGGGAGGGCTGGAGCTGACTTTCAGGAAGCTGGGACTGGTATGACAAGTCCCTGTTGACTCTGCCCCCCTTTTCCTTTTTCCCAGACACCGGCTTTGATTGTATATGGAGCCCAGGACCCCATGGGCCAGACCAGCTTTGAGCACCTGAAGCAACTGCCCAACCACCGGGTGCTGGTCATGGAGGGGGCAGGGCACCCATGTTATCTAGACAAGCCTGAGGAGTGGCATGCAGGGCTGCTAGAGTTTTTGCAAGGATTGGCATGAGACCCCCAGCTCTGCTGATTGGGGTGGGCTGCCTGCCTGTCTGCCTTGGGGTCTCTCTCTCTCTCTCCCACTTCATGGACTCTCCTTCATCAGTGCATATAGAGCAGGTGTGTGTGACTGCCTGTCCATCTGTATTCTTGTCTGTTGGGATCTGTCTTTTCTTCTTTCTCTTGCAGTGGCAGACTGAGGAGATGAAACCAGGAGAAAAAAGCTTGGGAATCAAGAAATGTAATCTGGTGGAGGGTAATCCTAGATGAATCCTAGATGAACTCCTCCTCTAGGCTTTCCTGCTTGCCTCCTTCCTCTGCTCTGCCAAGTCTTTCCCTCCCACCTCCTCCTGCAGTTGCCTTGCAACCAGTCACCCCCAGATCTTAGACCACTGACCTATAAAGCTCACACATTTACAACCATCCATGTTCCTAAACAAAACCCTTCATGTGGGAGCAACTACATCATGCAGCTCCAGAGACATGCTCATTCTCATGTGCGGCCATGCCGCATACACATACACATGCAGACATGTGCCTCCACTTAAGCACTTGTTCCCAGGGGTGCAGCATTGCCCCTTCTGGGAAGTTGATGACCCCATGGGCCAACCCTTGAGAGAAACCCCCTTCTGGCCGTGGGGTATGGCCAGCCCTGGACTCCAGTCACCCACTGATTGCAGCTAGCTCTAGCCCAGAACTGTTCCCCAAAAGAGGAGGCCCCCCAAATCTCCCTGCTTTTTTCCTTTTTCTGGGTGCCCCCCTCCCCTCCCCTCCCCTCCCCTAGGTTATTAGGCCTTGGTTGTATCAGCCAGGCTTGTTTCCTGCTCTGAGGTTTGGGAGGCGGGGAGACTGGAGAGTAGAGTCGTTGGTGAAATAAAGTGATGCAATTAGACCCCACAGCCTCTTGTTGTCTCCAGAGCGCCGCCCCTCCCCCACCCTGGCGGGACCAGATGGTACCCCTGCCCTTTGTCCTCCAGGCCAGATGGAAGGGAAAGGAGATTGGATTCCCCTCCCCACCCACACACACCACACACCCAGGTGCCGAGAGACTTGGCAGTGGGGGGAGGTGGAGGTCAGTGGGACCAGGCTGAGCCGATTAAAGAGCAGAGAAGGAAGATTTGCTACCGGCGTGGGGGATGGGGGAATGGGTGGCGGTGTTGGGAACGGCTCAGCTCCTCCCCCCATATTACCCCTTCCGCAGTAGAGGACGTAACTACTCTATTCCTTGCTGCCCTATCCCAAAAAGGAATTTGGGGAATAGCTTTTGGGGAGTCACGGGGCATGGTACCCAAGGGTCGCACCGCACTCAGGCCCCTCCTCTAGCCGGTCCGGTAACCTGTCCTAAACCGACAAGGGGATGGGCCTCACATTAGTTGTGGATGGCTGAGGGGTTCCGGGCTGGGTGGGCGACAGCCCCGCGCGGAGAATGGCACAGAGGAGAACCGGGAGCTGGGCCGGGCGGAGGGTCGGGGCCTGAGCTCTGAGAGGCCGGCTCCGGGAGCGAGGCGGAGCGGGGCGGCGCGGGGGCTGGCGGCCGGGCAGAGGCCGAGATGGGGCGGGGGGTGTGTTTATGCTAGGGACGCGGCCGAGGCGCGGGCGAGAGGCCCGGGCCGGAAGGACAGGCCGGCGGAGCGCGCAGGGGGGTCGCGGCCAGACGCCGCGCGGGCTGCACGGTGAGGTTCGCGCCCGGGGAGGGCGCTTCAGGCCTGCCTCCCACCACCCCCTTTCGGGGGCTCTGGGGGCCGCGGGGGAAGGAGCAGCAGAACCCTCCCGGAAGCGGCCGCCACTCTGGGCGCGCCGCGGCACACGGGGCGGGGCGGGCGGCTGCGGCACTGGGGTGGTTGGGGCGGGCCCGCCGCGCTGTAATCGGATCCGGGGAGGGGGCGGGGAGGGGCCGGGCCGGGCCGGCCGGGGGGCGGGGGGGGGGCGCGGAGCCGGGCTCCGGGCCGGCCGGGCTCCGCGCCTGTCAAACCCCTCATTGTTCGCAGCTGATGTCACTCGCAGTTGTGAGCGGACGCCTCTCCCGGGGACAATGTGGGACTGAGCGGCCCAGCCGCCGCGCCGCCGCCGCCGCAGGACAGCCCCAGCGAGGTAGGGCGCCGGCCGGGCGGGGCATAGCGGGCCGCGAAGTTTGGGGGTTCGGCTCGGGGGCGGGGAGCCCGCACTCAGGTCCACGGCTCGGGGTCTCGGGTTTGGGGGATTGGGAGACTGGAAGGAACATGTTCACTGACCCACACGGCTGAGGCCTGAGCAAGTGGGGGGCGCTGGTCTGCCAGAGGTACCCCCAATATCAGGGAGGGGCTATCTGGACCTCAGACCCCAGATTAAAGGCCCCTATCCCAGGCACTGCCTCTGTCCTTTGGGCGTGCTCTTCTCTTGACCTCCTGCCCTGGGTTCTGGTGCTGTGGGATCTCTGCCCCATCTGCCATTCCTCTGCAGCCCCCTGGTTTGGCTCATACCTTTTCCCCCCATTCTCTGCAGTTCCTGTGGTTTGAACAGATTTCCAGGCCAGGGTTGTATGTAGATGAGCATTTCTGGGCTCAGAGTGGTCCACCATGCTCTTCTGCCCCTCAGCTCTGACCTAGCTCCTGGCCAGGAAAGGGAGATGCCCGCCTCCTCACTGTCCTATCCCAGGCCCGCCATCTTGAGACCTGTGGCACCCAGTGCCCCACCCGGCCCTAGCACCATGGGGAGGGGTCTTTAAGAGGATGCACACAGTGCCAGTTGCATCCTCCTCCTCCCAGATTGTAGGGCTCTGGGTCCCCACCAAACCCAGGATGATCGCCTTCACACTGGACCAACAAAGTATGTTCCCTGGAGGTTCTCTCCCCCCACAAAGAGCTCCCAGACCCCAGGCACTCCCCTAGTAGGTTAAACCTCAACTTTGGCCCTTACTGTTACCTGGGGTCACCCCTCTTTGTTCCAAGACCAGTTCCTGGGACCCTGTCCTCTCTCCATCTGAAGGTCCCCCAGGCTCTGGAAACCCCTTAGCCTCCAGGGCGCCCCCATCCCAGCCCCCACTCCCCAGCCTTCATCAGCATGCAGGCTCAGACTGCCCAAACACAAGGGGATTGTTCTGCTTGCATGCTCAGGGTGGGGGGCTGGGAGCAGGCGGCCCACACACCCTGGCAGGCCCAGGCCATGGGGAGGCTGGTTTGCCCCGCCCTGTGTCCCCAGACAGGCTCTGTCCACCCTTTCTACTTCATCACTCCCCTCCCCCACAGCTTCCATCATCATTGCCCAGTGACGATAATGTCCTGAGGAAAGATCTCTGAGCTGGACAGGTGGACCCTTGGGTTCTCCTAGCTCTGCCAGTTGCTTCCATATGGTCTTACCAACAAGCCTCTTCCCCTCTGGGCCTCAGTGTCACCTCTTGATCTGTGAAGCCCCTCCAGCTGAGACAATGAAGTCTGTGCCACCCGTTCTTCCATCCCCCTGTCTCCACAGAGCTGTCTCCACAGAGAGACTCACTCTGCCCCCCCTGGAAGTCTGAAAGTACAGCCAAAATTTCCCTCCCCAGTGACGTGCCTGGGGAGCCCCTAGACCCCGGGAAACAGCAGAAGCAGGGGCTGAGGAAGGAACTGGGAATCCTGTCCAGGCAAGTCCTGGCTCTGCCCCTGTGGCTGCTTCTGGGGGATGGGTCTTCTCAGCCCATCCTCACTGCTCTTCTGGGACTCCCTAATATCTTCTCCCTGCTCACTGTGGTCCTGTCTCAAATTTTCTGCCCTCTAGAGCTCTCAGCAAGTGGAAAAGATAGGCTCAGAAATGTCCAATCGGGACTTTTTGAAGCACATCTTTAGAGAGACAGAGGCCCGAATAATTACATCCAAGGTTGGGGAGGGCTCCATGGAGGACATAGCATTTGAGAAGTTTTTTTTTCCGATGGGCAGAGTGTGGAGAGGATGGGTGTTTCAAGCTGGGAATAGCCTGGGCAAAGGCCCAGGGTCCTGGGGTGCTAGGCATGTTCCACAGTCTGGTGTGTGCAGGGGATGGGGTAGAGATGAGATAAGAGAGGTTGGCAAAGGCGGGATCATGAAAGGTCTTGAGTGCCCATCTATGGAGATGGGGCTTTATCCCTCTGGCACTGGGGAGCCACTGATGACTGCTGTGCAGCAGAGTGGCCCAGTCTGACCATGGAGCATGGAAACCAGATACCTTCCTCCATGTGGGTGAGACAGGATGAGGGTTGCTACTAGTGGGTGGGCTATATCATGGGGCTTTGGCCTTTCTCCTGGACCTCAGTCTGGCCTGGACCTGCCTTCGTTGCTGTTGGAAGTGAGGAGAGAAGAGATTTTTAGGTCGAGGGCTAATGATGCTCTAAAGAAACTGTCGTGTTCCTGGCATTCACCAGCTTGCTACTTGTGAGGGCTTCCCCTTCCTGCCAGGCTCTGAGTCTGAGACGGACTTGGGTTAAAAACCAGAAGCTGGAACTGGTGGACCCCAGGCTGCTCCCCTGCAGGCCACTCCTCCCCAAGAGCTGGGTCTGATTGGGCAGCTGGGAGGCTGGGTATCTGGGTCTCAGGATGCTGGGATGCTGGGGAGTTCTTGTGGGAGTGAGCATCCCCAGAGTAAGGGGTGGGGAGGGGAGCCAGAATGCCTTAATGCTAACCACCCCAGGTCTGGCGTTTACCTCCATGCCACGCCCTGCCTTTAGTGACGCCCCAGCCATTCCCCAGCATCACTGGGTGTGGCCAGCATGGCTTCTTTGGCATGGAAGTAGGAGGAGGCTGCTCAGTTGGTGCTGTGGGTGCTTTGGGGGATGTAGGGGGGATATGAGGTAAGAGATAAAACTAGAGACTGGACCCTCCTCTCAGCCCAGGTGGATCCATAGACCCTGTCCGGTCCAGCTTCTCGGCCAGCAGAGCAGAGGGAATCCCCCAAGGGGCGGGCCAGTCCACTGGAGTTGGAGGAGCCCTCCCCTCTCTCGGATTGTTCTTGCTCTAGAACAAAGCCAGGGTGGACACTTGATCCTTGCATGGGGGGGGAGGGGGACGGGCTGACTAAGCCCCCGGCCCTTTGATTGGACAGCTGTCCGGGGAGAGAGACAGCTGGGGGAGAGGGGCGGGGAAGCCGCCATAGCTTACACAGCTGTCGTCAAACCCCCCCTTTCCGCCCCCCTCCCCGCCCCCTCCAGCCTGTGTGGCAGGAAGCCAGGGGCAGAAGAGTGGGCACTAGGTCTGAGGAGGGGCCTGGGGAGTAGGAGGGGAAGCTCCAGGTCAGAGGCTGGTCTGTGCTTGGTTTGTTCTGCCAGGGAGCCCTGCTGGGAAGAGGGGGCTGGGCTCCCCCAGAGGTGAGCTGGAGGTCAGTGTGGCACGTTGCATGGTTGCCATGTGGGTGGCCTGGCAGGGACCCAGGACCCACCAGGCTGGAGCAGTAAATAATTCAGACCCAGGTGGGGGTGGGGGCAGTAATGTTTAATGGGGCTGCCTGTACTCAGGACACCTGGGAGAATAACTTAGGGTGGCTTAGGACAGGACCCCTCTTTCTTTCCCAAAGGGTCTCTCAGACAGACAATCATGCCACTCGCTCTGCACCACATACACACATAGTAGTGGGTAAACTGAAGCCTGGGTCAGGTGAGGGCCTGGCCAAGGTACCCATTGAGTTGGGGCAGTGAGGTCCTGCTGCTGACCTAGGTGTCTTTCAGGGTGGAAGCCCCAGTTCTGGTCATATTCCAGCCCTCCTGTCCCATTTTTTCTTGGAGTCTTATGCCCACAAAAGGTGATGTAGAGATGATGTGGGGACAATGTCAGGTGTCCTACAAGGGTCTCCAGAAAATTCCGGAGCTTGAGACCTGTGACTTTGGACAAGTTGTTGGTCCTCTTCAAAAATGACCTATTTCTACTCCTGGCTAGGCAGGGGCCTTAGAGCCCAGTCCCTACCTTTGGAGTGCCTGCTATCTAGGAAGGGGACTGACAGACAAGGTCTCTGACAAACTGTGACAAAACCTCAATCGGTAGGCAGGACCCCTGGGTTCTTGTCCCTCCATGCCCCACCTCTCTGGGTGACCTTGGATAGATTACAGACAGCCTCAGGTTCCCCTTCTGTGCAGTGAATTCATCTGCTCATCTAACCAGTGTGTTCTGAGCATCTTCTCTTCCCTGGAGCTGGCTGAGCCCTGGGAACACAAGGAGAAGACAGCAACCTTGGCTCCTGCTCTAAGGGGCTCCTGGGCTTGGCTGGCCAGGGAGACAGAAACCAAACACATCATCATAAATGCTTTGATGGGGGAAGTGCAGGCAGCTGCGGGAATGTCTAGCAAGGGCAGCCAGCACGAAGCTGGCCAGGATGCTCAGGGAGCACAGGCTTCACACCCACTGCTGACCTACGACCTCTGAAGAACCTATGGACAGAACTCGAATGGAAGGAGGAGACAAGTGTCAGGAGTCTGGGGAGGCACGAGTCAGTGTGTGCTTGGAGAAACCGGGTTGTCTCCTCTATTGGACCGTCAAATGAGGAAGCAGAGGCCTCCTGCCACGTACTGGCTTGTTCAGGCTGCCTGAGAGAATGAGACTGCTCCATACCCAAGCTCCATACCCAAGCTTTGGCTGGCAAGGGGGGTTCATAAGAGGACTGTAGGCAGAGTTCAGTGCCCCTGATCCTCTGGTCAAGATGAGCCAGGTCTGTGGAGGGCACCCAGGGGCCTCTGGAGTACGTGGAGCTGGGCACATTCATCCATGGGCCCCATGCTCTCGGGGCAGAAGGAATTTGCAGGGATAGGGCTTGGTCTTGGCACAGACTTGGCACCAGTTGGTCCCATTCTCTGTTCTCCTTGGGTCTGGTCCCCCAGTGAGCTCCCCATCAAGGCTGAGCTTTGGCGGGAGACAGCCGCTGGAGGAGGGATTTCCAAGCAGGATTAAGGTTCAGGATTAAGTTGGGGCATGAAAAGGGGTTGGGGTGGGGAGGGCTGGCGGCTGAGTTAATCCCAGCAGCTAATCTCTGGCTCTGCCTTCCTCCACCCAGTTAACAGCCTTTACATTCCTGCAAGGCCCCCAAATCCCTTTCTTACTCATCACCCATTTCCCAGCCCAATTTTGGGGGGAGGAAATTGAGACTCAGAGAATCCAAGTGACTTGTTTCTCAGTACAAGAGAGTGCTTCAGGTTTGGGAATGTGGCCCGTCTGAACCACCCTCACCTGCTCCAGGGCCATTCTCTCCACACAGAAGCGGGATTGGAAATATCACTGTACAGACTTCTGGTCTCCTGACACCTTCCTGCCCTGTCTCCCCCCTAGAGCTGTCTGCAGGGACCCTCTTCTCTATTGACTTCTAGTGGATGAGGGTCGCCCCTGGAGGTAGGCTCCCAGGCCACCAAGCCTTTGCCAGGAGGGGGAAGGCAGGAGCAAGAGGGCCGCTCCTAGAGCCTCACCACCCTCCCTGCAAGACTCCCGTGGCTCCCAGTGGCTGCCCCAGCTTCCTCTCCAGGGGCTCTCTCGTGCTCTAACTTGTGGAGACTCTGGCCCTGGAAGCAAAGGCCTTTTTGGGAAGCTTTACTCACCACCAAGACCTAATCCTAAAGGTCAGGGAGGAGGCTCCTGTATCTTGACTCTTTTAGGCCTCCTAGTTAATTCTTTCTTCTAAGAAAGAAGGAAAGGGAAGGATATTCATGGAGACTGGTGCTGACTGCATACGTGCTTATCTTGTTTTAATTCTCATAACTCTTTGGGGGCAGGAATTGGTATTCCCCCTTTTACAGATGGGCAAGCTGGGGATTAAATGACCTGTCAAGGTCCACGCTGTCTCCCTTCTCCGGGAGTTTTGATTAGCTGAGGTCTGGGTGAGGCTGGCAGGGGCAGGAGTAGCCGGGCTTCTCTAACGTCTCCCCCACTGCTCCCGCAGAACCCGTCAGGCCGCAGCGTGGACGCCCTCCCAGGCTGCTGTGGCCCCAGCCCCGCCTGACAGGATGAGCGGCTCAGATGCGGGGCTGGAGGAGGAGCCAGAGCTCAGCATCACGCTCACGCTGCGGATGCTGATGCATGGGAAGGTGAGCAGTTGGCGGGGCAGGGGGCAGGTGGCAGGTGGCGGCCAGCTGGAGAACAAGGCTCAGCCAGCCGGAGTTTGCCCTCAGACGTCCTGTCTTCTGTAGAGCCCCTGCCCCATCTGGGGGGAGGGGCAGGTCCCGGGACACGGGTCCTCTTCTGACTCCACTCTTGTCTTGTCTGCAGGAAGTGGGCAGCATAATTGGGAAGGTAGGTGCCTGGCCCTGCTCTCGGGTGTACCCCCCAACCTGAGGCTTCAGCCCAGGGAAGGAGGCAGCGACCGCTCAGGCTAAGAGTGATTCTCTCTCTTGTCTCCTGCAGAAGGGAGAGACTGTAAAGCGTATCCGGGAGCAGGTGAGAACGGGGTTTGAGGGAGGAGCCCGGGGTTCCCAGTGTGGAGGGGAGGGGAAACCCCTGCCCCACCTTCTCCCCTTACCACTGTGTCTGTGATGACCAGCGAGTGCACCTGGACAGTGGTGGTTCCCAGCCTTGGCTGGTGCTTGGTGAGTGGGTGGGCAGCTAGGTTCCCGGTGAGGGAGCAGAGACAGTGCTTCCAATGCCCGCTGCTCATCCTGTACCTGCAGAGCAGTGCCCGGATCACCATCTCCGAGGGCTCCTGCCCTGAGCGCATCACCACCATCACAGGGTCCACGGCAGCTGTCTTCCATGCAGTCTCTATGATTGCCTTCAAGCTGGATGAGGTCCGGGACCACCTGGGGTGGGAGGCCAGGGTTGGATTCCCGGGAGAAACACAGATAGTGGATACAGGTGGGGAGAGGAGGCTGCGCCTTGGACATGGTTCTGGCCTTGGAGATGGTTCTGGCCTTGGAGTAGAGCTTGGGAAGGGTTCCTCTGGAATCCCCCAGCTAGAGGGGTGGGGAAGGAGCATGGACATGCATGGCCAGTCCTCTGTCTCTGCTCCAGGACCTTTGTGCGGCCCCTGCAAATGGTGGGAATGTCTCCAGGCCTCCCGTGACGCTACGCCTTGTCATTCCTGCCAGTCAGTGTGGCTCGCTGATCGGGAAGGCTGGCACCAAGATCAAAGAGATTCGGGAGGTGAGGGGAAAGGGATGCCACCTGTGGGGAGCCCCACCCTCCCTGGGCTTATGGCTTCTGCCCCTGGAGTGTTCTGAACCTGTCCAGCCCTCCCCTGGGCTATGCGAGCAGCAGCAGTGACTTCTGTTCTCTGCCTGCAGACCACAGGTGCCCAGGTACAGGTGGCAGGAGATTTGCTCCCCAATTCTACAGAGCGTGCTGTCACCGTGTCTGGGGTACCTGATGCCATTATCCTGTGTGTGCGTCAGATCTGCGCTGTCATCCTGGAGGTGCTGCTTCAGGGAAGGGGGTGGGCAGGGATGGGCCTGGGCTTGCCTCATCAGGCACCCCAAACTTTATGCATGTGACATCAGGTGGGGCAAGGATGACCCAGCAGGAGCAAGGTGTATCTGCAGGAATGAGTTAACAGCTCCAGGATGTTGGGATGCATTTTCCTGGGGGGCATGGGGCAGGCCTTGAAGCCACACAGCCTTTGCGGAAGTTGGTGAGGCCCCAAGAAGTCCTGACAGCCTCCCCATTTTTGCCTTGCAGTCTCCACCCAAAGGAGCCACTATCCCATATCATCCCAGTCTCTCTTTAGGCACTGTCCTTCTTTCTGCCAACCAGGTGAGTGGAAACAGCAAGAGGGATGGAGAGTGTTGCTGGAGGAGGAGGAGTTGGACTGAGATGGTGGTAGGGATAGAAGGAATTTGGGGTCCAGAATAGATAGGAGGAGTGCCTTGGCTGAGTGGCCATGACCTGTCATGGTAACCTTTTTTCACCTACATTGCCCCCACAGGGCTTCTCCGTCCAGGGCCAGTATGGGGCTGTGACTCCAGCTGAGGTGAGTGACCCACAGCCCAAGGCGGTCCCTTCCTTAGCCCATCCGCCTCTGACTTCTGACTCCATTTGTTTGACACAGGTCACCAAGCTCCAGCAGCTCTCAGGCCACACAGTCCCCTTTGCCTCACCCAGTGTGGTGCCAGGTGAGCACCTCTTGCAGAAGGAGGCCAGGGGACAGAGCATGGAGACCTGGCGGGGCCAGGTATCCGCCCTGGGATGGATGGGAGGCTGCGGAAAGCCCAGAGCCACACCCAGTAGCCCCTCTTCTCCCCCTCAGGGCTGGATCCCAGTGTACAGACCAGCTCGCAGGAGTTCTTGGTTCCCAACGATGTGAGCAGGGGATGGGGCAGCACAAGGGTGGGGAGTGGGGCCTGGGGTCTGGGCTTCGCCAGGGTTGAATTCCACCTTCCCCCCAGCTGATTGGCTGCGTGATCGGGCGCCAGGGCAGCAAGATCAGTGAGATCCGGCAGATGTCAGGGGCACATATCAAGATCGGGAACCAAGCGGAAGGTGCTGGCGAGCGGCACGTGACCATCACTGGCTCGCCGGTCTCCATTGCCCTGGCCCAGTACCTCATCACTGCCTGGTGAGTGTGGGGGATGGGGTCAGGGGTCACGGCCTCACATGCCTGAGAACATCACACGTGGACTGGGGAGAGCTAACCCCTGCTTCTCTGTCTGGGCCTGCTCCTGCTTCCCCTAATCCCATCCCATCTCCTCATGGTTCTCTGCCTAATTCATCCCATGTTGCCTGCCTTCCCCTTTTACATCCTCCTCTCCCATCCCCTCTTCCCATCCCTGACTCTTCCCTGGGTCTTTGGCCTCCATATCTTTCCCCTCACCACATACCATATCTGCTTCTCCTTTCCCATCCTCTCAAGGACTTTTCTACCTTTCCCATCTTCCCGCAACACATCTACTCCACATCACTGTTTTCCCCTTCATTCCTGTCTCCTCTAATCTCTCCCCCCATAGGTGCCCTCATTGCCCCCTCTCCGACCTTTCCTTTCATCTACCCCCTATATCTCTCTCCAGTCTAGAGACGGCCAAGTCTACCTCTGGGGGGACACCCAGCTCGGCCCCCACAGACCTGCCCACCCCCTTCTCGCCGCCCCTGACGGCCCTGCCCACAGCTCCCCCAGGCCTGCTGGGCACACCCTATGCCATCTCCCTCTCCAACTTCATCGGCCTCAAGCCCATGCCCTTCTTGGCTCTGCCGCCCGCCTCCCCAGGGCCGCCACCGGGTCTGGCAGCCTACACCGCCAAGATGGCAGCAGCCAATGGGAGCAAGAAAGCTGAGCGGCAGAAATTCTCCCCTTACTGAGGCTGGCTGAGGCACAGGTGGGGGCAGCAGGACCACGGGGCATGGGGCTGCCTCTGCACCCTACCTGCCCAAGGAGACTACCCCAGGGTCCCTAATGCCGCTAATGCCCAGACGCATGGATGCACCCTCCCCACCTCACCCTGGTCTGCAGGAGTTCCTCCTCTCTGAGTAGGGGCAATTTCTGGCTCAGGGTTCTGGGAGCTGTGGCAACCCCAGGGTTAGGGGCCCCATTCCTCTCAGCTCTGTGCTTGGATGCAGGGAGCCCCCACATGGGGAAGCATCACTCATGCACTCCCCACCCCCTAGAGCTTCCAGCCTACTGCCCCCCTGTAGGGTTCAGGGAGGAGGGCTGGGGGAGGGTGCTGGGAGCCAGGCTTCTCTCCCCACCACCCTGCAGATACCTGCTGCTTCCACTGACGCCCTTTTGACTGGAATGGACTGGCTGGGCTTGGCAGGGGGTACTCAAAAGGGAGAACTGCTGGGTAGCTGGGGGAGTGGCGTGGGGATAGGGGCCGAGTTCTCAGCAGCCGAAACTCTGTACAGTTTTTTCAATCCCTGTTTTTGAATAAATATTCTCAGCGACCAGGAAGCTGTGAAACACTGTGGGGGTTGGGGTATAAAACCTTCAGAGAGTGGGTCTAGTTGCCCTGGAGGACCACCATCTGTGAATCCACCAGCCCCAGCTGGATCTCAGCCCCTTCCTCCTGCCAGCTTTGGGCTGGGGCCTTTTGGGGTCATTCATCCGGCCTCCTGTCCAGGCACCAAACTGATCCAGTTGTTTTATGGGCATCTTAGAAGGTGATAGAGGAGCTTTAGTAGCTTTGTCCAGCCTCTTGCTGCAGATGTCTGCAAAGTCCTTGTAAGTGTCTCTCTACTGGTTCCTCCTGCAGCTGAATCCTGGGCCTTGCCCTACTTGGCCCATCCCTTTGGCTATGAGCTCCTAGGGCCCTTCTCTTCCCTCGGCCTGCTCTGCGATCCTGTCCCTTTCTCTCCTCCCTTGGTCTGGGGAAATTCCATGAGTGTCTTCAACCACCTCAGGGCTGGTCCAGGGTTTACGTGGGAAACCACGGAAGAGTAGATCCTTGCGTTGGGTCCAGAACCAAGATTCCTGGCTCCCAGAAACCTCTGGGCCTCACCAAGCTGCAGGTACCGTTTTTACTGTTCCAGAGCCAGAGGTCCAGGCAGAGCACCTGCAACGACCAGGGCAGGGGGCTGGGTGAGCCCCTTCTGATGCTGCTCTCTGTTCTCCAGTCCCAGCTCAGCTCAGGAAGGAGAGTTCTTAGGTAGCCTCTGCCATGCTCAATCTCTCCTCTCCTGCCAACTCGGGGGCCTGTTCTCGAGCCTCAGAATGAGCTAGGGCGGGGTCCTTCCGTGGTACTTGGAGGCGCTGGAGGAGTACCCGCGGGTGCCAGGTCTGCGGAGTGTAGGCCCGTGGCGGCGGGGGCAGTACCTGGCGGGCAAGGCGGCCTAGCGCGCGGCGTACTGGGCGTTGCATCAGGCCGTACAAAAAGGGGTGAGCTGCGAAGGCTGAGTAGGCTACCCAGGTGACAGCCGCCTCGGCTGCTGCGGCCTGCGCAGCGGGCGCCAGGCACGCGCAGCCATAGGGCAGCCAGCAGGCTGCGAATTGGCCCACGGCCAGCGCTGGGGCCAGGGCTGCCTTGCCCCCGGGCAGGCGAGGCCGGAGAGGCGTGAGGATGGAGAGGCGGCTGTCCAGAGAGTCGGAGCGCTGCCGGGACTCGCTGGCGGGCCGCAGGGGACGCGGGGGGCGCAGGGCAGCGCGGCGAGCCACAAGAAAGATGCTGCTGTAGGCGCCGAGCAGGAGAAGGGCGGGCAGCCCGAAGGCCAGCAGAGCCCAGACTGGCCGAAAAGG
This sequence comes from Tamandua tetradactyla, assembly GCF_023851605.1. Classification (NCBI taxonomy): domain Eukaryota; kingdom Metazoa; phylum Chordata; class Mammalia; order Pilosa; family Myrmecophagidae; genus Tamandua; species Tamandua tetradactyla. The sequence goes on from NC_135341.1 coordinate 33,916,031, forward strand.
TCCGAGACCCCCGGCCAGAACCGAGCAGCGCGCGGGGGCAGGAGGCGGTGCGGGTGGCGGTCCGAGTAAGGAGAGCGCGCCCAGCAGCCCGGCTGCGGCCCACACGGTGACGAGCACGAGTGCGGGCGGTGGCCGCGCGCCGGGTCGCAGCGGGTGCACGATGAGGCGGTAGCGAGCTAGGCCGAGCGCGGCCACGCCGAGCGTGCAGGCTGGCAGCAACGCCGCGGAGAGGAAGCGCGCGGCGCGGCAGGGAGCTGGGCCCAGGTGCACGCGGCCCAGCCCGGGCGGCGGCGCGGCCAGCAGGCCCAGCGGCATGATGGAGGCAGCCGCCAGCAGGTCCACGACGCACAGGTGAGCCAGGTAACGCGCGTCGCGCAGTCCTGGGGTGCGCAGCACCACCGCCAACAGCGTGCCGTTGCCCAGCAGTGCCACCGCCTCCACGACGGCCGCCAGGACTAGCCCCACCGAGCCTGCGACTTCTGTGGCGTTCAAATCCGTGGCGTTGGCCATTTGAATGCTCAGGATTCACCCTGTACTGGGATGCAGAGAGCAAAATGGAGCCCGCGGTTCAGAGATTCTCCTCACCCACCCCTTTCTCCTCTGTCCCTCACCTCATAGGCTGCTCAGGCAGCACTGGTTGCGATGCCCAGACTGCCGACTACCTGGGGACTTGGCGGACCCCATGGTGGGTGCAAGGCTGTGTCTGCTGACTCTCTCCCACGCCCCAGCTCAGCTTCAGCAACTCGGCCCCTGTCGGAGATGGTACTGGCTGTCACTCTGATGTTGCCCTTCAGAGATGCACAGAGCCTGTGAAGGAGGGGCAGGGCCTGGCACTGTGTCCCTGGGTCCTAGCAGCTGACAGCTGGAAACCTGAGACTCTGTTGTGGAAGTGCCTTAGGGTGCCGCTGGAGGGGGCCCCAGAGCAGGCTCAGGCCTACAATCTAGACCAAGGAAGCTAGACCGTGGGCTTGGATGAAGCCGGACCCTGCTCTGCTTCTCCCAGTGGTGGGAAGTGGCCCCTTCCCCTCTGCTCACCTCCCACATCCCCATCAGTAGGGGACGTTAGATCATTCAGCCTACACACTGAGGGGAAACAGGTACCGTACCAGTGGAACAAGAGCTGGAGTAGAAGATCCCCACATACCCTCTGGTCCTCAGCAGGGTTGGTTCTTTTAGGAAAAGAGGAGGCTGGGAATAGTGAGGGGGAAATCACAGGGCATGGCACATGTCACATGCTTAGTTGGTATTAGCATGGCACAGAGTAGGTGCTTCATGAATTATTAAGATACAAATGCAAGCCCCATCATTGTATGGAATAAATGCGTGGAGGCCTTAGGGGGTAACTACTGAGTTCTGTTGTGGTTGTTTGTTGACAAACAAGCCTCTCTCTGGTGAGAGCGCCCCAAGTTTTCTTTAGGAACCCACACTCCCCAACTCTCAGGACATGTGGTTTAGATGGGCACCGTCTATTTTCCTGGTTAGGCCTATTAACCCAGATCTGGCCAATCAGTGTACAGCATTTCCCACCCCCTAACCCCTCAGTAAAGCATCCCTCTCCTCCCACCTTTCCAAGGTGATTGGTTCAGGGTAAGTGATCTAACTCCAAGGGGGCATTTGCCCCAGATGAAGTCATTCAGTCCCATGGCAAAATGCTATCTGTACCTTGATAGGGTTTACTTTTGTATCTGAAGCTTCTTCCTCTCCCCTGAACCCTAGGCTTGGTTGTCCATCTGCTGCCTCAGCAGTTCCCACAGTACATTGACTAGTAGGCATCTTGAATGTCCTGCATCCACAATATAACTGTGACCACTTGCCCCACCCCAGTCTGCTCCTCCCAGAGTCTTCCCCATCTTAGTAAACTCCATCTCAGGAGTTTTCTTCACACACCGTCTTCCCCACATCAACTCCGTCAGCATATCTAGCATCTGAACCATTTCTCACCACTGCCACCATGCTGGTCCCAGCCAACACCCCCTCTGGCCTGGACCATTTCGGCATCCTAACTGATCTCTCTGCCTCGAATCCTGCACATTGGGCTGGTCATTTGCCTGTTTGCCCTCAGATCCATTCCCCACTATACCCCAGTGCTGTTTTATCTTGCAGGGAACTATACTTGCCCAGGCTGCTTTGCCAACTGGCTTTTGGATATGTTCAGCCAATGGAAGCTACTAGCAAACTGGAGAGCTGGAAGAGGAAAGAAGCCAGGGTGTGTCCCCTCTCATGCTCAGCCTGGTTTCTGGGTCTATCTCGGTGGAAGAACGACTCTGTCTCCAAAGCCCTAGCTCCCATAAGGCACCCCCTTCTGTAATTTTGGCTTCTACAGGGTAGTCCTGTCCTTAGGGCATTGTAACACCATTTCCTTCCATTACTCCTCCGGCCATCCCCTGCTTGCTGATTCAATTCATTCCCTATATTAAATCCCCCTTGTCGGAAATACGTACAGTGATTTCATCCACTGACTGGATCCTGTCTGACACACACCTGACAATCCACCATCTAGAAAGAATTGCTTAAGTAGATACTTCTAAAATCAATCAGATCATGTCATGAGCCTGCTTTTTTTTTTAAATTAAAAAACGTATTTTTATTGAGAAATGTTCACTTGCATGTAGTCCAAACATATTATGCGATCAGTGGCTCACAATATCATACATAGTTGTGTATTCATCACCATGATCATTTTTAGAGCATTTGCATCAATCCAGAAAAAAAAAGAAAAATGAAAAAACCCATACATCCATTTCCCTTACCTTTCCCTCTCTTTGACCACCAGTATTTCAATTTACCCAATTTTTTATCCTTTATCCCTCCCTATAATTTATTTTGTATCCTTATTTTTATTTACTTTTTTGCTCATCTGTCCATACCTTGGGTAAAAGGAGCATCAGACACAAGGTTTTCACAATCATGCAGTCACACTGTAAAAGCTATGTAGTTATACAGTCATCTTTAAGAATCAAGTCTACTGTAATAGTTCAACAGTTTCAGGTACTTCCCTTTAGCCACTCCAATACACCATAAACTAAAAAGGGATACCTATATAATGCATGAGAATAACCTCCAAGATAATCTCTTGACTCTGAAGTCTCTCAGCCACTGAAACTTTATTTTGTCTCATTGCTCTTTCTCCTTTTGTCAAGAAGGCTCTCAATCCCATGATGCCGGGTCCCAGCTTATCCCCAGGAGCTGGGTCTCACGTTGCCAGAGAGATTTACACCCCTGGGAGTCATGTCCCATGTTGGGGGGAGGGCAGGGAGTTCACCTGCCAAGTTGGCTTAGAGAGAGAGGCCACATTTGAGCAACTCTTTTGTTTCTCTGGGAGTGACTCTTAGGCATAATTATAAGTAGGAATAAGCTTCATAGGGACGAGCCCCACGATCAGGGGCACAATCTATTAAATTGGTGTCCCCACTGCTTGTGAGAACATCAGGAATTCCCCATATGGAAATTTAATATTTCCTTTCTCTCTAGTACTCCAAGGGGACTTTGCAAATATTTTTTAATTCTCTGCTCAAATTACTCTGGGGTATGTCAGGGCATTGCACGTGTGCAAACAAGATCTCATGCCCTATTCAAGATTCCATGTAATTATGGTGTTCAATTAAACTGACCATTCAAGTTAAATTAGATGATATGCTACCCAAAATATAAATTTTGCACCGAATAAACATCTCTCCCTTTGGTCTCGCTCAGAAGGTGAAGTTTGAAAATATGGACCATGTCGTCCTTTACCTTGTATTCTAATTTTCCTTAGTCCTGTCTAGATAAGCTTCATTCATGTCTCTAGAGACATCTGATCATTTTTTCATCTTTTTAAACAGTTGCTGAATAGAGTAATGCTGACTTTCATAGCTTCAGTGCTGTAACTCTTGAGTTTCAGGTGTCACATAAATTCCCAAAATTTCAGGGAATGACCAGGTTATATACAACTAAGCAGTTCAATATCTCAGAATTTAGAAATAACAGTTACAACTCCTGAATATATGTGACTGCTGTAAGAGCTTACAATCCAGGACCCTTTACAATAGGCCCCACCCTGATAACCCATGCTCTCAACTTCAGTTCTCCAAGTTCGTATATTATAATTAGTCCATATGGATGAGGCATGATAATATTTGTCTTTTGTTTCTCACATTTCATTCAACATACTCCTTAAGTTCATTCACCTAGTTGCATGTGTCACAACTTCATTTCTTCTTGCAGCTGCTCAGTAGTAGTAGTATGTAAACACTATAGTTGGCCTTCCATTCCCCAGTCATTGTACCCTGAGGCCACCTCCATTCACTGTGAATGATGAACACTGCAGCCATAACACCAGTGTGCAAATGTCCACTCGTGTCCCCATTCTCAGTTCCTCCAGGTCTATACCTAGCAGTGGGGTTGCAGGATCACTGCCCCCTAGCGGGGCTGCACCTCTCGGCTTCCCTACCCACAGGAAATAGGGGCATCTCGTCCCATGGGCTTGCTCTTAACCTCCAGGAGCTTCTCATCATCAGACTAGAATCTCAGCTGCAGTCTGCTGTGACCCCCACCCCCACCCCAAATCTGCCTTTTCCTCACCCCTCTGAGGTCATCCTCCTCCTACCTCACCTGCCACACTTGCAGCCACATCAATCATTGCTGTCCCCACCTCAGGCTCTTTGCTCTTGCAGGTCGCTCTGCTGGAACACTCTTCTTTCACATCTGTCCACAGCTTGTCCCCTCACTTAGTTCAAGTTTCTGCCCAAGACAAGCCTTTCTTGACCATCTTTTCTAAAATCATTCCATCTTCCCTTCACTCTTGTCCTTTTACCCTGCTTTATTTTTTCTTCCTGGCACTTTCCCTACCCGGTATCATATTTTCACCTTGCTGTGTATTTGTGCATGCTAACTAGAAGGTCTGCTCCGTGCCAGCAGGGGCCTCGCGTGTGTCCTGCTCGTGCCGGTGCCCCAGTGCCCATCAGCTGCCCATGGCCAGCACCGCACGGGTCCCCGTGGTGGAGACCAGGCCATGGCTGCCAGGCTGGACTCTTTCCGTGCTGAAACTGGAGGATCCCCAATCCAGTTTTTCAGCTAAGAAAATGAGCCCAGAGAGGGGAGGCACCCAGACCACAGCTGAGCCAGGCAACCTGCTTCCTAGAGCTCCATCCACACGGAAGCGCCTCCCTGGACTTGGCCTCAACTTGAATGGGGGCATTTCCCTCTAAGAGGTGAAGCTCTAAGAGGTCAGGATTTGGTTTAGGGAAAGGAGAAGGATCAACTCTTTCCTGTTCTCCCTGCTCTGCCCCAGAGCAGCGAGGGGTGGGGTGGGGGGCGGTGCTCAGCCTGGCCAGCGCGGGAGGGGTGAGGAAAGAGGACCATGTGGAAGGTGGAGAGTGTGTCCCCTCTAAAACCATCTCATTGAAGGAAATATTATAAAACTTTGTAGCATGTATGGATTTGCTTTTGCAAAAAGAGACCTGGGAAGGATAAGCCAGAGACTATTAAAATTGGCTTCCTAACGCGGGTGGTGGGAACAGAGTTAAAAGGACTAGGAGGATGACAGGCACTTTCTGACACGCTTTAAAAATATTATTTGGACTCTTTGGAACTATGTTAATTCTATACATTTTAAAAGAAATACATCAACAAAGATGAGAAAACCCTTAACAGTGAATTTAAGCAGAGACAAGTGAGCCTACCTCTATGTTGAGTGAATAATAGAAACACACTGACGAGAAATTAAAAAAAACCTATGTTCAAACTGTCACTTTGACCACTGACCCTCAGTCTGAAGACAAACAGGTCTACAAATAAATCTTGAGCTCTACTTAGAGAGCTGTTTTTCACAATGATATTAGTGTAGCAATTCTGAAACTCCTTTCTGTGTAGAACTGAACAAATGAGTAAATATATTGATATTGATGGACAGTTCTTATTGTCAGAGAATGGAATATAAGTGTGGAATTGGGGAAGGATGGAAGAACACTGAGGGGTTGGATTGGAATCGGAAAAATAGAGAGGTGTGTTTGTTTATATATATGTTCGAATTTCCCAGCTTTTTTTGCTCAAGGGTCTTAAAAGAAATGACACCCCAGTAGCAAGGAGCATACCTACTGCCTAGATCTTGGATTCTAAATACCATTTATTTATTTATTTATTTATTATTAATTAAAAAAAAATGTAAGAAACACAAACATTCCCAACACATACACTCAGCAATTCCCAATATCATCACATAGTTGCATATTCATCATCATGATCATTTCCCAGAACATTTGCATCAATTCAGTAAAAGAAATAAAAAGACAACAGAAAAATAAAACAAAAGCAGAAAAAAATTTTACATACCATACCCCTTACCCCTTCCTTTCATTGATCACTAGCATTTCAAACAATTTATTTTAACATTTGTTCTCCCTATTATTTATTTTTATTCCATATGTTCTACTCATCTGTTGACAAGGTAGATAAAAGGAGCATCAGACACAAGGTTTTCACAATCACACAGTCACATTGTGAAAGCTATATTATTATATGATCATCATCAAGAAACATGGCTACTGGAACACAGCTCTGCATTTGCAGGCAGTTCCCTCCAGCCTCTCCATTTCATCTTGGTTAACAAGGTGATTTCTACTTAAAGCGTAAGTATAACCTCCAGGATAACCTCTCGACTCTGTTTGGAATCTCTCAGCCATTGACACTGTCTCATTTCACTGTTCCCCGTTTTGGTCGAGAAGGTTTTCTCAATCCCTTGATGCTGGGTCTCAGCTCACTCTAGAGTTTTTCTCAATCCCTTGATGCTGAGTCTCAGCTCATTTCAGGATTTCTGTCCCACATTGCCAGGAAGATCCATACCCCTGGGAGTCGTGTCCCACGTAGACAGGGGGAGGGTGGTGAGTTTGCTTGCTGTGTTGGCTGGAGAGAGAGGCCACATCTGAGCAACAAAAGAGGTTCTCTTGGGGGTGACTCTTAGGCCTAATTTTAAGTAGGCTTGACCTATCCCCTGTGGGGTTAAGTTTCATATGAACAAACCCCAAGACTGGGGGCTCAGTCTATAGCTTTGGTTGCCCACACTGCTTGTGAGAATATCAAGAATTCAACTTGGGGAACTTGAGTTTTCCCCCGTTCTCACCATTCAACTTGCAAATACTTTTCCACTCACTGATCAAATCACTCTGGGAATCATCAGGGCATAGCTGGACAAACCAACAAAATCTCATGTCCTATACAAAGTTCCATGTATTTAAGGTGTTCAACCAACTATCTACAGAAGTTATATTAGGAGATGCACTAGTCAAAGTATAAATTTGTACCAAATAAACATTTTTTGCTTTAGCCTCACATATAAGTTGAAATTTAAAAATATTATTTACCATCTATTTTCAGCACACTTCAGTAATGGCATTCTTTTGTTCTTCCTCATGCAAAAACATTTTTAAAATTTGTACATCTAGTCACTATCATTATACACTCTAGGCATTCCTAGATTATACCATCTCAATCTTTATCATCTATCTTTCTTTGTGATTTCATTTATGCCCCGGCCCTCCTCCCTCTATCATTCTCACATGCAACTTCATTCAGTGTTTTAACATAATTGTATTGCAGTTAGGTAATATTGTGCTGTCCAATTCTGAGTTTTTATATTCAGTCCTTTTGCACAATCTGTATCCCTTCAGCTCCAATTACCCAATATCTCACCCTATTTCTATCTCCTGATGGTCTCTGTTACCAACGAAATATCTCAAGTTTATTCATTAATGTCAGTTCATATCAGTGAGACCATACAGTATTTGTCCTTTTGTTTCTGGTTAATCACACTCAGCATAAAGTCCTTAAGGTCCATTCATGTTGTTACACACTTCATAACTTTATTCTGTCTTACAGCTGTGTAATATTCCATCTTATGTAAATGCCACAGTTTGTTTAGCCAGCCATCTGTTGATGGACATATAGATGGATCCTGTTTTTTAATCCATTCTGCCTGACTATGTCTTTTGATTGGAGAGTTTAATGCATTAACACTCAGTGTTATTACTGCATGGGTAGTACTTTCTTCTACTATTTTGCCTTCTGGATTTTTTTTTTTTTACAGTTTTTTTTATTAATTAAAAAAGAAGAGAAACTAACACAACATTTAGAAATCATTCCATTCTACATATGCACTCAGTAATTCTTGATATCATCACATAGATGTATGATCATCATTTCTTAGTACATTTGCATCGATTTAGGAAAAGAACTAGCAAAACAGCAGAAAAAGATATAGAATGTTAATATAGAGAAGAAAATTAAAATAATAATAATAATAATAAAAATATATATATATACAAAAAAGGAAAAAGAAAAAAAAACAAAAACAAAAGATACAAACAAACAAAAAAAAACTATATTTCCGGTTCAGCTTCATTCAGTGTTTTAACATAGTTACATTACAATTAGGTATTATTGTGCTGTCCATTTTTGAGTTTTTGTATCTAGTCCTGTTGCACAGTCTGTATCCCCTCAGCTCCAATTACACATTATCTTACCCTATTTCTAACTCCTGCTGGTCTCTGTTACCAATGATATATTCCAAGTTGATTCTCGAATGTCGATTCACATCAGTGGGACCATACAGTATTTGTCCTTTAGTTTTTGGCTAGACTCACTCAGCATAGTGTTCTCTAGGTCCATCCATGTTATTACATGCTTCATAAGTTTATTCTGTCTTAAAGCTGCATAATATTCCATTGTATGTACATACCACAGTTTGTTTAGCCTCTCGTCTGTTGATGGACATTTTGGCTGTTTCCATCTCTTTGCAATTGTAAATAATGCTGCTATAAACATTGGTGTGCAAATATCCATCTGTGTCTTTGCCCTTAAGTCCTTTGAGTAGATACCTAGCAGTGGTATTGCTGGGTCGTAATCCATTCTGCCAGTCTATGTCTTTTGATTGGGGAATTCAGTCCATTAACTTTTAGTGTTATTACTGTTTGGATAATATTTTCCTCTACCATTTTGGCTTTTGTATTATATATATCATATCTGATTTTCCTTCTTTCTACACTCTTCTCCATACCTCTCTCTTCTGTCTTTTCATATCTGACTCTAGTGCTTCCTTTAGTATTTCTTGCAGAGCTGGTCTCTTGGTCACAAATTCTCTCAGTGACTTTTTGCCTATAAATGTTTTAATTTCTCCTTCATTTTTGAAGGACAATTTTGCTGGATATAGAAGTCTTGGTTGACAGTTTTTCTCTTTTAGTAATTTAAATATATCATCCCACTGTCTTCTAGCTTCCATGGTTTCTGCTGAGAAGTCTACACATAGTCTTATTGGGTTTCCCTTGTATGTGACAGATTGTTTTTCTCTTGCTGCTTTCAAGATCCTCTCTTTCTCTTTGACCTCTGACATTCTAACTAGTAAGTGTCTTGGAGAACGCCTATTTGGGTCTATTCTCTTTGGGGTGCGCTGCACTTCTTGGATCTGTAATTTTAGGTCTTTCATAAGAGTTGGGAAATTTTCAGTGATAATTTCTTCCATTAGTTTTTCTCCTCCTTTTCCCTTCTCTTCTCCTTCTGGGACACCCACAACATGTATATTTGTGTGCTTCATATTGTCATTCAGTTCCCTGATCCCCTGCTCAAGTTTTTCCATTCTTTTCCCTATAGTTTCTGTTTCTTTTTGGAATTCAGATGTTCCATCCTCCAGTTCACTAATTCTAGCTTCTGTCTTTTTAAATCTACCATTGTAGGTATCCATTGTTTTTTCCATCTTTTCTACTTTATCCTTCACTCCCATAAGTTCTGTGATTTGTTTTTTCAGATTTTCTATTTCTTCTTTTTGTTCAGCCCATGTCTTCTTCATGTCCTCCCTCAATTTATTGATTTGGTTTTTGAAGAGGTTTTCCATTTCTGTTTGTATATTCAGCATTAGTTGTCTCAGCTCCTGTATCTCATTTGAACTATTGGTTTGTTCCTTTGACTGGGCCATATCTTCAATTTTCCGAGCGTCATCCATTATTTTCTGCTGGTGTCTGGGCATTTGATCAGATTTCCCTGGATGTGGGACCCTGCTGGTTGAAAGGTTTTTCTGTGAAATCTCTGGGCTCTGTTTTTCTTTTCCTGCCCAGTACGTGGCGCTCGTGGCGCTCATCTGTCTGCGGGTCCCACCAGTAAAAGATGCTGTAGCTCCTTTAACTTGCCAATCCGAATCTCGCAGTCAGCCCGGGAAACCGCGTGGAGGGGGTGTCGCCGGCCACCGCGGCTTGGGGGAGTGCCGGTCCAAATTGCCCAGCTGGCCCGAGACGCCAAGCGTGGAGGGAGGGCCCCGCTATCCAATGTTCCCAGTCGGACCCGGAAGCCACGTGTGTGGAAGGGATCCCTGGTCGCCAGCCGCCCCGGCCCAGGGAAGCACGTGCCCCTGGGGTATCTCACCGCAGCGGATTCTCCCTGCCCGTTCAGCCATTCCAGAATGGGGTACGCTGTCCTTTTGGTCTCTGTCGTGGCTCCGGGAGCTGTTTCGTATTGTTTCTGTTTCTTTAGTTGCTGTTCTGGAGGAGGAACTAAGACCCGCGCGTCTTACTAAGCCGCCATCTTCTCCGGAAGTCCCTGCCTTCTGGATTTTATATGTCATATCTAATTTTCCTTCTTCTTACCTTTACTCATAGTCTTCCTTTCTACACTCTTCTCCACACCTCTCTCTTCTGTCTTCGTATCTGTCTCTAGTGCCCCCTTTAGTATTTCTTGCAGAGCTGGTCTCTTGGTCACAAGTTCTCTCAGTGATTTTTTGTCTGAAAATGTTTTAATTTCTCCCTCACTTCTGAAGGACAGTTTTGCTGGATATAGAATTCTTGGTTGGCAGTTTTTCTCTTTTAATAATTTAAATATATCAGCCCACTGTCTTCTTGCCTCCATGGTTTCTGCTGAGATATCTGCGCATAGTCTTATTGGGCTTCCCTTGTATGTGATGGATTGCTTTTCTCTTGCTGCTTTCAAGATCCTTTCTTTCTCTTTGACCTCTGACATTCTAATTATTAAATGTCTTGGAGTATGTCTATTTGGATCTATTCTCTTTGGGGTACGCTGCACTTCTTGGATCTGTAATTTTAAGTCTTTCATAAGAGTTGGGAAATTTTCAGTGATAATTTCCTCCATTAGTTTTTCTCCTCCTTTTCCCTTCTCTTCTCCTTCTGGGACACCCACAACACATATATTCATGCGCTTCATATTGTCTTTCAATTCCCTGAGTCCCTGCTCATATTTTTCCATTTTTTTCCCTATATTTTCTTTTTCTTGCCAGATATCAGATGTTCCATCCTCCAGTTCACTAATCCTATGTTCTGTCTCTTGAAATCTACCATCGTAGGTTTCCATTGTTTTTTTCATCTCTTCTACCTTGACTTTCATTCCCATAAGTTCTGTGAATGTTTTTTCAGACTTTCAATTTCTTCTTTTTGTTCATTCCTTGCCTTCTTTATGTCTGCCCTCAATTCATTGATTTGGTTTTTGATGAGGTTTTCCATGTCTGTTCGTATATATTCTGAATTAATTTTTCAGCTCCTGTATCTCATTTGAATTGTTGGTTTGTTCCTTTGACTGGGCCATATCTTCAATTTTCCTAGTGTGATCTGTTATTTTTTGCTGGTGTCTAGGCATTTAATTACCTTAAATAGTTTATTCTGGAGATTGCTTTCACTTCTTTTACCTAGGGTTTTCTTGCTGGATGAATTTGTTGTCTATCTATTCTTTGACATTCAGTTCAGCTTTATCTGGACCTCTAGCTTAAGTTTTGTTTAACAGAGGAGAATTTTTCAGTTCTTGTTTTCTTGTTTCTTGCCCTTCTTGCATGGTGCACCCCCCCCCCCCTTAGGAGGGTCTACTTAGATATTATAGACCCCAGCCAGATTTTCCCAGACCAGACTGGCCTCCTATCAGGAGGAAAGAGTCACCTGTGTCGGTTTTCCCTGAGGGTGAGACTCAGCAGGTTGAAAAACTTTCCTGTGAAGTCTCTGGACTCTGTTTTTCTTATCCTGCCCAGTATGTGGCGCTTGTCTGCCTGCAGGTCCCACCAGCATAAGCTGATGTGGTACCTTTAACTTTGGCAGACTCTCCCTGCTGGGGCGTGGTAGAGACAGAGGAGAGGTTGTAGGCTGGTTTTAATGGCTTCAAATTACCAAAGCCTGGGGTCTGCATTCCTTGATGGAGGGATTCCACCTGACTTGGGCTTCACCCCTCCCCTGGGGAAGGCACAGGCTCCAGACAAGCCCCCAAAAGAGCTCACTTCTGCCTATGCCTGGGGCAGTTGCAGCCTGAGAAGTCCTGCCGCTTTAATCCAAAGGCAGTCAAGCCTTTGTAGATACACAGCCACAAAAACCTCTGTTTCCTTCTTTTTTCTCCCCTTTTTCCATCAGCCCTGCCCCCTTGGCACTGGGGCAAAAATGAGCAACCTCCACTTTGACCAGGTTCACCTAAGCTGGGGGCCTATTTTTAGTAGTCAGAATTTGTTAATTAGTTCCACAATTGGCGTTTGATTGTGCTCAGTCCCTGCTGCTGGTAAAGTTCCTTTCCTTTCCCTCTGGGCAGCAGCCTGTGGGGAAGGGGCGCCGGCCACTGCAGCTTTGGGAACTCACGGTTCTGGGGGGGCTTGCAGCTGGTCCAGCTGGTCCAGACTGGGGTATGCTGTGTGTCCGTTCACTGACGTGGCCCTGGGAGCTGTTCTGTATTGTTTCTGGTTATTTAGTAGTTGTTCTGGAGGACGAACAAAAACGCGCACATTGTTAAGCCGCCATCTTGACCCAGAAAATCCAAAATACCATTTCTTGCTCCCAGGAATCAGGGCTCCGTAGAGAAATGGCTGATTTCAGGTTTGTTCAAGATGAACCTGGAATTATTGTTATGCCAGAAAGTAAAGAAGTACTAGAAAAATGACAGGAGCAAAAGCCAGATTGAAGGAGCTTCCACTGGCAAAAGCAGGGACAATTTGAAGATCGAAATAATTGAAACAGTAATGGATTATAATCCAATGAATAAAATAAGAGTCCATGAATCCATACTGAATCCATACATAAAAAGACAAGAACATTAATGAATAAATACAAAAGAAATGATGGAGTTAGATAACATCATTTGCAACCACCTTAGCAAAAATTGATTCAGGTAATTGCTTGCAGATAAAAAACTATCAATGGATGTTAAAGTTAGTGGGGTAAATTTTTTTTTTTTTATTAAATATACCAACATACAAACATAAACATTCTCACCATATGGTCATTCCATTCTACATATATAAACAGTAACTCACAATATCATCACATAGTTGTACATTCATCATGATCATTTCTTAGAACATTTGCATCAATTCAGAAAAAGAAAAAGAAAACAGAAAAAAAATTCACACATACCATACTCCTTACCCCTCTCTTTCATTGATCACTAGCATTTCACTCTACTAAATTTATTTTAACATTTGTTCCCATTATTTATTTATTTTTAATCCATATGTTTTACTTGTTGATAAGGTAGATAAAAGGAGCATCAGACAAGGTTTTCACAATCACACAATCACATTGCGAAAGCTATATCATTATACATTCATCTTCAAGAAATGTGGCTACTGGAGCACAGCTCTACATTTTCAAGCAGTTCCCTTCAGCTCTTCATTACACCTTAATTAAAAAGGTGATATCTCTATTATGTGTAAGAATAACCTCCAGGATAACCTCTCAATTCTATTTGAAATCTCTCAGCCATTGACACTTTATTTTTGTCTCATTTTTCTCTTCCCCCTTTTGGTCGAGAAGGTTTTCTCAATCCCTTGATGCCAAGTCCCAGCTCATTCTGGGATTTCTGTCCCATGTTGCCAAGAAGGTCTACACCCCTGGGAGTCATGTCCCATGTAGAGAGGAGGAGGGCAGTGAGTTTGCTTGTTGTCTTGGCTGAGAGAGAGAGGCCACATCTGAGCAACAAAAGAGGTTCTCTTGGGGGTGACAGGCTAATTTTAAGTAGGCTTGATCTATCCTTTGTGGGGTTAAGTTTCATATGAACAACCCCCAAGATTGGGGGCTCAGACTATTGCTTTGGTTATCCAGTGGGGGAAAATTTGATAAGGAATGGGACATGTGCACTCAAACTACTGCCTCACAGATTACTGAAAAATTACAAAGGGGAGAAATGGTAACTCTACAGTGGAGAAACCTCTTGGACACCACCTTAATTAAGTGATGAAAGTTAATTAACATCACCAAGAATGGGCCATGTCCCTCCTGATATAATGCACTGAGAAATCATCATCTTATGTAATATTCCTGTTCAAACTGCAGTACTTGAATTTAATCATGTGGAAACATCAGAGAAACCCCAAGTGAGAGACATTCTATAAATCAACTGGCCCGTACTCCCCAAAAGTGTCAAGACTGTTAAAGTTAGGAAATAAAAAAAAAAAAAAGGTTGAAGAACAGTTCCAGATTAAATGTGACTAAAGGCACCTGACAACCAAACGCACATGTATGATCCCGGGTCGGCCCTGACCTGCTCTGCAGCAGCTGCTCCTCTAGCTTGCGGACAGGGTTACCTGGAGTAGCCCCGGCATGCCAGCTGGTTGGAGAGCTCCCACACAGCTGTTTTTCACATCTGCAGAACTGGCAATCACCCCCTGTGCCCCCTGATATGTGCTCAGCTGGTTTCTAATGCTCAGATATAAGATACCCATGGATGTTTGGCACCAAGACGCGAGCAATGCCTGACTGTCCCTGCAGTGCCCAGCAGTGTCTACAACAGAAATCTAAGAGCTCACAGGAAGAAACTACAAATCACCCGGTGAGTCTCCAAGTGACAAACAGTTCCGAGGTGACAGTGAGGGTCCTCTTTGAAGGCTCAAATGACTAGAGGAGGTGGGTGGTTATGGCGATGGGACGCCCCCACCCTAACCCTGGGAAGTGCTCACTCTTTTGGAGTGAGGCCGGGGCTGCCGTGTGGTGAGTCACCGTGGGGAGACAAGAAGCCAGGGCCTGGCGCAGGTGTGGCAAAGACAAGCAAAGACCGGAGGGTGAGAGGTCACGATGTTTAATAAAACTGCCTGTGCATGGCTGAAGGTGAGCCTGCCTCTTGGATGCTTGGCCTGGGCCGGGTGGACAGCCCAGCTGGACATGGGGATCTCCCACCCCAGCCTGTGCTGCTCTAACTGCACTGCTACATCTGTACCTGGGTGATGATTCCAAGTGCCCTGTCACACCCACCACCACAGGAGGTGAGACTCTGGGGCCAGGGTCACAAGTGGGGTAACAGAGGTGGGAAGGAGAGGGTGTATCGCTATCTGACATAGGAAGGCCTGGCAAGATAGGGTGGTGGGGGCACCACGGGCAGGATGATTGAAGACAGTCGTCCAGCTCCCCAGCAAGGCCTCAAGGGGCAGCTCAGAGCTGAATCTCCAGCAAGAAGCGCAGGCAGCACTGGCTCTCATGGTAGATGAGGTACTCGCTCTGGGAGAAGCAGGAGTTGCTGAATTCAGGGCAAGGTACAGGCCGGCCCTGGGGCACTGCTACTTGCTGTCCATCTAGCTCCAGCTCCGTGTCCTGAGTTGGATCTGCAGGGCACAGCAGGGGCCATGAGTGACCTAAAAGTCACTGATCTTTAGTCTTACCAGGGACAGGCTGGCTGAGAAGGCCCTGGGTCAGTCCCGCCCCCTGTGCTCCCCACTTCTGCCTCAGGAGGATGCCTGCTCACTCCCACCTCACCTACCTCCAAGCATTTGCACAGCCTGGGCCTTCACTCCTCCTCCACTTCTCTGCTGGAAAACTCCCACTACTCATCCTTCAACATTCGGTCAATGACACCTCTCCTTTGAAGGCCTCCTTGATGCCCCTCAGCGAATGTTTGCTGAATGACTAAGTGAATGACTGCATTCTTGCAGTAAAGACTGTTTCTTTACTCTGTCCCTCCCCACAGTCCCTTCCTTATTCACCTACTCCTGAAAATACCCCTGAAACCCCTATCTCAATCCTACCCCTAGTTCCAGGTCTGTCCAGTTCCCCAGGACTCACCAGGCTCTGTGTGACCTCGGGCGATGACAC
Organism: Tamandua tetradactyla; assembly: GCF_023851605.1. Taxonomy (NCBI): domain Eukaryota; kingdom Metazoa; phylum Chordata; class Mammalia; order Pilosa; family Myrmecophagidae; genus Tamandua; species Tamandua tetradactyla. The sequence continues at coordinate 33,932,047 of NC_135341.1, forward strand.
TGTCAAATCCAGGGGGAGGCTGCCTCAAGCTGGGCTCATCAATAGTGATGTGGTGCTCTCGGCCCAGTGCTACCTCACTCAGGAACATGTAGCCAATCTGGTGGGCTCCGCAGGACATTCCAGTAACTGCGGTCACAGGGAGGCTCAATGGTGGACCACTCGGCCCTCCTGCCTGACTCCCTGGGCCCCTTGCTGCTGCGTTTTCTCCTCTGGCCTTGCTGCCCCAGCCCAGAAGAGTGCTTACTCTTCCTCCAGCCCTAAAACATTACTTTGCCCTGGCTGTGCCCCATCTCCCCTCTTTCTCCCTCACTCCTCAACTCCCTGCAGTCAGGCTTCTGCTCCCGTGGTGGCGCTCACCAAGGTCAGTAATGACTTCCCAGGGACCAACCTTTTCTTCCAGGGCTGTTCTGCTGCCTTCCCCACTGACATCCTATCCGGGCATCCTCTTGCTCTAACTCTTCTGACACCTCCAAGCCATCCTCTTAGGCTCTTCCTCCTCTACCCTCCCTGTAGACCCGGTGGCCTTGGGAAACTTCAGACATCCTAGACATTAAGTCCCACCCGCACTTGGATGAATCCCAGGATCTTGCTCTCTTGGATGGGTGGGTGGTGGTAGCCTCCAGTGATGGGGTCAGCCTGGGCTGAGGACCTGGTTTAGGAGAGTCACCTCTGTGAGGACACCCTCGGTCAGAAACCTGGGGCTCATCAGAGATACCTTCAACCCTTTCCCACATGCTGCCACTCCACCTCCCACCATCCGTCCCCCACATCCATCGCCCTAAGCTGAGCTCTGATCACACTGGCTGAGGTGAGAGCACAGCCTTCTAGTAGCCTCTGTTCTGGCCTTCTTCCACCGTCCCCTCCGCTGCAGCCACTGAGAGCCTGCTATGCACACATCCAACCAGGCGCCCCACTGCTCTCTGGATAAGGCTCCCTTTGACCCTCCCAGGCCCCAGGGCATCCCCTCCCTTCCAGGCATTTACTCTAAGCTATAGTATCAGGAAGTGCTCAGCAGTCTTGACCTGCTGCAGCCTCCTGGCCCTCGGGTCCGTCCTGAGCTATTCTACTGTGAAGGCTCCTCTCTAGTCCTCCCTAGTCTCTAGTCTGGTTGGCTCACTCATCCTCATTGCATCACCTCCTCCAGGAAGCCATTCCTGATCACCAGGTATCTCCTCTGAGTCCTTTCAAACTCCAGAAGCCCTCCTGAACATCTGGTCAGTGACTATTTAAGAGTTCCTTTCCTGGATGCCCCACTAGTTTTCAGTGGGCAAGGACTGGGCCAGTTCACTTTAGTGTCCCCACATCTGGCCCAGGACTGGCCCGGAGGACCACCTCACCGTAGCCGGCGGACTTGCTGTTCTCCGAGGCAAAGTAGATGCCCTTGCCGACGCGGCCACCAGAGTGTGGCATGATACGGAGCCCACTGGTGAGGATGGCGGCCACCACAGCCACGTTGGTGCCATGCCACAGCAGCCGCCGATTACCCAGCTTGGAGTGGGCCTGGAACCTGTCTCCCTGCCCGGAGGCACAGACAAAAGTGTCAGCCCATCCGGGGGCTCAGGCATCTCTGTGTGCTGCCCAGAGGGTGTGACCAAGGCCTAGGGCCCCCTGTGATCACTTGCCCACACTCACACACACATGCACTAGAGACTTAGGCCTGGCAGAAACCGGTCAGAGTTGCTAAACCGGCTGGCTAAGGGGCAGATAAGGCGAGATTATCTCCTGAGGGACAGGGTGGAGATGGGGGTGGGGCGGTTGGGGAGATGCTCCCTCACCTCCCCTTCTCGGTTCACTTTCCAAATCTGTTGAAGGCGTGGGCACCTGTAGTTGCTGCCGGTCTGTTCTAAGTAGGTCTGTATCACCTGTGCGGAGAGTGGCAGCCGGGCCCCAAGCGTGAGCGGCCTCTGAACTAACCCCTTCGATCCTCCCAGTCCCAAAGCGCTCCCCAGGCCCTACTGACACAGGGAGAGAAGGCTGAGGGCGAGGCCCTCCTCTGGGCACCGTGAGGGCAGATGGGCAGAAGACAGTGCCCACTGCTGGCCTGGCTTCTCCGTGGGGCCCACCCCACCTTGTACTCGGGTGCCCCCGAGTCCAGCAGCTGGAGCTGGCACTTGAGGAGCTGGTAGTCTCGGTCAAGTGGGTGGGGCACCTCCTCCACCTTTCTCTCCTCCTCGGGGGCTGCCTGCAGGGTCTGGGCCAGCTCGATGTCCGCCAGCACCTAAGATGACAGGCACAGGCAGCTTGTCTGTTCACCTGGCCCCCGGCCACCCTTATCTGCTCAGTCTGTCCTTCCCTTCCTCTGTCCTTCAGCCTGCCCGTGGCAGTCCATCCACCTGAGCCTTCTGGGCCATCAGCCCCTCATCTCTCTTGCCCAGCCTACGTGCCGGCCCTCACCAGCAGCATGTCTTTCTTGGCCCGCAGAAGCTCAGGGGAGGAGATCGGTGGGGGCCGGCTGCGGCCGAAGTTGTGGGGGATGACTGTGTAGAAGTGGGAGGACAGCTCCTCCAGGCTGCGGCTGTGTGTGGCAGGGGCTTTCAAGGCCTCCTCCAGGGCCTCCAGAGCCTGGAAGCCCCGTGCAATCTGCTGCTTGCTCAGCTTTCCCAGGGGCATCTTCTTCACATCTGGGGGAATGGGGGGGGGCGGGGGATTAGAGCCTCAGCCGAGGGGCCCAGCCAACCCAAGGGCCCTGCCCCCAGGCCCGGCCCCTCACCCAGGTTCATGATGGCCATGGCATCCTTGAACATGTCCTTGCTGAAGATGTTGGTGATGAGCTTCTGTGTGGCTGGGTCCAGGGAGCAGGGCAGCACCCGCTGAGCCACGGTCTTCACTGGGCCTCCGTCCACCTGGGCCAGAGGGCACATGTGGGCAGAAGCAGCCAGGCAGGATACCCACACCTGGGACTGGGTCTGGCATTAGGCAGACAGTGTCCAGACTAGGCCAGAGAGGGAGGACTATGCCTGAGGCTGCACAGCTGGGCTTTGGCAGAGTCCAATTAGCTTAATCTCTTTGTCTAGTTCCCTCCCTTGGACTAGGGCCATCCCTCACCACCACCCACCCACCCCCACACCTTCCCTGGCCACTTCACCTTCACTGTGGCTTCCTGGGCCTCGTCCTCTCCCTGCACCTCGATAAGTGTATATTTGCCGGGGTGGGCTACGAAGTGGTCCCGCTCAGCCCAGCTGTTCTTGGTCTTGTCCCGAAACTTCTTCTCAAAGTCTTTCTTTGCATCCTCCAGTGACACAAAGTGGCTGAGCTTTGACTGGCCCACCTCTCCCTGCAACCGACAGCCTTCAGGGCTGCACCCACCACAGTGGCGGCCTCTGTACTGGGCTGAGCACGCGTGGGCAGTTGGAGGTGGGGGTTGGAGATGGGGGTTGGTGGGTGGGGCGCAGGCAGCAGCCGTGGCCTTTGGGCCTGAGGATGCTGTGGAAAGAGGTGGGGGGGGCAGGTGGGCTCAGGGTGGGCGGTGCTTACCACGCGGCCCCAGCGGTTCCAGCAGGTGAAGTGGCCACCGTCTTCCAGCAGCTGGATGATGTAGAACTTGTTGTTGTTATTGCCAATGTTGGTTTGGTTCAGGGTGCAGTCGTAGTCCTCGTGCACCTGGGGCAGGGGGTGCGGTGGTGGGCAGGCGGGCTGGGACAGCCCTAGGGCAGGGCGGGGTACCTGGCTGTACCCTGAGGGGTCTAACCAGGCCAGGAGTCAGACTGCACTGGGGTGTCAGAGAAGACTTAGAACACAGCCTGAGGGGACGTGGTTACACTCTGGCATGGGTGGGGTGGGGGTGGGGTAGAGTGAGAAGACATGGCTCTGTCCTGGGGGGTGGGAAACTGTGGGGACATGGTTCTATCCTGGGGTTCTGACAGGGTCACAACACTGTCCTGGTGGGAGGAATCAGAGGGGGACAGGGCCCTACTCTGTGGGGCTGGTGTGAGGGGACATGGGTGAACCCAGGGAGAATGAGGAAGGCAGAGGTCCGAGAAGCTCAGGGGCCCGCAGGGCAGACATGATCCATGAGGATCCGATGGGATACAGCCTTTACTTTGGGGGTCTTGGGAAAGCAAGGCCTTGCTCTGGAGCTTACTTAGGTATCTTGAGCTATTTGTGGCTCGAGCTGAGCCCCAAGGGGGAGGGGAGCACGTCTGGGTGTGTTTGTACTTGTGAGAGGACAGGCTCTGGGCTCTTCTGCTAGGCCTAATGGGGGCTGCAGGCTCACCTGGGTGCCAGGGCTGTGGCTGAGAGGGCATGCGGGGTCCACACGGATTACGCGCTTCTCGGCAGGTGCGGACTTGAGGGCCTCGGCGGTGGAGTGGAAGCTGTCTTCCTCCTCTGCCCCCAGCCGCCCCTTCTTCTTCTGGGGGCCCGCACTCTGCACTGGAGTCCTGCGCTTTGGAGCCATGGCAGTCCTGGGGCACAGAGAGGGCTCTCAGGCCTCTCCACCCCACCTGGCCGCACAGCACCAACTTGCCCCACCCTGGGCCCCAACAGTGGCCTCCCACTGCCTCCCATGCCCCCATTCCCAGCCCCGGACACCCCAGCCACCCGCCCTCCCCATCACAAGTGCAAGGTCAAGAGCCTTCCCAGTCTGTTCAATTAGGTCAAGGAGGGGTCTGGCTTCTTACTTTCTCCAGCGAGTCCTGAGGGGGTAGGGAAAGTGAAAGGAGACTCTCCCCCTTCCTTTGTCTGGAATCCTCCTGCCTCCTTTCCGTAGCACTTTCTGGGAACTGCCTGTTCCTCCTGTTCTCCCAGCTAGGTCTGACCTGGCCTGGGTGCTGGGCTGAGCCACCAGAGATGGGGGGAGAAGGGTGCCGGGAGGGGCAGCAGCTCCCAGGAAGCCGGAACTGTCCCCCCAGCACTTGAGAGGCAGCAGTGGAGAAGCCCTTCCCAACTGGCCCAAGAGTCTCCGGGTGCTGCCCAGGGTGTCAGACCAGTGGCCTTGATTCCCTGAAGGCAGAGGCCGGCTCCACCCAGCCCTGCCTGGCCCTGAAGAGTGTTGTAAGCAGGGCCACAGGGCACTCACCTAAGAGGAGCAGGGACCTGGGAGGCGCTGCCTCTAGGCCTGGTAGAAGCGCTGCGAGTGCCTCCAGCGGCAGTACCAGGTCCAGGGCTCCCTCTAGCTTTTCTCTGTGAGCCTTAGGCATGACTCAGGGAGGGAATTTCCAGCAATAGCTAGAGGCGGGTAAGAGCTGGGCGTGGTGAGATAGGATTCCAGCTCTCTGGCCACCAGTCTGAGTCAGAGAGGCCTTGGCCTGCCCCATGGATAGGTGGACACTTGATCGGGACACAGCAAAAGCCCCGAGTACTGGTGTGCCCTTAGCGCTGCTCGTCTGGTTGGGGCCTGGTGGCACGTCCCTGCGGGTTACCCAGTAACCTTGGGCCGGGGTGCGGGCACCGCCTCCCTCTCCCGGGGGCTGCCTGAATCTCTCCATTCCACTGCTGGTTTGGTTCAACCCCGTGACCCCGTCCCAGACGCGAGGAGTCACTTACAGAAGGCAGAACCCACCTCTCGGTCTCCCCCTAGCGGCCAAAGGTCGCAAACACAGAGCGGGTTTTCCTCGTTCGACCCCGCCTTAGACCCCAGGCCGCAGCAGCGCGCACGCGTCTCAGCCTCTGTCCGGAAGCACCTGGGAGAGGCTAGCTTCCCATTTGAGCCTGGCGCGGGAGCCTATAGGTGCCCTAGGAGGGTAGTCACAGGCGTCTGTCCTATGGGCGCTTGGGGGCGTGACAGAGCCTGCTGAAGGACCCAATGGAAGTCTGGGAGGCGGGGCCCGCCGGCGGGTGGGCGCCTATCAGGGCTCGGAGTCTTTCCCGACCTCGGGGGTTTAGTCGCCACGTGAGTTCGTAGCAGCTGCGGCAAAAAGACATCGTGACCCTCACTCATGTCGGCGATAGCGGCTGCTAGGAAGCGAGGAAAGCCGGCCTTGGGGGCCGGAGCCGGTGCAGGGGCGGGCAAGCGGCGGCGGAAGGTAAGCGTGGCGCTTCTGCGGGTGGGGGTCAGTTTCGCTGCCGGGACGCGGTCTCTCCATCCCCGGGAACCCGGCCTTCCCCCGGTACTCCTGCTGGCAGCCCAGCTCTGCTCGCGGGTCTCTCCGTGGGTCAAAGTCTGGTTTAAGACCTTGCTGTTGAGCCGAGGGTTACTTCTCAGGGCGCTCCAAGGACTGGAAGGTGCCCTTGGTCAGTGCCTGACTGATCGGAACTCTTGATAAAAAAAAGAATCATGTAATTCCCAGATCGACTCTTCTGGGGACAGGAACAAGGCCAAGAGTCGCGACAAGATGAACGAAGAGATCTCCAGCGACTCTGAGAGCGAGAGGTGAGCTTCTCTTTCACCTCGTGGAAGGGAAAACTTAGACTCACGGTATATGGATATACTCAGTAGGTAGGATCCCAAACCCAGGTTTCTGGCCCTTGACTCTCAGCTCTTTCCTTCCATTTTTGGTCCTGAGGAGTCTCTTCTCCTGGCTCTGTGGGGCCTCTGTGGGCACGTGAAGGGGGTGGGGTGCTTAAAAGGCTTTCAGATGGGAAGGACATCAGTCACACTGGGCTCTGCGGAATGGAGGCTCTCATATCCAATCCTGGTGCCTTCCTTTTGAATTGGGTTCCGAAATTCTCCTAAAATTGGGTATGTATTTGCCCAACCTGCTTACAGAAAGACTGGAGATTTCTTAATTGTCAGCTTCTGTGTGGGGATGTGTGCCTGTCCCAGAGTAAATCAACATTTTTTTGTGTGTCTATGTGCAGTTCTATGAGTTTTGACAAATGCAGATACCACCACAATAAAGATATAGGATAGTCCCATCACTACCCTTCACCCCCAATTTCTCTGTGCTCTTTTGTAGTAAGCTCCTCTGCACCCCCAGCTCATCATAACCACTGTCCCTAGAATTTCATCCTTTCCTGAATGTCATATGAATGGAATCACACGTGGCATACTTCCCTTGCATTTCTTTATGACTCTGTCTCTGATGTGTGAATGCCAAGCGATAGGTTGATTAGTGTGATTAAGCTGAATAAAAGTTCCAGCCTTGGCTGTGTAAGGGAAGGATAACACCAGTCCTGTTGGTTGAAGGCTTGCTAGGCATTGGGCCCCAAACGGTCTTGAGGGCATGGTGTGACCTTGGCTTCCCTGAGAATTTTCAAGACCCCTTCTGGGAGATCATGGGCAAGGTCATGAGAGTTCTGGGAAACACAATTGAGGTACCTGACAAGGACTGGATATCTGCACGCATGTGATCAGGGGGAGCAGGTTGCCTTGGGTTTTCTATTTCTGGGATCCCATGAGCTACCACCAGCTGCCAAGAGAAGGTCAAAGCTGGGCCATCTTGGAATGAAGCTAGTCTAGGATGTGGGGCATGGAGGGGAAAGCAGGAACTTCACCAGCACGAGGTCAAGCCAAGGTAGTTAATATTCTCTTCGTACCCTGTCCTGGGGGTAAAAGATGGTGCTGTGGCAGCAGGGATGGAGGTGGTGACAGCCCTAAACATATCTGCCTCTTGGGTCCCTTGATGGGATCTGGACTGGCTGTTCTTCATGTCTGGAACTGGTTGTCATCCTGAAATCGGCCTTTTTAGCAGATTTTACCTTCTGTTTCATGTATCCTCTGCCTTCCTTGTTTCTGCTTTACCTTGTCTGGTGAGCCCGTTGTCCATCCTTCTTCAAAGAGTGGGAAAGGACCAATCTTGTGACATCTTGCGTATCTGACGGTATCTTTACCCATCATGATGATTTAACTGGGCAGAGCATTCCAGCGGTTAGCATTTTCCTTCAGAGCTTCGTGTGTGATTCCTATGTTCTCGTGTTCTCTGTGTTGTTGTTGAGCATCTGAGGCCATTTTGATTCCTTACCCGTTGCTTTATAATCTCATTTTTCTTTGGAAGCCTGAAGAATCTTCTCTTTCCCCTCAGTTGTGAGATTTCACTGTGTTCTTTTTTGGTGTTGGTTCTGTTCTCACCTTTATGCTGGCCATTTGGTGGGTCCTTTCATTTTGGTAACTCATGTCCTCCTGTTTTTCTGCACGTGCCAACATTGGCAAGTAGGACTTTCAGAAATGGTGGGGGTGAGGGATGAAGAGGTACAGTCTGAGTGGCCAAAGGAGCAAGGTGAGCCCCCTGACACATAGCACCCTCCTGCCCACAGCCTGGCTCCCAGGAAGACTGAGGAAGAGGAGGAGGAGGAGCTGGAGGAGACTGCACAGGAGAAGAAGCTGCGCTTGGCCAAGCTGTACCTTGAGCAGCTGAGGCAGCAAGGTGAGCCCTTGGGTAGGACAGGTGAGGGTCTGCAGCTCCAGCCACCTGATGCAGGTACCCAGTGGTGTTAGGCTTGGAGGTACTGGCTGCCCTGTGGAGTGGGGGTGGGGGTTAGGCCAGGAGCTCTGGTGGACCTCTTGCGGTGGACCAATCTTTAGGGGATGGGCTCAGACAGATCTGATAAGCACAGGCAGGGGATGGACAGGAGGAGGCCTCCAGCCTTCCCTCCCCTCTGTCAGAGGTGCCTAAGCTTCCCGTAAGAACACAGCCCGAGAATCTGGGACTCAGCATTGGGGGATGGCAGAGTGGGAATGGAGGGTGTATAGTGGGATCTCAGCCTCAGTTTACATGGTCTGGCCTGTCCCGGACAGAGGAGGAGAAGGCTGAGGCCCGTGCATTTGAGGAGGACCAGGTGGCAGGGCGCCTGAAGGAAGATGTGGTGAGTGTGGAGAGAGAGTTTGGGAGGACAGGGGTGGGGGCTGGTCCTGCTCTCAGGATTCACCCCTCTCCCTTCCATGCAGCTCGAGCAGAGAGGCAGGCTGCAGAAGGCTGTGGCAAAGGAGGTAAGTGGGCAGGGCACTTTGGTGTAAGGCTGAAGGGGATGGGGTAGGGTGCTCTTCCTGGACAGGTGGGCTGAGAACCCCATGGGGGCTCAGGCTGTGGAGTTTTTTGCTCTGGCATATGGTGGTTACTCGGGCAGGCAGCTTCTGGTAAGGGTTTGGTCCTCACAGCCTCAGTTCCAGTTTTTTTTCCGGTGGGAGTGGGTGGGAAAGGTGGCCTTCATGTCAGTGACCTGGTCCCTGCCTACCCAGATCCAGGCCCCTGCCCCAGCCGATGTGCAGGTCTTGCGGGGCCACCAGCTCTCCATCACCTGCTTGGTCATCACCCCTGATGACTTGGCCATCTTTTCCGCCGCCAAGGACTGCACCATCATTAAGTGTGAGTGCCTACCTGGGTGGGGGTTTAGCCGCTAGGGGTCATCCAGGAGGGCTGCTCTGGGAGAAGGGAGTAGGCAGGGTAAACAACCTCAGTTGGGGAAGATTTGCTCCCAAAGGAGGGGCTTTCTGGGTGATAGTGGAAGCTTCTGCCCAGCACTGTTGACCACGAGCTCCCTTCCTCTAGAGAGGATTGAGCAGAGGTAGGAAGCTGCTTTAATGGGAATTGACTCCACAGGTGGGCAGTGACTGCAGGACATTTGAGGCTCTGCACAGTCCTGGGATTGAGTTCCTGGACGTCCCGGGTCCCCCTCTCTGACAGCTGAGCACTCTTTATCTACCTGTGATTTTCGCAGCAAGGACTCGCACTATCAGTCTGCAAAACACTTTCATGTCCCTTCTCTTCCCTTGGGCCTCACAGTTGGGATGTCTCCGTTTCACAGATGAGGGAGTTGAGGCCACTTGTCCAGGAACTCACAGTGGCTGGGCCAGGTCTTCTGACCTGTCCAGGACTTGTTCCATGGCCCCCTGATGCACTTTGAGGGGGGGTTGCCAGCCAGTCGGATTCCCCCATCTCCCTTCTTCTGGCGGCAGGGAGCGTCGAGAGCCGACGGAAGCTGCATGTGATCCCGCGAGCCAAGAAGGGTGCTGAGGGGCAGCCGCCCGGCCACAGCAGCCACGTCCTGTGCATGGCCGTCTCCTCTGACGGGAAGTACCTCGTAAGGAAGGGTCAGCCCCGGGACAGGCGGGAGGTCTGGGCGCCACAGCGGGTGCCTGCGGCCACTGTCCTCCTCCCCACAGGCCTCGGGTGACCGCAGCAAGCTCATCCTCATTTGGGAGGCGGCGAGCTGCCGGCACCTGTGCACCTTCACGGGACACCGGGACGCTGTTTCGGTGAGGAGCTGGGTCTCCCCTGGCAGGTGTTTTGCGAGCACCTCCTGGGTGTGCCGCCCCTGGCGCGGGCCCTGGGGAATGGGCTGCACGGGGCGGACAGTCTCATGTAGTAAGAGGAGAGGGACAGGGGAGGAGACAGGGAAGAGCTGGGGTGGCCGAGTTGTGCTTGCTCAGGGGTCGGGGTGGTGGCCTGAGGGGTCTAAGCTGGAGAGGGGGCTGCTTGCCCCAGGTCCGGACAGGGCCTCACAGGGGGTGCCCCACAGCTCTCTGGGGGAAGCCGGCTCCTTAAACCACGTGACTTGCTTTATTGGAGTCGTCCCCAGGCCTGACCTCTTTTTCCCCTGCCCTAGTCCAGGTTCCCTTTTGCTCTCTGTTCACGTTTCCTTAGGGGCTGGCGTTCCGCAGAGGCACCCACCAGCTCTACAGCACATCCTATGACCGCTCTGTGAAGGTGTGGAATGTGGCAGAGAACTCCTATGTGGAGACGCTGTGAGTGTGTGCGTGGAGAAGGGGTGTTGGTTTACATGCGTGCTCACGCGTGGCCCCCCATCCTACCTCTCCGTGTCCACCCACCCCCCACCCCCCAGTTTCGGGCACCAGGATGCCGTGGCTGCCCTGGATGCGCTGAGCCGGGAGTGCTGCGTGACAGCCGGAGGCCGCGATGGCACCGTGCGTGTGTGGAAGATTCCCGAGGAGTCCCAGCTCGTCTTCTACGGCCACCAGTGAGGCGGCGTGCCATGCGGGTGAGGGCTGTGAGGCTGGGCTGGGGTGGGGCACACCCCTCACGGCCCCTTTCTCCAGGGGCTCCATTGACTGCATCCAGCTCATCAACGAGGAGCACATGGTGTCGGGCGCGGACGACGGGTAAGAGCTCCTGCTCCTGAGCTAACATAACCCCTTTCCACAGTGAGGACACAGGCTCAGAGGGCTTGGGTGACCTTGTCCTCAGCCCACAGCTAGTGCGCACGTGACCCCCCCACCCCATGCGCGGACCCCTGCCTGCTCCCAGCCTCGCCCATGGACTGTACTTCCTGCCCACAGCTCCGTGGCCCTATGGGGCCTCTCCAAGAAGCGTCCACTTTCCGTGCAGCGTGAGGCTCACGGGCTGCGGGGGGAGCCAGGCCTAGAGCAGCCCTACTGGGTGTCGTCAGTGGCAGCCCTGCTCAACACAGATCTCGTGGCTACAGGTGGGCACCGGGCGTGGCCGGGCGGAGGGGTCGCAGCGGGTGCGGGTGGTGCCCACGGTCTCCCTGTCCCCCTTAGGCTCCCACAGCTCCTGCGTGCGCCTCTGGCAGTGCGGGGAGGGCTTCCGGACACTGGACCTTCTCTGTGACATCCCCCTGGTGAGTGGGGCTTCAGTGCTCAGCCTGTCCCTGTCACACTCCCACAGCCTCGGGCTCACGGCCACTGGGATGAGCTCTTTAAAGTCCCTTTTGCCAGGAGGGAGTCTCTCAGGGCAGGGCCAGCTGTGAATTCTGTTTATAACCCCAGCTCTAGTACAGGGCATGGCAGGAACCCTCCTTCCCATGTCCTGCCTTCCTCCTCCCTCCTCCCTGTCCTTTGTCCTGAGGCTCAAGGCATGGACAAAGGCACAGAGGGCCTGGTGCTGAGGTTGCTCCTGCAGCTTGGCGCCAGATGGAGTGCCAGGCTAGGGCACGTGGCAGTCATCACTGGGGTGGCCTGGGGGAGAGCCCAGGACCAGTTGGTGGACATCTGCTGAGAGTGCAGGATTTCGGTCAGTGGTGATGGTCATGGGGTCTCTAAGGAGACCACAGGAGCCAGGCTCTAGGCCACGTCCTCGACACACCTGACATACACTTTCGCCTTAATCCTCACTGACTTCCTTCATGGGTGGTGCCCTTCTTACCCCCGACTCGCAGATGGCCCCAAGGGTTTGTAAAGCACTGGCCCAGGTAACCAGGTGACGAGGCAGAGCAGGGGTTTACCTGTGCCTGGTAAGGCCCAGCTCCTGACTGTGATGCAGGGGGCGGTCCTGGGGACTCTGTTATCACCTCTTTCCCCTTTGTCCCTCCCTTTCAGGTGGGCTTTATCAACAGTCTCAAGTTCTCCAGTGCTGGGGATTTCCTGGTGGCCGGGGTGGGGCAGGAACACAGGTACGTGGTGCTCCTAGAGGAGTGAGGGTGGGAGGCAAGGTGGGAGTGGGGGTGGGAACCAGGTGGGGAGGGGGCAGGGCTGGGCCTCAGTTGCTCCTCTTACCCCCCTGCAGGCTTGGCCGGTGGTGGCGGATCAAAGAGGCACGGAACTCTGTTTGCATCATCCCACTCCGCAGGGCCCCTGCACCTCCGGCTGCTGGCTCCTGACACTCTCACTCCTTATTTAAATGCTTCCTTGGCTGTGTCCCACCCTTTTTGTATTAAAAGTCTCTCTTTTTGGGCCCTGTCTCCTACAACTTCTTGGGAGGAGCAGGGGCTGTGGGTTGGGGAGGGACAGCATTCTATTAGCCTCTCGCCTCTGCCCCTTTGCTGGCCCAAGGGCTTTTTTATCTTTTTCCAGGCTCTTGATGGAGACTTCAGCTGACTTCTGGTCCCTGGTCCCTGGTCCCTGGTCCCTGGTCCCTGGGTATTTTTTATGATCTCCTCAGGCCAGCCCCCCACCCACCTCCATGGGCTGGTAGAAGTCAGAAGCTGCTGATCCCTCAACCAAGAAGTTGTGGGTATCTAATTCTATGCAAGGGTGGCTCTGGGGTCTGAGAACTGAAGATGGCCAGGTGTGCAAGAGCAGACCTCCAGTGACACACTGCCCCTGAGGTGGGTCTGGAGTGGGGGGTAGAACCTGCACTGGTGGGCCTTTGCCTGGTATCAGAGCTGGGGAGAGCTTTGCCCTTGGTCCAAAGGACAGATCACGTTTCATTGTCCATAATAGCGTGACCCTGCCTGGCACATGTGGCAAACAAATGTTCACTCTTTCTGAGTCCACCTCCTGGATGGCAAAGCCAGTGAGGTGGAGAGGCAGACTGGAGGACTGAAGTGCAGTGAAGTCCCTTCCTCTCAGTGGGGAAATGAGAAGAGGTTGTTAGGGTTCTGTCCCAGCATTCCCTGTCTTTTGGGGTGGGGTGCGGGAGCGGGTGGTGGCTGTGCAGTCCCCTTGGGGAAGGAAGCCACAGCTCCCTTGCTCATGAGGCCACCCCGTCAGACTGATCTGCTCCTGTCATCATTCTCTTGGGGCCAGAGGGGTCAGGTTCAGACTGAGCACCCGGAAATCCTGAAATGGGTCAGTAGGTGTTAGAATTCACTCCCAATGACTTACTTCAAATACGGCCCAGCCACGTTGTTTTATATAGATCTCTAGAGATTATTCATTGAGCTTGATGATGGCGTAAAAATAATCCCTGGGTAACATCGAAAGCAACACTGAAATACCTGTTTGTACATTCTCAACAAGAATTAAAGTCCAAAAATGAACACCTTTGGAATGGAAACGGAATATTCTCTCACGGCTTCTGTTCTGCTCTGGTCAGCGGGACTTTCTCACTATATCTGGGTTCTTGGGCAGCAGCAGCTACGTCAGCAGGCCCAATTCCTTCAGCCTCTTCTAAACCTTTCCCTTCTCCTGCCTTGTCCAAAATCTGATTGCTCCATGAGGACATGTCTCCCACTAGCTCTCTGTTGGGTGTTCTCCATTTCTCCGTTAGCTCTTGCTGTGAAACAAACCACCCTAAAATACCGTGGCTTAACACAATTATTGCTGGTGGGACTCTAGGTCAACTGAGTGTTTCTGGTGGTCTCAGCTGAGGTCAGTCCTGCTTTTGCAGTCTGCTCTGGGGTGGAATGAGGAGTGCTTTTACCTTTGTGAGCCCTCCTGTATTTGGGGGTTGGCTGGCAGCGGCGAATCTAAGGCCTGGGATGGGACAGCTGAACTCTTCCTACAAGTGTTTCTCATCCTCCAGTGTAGCCCAGGCTTGTTCACATGGCTGGACAGAGTCCCAGGAGAGCTAGATGCAATGCACCTAGAGGTCCTGGCTTGGATCTTGTGTGTCTATTCCATTTTCCTGGCCAAAGTGAGCCACAACCTGGCTCAGATTCAAGGGAAAATCTCCACCTCTTGTTGGGAGGAACTGTCAAGTCATGTTAGAAAGAACAGACACTGGAGATGTCTCTGCCGTTATCAACTGCATCTGCCCAGTCCACAGCGCTGTCTCTCCCTCTTGCCAGAGCTGTGGTCTTGCACCTGGGCAGGCAGAGAACCTTGCTGGAGGCAACATCAGAATGGTGACCTTGGCGGGAGAGGCAGGGATAGAGCAACTAGGCTGTCCCGGCTTGGCCACGACCAGTAGAGCAGCGCAGCAGATGAGCGTCTGTCCCCTCCCCTTCCCCTACCTGAGAAAGGGCCTTGGAGAAAGGGCTGAACCCCCTGACCCCTCAGGACACTTGCTCCACCACTCTGAGGGACGCTCCCACCTGCCCTGACTCCAAAAGGGAAATGGGTCTGGGAGGTGAATGTAGCAGATTTTGATGATATTGACCATGATTAGTGAGACCTGGCTTGGAAGGGCAGGCTGGGAGGATGGCGTTCAGCCCAAAATGCGTTATTTTTGCAATCTCTAGTACCAGAGACAGCTTACTGCTGTACGTTTTTTTTTTTTTTTGACATGTAGGTCACATGTCATTATTTTCCATATATCCTGTTATTGCATGCATCCTGTTATTTCCATGTATCCTGTTATTGCAGCACTATTTGTTGAACTTCTTGTTTTGTTTGTTTGTTTTTTAGGAAGTGCATGGACTGGGAATTGAACCCAGGTCTCCCTCAGGGCAGGCGAGAATTCTACCACTGAACTACCCTTGTATTCCCCTCCCCCGCTGTATGTTTATTTATTTTTTCATTGAAGCATTATTTATAAGAGTAAAAAATTACTTTTTATAAGAAATCTGTGATATGACAATACAGGGAAATGACAGCCTATTATTAAAATTAACATAAGGACTATAAAAACAGAAAAGTTTATGCAATATCATTAAATGAAAAGGGAACAGATAAAATCTAAGATAGTGTAAACATAAATCTATATAGATTAGTATTAATATTGGAAGGTATGCTTAGAAATAAAGTTAGTGCTCTAAAATTAAAGGGTTAGGAGCAATTAAGAAATACCTTTGATAATGTTTTACAATGGACTCTAGAATATATAGTTTTTTGACTTTTTCTTTTTTGTGAAAAATAACATATATACAAAAAAGCAATAAGTTTCAAGGCACAGCATGACAATTAGTTGTAGAACAGATTTCAGAGTTTGATGTGGGTTACAATTCCACAATTTAGGTTTTTACTTCTAGCTGCTCTAAGATACCGGAGACTCAAAGAAATAACAATTTAATGATTCAGCAATTATATTTATGTTTTTATATATGCTTTATAACGTATGTAAAGCCATGCAATTCTGAGGTGGTGACTTCAGCCCATCCAGGTGTGGGACCCTGGCCTGGTCAATCCCAATGTCAAACTTCCAAAGCCATGGTGATTATCTCAGGCGTGGGCACGTGAATTTAGTTAGTCCAGTTGGGCCCAATTTGGGGACTTTGGTTCAGAACAATGGTGGCCGTTGTCCGCCTCGGGGGCTGTGGGAAGGGCTCATCTGGGAATAGAGCCAACAGAGAGTGGCAGACGGCACGGGGAAGAAGCAGCCAGGGCAATATTGCTTGAGCCTCTGGATTTCTCTGGGCCCGTGCTGGCCAGTTTCCCCTTTAAAGCCAGTTTGAGTTTCTATCACCTGCCGTTGAGTGGTTCTTGATTAATAACAGGCTAACATAAATATGGATACACACTTTGAAGGTTACATCAGGACACAAGGAAAAAAGGGAAAGGAGCTGGCCTGGGCACACATTTGGGGTATCCCCAGACCCTTAATAAGCCACATGATATGCTAGTGCAAGAGCATCCATCCACGACCACACATAAAGCTGCAGCTCTGAGGTCCTGTGAGAACCACGGCCTGTCCCTGGAGGTGGCCTGTCACCAGTGGGGCAAACTTGGGCTTCCTTTCTGCCCTTGCCTCACTCACCCAGGGCTAGGGGCAGCTCCAGGAAGAAGTGAGGGTGGAGGCTTTTGGGGAAAGCCACTACTCAGTCCTGGGGGTGCTGGGGCCCAGCCTGGACTCTTCCTCCAAGTTCTACCTCCCAGTGCCCCTGATGGAGCAGTGAGGGGAGAGCGAGTGACGGCTGGGCTCAGGGAGGGGTTGGCTGCCAGCTCTTCTCCAAGTCCTTGCTCCCTGCCTCCCCTTCTAATCCACCACGACTCCTTCCCATTTCTCTCTGTCCCTGGCTTCGTCCTTACCTCCTTTCTTCACCAACCCCTGACCCTTGCCTCGGTGGCTGGGTGCTGCGCAGCTCTTGGTGCTGAACCCCAGTCTTCCTCACCGAAGGGTTTCCTCAATCCAACCCCAGTTACTTCCCCTTTCCTCCCACCCCCTACTGGGCCACTGGGTGCAGGGGGAGAGCAGTGACAGGACCTGCCCCAGGGAGTGGAGGGAAGGGTTGGGGGCTCTGAGTGTTTGGGTCTCCTAGAGAAACTATCTGGCCAGGTTTACCTTATAATATCCCGTTCACTCACTCACTCACTCACTCACTCACTCACTCACTCACTCATTCACTCACTCACTCACTCACTCACTCACTCATTCACTCACTCACTCATTCACTCACTCACTCACTCACTCACTCACTCATTCACTCACTCACTCATTCACTCACTCACTCACTCATTCACTCACTCACTCACTCACTCACTCACTCACTGAGGATTTATATCGTACCTGCTGTTTGCTTGCATTATTTAGCATCTGGGCATACCCATAAATGTCTGGATTCTGTGCTTCAGGGGCTGGGGGAGGGAAGAGGCAGCCAGCAAACAGGTGAACGTATACATCAGATGAGGACCACAGTGGAAATCTATGAAAGGACCCACGGTATTTCCCAGGATGTGGCATCCACCAAGTTAACCCCTGGGGTCCTGCTGGGACAGCAGTTGTGCCAGGGTCTGCATTAGAGAGTCACATACCTGGGGTGGGGGTGGGGCTGCTGCAGAAGAAATGACCGAGGCAAGGGCTGCCCTGGAGGGACACAGCGCATCCCCAGGAGACCCGCTTTCCTTCCTCTGCAGGCTGGGGAGCTGGGGGTATATTCAGATCCCTCCTTTCTGCTTTCTTCTCCACCCCGTTCTGAAGGGGATAGGGGAAATTCTGGGAGAAGGGCTGGAGAATGGGGAAAGACCCAGAATGCTGGCACTTCTGCCTGGGGCCCCCGCGGTGACAGTGAGGGGCCCTTGTGTCTTGAGCTCCCTCGCCGAGCTCCGGTAGGCTCCGACCCTCACCCAGCTCTTATTGGCATGTGGCATCTCTCTTTATCCCTGGTAACTCTGAAGTTTAGCTTGTCTGATTTTTCTGATATTAATAAGCCATCCCAGCTTTATTTTGGTTAGTGTTTGCATGGCATAACATTTCATATTCCTTTTACTTTTTTCCCTCGAATTCTATATAAATGAGATAATACATGCAAATACTCCTTTTTGTTTGGCTTCTTTCATGCAGCAAATTTATTTTGAGATTCACTCATGCTGTCCCATGTATCAAGAATGTATTTCCTATTGTTGCAGGAAAGTATTCCATAAATGGCTATTGTTTTAAGCTACTAAGTGTCAGGGTAATTTTTTACACAGCAATAGATAATACATGGGTATTGAGAAGCAGTTTTGGGGACAGCAGTAGTTTCCTGGTCCCTGACTCTCAGCCAAATTAATATGTTCTTTTAAAAAACAAGTTCATTAAGATAAAATTGACATGTAATAAAATATATGTATTTAAAGTGTACAAATTTATATATATCTCCAAGAAATCATCACCATAATCAATGCACATTCATCAGCCCAAACTGTTTCCTCTTGTCCCTTGGGAATCCCTTCCTCTCACTCCTGAGTCTCTCACCCCCATCTGCAAGCAATCACTGTCGCAGTATAGTTAGGTTAATGTCAATTAATGGTATTACGCTTTTTGTTTATCCATTCATATTTGTGCTGTTTTCAGGCTTTGGCTCTTACAGATAAAGCTGCTGTGAACATTGGTGTACAGGTCTTTATGTGGAAGTACGCTTTCGTTTCTCTTAGGTAAAAACTTAGGACTGAAATAGCGGGTTCATATGGTAGGGGTGTGACATGTTTTAAGCAACAACCAAACTGTTTTCCAAAGTGGTTGCACCAGTTTTTGTTCTCAGGAGTAGTATGTAAGAGTGAGTTGGTGCACATCCTCACAACACTTGCCATGGTGAATCTTTTTAATTTTAGGTATTTCAGCAGGTGCGTTGGAATATCTCATTGCTGTTTTAATCCGCGTTTCCCTATTGATTTTGAGCATCTTCATACATGGATCTCATATCTATATATCTTCTTTCCTTCCTGCACAGTTGCCTGGAAATTCTCTAGGCAGTAAGCTGTAGCAACATAGGGTTCACCTTGTTTCATTTCTTTTTTTAAAATTTATTAATTAAAAAAATTAACAACAAAAAAACATTAACATATGATCATTCCATTCTACATATATAATCAGTAATTCTTGATATCATCACATAGTTGCATATTCATCATTTCTTAGAACATTTGCCTCAATTCAGAAAAAGAAATAAAAAGACAAAAGAAAAAGAAATAAAACGGAAACAAAAAAAAAAGATTATACATACCATACCCTTTACCCCTCACTTTCATTGATCACTAGCATTTCAAACTAGATTTATTTTAACATTTGTTCCCCCTATTATTTATTTTTATTCCATATGTTCTACTCGTCTGTGGACAAGGTAGATAAAAGGAGCATTGACACAAGGTTTTCACAATCACACAGTCACATTTGTTTCATTTCTTTTGGGTAAACACCTAGGAGTGAATTGCTGGGGCATAGGTAGGTGTAATTGTATGTTGAATTTTATAAGAAACAGTGAAACTAATTTCTAAATTGGTTGTACCATAGGAAGTATGTGAGTGTTTCATTTGCTCTACATCCTTGCCAACATTTGCTATTCTTAGTTTTTTTGTTTTTATTTTAGCCATTCTAATGTATATGTAATGGCATCCCATTGTGGTTTAAATTTTGCCTTTCCCTGAGGTTGAGCAGCTTTTCATGTGTTTTAGGAAGTATCAGTTTAAAATTTTTTGTCTGTTTTTATTGGTTGCTTATCTTTTTATTATTGAGCTGTAGAACTTCTTTATATTCTGGATATGAGTCCTTTGTCAGATATATGTATTGTAAATACTTTCTCCCAGTGTGTGGCTTTTATTTTACTTTTTGTATTTGTTTATTTTTCTTTTATTATTCCTTTATTAGTTTGTGGCTTTTTAAAGTGGTGCATTTTTTTTAACTTTTTTATTGTATAGTGTAACATATATACAAAGCAAATAAATAGAAAAGCAATAGTTTTCAAAGCACTCTTCAACAAGTAGTTATGGGACAGATCCCAGAGTTTGTCATGGGCTACTATACGAGCCTCTCAGATTTTTTTTCTTCTAGCTGCTCCAGAACATAAGAGGCTAGAAGGCTTAAATATATATATTTTTATCATCACAATCTACTTTTTTTTCTTCTTTTTTTTGTGAAAAATAACATATATACAAAAAAGCAATAAATTTCAAAGCACTGCACCACAATTAGTTGTAGAACTTATTTCAGAGTTTGACATAGGTTACAATTCCACGATTTTAGGTTTTAACTTCTAGCTGCTCTAAGATACTGGAGACTAAAAGAGATATCAGTTTAATGATTCAGCATTCATATTCATTTGTTAAGTCCTATCTTCACTGTATAACATCACCATCACCTTTGATCTTTCCATCCCTTTCTTTAGGGGTGTTTGGACTATGGCCATTCTAAATTTTTGCTATTGGAAGGGTCTGTCACTAATATGGGGTAGGGAGATGGAACTATCTGATGTTCTGGAGAGGCTGGGCTAGGTTTCAGGACTTATCTGGACCTGGGACCCATCTGGAGGTTGTAGGTTTCTGGAAAGTTACTCTAGTGCCTGGAACCCTTGTAGAATCTTACAGATTGCCCTAGGTGTTCTTTAGGATTGGCTGGAATGGTCCTGGTTAGGGGTTGGCAGGTTATGATAGGGAGCAAGGTCTACCTGAAGCTTGTGTAAGAGCAACCTCCAGAGTAGCCTCTCGACTCCATTTGAACTCTCTCTGCCACTGATACTCTATTAATTACACTTCTTTCCCCCCTTTTGGTCAGGATGGAGTTGTTGATCCCATGGTGCCTGGGCTGGATTCACCCCTGGGAGTCATCTCCCACGTCACCAGGAAGACTTTCATCTCTGGATGTCATGTCCCACGTAGGGGGAAAGTGATGCATTTTGATGAACAGAAAATTTTAATTTTTGACAAAATTTTAGTTTTGACAGAATCCAATTTATCAATTTTTATAGTTAATGCTGTGTCCTGTCTAACAAATCTATTTCAACTCCAAGGTCAAAAAGTTATTCTCATAGGTTTTCTTTAAGAAGCTTTATAATTTTAATTTTTGTGTTTAGGTCTGTGATTCATCTTACATTAATTTAATTTTTTTGTCTATGATGTTAGAGAGGAGTCAAGATTCTGTTTTTTTAATTGAAAAATGCATTTCCTTTCTGTACTGAATTATTTTGGTACAGTTAAAAAATCAATAGACTGTGTAAGTGTGAGTCTATTTCTGGGCTTCTAGACAGTTTCATTGATCTGTTTGCCTCTTCTCACACTAAAATCAGTGTCCTGATTTCTGTAATTTTTTTTTTTTTTTACATGGGCAGGCACTGAGAATCGAACCCGGGTCCTCCGGCTTGGCAGGCAAGCATTCTTACCTGCTGAGCCACTGTGGCCCACCCTGATTTCTGTAATTTTATAGTAAGCCTTGAAGTAAGAGCATGTAAGTAATCAACTTTGCTTCTGTTTCAAGAAAATTTGATTATTCTAGGTCCTTTGCATTTCCATATAATTTATTTTGAATTATGACAGAAATCTTTATTAACATGTATTCTTCAGTGACGTGTGAGCATACATACAATATGCACACATACATATGTACACTCTGACACACCTCACAGATCACCACCATCAGTTTATCCAATGAATTAAAACTAAAATGGGGGGGGGAGAATTATGGGGGTGGGACTAAGAACAAAATTTCTATGTTTTATCTGGTAAGAAATGACATATTTCTCAGAATTTTCCTTGGAAAAACCTGGGACCAGAGTCTCTTTGAAATAAAATGCATACCTCCTTCTCTTAAAAAAGAGACTCCAATTAATGCAGTTACAGTAAGCTTCTCAGAACAGGAGCATTCAATCCACTTGATTCTTGGCTGCTGCATCTTCTAGCTTCAAGACAAGCTGCCTCTCAGTTGGGGAAGAGAGGCTCGTATGGGCTTGGGTTCTGTGCATCTTGGGCTTGGGGGGTGGGGACGCAGAGGGGGTGCTGGGGGAGTCACACCTCATCTGAGGGGTCTGGCACACCATCTGACTGCCCATCAGAGCTCTTCAGATGATCTCAGGCTGGGCCAGGCTAATGTCCCAAGGTTTCCTGGCCAGGCTGTCCTTCTGTTCATGGCTGGTATTTGCAGGGGGGTCCTGTCACGGCTGCCGTCACCACCACCTCCTTTACCTTCCTCATCCTCTGCCATCTGAGCATGAACATGGTCATGGTGAGTCCCTGCTGCTTCCACCCACCAGCTGATAGTGGCTTGGTCTGGCTTTAGTGTCCACTGAATTTCCATACAATTCCTTGCTCTGTCCTGAGGGATGTAGGAACTGATTATGGAACTGGCCATCACATGGGCTTCCATTGTTACTAACCATAACAAGAACAGTTGTGTCCTTTGGGACATCGGCTTGGACTTTTTTTTTTTTTAAACAAAAATAAAGACTGAGATGGTAGAATCTAGGAATGCCTAGAGTGTATAATGATAGTGACTAAATGTACAAATTTTAAAAATGTTTTTGCATGAGGAAGAACAAAGGAATGTCATTACTGCAGGGTGCTGAAAATAGATGGTAATTAATATTTTAAAATTTCAACTTATGTGTGAGACTAAAGCAAAAAATTTTTATTTGGTACAAAATTTATATTTTGACTAGAGCATTTCCTAATATAACTTATGTAGATAGCTTAACTGAACACCATAAGTACATGGAACCTTGAGTAGGACATGAGATTTTGTTGGTTTGTCCAGAGTGATGCCCCGATGAATCCCAGAGTGATTTGATCAGTGAACAAAAAAGTATTTGCAAAGTCCCCTTCAGGGAATGGTGAGAATGGGGGAAAATTCAACCTCCCCAAGTTGAATTCTTGATATTCTCACAAGCAGTGTGGCCAACCAAAGCTATAGGCTGAGCCCCCAGTCTTGGGGTTTGTTCATATGAAACTTAACCCCATAAAGAATAGGTCAAGCCTACTTAAAATTAGGCCTAAGAGTCACCCCCAAGAGAAGATGTTTTGTTAATCAGATTTGGCCTTTCTCTCCAGCCAACACAAC
Source organism: Tamandua tetradactyla (assembly GCF_023851605.1). NCBI lineage: Eukaryota > Metazoa > Chordata > Mammalia > Pilosa > Myrmecophagidae > Tamandua > Tamandua tetradactyla. The sequence goes on from NC_135341.1 coordinate 33,954,621, forward strand.
ATGCAAACTCACCACTTTCCCCCTGTGTACGTGGGACATGACTCCCAGGGGTGTGGACCTTCCTGGCAATGTGGGACAGAAATTCTAGAATGAGTTGAGACTCAGCATTAAGGGATTGAGTAAACGTTCTTGACCAAAAGGGGGAAGAGTGAAATGAGACAAAGTGTCAATGGCTGAGAGATTCCAAACAGAGTAGAGAAGTTATCCTGGAGGTTATTCTTACGCATTAAGTAGATATCACCTCGTTATTCAAGATGTAATGGAGAGGCTGGAGGGAACTGCCTGAAAATGAAGAGCTGTGTTCCAGTAGCCATGTTACTTGATGATGATTGAACAATGATATAACTTTCACAATGTGACTCTGTGATTGTGAAAACCTTGTGTCTGATGCTCCTTTTATCTACCTTGTCAACAGATGAGTAGAACATATGGAATAAAAATAAATAATAGGGGGACAAATATAAAAAAAATCAAATGGCTTTAATAACACTAAGGCCTGGAGAATTTTGGGGGGGAGAGAGTGGTAGGTGGACTGTTAGTATGGAAAGATATGCTAGAACACCAATTTACAGTTAACTTAAACTTTATTAAAATAATTAGGTTGAACCATATGAATTCGAGTTTTTTGTAGGTAAAACAAGGTTCACCAGCCCTGACCTGCAAACATGGCATTCCAGTATGGCTCAACCTAGTGTTAGCAGGAAAACTTTTAGATTTACAAGTCTGCACAATGTATACCAACACATCTCAAAGAAATTGAGATGGCAAGAACAATTAACAAAAAGCTAAGAAAGGGCGGGTCACAGTGGCTCAGTGGCAGAGTTCCCGCCTGCCAGGCTGGAAACCCGGGTTTGATTCCGGGTGCCTGCCTGTGCAAAAAAAAGCGAAGACAAATACTCAACCTATAAGCCTTATTATATTCTTAAGTCAAGTCACATTTGAATTTTTAGGATAACCATTTCAGTATGTCTTTTCAATACAAACTAAAATGACTTTCATTTCCAAATCTCTTGAGAAAGCAAAATTAAAGCAATGCAAACCAGAATGTCAAATAAATATAATTAGCAAACCAAGGTGTTACATACATTAACCCATTTATTTTAGGCCAGAGGTGTTTCAAATTGTGGAACTTCTACTGGTCTTTCAATTCCTTCAGTCTCCTGACAGCAGACTTGACTGTGACCGCAGAGGTGGTGATGTAAGTCCAGGCACCACCAGCTACTGTTTTCACTGTGGGAAACACAGTGCCAGATCCCCACAGCTCCTCTCTTCATTTCGGTTCTGCCACAGAGGGAGCAAGTATACTTGGCGTGCTGCCTGAGGTCAATTTTCTTCACCATTTTCCTGAGGGAGGCACCAAAACGGGTCCCACATTTACTGATGATTCCAACCTCCTTGGTGCGTTTCGCCATGTTGTGGCAACCTAACTCCGCACCCAGAGAGCTGGCTTGGACTTCTAACCTGTAGTTTTTTTCCCCTTGCCCCTGGACAGAATGCCCCACTCAATATTCCTGAAAGGGCTGCAAAGTGGAGTGTTTTGCTGTAGGGACCTGCATGCAAGGAGTCCATCCGGTGGACTCCACTGGTGCTGAATACATGTGTCAGGCCTTCGGCGCTGCTTTCCCCCAGCTGGGATTCTTGACAGCTGGCTAGGTATCTGCCCCTGTGATTGGACCATCATCTTCATCAAATTCAATTTTCACCCCCTTTCCATTGGCTGTGCTAACTCCACAGCCTCCTCCAGGACAGAGGGAAGTGGGCACTACCCCGTAGATGTATGCCAGCTAAACAGGCATGCCAGGACAAACACCAACTACAGCAATAACTGGGGTGTCATGCCCGACAAAGTCATTCCACCTGCAATGGCCAAATTCCTCTTGTTTTTGGAGGTTTTTTACCTCCCCTCACGCCTGCTAAGGATCTTCCTGCCAATTCAAACAGGAGTGCCAATGACCATGGCAGGAAAAGGGCTGCCAGCCATGAAGGAAAGCCCCCATTGGAGCACCAGTCAATGTACCCAGCAGGCAAAGAATTTTCTTCTTAGCGCTCCTGGGCTTCTTGCCCCAGAAGGTGCAGCTAGCAGGCTGAGGTAAGTCAAATCTGAGACAACTTTTAGAAAAACCAACAAAATCCACAGCCCCATTCTGCACAGGTTATGTGATTACAGCTTCCCTCATTCATCTTAGTGCTGCATCATGCATAGGCTTGATGTCATCTGGTCCAGATTCTTACCCGTGTCTAAGACCTGAAGGGTACCTGGTCCCTTACCTGCCAACTCTGGGCCCCTGCTGAGTGGCCATATTGCAGGTCTGTTTCCATGCCAGGTCTGCTTCCATGTCAGGTCTGCGTCCATGCCAGGTCTGCTTGCGGGGGTCGCAGAACTCTGTCTGCCTTTCCTCCATCAGGTCAGCCTTGGACAGCTGGCACAGTCACAAGCAGTGACAGTGTAAACACAGGCCGGGCCGCCCAGTGGCATCCGGGTCACACGCTAGGTGTCGGCGCCGAGGGAACTGGTCTTCCAGTTCCAGTTTGCGCGGGATGGGTGAGCAGCGGGCGGGGGAGTGCAGGTGGAACTCCTTGCTGCACTTGGGGTGGGCGATGGGCGACGGCTAGGGCTGGCCTCCAGGGGCAGGTAGAGACAGAGGCGCTCCCGGCACGGAGGCGCGGGCCGGTGATGCGCGGCGGGGCCCTCCCGGGTGGCCGCCAGCCCAGGCACTGCGCACGCTCCATCCCCTCCGGCCCAGGGTGCCGGAGGACCGCGGCAGGTCGGCCTGCGGCTTGGAATGCAGAAGAAGCTGTGCAAAGTGAGGCTCGGCGCCCGAATGGGCAGCGGCACTTCCGGTCTCTCGCGTCCTTCTTGGAGCCCGGTGGCCAGCAGGTGCCGTAAAGCCCAGCGCTGCCAGAGCTCGTCAGCGGCGCTCCTTAAAACAGACGAAATGAGGCAGTTCTCACTTTTCTCATCCCGATGGTTTAGGGAGGTGGATTTCTGCGTCTGAGCAGGCTCCTTCAGGCTGGGAAGGGGTAGGCTGTTCGTCTCCAGGCCATATGATTTTAAATTCAGATTGCCATTAAAAAAAAAGGAAAGCCTGCTGGAATCTTAATTGGTCTTACAGTAAATCTAAAAGATAAGTTTGGGGTGAATTGCTATCTTAATAATAATGAGTCTTCCAGATCATTAATAAGGTATTTATTTAGGTCTTTAGTTTTGCTCAGTAACATTTTCAGATCTTGGTGTAGAGGTATTGCACAGGTTTTGTTTACGTTATACCAAGACATTTTGCTCTTCCTGTGATTATATATATTTTTAAACTTTCTTTTTCCAACCATTTATTTTTTGTATAGAAATATATTTGATTTTTTGTACATTGCCCTTGTATCTTACAGTCTTGCTAAATTCCCTTATTCTAGTAGTTTTTTTCTTTGTGTAGACTTTTTTGGAAATTTTTATGTGTATAAAAGTGTTGTCTGTGAATAACATAGTTTTATTTCTTTAAAATATATTAGGGATTTTATTTCAAATTTTTGCTTTTTTGAACTGGCTAGGACTGTTAGTACTTTCTTAAACAGAAGTGGTGAGAGCAGACCTTTTTGCTTTATTTCTGTATCTTTATTTTTGAAGGATATTTTCTCTGATTATAGAACTCTAGATTGACTTTCATTTTTTCTATCAGCAATTTTGTTTTGTAAATTTTAAATTTTATTTTATTATTTAAAAAATTTTTATTGATACAATAATATACAAACACATACTTTTTTTGTATTTTAAACATCTTTTTACTATGAAAATTTCCAAACACTTACAAAAGTAGAGTACTGAGAACAGCCAATAATGAAATCACATCATGCTACTTTACCAATCACCATTTGCCATACTGATTTCACCTCTTCCCTTTATTTTTTAATTTTTTAACTTTTTTATTAATTAAAAAAATTAACAAACAAAACATTAAGATATCATTCCATTCTACATATATAATCAGTAATTCTTAATATCATCACATAGTTGTATATTCATCATTTCTTAGAACATTTGCATCGATTTAGAAAAAGAAATAAAAAGACAATAGAAAAAGAAATAAAACAATAACAGAGAAAAAAAAGATTATACATACCATACCCCTTACCCCTCACTTTCATTTACCACTAGCATTTCAAACTAAATTTATTTTAACGTTTGTTCCTTCTATTATTTATTTTTATTCCATATGTTCTACTCTTCTGTTGATATAGTAGCTACAAGGAGCATCAAACACAAGGTTTTCACATTCACAGAGTTTCATTGTGAAAGCTATATCATTGTTCAATCATCATCAAGAAACATGGCTACTGGAACATAGCTCTACATTTTCAGGCAGTTCCCTCCAGCCTCTCCACTACATCTTGAACAACAAGGTGATATCTATTTAATGCATAAGAATAACCTCCAGAATAACCTCTTGACTCTGGAATCTCTCAGCCATTGACACTTAGTTTCATTTCACTCTTTCCCCTTTGATCGAGAAGGTTCTCTCAATCCCTTGATGTTAATTCTCAGCTCATTCTAGGGTTTTTCTCAGTCCCTTCATGCTGAGTCTCAGCTCATTCCAGGATCTCTGTCCCACGTTGCCAGGAAGGTCCACAGCCCTGGGAGTCATGTCCCACGCAGAGAGGGGGAGGGTGGTGAGACTGCTCGTCATGTTGGCTGGAGAGAGAGGCCACATCTGAGCAACAAAAGAGGCTCTCTTGGGGGTGACTCCTAGGCCTAAATTTTAAGTAGACTTGACTTATCTTTTCTGGGGTTGAGTTTCATGTGAACAAACCCCAAGACTGGGGGCTCAGCCTATAGCTTTGGTTGTCCTCACTGTAGACTTGACCTATCCTTTGTGGGGTTAAGTTTCATATGAACAAACCCCAAGACTTGGGGCCAAGCCTCGCTTTGGTTGTCCACACTGCTTGTGAGAATATCAAGAATTCAACTTCGGGAAGTTGAATATCTCCTCACTCTCACCATTCCCCAAAGGGGGCTTGCAAATACTTTTCCACTCACTGATCAAATCACTCTGGGATTCATCGGGGCATCACTCCGGACAAACCAACAAAATCTCATGTCCTACCTGAGATTCCAAGTACTTATGACATGCAATCAAATTGTAACAAACATTTTTTGCTTTAGTCTCACACATAAGGTGACATTTTAAAGTATTAATTATCATCTATTTTCAGCACCCTGCAATAATGACATTCCTTTGTTCTTCCTCATGAAAAAACATTTTAAAAATTTGTACATTGTACATTTCACTATCATTATACACTCTAGGCATTCCTAGATTATACCATCTCGATCTTTACCATCTATCTTTCTTTCTGATTTCATTTATATCCCCAGCCCTCCTCCCTCTATCATTCTCACATGCAGCTTCATTCAGTGTTTTAACATAATTACATTACAGTTACCAAGGAAATATTCCAAGTTTATTCACTAATATCAGTTCATATCAGTGAGACCATACAGTATTTGTCCTTTTGTTTCTGGCTAATCACACTCAGCATAATGTCCTTAAGGTCCATTCATGTTGTTACATACTTCATAACTTTATTCTGTCTTACAGCTGCATATTATTCCATCTTATGTAAATGTCACAGTTTGTTTAGTCAACTGTCTGTTGATGGACATTTTGGCGGCTTCCATCTCTTGGTAATTGTTAATAATGCTGCTATAAACATTGGTGTGTAAATGTCCATTTGTGTCCTTGGCCTCGTGTCCTTTGAGTAGAGACAGCATATAGATGGGTCCTGTTTTTTAATCCATTCTGCCAGACTATGTCTTTTGATTGGAGAGTTTAATCCATTAACATTCAGTGTTATTACTGCATGGGTAGTACTTTCTTCTACTATTTTGCCTTCTGGATTTTATATGTCATATCTAATTTTCCTTCTTTTTAGCTTTACTTATAATCTTCCTTTCTACACTCTTCTCCACACCTCTCTCTTCTGTCTTCGTATCTGTGTCTAGTGTTCCCTTTAGTATTTCTTGCAGAGCTGGTCTCTTGGTCACAAATTCTCTCAGTGATTATTTGTCTGAAAATGTTTTAATTTCTCCTTCATTTTTGAAGGACAATTTTGCTGGATATAGAATTCTTGGTTGGCAGTTTTTCTCTTTTAATAATTTAAATATATTATCCCACTGTCTTCTTGCCTCCATGGTTTCTGCTGAGAGATCTGCGCATAGTCTTATTGGGCTTCCCTTGCTGCTTTCAAGATCCTTTCTTTCTCTTTGACCTCTGACATTCTGATTATTAAATGTCTTGGAGTATGTCTATTTGGATCTATTCTCTTTGGGGTACGCTGCACTTCTTGGATCTGTAATTTTAAGTCTTTCATAAGAGTTGGGAAATTTTCAGTGATAATTTCCCCCATTAGTTTTTCTCCTCCTTTTCCCTTCTCTTCTCCTTCTGGGACACCCACAACACGTATATTCATGCGCTTCATATTGTCTTTCAATTCCCTGAATCCCTGCTCATATAGTCACATGCGTCGGTTTTCCCTGAGGGTGAGACCCAGCAGGTTGAAAGACTTTCCTGTGAAGTCTCTGGACTCTGTTTTTCTTATCCTGCCCTGTGTGTGGTGCTTGTCTGACTGCAGGTCCCACCAGGATATGATGCAGTACCTTTAACTTTGGCAGACTCTCCCTGGTGGGGCATGGTGGAGACAGAGGAGAGGTTGTAGGCTGGTTTTAATGGCTTCAAAATACCAAGCCCTGGTGTCTGAATTCCTTGATGGAGGGATTCCACCTGGATGGGGCTTCACCCCTCCCCTGGGGAAGGCACAGGCTCCAGACAAGCCCCCAAAAGAGCTCACTTCTACCTATGCCTGGGGGAGTTGCAGCCTGAGAAGTCTTGCCGCTTTAATCCAAAGGCTGTCAAGCCTTTGTAGATACACAGCCACAAAAACCTCTGTTTTCTTCTTTTTTCCCCCCCTTTTTCTGTCAGTCCTGCCCCCTTGGCGCCGGTGCAAAAATGAGCAACCTCCGCTTTGATCAAGTTCACCTAAGCTGGGGGCCTATTTTTAGTAGTCAGAATTTGTTAATTAGTTCCGCAATTGGTGTTTGATTGTGCCCAGTCCCTGCTGCTGGTCAAGTCCTTTCCTTTCCCCTCTGGGAAAGCGGCCTGTGGGGGAGGGGTGCTGGCTGCCGCAGCTTTGGGAACTCACAGTTCTGGGGGGTGCTCGCAGCCGGTCCAGCTGGTCCAGACTGGGGTACGCTGTGAGTCCGGTCACTATCATGGCTCCGGGAGCTGTTCTGTACTGTTTCTGGTTATTTAGTAGTTGTTCTGGAGGACGAACTAAATCACGCACGTTGTTAAGCCGCCATCTTGACCCGGAACAACACATGCATCCTTAACATACAAACATTCCATACTTGGTGCACAGTCAGTGGCTCACAATATCGTCACGTAATTGTATATTCATCACCATGATCATGTTTTAGAACATTCTATAAGCAATATTTTTAAGAACATTTTCTGGCACAACCATTTAATCAGCAACGAATCTTTCATTGGTGAGTTTGGTCCATTAATGTTCGAAGATATTAATGTAAAAGCAGTTCTTGAATCTAACATCTTATCCTGCAGTTTTTATTTGTAGGATCTATTTATTCTTTCCTTTTTAATACACATAAAACTTTATTGTACAAAAGTAAGGCCTTTGCATTCCACAGCTCACTAAAGCTAAAGAAAGACTGGATAATTTTTAAGTCCTTCACAAACATTTTGCTTTCACTATGTCCTGTCCTCAGCTATTAAAAAATGGCCTGACCAAAATGTTATCAAAACAAACACTATAAATAACACTAAGTCCTTTACAGAAGACTGCCCTAAATATTATTTCCTGGCATACGTGATGTTTATGGTATGTGATGGTGTGATCTTAAATCCTTGTAATGCAACCCTGAGAGCATGTCTTCCAGGAACCAAAGAGACTTCCTTAAAACCAGGGAACTGATTAAACAGCATGGATAACATCACCTTGTTAGTCTCTTTTGGTAAGTTATTAAGGAATAAAATATAGTTTGGAGGACAACCAGGAACCTGAGGATTTAGTGGTGCATTTCCTTGGATGTTAGTTGAATTTGGTGTTCCCAGACCAGGCTTTTTGTTTGCAATTGTTGCAGTCTGTTCCACAGTTTTGGCTTTTTTCTTTTCTTTGTTAGCAAAAGTGCCACACATTTTAGATATTGTTGAACTGTTTTTGCATACTGGATTCATTTTAGTTCACCATAAAGTAGAAATCCTTGTAACTGTCTCAAGACATTTGTGGATGAGTCCAGTTCCTTAAATGTAATGAAGGCCTGCCTCCTCATCTTCACAGTCTTTAAAGCTACAATGTCTGCTACATGCATAAAGTGAGAAAACAGGGCATATAGGGATCTCTGCAATTCTTTTTTAATTTTGTCATTCATATTGTTGATATAAATTGTATGATTGGTTCTGATACCCATATTTTCATTTAAATTGTCCAAATAATCTGAGGCCTGCAGTGTCTCTATTTATTCTTTTCTCTCTTCTGTTTTTAACCTTTGAATTACCCTCACCAGTATTCTCCAGTTCTGTGCCCTCCTCCAGACCTCCCTCTCCTGTCTTTTTTCTTCAGCTGACAGGACTTCTTTTAGTATATCTTGTAGGGCATGTCTCTTGTTGACAAGTTCGCTCAATTTTTCTTTGTCTTTGAAGATTTTAATCTCTCCCTCAATTTTGAAGGACAACTTGGCTGGATACAGAATTTTTTTTTATTAATTAAAAAAAATTAACAACAAACAAAACAATAAGATATCATTTCATTCTACATATATAATCAGTAATTCTTAATATCATCACATAGTTGCATATTCATTATTTCTTAGTACATTTGCATCGATTTAGACTTACTCCCTATCTGCATAGTATTTTTTTTTTCTTTCTCTCTCTCTCTCTTTCTATTCTGTGGGCTCCAGTCTGAGCTCATTCCCAGTATATCTTAGGGTGTCACCTCTGGTTTCAGGGCTTACTATTGCTGAGGTGTTTTTGTTTTTATTTTGGGGAGTTTTGTGGGGTGCAAATGGGCTGGGAGTCAAGCCTAGTTCTCCCATGAGGTAGGTGGCCATTTTGCCACTAAACTTCACCCATGCATCCCTGCCTAGCTTTTAATAGACTCTCAAATAGAATTGCATTCTCTACATGAGATCTGGGCCTTAGTTCAGTGGGAAATTACTGATAAACCAAGTATAAAAGGGGACCTTCAATGCAAATCCAAGTAAATACAAAACTATAGATGAGTGAATGAAACCAACTTGCAAAATATCCTCATTAAGATAATCAAATGCCCCAAACACAACAGAAAATCACAAAGCACATGAAGATCCAGGCAGAAATGGACCAGCTAAATTGCCAAATCAAAACACCAGAGGAGACACAGACTATTGAACTACTCAAGGATATTTATAAAGAAATAAAAGATATCAAGAAGGCAACAGAGGAACATAAAGAAGAATTTGAAAGATTAAATAAAAAAATAGCAGATCTCATAGAGATCTCATATACTAGAGACACATGATAGCAGACTCAAAGCAAAAGGAACAATAAATGAGCTAGAAGACAGAACAATTGAACTAGAGCACACAAAAGACCAAAAGACAAGAAAGATGGAAAAAATTGAAGTGGATCTTAGGGAAATGATGGATAACAAGAGGCCCACAAATATAAGAATCTTTGATGTCCAAGAAGGAGAAGAGAAGAGTAAAAGGCTGAGAAAGTTAGTTGAAGATGTAATTGGAGAAACCTTCTCAACCTTCTAAAAGACATAAATATGCAAATCAAAGAGGCCCAATGAACCCCAAATAGAATAAATCCAAATAGGCCTACTCCAAGGCACATACTAATCAGACTGTCAAATGTTGAAGAAAAGCAGAAAGTTCTAAAAATAGTAAGAGAAAAATGATCCACTATATACAAGGGAAACCACAAAATACTGAGTTCAGACTATTCAACAGGCACCATGGAGGCAATAAGGTAGTGGTATGATATATTTAAGAATTCTTAGTCAAGAATTCTGTATCCGATTTTGTTGGTTTGTCCAGAGTGATGCCCCAATGAATCCCAGAGTGATTTGATAAAGAGTGAGTGGAAAAGTATTTGCAAGCCCCCTTCAGGGAATGGTGAGAGCAGGGAGAAATTCAACTTCCCCCAGTCGAATACTTGATATTCTCACAAGCAGTGTGGACAACCAAAGCTACAGGCTGAGCTCCCAGTCTTGGGGGTTTGTTCATAAGAAACTTAACCCCACAAAGGATAGGTCAAGTCTACTTAAAATTTAGGCCTAAGAGTCACCCTAAGAGAGCCTCTTTTGTTGCTCAGATGTGGCCTCTCCCTTCAGCCAACATGACGAGCAGTCTCACCACCCTCCCCCTCTCTGCATGGGACATGACTCCCAGGGGTGTGGACCTTCCTGGCAACATGGGACAGAGATCCTGGAATGAGCTGAGACTCAGCATGAAGGGATTGAGAAAAACACTAGAATGAGCTGAGAATTAACATCAAGGGATTCAGAGAACCTTCTCGACCAAAAGGGGGAAGAGTGAAATGAGACTAAGTGTCAATGGCTGAGAGATTCCAAACAGAGTCAAGAGGTTATCCTGGAGGTTATTCTTACGCATTAAGTAGATATCACCTTGTTGTTCAAGATGTCATGAAGATAGTTAAGATGTCAATCCTACCTAAATTGATTTACAGATTCAATGCAATACCAATCAAAATCCCAACAACTTATTTTTCAGAAATAGAAAAACCAATAAGCAAATTTATCTGGAAGGGCAGGGTGCCCCGAATTGCTAAAAACATCTTGAGGAAAAAAAACGAAGCTGGAGGTCTCGCGCTGCCTGACTTTAAGGCATATTATGAAGCCACAGTGGTCAAAACAGCATGGTATTGGCATAAAGATAGATATATCGACCAATGGAATTGAATAGAGTGCTCAGATACAGACTCTCTCATCTATGGACATTTGATCTTTGATAAGGCAGTCAAGCCAACTCACCTGGGACAGAACAGTCTCTTCAATAAATGGTGCCTAGAGAACTGGATATCCATATGCAAAAGAATGAAAGAGGACCCATATCTCACACCCTATACAAAAGTTAACTCAAAATGGATTAAAGATCTAAACATTAGGTCTAAGACCATAAAACAGTTAGAGGAAAATGTTGGGAGATATCTTATGAAACTTACAATTGGAGGCGGTTTTATGGACCTTAAACCTAAAGCAAGAGCACTGAAGAAGGAAATAAATAAATGGGAGCTCCTCAAAATTAAACACTTTTGTGCATCAAAGAACTTCATCAAGAAAGTAGAAAGACAGCCTACACAATGGGAGACAATATTTGGAAATGACATATCAGATAAAGGTCTAGTATCCAGAATTTATAAAGAGATTGTTCAACTCAACAACAAAAAGACAGCCAACCCAATTACAAAATGGGAAAAAGACTTGAACAGACACCTATCAGAAGAGGAAATACAAATGGCCAAAAGGCACATGAAGAGATGCTCAATGTCCCTGGCCATTAGAGAAATGCAAATCAAAACCACAATGAGATATCATCTCACACCCACCAGAATGGCCATTATCAACAAAACAGAAAATGACAAGTGCTGGGGAGGATGCGGAGAAAGAGGCACACTTATCCACTGTTGGTGGGAATGTCAAAGGGTGCAACCACTGTGGAAGGCAGTTTGGCGGTTCCTCAAAAAGCTGAATATAGAATTGCCATACGACCCAGCAATACCATTGCTGGGTATCTACTCAAAGGACTTAAGGGCAAAGACACAAACGGACATTTGCACACCAATGTTTATAGCAGCGTTATTTACAATTGCAAAGAGATGGAAACAGCCAAAATGTCCGTCAACAGACGAGTGGCTAAACAAACTGTGGTATATACATACGATGGAATATTATGTAGCTTTAAGACAGGATAAACTTATGAAGCATGTAATAACATGGATGGACCTAGAGAACATTATGCTGAGCGAGTCAAGCCAAAAACTAAAAGACAAATACTGTATGGTCCCACTGATGTGAACCGATATTCAAGAATAAACTTGGAATATGTCATTGGTAACAGAGTCCAGCAGGAGTTAGAAACAGGGTAAGATAATGGGTAATTGGAGCTGAAGGGATACAGACTGTGCAACAGAACTAGATACAAAAACTCAAAAATGGACAACACAATAATACCTAATTGTAAAGTAATCATGTTAAAACACTGAATGAAGCTGCATCTGAGCCATAGGGTTTTTTTGTTGTTGTTGTTTTGTTTTGTTTTTTGTTTGTTTTTGTCTGTCTGGTTGTTTTTTTTGTTTTTTTTTACTATTATTATTACTTTTATTTTTTCTCTATATTAACATTCTATATCTTTTTCTGTTGTGTTGCTAGTTCTTCTAAACCGATGCAAATGTACTAAGAAACGATGATCATGCATCTATGTGATGATGTTAAGAATTACTGATTGCATATGTAGAATAGTATGATTTCTAAATGTTGGGTTAATTTCTTTTTTTTCTTTTTTTCCGTTAATTAATAAAAAAAAATTTTTTAAATTATTTCTAAAGTAGGGTCAGCTTTGAGTATGGGTCTGTGGGTAGTATTATAATAAATTGCTTGAGCTTTTGAGTATTGATACGTGACATTTGAAGTATTTATATATTTTCATTTGTTTGTTTTTCTTCTTCATTTTTATTTCTTAGTCATCATTAAGGCTGTTGGTTTTGTGACCTCTGAGGAGAGTGTTATGGTGCCATTATTTTATTAATTATAAATGCATCACTGAATAATGTAAAATAGTATTGAAAGAATTTTTGCAACTATTTGCTTCCAACTCAAAGTATAATCTAACATAATTCCGTTCTTGAGATAAGAACAGTAAATTCTAATGACAGATTAAATTCATTTCTGTTTTTTCCAAGAACAGGTTTTTCTGTTGAAGTACAAAATAAAATTAGCCCATCTGGAGAACCAATACTCTCCAAAAATGTCAACTCAAAAAAAAGGAAAAAAAAAAAAAAGATGTCATGGAGAGGCTGGAGGGAACTGCCTGATATTGTAGAGCTATGTTCCAGTAGCCATGTTTCTTGATGATGATTGAACAATGATATAGCTTTCACAATGTGACTCTGTGAATGTGAAAACCTTGTATCCAATGCTCCTTTTATCTACTATATCAACAAAAGAGTAGAACATATGGAATAAAAATAACTAATAGGGGGAAAAATGTTAAAATAAATTTAGTTTGAAATGCTAGTGGTAAATGAAAGCGAGGGGTAAGGGGTATGGTATGTATAACTTTTTTTTCTCTGTTATCGTTTTATTTCTTTTTCTGTTGTCTTTTTATTTCTTTTTCCAAATCAATGCAAATGTACTAAGAAATAATGAATATGCAACTATGTGATGATATTAAGAATTACTGATTATATATGTAGAATGAAATGATATCTTATTGTTTTGTTTGTTGTTAATTTTTTTTAATTAATAAAAAAAAATTCTGTATCCAGCCAAGTTGTCCTTCAAAATTGAGGGAGAGATTAAAATCTTCAAAGACAAAGAAAAATTGAGCGAACTTGTCAACAAGAGACATGCCCTACAAGATATACTAAAAGAAGTCCTGTCAGCTGAAGAAAAAAGACAGGAGAGGGAGGTCTGGAGGAGGGCACAGAACTGGAGAATACTGGTGAGGGTAATTCAAAGGTTAAAAACAGAAGACAGAAAAGAATAAATAGAGACACTGCAGGCCTCAGATTATTTGGACAATTTAAATGAAAATATGGGTATCAGAACCAATCATACAATTTATATCAACAATATGAATGACAAAATTAAAAAAGAATTGCAGAGATCCCTATATGCCCTGTTTTCTCACTTTATGCATGTAGCAGACATTGTAGCTTTAAAGACTGTGAAGATGAGGAGGCAGGCCTTCATTACATTTAAGGAACTGGACTCATCCACAAATGTCTTGAGACAGTTACAAGGATTTCTACTTTATGGTGAACTAAAATGAATCCAGTATGCAAAAACAGTTCAACAATATCTAAAATGTGTGGCACTTTTGCTAACAAAGAAAAGAAAAAAGCCAAAACTGTGGAACAGACTGCAACAATTGCAAACAAAAAGCCTGGTCTGGGAACACCAAATTCAACTAACATCCAAGGAAATGCACCACTAAATCCTCAGGTTCCTGGTTGTCCTCCAAACTATATTTTATTCCTTAATAACTTACCAAAAGAGACTAACAAGGTGATGTTATCCATGCTGTTTAATCAGTTCCCTGGTTTTAAGGAAGTCTCTTTGGTTCCTGGAAGACATGCTCTCAGGGTTGCATTACAAGGATTTAAGATCACACCATCACATACCATAAACATCACGTATGCCAGGAAATAATATTTAGGGCAGTCTTCTGTAAAGGACTTAGTGTTATTTATAGTGTTTGTTTTGATAACATTTTGGTCAGGCCATTTTTTAATAGCTGAGGACAGGACATAGTGAAAGCAAAATGTTTGTGAAGGACTTAAAAATTATCCAGTCTTTCTTTAGCTTTAGTGAGCTGTGGAATGCAAAGGCCTTACTTTTGTACAATAAAGTTTTATGTGTATTAAAAAGGAAAGAATAAATAGATCCTACAAATAAAAACTGCAGGATAAGATGTTAGATTCAAGAACTGCTTTTACATTAATATCTTCGAACATTAATGGACCAAACTCACCAATGAAAGATTCGTTGCTGATTAAATGGTTGTGCCAGAAAATGTTCTTAAAAATATTGCTTATAGAATGTTCTAAAACATGATCATGGTGATGAATATACAATTACGTGACGATATTGTGAGCCACTGACTGTGCACCAAGTATGGAATGTTTGTATGTTAAGGATGCATGTGTTGTTCCGGGTCAAGATGGCGGCTTAACAACGTGCGTGATTTAGTTCGTCCTCCAGAACAACTACTAAATAACCAGAAACAGTACAGAACAGCTCCCGGAGCCATGATAGTGACCGGACTCACAGCGTACCCCAGTCTGGACCAGCTGGACCGGCTGCGAGCACCCCCCAGAACTGTGAGTTCCCAAAGCTGCGGCAGCCAGCACCCCTCCCCCACAGGCCGCTTTCCCAGAGGGGAAAGGAAAGGACTTGACCAGCAGCAGGGACTGGGCACAATCAAACACCAATTGCGGAACTAATTAACAAATTCTGACTACTAAAAATAGGCCCCCAGCTTAGGTGAACTTGATCAAAGCGGAGGTTGCTCATTTTTGCACCGGCGCCAAGGGGGCAGGACTGACAGAAAAAGGGGGGGAAAAAAGAAGAAAACAGAGGTTTTTGTGGCTGTGTATCTACAAAGGCTTGACAGCCTTTGGATTAAAGCGGCAAGACTTCTCAGGCTGCAACTCCCCCAGGCATAGGTAGAAGTGAGCTCTTTTGGGGGCTTGTCTGGAGCCTGTGCCTTCCCCAGGGGAGGGGTGAAGCCCCATCCAGGTGGAATCCCTCCATCAAGGAATTCAGACACCAGGGCTTGGTATTTTGAAGCCATTAAAACCAGCCTACAACCTCTCCTCTGTCTCCACCATGCCCCACCAGGGAGAGTCTGCCAAAGTTAAAGGTACTGCATCATATCCTGGTGGGACCTGCAGTCAGACAAGCACCACACACAGGGCAGGATAAGAAAAACAGAGTCCAGAGACTTCACAGGAAAGTCTTTCAACCTGCTGGGTCTCACCCTCAGGGAAAACCGACGCATGTGACTATATGAGCAGGGATTCAGGGAATTGAAAGACAATATGAAGCGCATGAATATACGTGTTGTGGGTGTCCCAGAAGGAGAAGAGAAGGGAAAAGGAGGAGAAAAACTAATGGGGGAAATTATCACTGAAAATTTCCCAACTCTTATGAAAGACTTAAAATTACAGATCCAAGAAGTGCAGCGTACCCCAAAGAGAATAGATCCAAATAGACATACTCCAAGACATTTAATAATCAGAATGTCAGAGGTCAAAGAGAAAGAAAGGATCTTGAAAGCAGCAAGGGAAGCCCAATAAGACTATGCGCAGATCTCTCAGCAGAAACCATGGAGGCAAGAAGACAGTGGGATAATATATTTAAATTATTAAAAGAGAAAAACTGCCAACCAAGAATTCTATATCCAGCAAAATTGTCCTTCAAAAATGAAGGAGAAATTAAAACATTTTCAGACAAATAATCACTGAGAGAATTTGTGACCAAGAGACCAGCTCTGCAAGAAATACTAAAGGGAACACTAGACACAGATACGAAGACAGAAGAGAGAGGTGTGGAGAAGAGTGTAGAAAGGAAGATTATAAGTAAAGCTAAAAAGAAGGAAAATTAGATATGACATATAAAATCCAGAAGGCAAAATAGTAGAAGAAAGTACTACCCATGCAGTAATAACACTGAATGTTAATGGATTAAACTCTCCAATCAAAAGACATAGTCTGGCAGAATGGATTAAAAAACAGGACCCATCTATATGCTGTCTCTACTCAAAGGACACGAGGCCAAGGACACAAATGGACATTTACACACCAATGTTTATAGCAGCATTATTAACAATTACCAAGAGATGGAAGCCGCCAAAATGTCCATCAACAGACAGTTGACTAAACAAACTGTGACATTTACATAAGATGGAATAATATGCAGCTGTAAGACAGAATAAAGTTATGAAGTATGTAACAACATGAATGGACCTTAAGGACATTATGCTGAGTGTGATTAGCCAGAAACAAAAGGACAAATACTGTATGGTCTCACTGATATGAACTGATATTAGTGAATAAACTTGGAATATTTCCTTGGTAACTGTAATGTAATTATGTTAAAACACTGAATGAAGCTGCATGTGAGAATGATAGAGGGAGGAGGGCTGGGGATATAAATGAAATCAGAAAGAAAGATAGATGGTAAAGATCGAGATGGTATAATCTAGGAATGCCTAGAGTGTATAATGATAGTGAAATGTACAATGTACAAATTTTTAAAATGTTTTTTCATGAGGAAGAACAAAGGAATGTCATTATTGCAGGGTGCTGAAAATAGATGATAATTAATACTTTAAAATGTCACCTTATGTGTGAGACTAAAGCAAAAAATGTTTGTTACAATTTGATTGCATGTCATAAGTACTTGGAATCTCAGGTAGGACATGAGATTTTGTTGGTTTGTCCGGAGTGATGCCCCGATGAATCCCAGAGTGATTTGATCAGTGAGTGGAAAAGTATTTGCAAGCCCCCTTTGGGGAATGGTGAGAGTGAGGAGATATTCAACTTCCCGAAGTTGAATTCTTGATATTCTCACAAGCAGTGTGGACAACCAAAGCGAGGCTTGGCCCCAAGTCTTGGGGTTTGTTCATATGAAACTTAACCCCACAAAGGATAGGTCAAGTCTACAGTGAGGACAACCAAAGCTATAGGCTGAGCCCCCAGTCTTGGGGTTTGTTCACATGAAACTCAACCCCAGAAAAGATAAGTCAAGTCTACTTAAAATTTAGGCCTAGGAGTCACCCCCAAGAGAGCCTCTTTTGTTGCTCAGATGTGGCCTCTCTCTCCAGCCAACATGACTTACTGCTTCTTCCCAGTAGATGTTTCTCTCGATCTACCTCCTTCGTTCAGGCCTGCCTCTCCCAGACCACAGTGGCTGTCTAGGCAAGATAATGTGCCCTGTGGAGAGGCAGCTCCTGGCCCAGGGTGGCGGACAGCAGTTTCAGCCTACAGGATGGGACAGTGATTGCAATGCCTGGCACCTGGCTGATCTGCTGGCCACAGCACCCAACAGGATGGTTGCTCATGGCGCCTGGTGGGGCCACCAATCCCCGTGCCCTGCAGGTGCAGTTCCTCGTGCTGGGCAACTAGGTGTGCCTTTGGGCTCCCCCTGGGTGCTGTCGGCTACAGGACCATGTGGGGCGGTCTCCTGAATTAGCTGCGGGGCAGGCTGGGGTGGGGAGCTGGTCCGCTCCCTCAGATCTGCACTTTCCCACATGCCACTGTCCACCCCTGGTGGGGCCGAGGCCAACAGACTCACCTTGCTCTCCCTGTCCTGATGCCCCCATCTCTCCCTAACAGGACCTCCCCATGAAATCCCAAAGACTGTCTTTGATCACTCACCCACTGAGACTGCAGTCCTGGTCATTTTTTCTGTCCTCTTTCTTGTTGCTCTACAGAGCAGGGGTGAAACCAACCTATCCTACTCCACCATCTTCCCAGAAGTCCTAAACTCATTATTTTTTTATTTTTATTTTTTTTAACTCATTTTTTTGACAGTTATGTAGTTATATAGGATGGATGGACTGTAAACCATTGCATAAATCCCATATTGCCATTTTATGTTATTACTAATTGTTGACTATTGTGGTAGTTAAATTCAGTTGTCAACTTGGCTAGATGAAGGTGCCTAGTTCTGTTGCTGTGGACATGAGTCAATGGTACGTGAACCTCATCTGTTGCTCATTACATCTGTAGTCGGCTAGGAGATGTGCCTGCTGCAATGAATGATGTTTGATTTAACTGGCTGGTGCTTTAATGAGAGAGCTCAGCATAGCACAGCCCAAGCAGCTCAGCATAGTTCATCTCAGCATTTGCAGCTCAGCCCAGGCCTTTGGAGATGCAGAAAGAAATCACCCTGGGGAAAGTTGTTGGAACCCAGAGGCCTGGAGAGAGGCCAGCAGAGATAGCCCTGTGTCTTCCCATGTAAGAAAGAACCTCAGTTGAAAGTTAGCTGCCTTTCCTCTGAAGAACTAATGAAATAAATCCCCTTTTATTAAAAGCCAATCTGTCTCTGGTGTGTTGCATTACAGCAGCTAGCAAACTAGAACAACTATCTTTTATACCTTTGTGCCAGTGGGCCATGTTTCTGGTGTCTTGTATTTGTGACCAGGGCTTTTGCTATTTTTTGACAGAAAATAATGGACAGCATTTTCATCTCTTCCCCGGAGGAAGCTTAACTTTTGGGAGTCACCCTGGTGCTGGAGTCATAGCTACCCTTATGACATCATAGTTCTCCCCATCTCCACTTTTCCTGCCTGTGCCGTGGCTGGGAGAGTACAGACCAGAGGGGATTTGAACCATCTACATCCAATCCATGTGTGACCAATGGTGAGTAAGAGCCAGACGTACTGACTTCTTAGGGATGTCCCCGTAGATCTGTCAGGAGAAGGGAACTCTCTGACATCTAAAGATGCTGGAAGACCTGAAAGCTGGGTGTGGGGTTGGGTGCGGAATACTGAAGAGAGAGAGGGAGGGAAATCAGCAACTCAGCCTCACTGACACCTTCATCTTAACTGCTGATTACAGGAGGAAGAACAACCTAAAGAAATTAGTGACCCCACTAAACAGGATCAGCCTCAGAAGGATGTGAAGTTAACTGTGGTACCCTCAGCAAAATTGACCACAGAGGAAAAGATTAAGGTAGGAGGAGCCCTGGCTCGGATGTCACTGGTCCCTGTGTCTGACGCTTGTGTGGGTGTCTTCTGTATGACACAGAGCTAAGGATAGCAATAGACTCATCCCTGTATGTTCTCTTCCTCTATTTCATTTCAGGCTGAAGTTGTTGCTCCAGTGGAGACACATCTACAGAAAGGAGATAATAAGAAGTTCACAAAAGTATGGTACCCCAGATCACACAGGGCTGGGGTTGGGGAGGTGGTGGCTGTGTTTGTAGAGTGGAATGGCCAAGATTTGGGAGATTGGGCATAGTTAACATGGTGTTTGTGTGTGTGAGTGTATTTCTGAGTTGATGTATAGATGTTTGCTTGTTAATTAAGATTTAAAGTGTGAAAGTCAAGAGCACTGAAGATGGGGAAGAGATAAGAGAGATGTCAAACTTTATGAATTGCATGCACGATGTGATGGAGGAAGAGAGCAGGTTGGGGATTTGAGAGCTGGAGTCAGGGATGAGAGAGCAGGGGGCACAAAGGATGCTATTTCCAAGCAGATGGCTGGGGTCTGAGGGGTCGGGAATGGACTCTCATTAGGGTGGCAAGCTGAGCCTTGGATCCGTAGATCATGGTGTGCTTGTCTGAGTCTGCCTATCTAGTTGTGTAAACTGGGTGAGGTAACAAGTGCTGGTGTCTTACAGATGGGGACTGAGACTCAGGGGCATGATGATGTATCCATGGCCATTAACCAGAGAATGGCAGAGACAGGACACCTGCCTGGTCTGACCCCAGTGCATGCTCTGCCCAGTGTGCCTAAACTTTGGAGGAATGGACCATTGTTGGCCATTGAGATCAGGAATACTTCCTGGCACGCCCTGGGATAGAGATGGATGGGAAACAATCCTTGAGTGTTCCTTCTTTTGCTTGCAGTTCCCCCCAAAACAAAAGGAGGTCCCTGGTAATGATCTGCAAGCTATAAGGATCCAGGCCTGGTGGCGCGGCACCCTGGTGCGCCGGACGCTGCTGCACGCGGCCCTCAGGGCCTGGATCATCCAGAGCTGGTGGCGGGTGACGCTGGTGAGGCTGCTGGAGAACAGGCGGCGGGAGGCCCTGAAGACCTTCTCGCGCCGGGAGTGGGCGGTGGTCAGGCTGCAGTCCTGGGTCCGCATGTGGTACATCCGTAGGCGCTACTGCCACTTGCTCAGCTCGGTCCGCATCATCCAGGCCTTCTGGCGGTGCCGCTCCTGTGCTTCCCGGGGGTTCCTGAAGGGCCACTACAAAGTCACAGCCAATCAACTGCATCTTGAACTGGAGGTGTTGCTGGGCTCAGGGCCTTGCATTGTGACAGAGTGTATTCCCCTCCCAATAAAGGAGTGAAGTGGTCTTTCCTCTGCCTCTCTCTGTCTGACAAGCTCCAGGAGGTCAGGATAAATGATAGCAGATGCTCCACTTCTCACATGCCAGCTCTGAGGAATCAGGCCGGCTCCACGTGGAGCTGGATTTTGAGCCCCTTGTCCAGACTGAGCAGGACTGGTGACAGATACGCAATGTCTCCGCAGACAGAAGAACGGGGTATAGGTCTGCCTTGCCGGCCAGCTCCAGGGAGCCTCATTCTGTTTGGTGTATGTAAATAATGCCCCTAGGGCTGCGTGACTAGAATCCTGGGGGAGGGTGTGGTGATGGCAACGGAAGCACATTTTTCAGCAATTTACCTGTTTAGGTATAGTTGATCAGGCCCAGTACTCCCAGTCCCCCGTGGTTGAGAGGAGCCCACCTACCCTGAGCCACGTCATCTTGTCTGTCTGCCTAACTGGGTCATATCTTCATACTTGGCCTCCATGTCAGAATCTGGGAGCCAAATTGGAAGTTGTCAGAGAGCAAAACCCAAGTCCTCATTCCCACTTCGAACTTTATGTATCCCTCACTTTCCAGCTCCAGATGGAGGCTGGGTCTCAACCTCCCCCAGATCTGGCCAGTGAGGCGGGTATATGTTCCATAGGGGCATTGCCCTCCTGGCCTGAACCCTCCTGTGAGTGTCAGACCTGAGATATCACAAAGCCAGGCGCTGAGAAGGCCTTGCCCTTGCCTCCCTCACCTTTTCTCAGGCTCTATTGTTGCAGCCTCTGGGTCTCTGACATGCCTTCATCTTCGCCGAAGGATTTCCGTCTCCTCTCTCTTTGTCTCTCTTTGGTCAGGGTGTCAGAGCAGAGAGTGAGGGCTTTGGAAGCAGACTGACATCAGTTAGAAGCCTGGCCCTGCCACTCACTGCTGTGTAGCCATGGACATGTCATTTTCCCTCTTTGAGCCCCAGTTTCCTGAGCTGTGATCGGTGTCTAATGATCTTCACCTTTCAGGGTAAATGCGAAGTACCCTAAATATTCAGCATCAGCAACAAAACACAGAAAGGGATGGTAGCCACAAAACCTTAGATCCTGGCAGCTGAGGAAAAAACGGGTTGAGTGGAGGGGACCAGCAAAGCACAATGAGATGCGCTCACTGTTACTGGGGTCCCTCTTGTCCCTGGCCCCCTCGGTGGGACAGAGCAAGGGGATATGTTTGTGCACACACAAGCACACACATTTGTACCTGTAATTCTGTAACCACAAAGACAATTCAAAGCATTCTCATGAGATCATTGATTGAAATGCTTGAGCACAGGCTCAGGCCTATGAATTCCTATGAACATGGGCATTCCTATGAATTAGGAATAACTGAAATGGCTATGTTTACTTAAAACTCTGTAATAGCACCGACAAAACAAGGAGTTATGTGGAATTCCTCAAAGATAGAAGGCAAATTTTTTTTTATTAATTAAAAAAATTAACAAACAAAACATTTAGAAATCATTCCATTCTACATATATAATCAGTAATTCTTAATATCATCACATAGTTGCATATTCATCATTTCTTAGTACATTTGCATCGATTTAGAAAAAGAAATAAAAAGACAACGGAAAAAGAAATAAAATAATAATAGAGAAAAAAAACTATATGTACCATACCCCTTACCCCTTGCTTTCATTTACCACTATTTCAAACTGAATTTATTTTAACATTTGTTCCCCCTATTTATTTTTATTCCATATGTTCTACTCTTCTGTTGATATAGTAGCTAAAAGGAGCATCAGACATAAGGTTTTCACATTCACAGAGTCTCATTGTGAAAGCTATATCATTGTTCAATCATCATCAAGGGACATGGCTACTGGAATACAGCACTACATTTTCAGGCAGTTCCCTCCAGCCTCTCCACTACATCTTGAACAACAAGGTGATATCTACTTAATGCGTAAGAATAACCTCCAGGATAACCTCTCGACTGTGTTTGGGATCTCTCAGCCATTGACACTTTGTCTCATTTTACTCTTCCCCCTTTTGGTCGAGAAGGTTCTCTCAGTCTCTTGATGTTAATTCTCAGCTCATTCCAGGATCTTTGTCCCATGTTGCCAGGAAGGTCCACACCCCTGGGAGTCATGTCCCACGCAGAGAGGGGGAGGGTGGTGAGACTGCTCATCATATTGGCTGGAGAGAGAGGCCACATCTGAGCAACAAAAGAGGCTCTCTTGGGGGTGACTCTTAGGCCTAAATTTTAAGTAGACTTGATGATAGAAGGTAAATTGACAAGACTAAATCAAAGCTCTAAAAAAAGGCCTCATGGGAAAGCAGAGAAGGCCTGAGTAGTTACTGAGTTTGGAGGCAATTGGTCCAGGGAGCTCAGGGGTTTAGGGGCATGACAGGGACCTAGTTGGAAAGTACCAGTAGGAGGAACATCGGCCTCTTCAGTTGAGCTGGTTTTGGCAAGAGAAGGCCAGAGATGTGAGAGGCCTAGGGAAGCATGGCAGGGCCTGGTGCAGTTGCAGCCCTTGCATGGGGAGGTTCTCGCCAGGAGAGCAACCACTGACGTCCCGGCCCTGACAGCCCACCCCACTCCTCCCCTGCCATCCATGGAGTTGGGGACTCGGCCCTCATCAACTGGCCAAGGGGAACTCCCAAAACAAAGACAAACACCTGACCAAGCTTCACCAAGCTTTGGAGGAAACTGATGACATGAAAAAGCGTCCCGTTATTCAACAAGCAGAAACACATTACCCAACAGAAAGACAGTAGAGGGCAGTTTACAGAAGTGGAGTTGATATCTGCAGGAGGTGGAGAAGGCACTTTGCTGTGAAAGAATGTACCAATTTTAAAGAGGGCCACTCGTGGATCTTAGAAAGCAACCACATGATTGTTGAAATTAAAGCCCCAAAGATGGATGAAGAGCTGAAGGGATATAACTGAAGTGCAGATTAGTGAGCAGGAAGTTTCACTGGAGGAGCATTCCTGGAATCCAGCCCAGAAGGGCAGAGAAATGCCGGCAAAAAGTAAAAGAATGGAGTATGGATCTAGAAGTGCCAGTCCTGGTTGAATGCGTGTTCCTGAGAGAGGAAGGAGAGAGGGCCCAGATATTAAAAGCATTGAGGAGTTTCTTACACCTTAGAAAGACTCAACTCCTCCAAAAGTGAAAGAGAAAAGATGGAGGCCCAAACAGGTCACAGTACAATCTTACAACCGATGACGACAAAATACGTAAATATTTAAAGAGGAAAAGATGTCAACCCATCACCTCCTAAGGAATAAGTCTCAGATGGACATAAAATTTCTCAGCAGCAACACAGGTGGAAGGAAAGATTGGAGCAAAATCCCCAATGCTCTGAAAGAAAGTAAATTTAAGCACTCAACGTTAGTCCACCTGAAATGTTATCCAAAGGCAAAATGAAAGATACTTTTATTAATTCAAAGACCTAGAAACATGACCCTATATTAAAGTCTCTGAAAGTATTTCTGGGAAATGAACTCCATGACAAAGAAAAGCAAATCCAGGAGAATGATACAAAACACAAGAATGAGTGCAGATGCCAGTAAGATTTACTATAGCATCTAACCAAGAATTTTCCTTAAAATATGTATTTATTAGTTTGAAAATACTACCTCAGATAATACCAGCATGAGAGGTCATTGGATGCAGTGGGTGGAGGAAAGGAAATTGGACTGAAGTTCTTGCCTGATTTGGGGCAGAAGTGATAGAAACTGACTTACTTTAGATGCCCCACAATGTAAAACAAAGTATATGTCAAAATTTGAGTATAAGTACTTGAAGAAAAGAAATAAGGTATATAACTTCTTCATAAATTAGAAATTGTGTATGGCTGCTAAAACAGAAATTTAAAAAGCAATGAGTCAGACAAATTAGAAGCTTGTTTTTGTCACCACATAAACGAAGTCTAGGGGTTTTGTCATCGATAAAAGACAGTCCAGGCTTGTGTGGCAGCTCTGTCATGTCATCATGTTTGTTGGTTTAAATCTGTTGTAGACCCTAGAAAAGCCATGTCCTTTAATCCTCATGCAGTATTGCTTGGTGGGAGCTTTTTGACTGTTTTCATGGAGATGTGGCCCACCCAATTGTGGGTGGTAACTTTTCATTAAATGGATTTCATAAAGATGTGTCTCCATCCATTTAAGGTAGGGTTGGATACTGGAGGCCTTTAAGAGGGAACCATTTTGGAAAAAACTTTAGAGTCCATGAAGCCAGAGACCTTTGGAGATGAACCAGGCAAACACCTCTGGGGGAACTTCATGAAACAAGAAGCCTGGAGAGAAAGCTAGCAGATGTCGCCATGTTCGCCATGTGCCTTTCCAGTTGAGAGAGAAAACTTGAATGTCATTGGCCTTTTTGAACCAAGGCTATCTTTTCCTGGATGCCTTAGTTTGGATGCTTCTATAGCCTTGCTTTAATTTGGATAGTTTCACGGCCCTAGAACATGTAAACTTGCAACTTAATAAATTCCCTTTTTAAAAAGACATCCTGTTTCTGGTATATTGCCTTCTAGCAGCCTGCAAACTAGAACATCATGGAGCCAGGTGTCTACTACTTTCTCCCCACCTCTCCCTTTTAGGAAAATGAGACTTGTCCTCATGCTCTCAAACTTGAGAGAACATGTTTACATTTCAGGCCATTATGTTGCATTACAGGTATCAAGAAGGTTAACAGAAAATGGCAAAAACACAACACAACAAAACAGAAACTGGTCCATTTCAGCCCAGGCAGCATCCTTATTAAAGAGCTTTCCCAGAAGATCCACCCAGTAACTTCTATTGATATCTCATTGGCCAATGAGTATCTATGACCATCTCAGCTGCAAGAAGGCTGAGAAATGTCATTTATTTAACTATGTTGCCAACCCCAGTAAAATTGGGGTTTTTTTGGTGAAGAAGAAGTAGATGTGGTTATGGGTAAGCAATTCATTATCTCTGCCACAATTTCTAAAACATTAGAAGGAAAAAGTCTCATTAATCTCAAAGCTCCAGAACTAACTGAAAACTCAATCTAACAAAAGAGGGAAAGAAAAATAAGAGCATAAGAAAAAAAGTGATGAGTTTATAGTACAAAATAAGATGGAAAAGTTCATATGTATCCGGAAATGTGAATTAGTAATATACACCTATTAACATATGAGACTCTCACTCTGTGTTAAACAGATCCTACTTATGGTAGGTGTGGAACTGCAATCCCCAGATCCCCTTCAGGGATTGTGTCCCTTCAGAGAACTGCCTCCTCCACTAGCATTTCAATCTACTAAATTTATTTTAACATTTGTTCCCCTTATTATTTATTTATTTATTTCCCCCCATTTTTAAAAATGAATTTTTTGAAAATATAACAATAAACAAATGTAAACATTCTTAACTTATGATCATTCTGTTCTACATATATAATCAGCAATTCACAATATCATCACATAGTTGCATATTCATCATCATGATCATTTCTTAGAACATTTGCATTAATTCAGAAAAAGAAAAAGACAACAGAAAAAAGTTCATACATACCATACCCCTTTCCCCTTCCTTTCATTGATCACTACTGTTTCAATCTAAATTTATTTAAACATTTTTCCCCCATTATCTATTTTTAATCCATATGTTTTACTCATCTGTCAAAAAGGTAGATAAAAGGAGCATCAGACACAAGGTTTTCACAAATCACAGTTACATCGTGAAAGCTATTTCATTATATAATCATCTTCAAGAAACATGGCTACTGGAACACAGCTCTACATTTTCAGGCAGTCCCCTCCAGCCTCTCCATTACACCTTAATTTAAAAAATATCTATATTATGCATAAGAATAACCTCCAGGACAACCTCTCGATTCTGTTTGAAATCTCTCAGCCATTGACACTTTATTTTGTCTCATTTCTCTCTTCCCCCTTTTAGTTGAGATGGTTTTCTCAATTCCTTGATGCTGAGTCCCAGCTTATTCTAAGATTTCTGTCCCATGTTGCCAGGAAGGTCCACACCCCTGGGAGTCATGTCCCATGTAGAGAAGGGGAGGGCAGTGAGTTTGCTTGTTGTGTTGGCTGAGAGAGAAAGGCCACATCTGAGCAACAAAAGAGGCTCTCTTGGGAGTGACTCTTAGGTCTAATCTTAAGTAGGCTTAGCCTATCCTTTGTTGGGTTAAGTTTCATATGAACAAACCCCAAGATTGGGGATTCAGCCTATTGCTTTTGTTATCCCCACTGCTTGTGAGAATCTCAAGAATTCTCCATTTGGGGGAGTTGAATTTCCCCCCTTTCTCTCTATTCCCCCAAGGGGACTTTACAAAAACTTTTTTATTCACTGTTCAACTCACTCTGGGATTTATTGGGGCACCACTCTGAACAAATCTACAAAATCTCATGCCCTACTCAAGGTTCCATGTACTTATGGTGTTCAGTTAAGCTGTCCACATAAGTCATATTAGGAAATGCCCTGGTCAAAATATAAATTTTTTACAAATAAAGTTTTTTTGCTTTAGTCTCACATATAAGTTAAAGTTTTAAAATATGAATTACCATCTATTTTCAACACCCTGCAGTATTGACATTCCTTTGTTCTTCCTCATGCAAAAATATATTTAAAAATTTTTACATTTAGTCACTGTGCTGGTTTGAAATGATGTATGTACCCTAGAAAAGCCATGTTTTAATCAAAATCCCATTTTGTAAAGGCAGAATAATCCCTATTCAATACTGTATGTTTGAATCTATAATTAGAGCATCCCCCTGGAGATGTAACCCAATCAAGAGTGGTTGTTAAGATGGATTAGGCAGAGGCATGTCTCCACCCATTTGAGTGGGTCCTGATTACTTTCTGAAGTCCTATAAAAGAGGAAACATTTTGGAGAATGAGAGAGATTTGGAGAGAGCAGAGAATGCTGCAGCACCATGAAGCAGAGAGTCTACAAGCCAGCGACCTTTGAAGATGAAGAAGGAAAATTCCTCCCCGGGGAGCTTCATGAAACTGGAAGCCAGGAGAGAAAGCTAGCAGATGATGCTGTGTTTGCTATGTGCCCTTCCAGCAGAGAAGCCTTGACTGTGTTCGCCATGTGCCTTCTCACTTGAGAGAGAAACCCTGAACTTCATCAGACTTCTTGAACTAAGGTGTCTTTCCCTGGATGCCTTATGATTGGACATTTCTATAGACTTGTTTTAATTGGGACATTTTCTCAGCCTTAGAACTGTAAATTAGAAACTTATTAAATTTCCCATTAAAAAAAATTTTTATTAATTAAAAAAAAGTTACAATAAAGAAACACAAGCATTCCCAACACATACACTCAGCAATTCACAATATCATCACATAGTTGCATATTCATCATCATGATCATTTCTCAGAACATTCGCATCAATTCAGAAAAAGAAATAAAAAGACATAAGAAAAATAAAACAAAAACAGAAAAAAAATTTCACATACCATACCCCTTACCCCCCTCCCTTTCATTGATCACTAGCATTTCAAACTAAATTTATTTTAACATTTGTTCCCCCTATTATTTATTTTTATTCCATATGTTCTACTCATCTGTTGACAAGGTAGATAAAAGGAGCATCAGACACAAGGTTTTCACAATCACACAGTCACATTGTGAAAGCTATATTATTATATGATCATCATCAAGAAACATGGCTACTGGAACACAGCTCTAAATTTTCAGGCAGTTCCCTCCAGCCTCTCCATTTCATCTTGGTTAACAAGGTGATATCTACTTAAAGCGTAAGTATAACCTCCAGGATAACCTCTCCACTCTGTTTGGAATCTCTCAGCCATTGACACTTTGTCTCATTTCACTCTTCCCCCTTTTGGTCGAGAAGGTTTTCTCAATTCCTTGATGCTGGGTCTCAGCTCATTCTAGAGTTTTTCTCAATCCCTTGATACTGAATCTCAGCTCATTCTGGGATTTCTGTCCCATGTTGCCAGGAAGATCTACACCCCTGGGAGTCATGTCCCACATAGACAGGGGGAGGGTGGTGAGTTTGCTTGCTGTGTTGGCTGGAGAGAGAGGCCACATCTGAGCAACAAAAGAGGTTCTCTTGGGGGTGACCCTTAGGCCTAGTTTTAAGTAGGCTTGACCTATCCCCTGTGGGGTTAAGCTTCATATGAACAACCCCCAAGACTGGGGGCTCAGCCTATAGCTTTGGTTGACCACACTGCTTGTGAGAATATCAAGAATTCTACTTGGGGAAGTTGAGTTTTCCCTCGTTCTCACCATTCCCCAAAGGGAACTTCACATATACTTTTCCGCTCACTGATCAAATCACTCGGATTCATTGGGGCATCTAGCTGGACAAACCAACAAAATCTCATGTCTTACCCAAGGTTCCATGTACTTATGTTATTCAACCAAGCTATCTACATAAGTTATATTAGTAAATGCACTAGTCAAAATATAAATCTTGTACCAAATAAACATTTTTTGCTTTAGTATCACACATAAGTTGAAATTTTAAGATATTAATTACCATCTATTTTCAGCACCCTGCAGTAATGACATTCCTTTGTTCTTCCTCATGCAAAAACATTTTTAAAATTTGTACATTTAGTCACTGTCATTATACACTCTAGGCAATCCTTGATTATACCATCTCAATCTTTGTCGTCTATCTTTTTTCTGATTTCATTTGTGCCCCCAGCCCTCCTCCCTCTATCATTCCCAAATTCAGCTTCATTCAGTGTTTTAACATAATTGTATTACAGTTAGGTAATGTTGTGCTGTCCATTTCTGAGTTTTTATATTCAGTCCTGTTGCACAATCTGTATCCCTTCAGCTCCAATTACCCAATATCTTACCCTATTTCTATATCCTGATGGTCTCTGTTACCAAGGAAACATTCCAAGTTTATTCACTAATGTCAGTTCATATCAGTGAGACCAAACAGGATTTGTCCTTTTGTTTCTGGTTAATCACACTCAGCATAAAGTCTTTAAGGTCCATTCATGTTGTTACATGCTTCATAACTTTATTTTGTCTTACAGCTGCATAATATTTCATCTTATGTGAATGCCAGTTTGTTTAGCCAACCGTCTATTGGTGGATATTTTGGCGGCTTCCATCTCTTGGTAATTGTAAATAATGCTACTATAAACATTGGTGTGTAAATGCCCATTTGTGTCCTTGCCCTCATGTCCTTTGAGTAGAGACAGCATATAGATGGGTCCTGTTTTTTAATCCATTCTGCCAGAGTATGTCTTTTATTGCAGAGCTTAATCCATTAACATTCAGTGTTATTACTGCATGGGTAGTACTTTCTTCTACTATTTTGCCTTCTGGATTTTATATGTCATATCTAATTTTCCTTCTTTTTACCTTTACTCATACTCTTCCTTTCTACACTCTTCTCCACACCTCTCTCTTCTGTCTTTGTATCTGTCTTTAGTGCTCCCTTTAGTATTTCTTGCAGAGCTGGTCTCTTGGTCACAAATTCTCTCAGTGATTATTTGTCTGAAAATGTTTTAATTTCTCCCTCATTTTTGAAGGACAATTTTGCTGGATATAGAATTCTTGGTTGGCGGTTTTTCTCTTTTAAAAATTTAAATATATCAGCCCACTGTCTTCTTGCCTCCATGGTTTCTGCTGAGAGATCTGCGCATAGTCTTATTGGGCTTCCCTTGTATGTGATGGATTGCTTTTCTCTTGCTGCTTTCAAGGTTCTCTCTTTCTCTTTGACCTCTGACATTCAGATTAGGGAATGTCTTGGAATATGTCTGTTTGGAGCTATTCTCTTTGGGGTTAAATTTCCCCCTTAATTAATTAATTAATTAATTTTTATTAATTAAAAAATTAACAAACAAAACATTTAGAAATCATTCCATTCTACATATATAATCAGTAATCTTAATATCATCACATAGTTGCATATACATCATTTCTTAGTACATTTGCATAGATTTAGAAAAAGAAATAAAAAGACAATGGAAAAAGAAATAAAATGATAATAGAGGAAAAAAAAAACTATATGTACCATGCCCCTTACCCCTCACTTTCATTTACCACTATTTCAAACTGAATTTATTTTAACATTTGTTCCCCCTATTATTTATTTTTATTCCATATGTTCTACTCTTTTGTTGATATGGTAGATAAAAGGAGCATCGGACACAAGGTTTTCACATTCACAGAGTCTCACTGTGAAAGCTATATCATTGTTCAATCATCATCAAGAAACATGGCTACTGGAATACAGCACTACATTTTCAGGCAGTTCCCTCCAGCCTCTCCACTACATCTTGAACAACAAGGTGATATCTACTTAATGCGTAAGAATAACCTCCAGGATAACCTCTCGACTCTGTTTGGAATCTCTCAGCCATTGACACTTTGTCTCATTTTACTCTTCCCCCTTTTGGTCAAGAAGTTTCTCTTAATCCCTTGATGCTGAGTCTCAGCTCATTCTAGGGTTTTTCTCAGTCCCTTCATGCTGAGTCTCAGCTCATTCCAGGATCTCTGTCCCACGTTGCCAGGAAAGTCCACACCCCTGGGAGTCATGTCCCATGCAGAGAGGGGGAGGGTGGTGAGACTGCTCGTCGTGTTGGCTGGAGAGAGGGGCCACATCTGAGCAACAAAAGAGGCTCTCTTGGGGGTGACTCTTAGGCCTAAATTTTAAGTAGACTTTACTTATCCTTTCTGGGGTTGAGTTTCATGTGAACAAACCCCAAGACTGAGGGTTCAGCCTATAGCTTTGGTTGTCCACACTGCTTGTGAGAATATCAAGAATTCAACTTGGGGAAGTTGAATTTCTCCCCACTCTCACCATTCCCCGAAGGGGGCTTGCAAATACTTTTTTTTTTTTTTTTTTTTAAAGGAAAGACAGAGAAGGAAGGAAGGATAGAAGGAAGGAAGGAAGGAAGAAAGGGAAACATCTTTTAAACATTTTCTTGTTTTATTGTATTTTGTTTTTCCGTTTTTTGTTACATGGGCTGGGGCCGGGAATCGAACCGAGGTCCTCCGGCATAGCAGGCAAGCACTTTGCCCGCTGAGCCACCGCGGCCCGCCCGCAAATACTTTTCCAGTCACTGATCAAATCATTCTGGGATTCATCGGGGAATCACTCTTGACAAACCAACAAAATCTCATGTGCTACCTGAGATTCCAAGTACTTATGACATTCAGTCAAACTATCTACATGAGCTATATTAGGAAATGCTCTAGTCAAAATCTAAATTTTGTAACAAATAAACATTTTTTGCTTTAGTCTTACACATAATGTGACATTTTGAAGTATTAGTTATCATCTATTTTCAGCACCCTGCAATAATGACAATCCTTTGTTCTTCCTCATGTCAAAACATTTTAAAAATTTGTACATTGTACATTTCACTATTATTATACACTCTAGGCATTCCTAGATTATACCATCTCGATCTTTAACATCTATCTTTCTTTCTGATTTCATTTACGTCCCCAGCCCTCCTCCCTCTATCATTCTCACATTCAGCTTCATTCAGTATTCTAACATTATTGTATTACAGTTCAGTAGTATTGTGCTATCCATTTCTGGATTTTTGCAATCAGTCCTGTTGCACAATCTGCATCCCTTCAGCTCCAATTACCTAATATCTTACCCTATTTCTATCTCCTGATGGTCTCTGTTCTTAACTGAACTTCTCCACCTTCATTCACTAATGTTAATTCATATCAGTGAGACCATACAGTATTCATCCTTTTGTTTCTGGCTGATCTCACTCAGCATCATGTCCTTAAGGTCCATCCATGTTGTTACATACTTCATAACTTTATTCTGTTTTACAGCTGCATAATATTCCATCGTATGTTTATACTACAGCTTGTTTAGCCACTCGTCTGTTGATGGACATTTGGGCTGTTTCCATCTCTTTGCAATTGCAAATAATGATGCTATAAACTTTGGTGTGCAAATATCCATTTGTGTCTTTGCCCTCTTGTCCTCTGAGGTATTGCTGGGTCATACGGCAATTCTATACTTAGCTTCCTGAGGAACCGCCAAACTGCCTTCCACAGTGGTTGTACCATTTGACATTCCCACCAATAGTGGATAAGTGTGCCTCTTTCTCCACATCCTCTCCAGCACTTGTCATTTTCTGTTTTGTTGATAATGGCCATTCTGGTGGTGTGAGATGATATCTCATTGAGGTTTTGATTTGCATTTCCCTAATAGCCAGGGGAGTTGAGCATCTTTTCATGTGCCTTTTGGCCATTTGTATTTCCTCATCTGAGAAGTGTCTGTTTAGGTCTTTTGCCCATTTTGTAATGGGGTTGTCTGTCTTTTTGTTGTTGAATTGAATAATCTCTTTATATATTTTGGGTACTAGACCTTTATCCGATGTATCATTTCAAAATATTGTCTCCCATTGTGTAGGCTGTCTTTTGTTTTTAATTAATAAAAAAAATTAACAAACAAAACATTTAGATATCATTCCATTCTACATGTACAATCAGTAATTCTTAATATCATCACATAGTTGCATATTCATCATTTCTTAGTACATTTGCATCGATTTAGAAAAAGAAATAAAAAGACAATGGAAAAAGAAATAAAACAATAATATAGAGAAAAAAGTTATACATACCATACCCCTTACCCCTCGCTCTCATTTACCACTAGCATTTCAAACTGAATTTATTTTAACATTTGTTCCCCCTATTATGTATTTTTATTCCATATGTTCTACTCTTCTGTTGATATAGTAGCTAAAAGGAACATCAGACACAAGGTTTTCATATTCACAGAGTCTCATTGTGAAAGCTATATCATTGTTCAATCATCATCAAGAAACATGGCTACTGGAATACAGCACTACATTTTCAGGCAGTTCCCTCCAGCCTCTCCACTACATCTCGAACAACAAGGTGATATCTACTTAATGTGTAAGAATAACCTCCAGGATAACCTCTCAACTGTGTTTGGGATCTCTCAGCCATTGACACTTTGTCTCATTTCACTCTTCCCCCTTTTGGTTGAGAAGGTTTTCTCAATCCCTTGATGCTGGGTCTCAGCTCATTCTAGAGTTTTTCTCAATCCCTTGATGCTGAGTCTCAGCTCATACTAGGATCCTGTCCCACCTTGCCAGGAAGGTTCACACCCCTGGAAGTCATGTCCCACGTAGACAGGGGGAGGGTGGTGAGATTGCTTGTTGTGTTGGTTGGAGTGGAGAGAGAGGCCACATCTGAGCAACAAAAGAGGCTCTCTTGGGGGTGACTCTTAGGCCTAAATTTTAAGTAGACTTGACCTATCCTTTGTGGGGTTAAGTTTCATATGAACAAACCCCAAGACTGGGGGCCCAGCCTAGCTTTGGTTGTCCACACTGCTTGTGAGAATATCAAGAATTCAACTTGGGGAAGTTGAATTTCTCCCCACTCTCACCATTCCCCGAAGGGGGCTTGCAAATACTTTTCCACTCACTGATCAAATCACTCTGGGATTCATCGGGGCATCACTCTGGACAAACCAACAAAATCTGATGTCTTACCTGAGATTCCAAGTACTTATGTCTTTCAATCAAACTATCTACATAAGTTATATTAGGAAATGCTCTAGTCAAAATCTAAACTTTGTAACAAATAAACATTTTTTGCTTTAGTCTCACACATAAGGTGACATTTTGAAATATTAGTTATCATCTATTTTCAGCACCCTGCAATAATGACAATCCTTTGTTCTTCCTCATGCCAAAACATTTTAAAAATTTGTACATTGTACATTTCACTATTATTATACACTCTAGGCATTCCTAGATTATACCATCTCGATCTTTAACACCTATCTTTCTTTCTGATTTCATTTATGTCCCCAGCCCTCCTCCCTCTATCATTCTCACATTCAGCTTCATTCAGTATTCTAACATTATTGTATTACAGTTCAGTAGTATTGTGCTATCCATTTCTGGAATTTTGCAATCAGTCCTGTTGCACAATCTGCATCCCTTCAGCTCCAATTACCCAATATCGTACCCTATTTCTATCTCCTGATGATCTCTGTTACCAACGACATATTCCAAGTTTATTCAATAATGTCGGTTCATATCAGTGAGACCATACAGTATTTGTCCTTTAGCTTTTGGCTAGTCTCACTCAGCATAATGTTCTCTAGGTCCATCCATGTTGTTATGTACTTCATAAGTTTATTCTGTCTTAGAGCTGCATAATATTCCATCATATGTATATACCACGGTTTGTTTAGCCACTCGTCTGTTGATGGACATTTTGGCTGTTTCCATCTCCTTGCAATTGTAAATTATGATGCTATAAACATTGGTGTGCAAATCTCCGTTTGTGTCTTTGCCTGTCCTCTGAGTAGATACATAGCAATGGTATTGCTGGGTCATATGGCAATTCTATATTCATCTTTTTGAGGAACCGCCAAACTGCCTTCCACAGTGGTTGCACCATTTGACATTCCCACCAACAGTGAATAAATGTGCCTCTTTCTCCACATCCTCTCCAGCACTTGTCATTTTCTGTTTGTTGATAATGGCCATTCTGGTGGGTGTGAGATGATATCTCATTGTGGTTTTGATTTGCATTTCTCTAATGGCCAGGGACATTGAGCATCTCTTCATGTGCCTTTCAGCCATTTGTATTTCGTCTTCTGAGAAGTGTCTGTTCAAGTCCCTTTCCCATTTTGTAATTGGATTGGCTGTCTTTTTGTTGTTGAGTTGAACAATCTCTTTATAAATTCTGGATACTAGACCTTTATCTGATATGTCGTTTCCAAATATTGTCTCCCATTGTGTAGGCTGTCTTTTTACTTTCTTGATGAAGTTCTTTGATGCACAAAAGTGTTTAATTTTGAGGAGCTCCCATTTCTTTCTTTCTTTCTTTAGTGATCTTGCTTTAGGTGTAAGGTCCATAAAACCACCTCCAATTATAAGATTCATAAGATATCTCCCTACATTTTCCTCTAACTGCTTTATGGTCTTAGACCTAATGTTTAGATATTTGATCCATTTTGAGTTAACTTTTGTATAGGGTGTGAGATACGGGTCCTCTTTCATTCTTTTGCATATGGATATCCAGTTCTCTAGGCACCATTTATTGAAGAGACTGTTCTGTCCCAGGTGAGTTGGCTTGACTGCCTTATCAAAGATCAAATGTCCATAGATGAGAGGGTCTCTATCTGAGCACTCTATATGATTCCATTTGGTCAATATATCTATCTTTATGCCAGTACCATGCTGTTTTGACCACTGTGGCTTCATAATATGCCTTAAAGTCAGGCAGCATGAGACCTTCAACTTCATTTTTTTCCCTCAAGATACTTTTAGCAATTCGGGGCACCCTGCCCTTCCAGATAAATTTGCTTATTGGTTTTTCTATTTCTGAAAAGTAAGTTGTTGGGATTTTGATTGGTATTGTGTTGAATCTGTAAATCAGTTTAGGTAGAATTGACATCTTAACTGTATTTAGTCTTCCAATCCATGAACACAGTATGCCCTTCCATCTATTTAGGTCTTCTGTTATTTCTTTTAACAGTTTCTTGTAGTTTTCTTTGTATAGGTATTTTGTCTCTTTAGTTAAATTTATTCCTAAGTATTTTATTCTTTTAGTTGCAATTGTAAATGGAATTCATTTCTTGATTTCCCCCTCAGATTATTCATTACTACTGTATAGAAACACTACAGATTTTTGAATGTTGATCTTGTAATCTGCCACTTTGCTGTACTCGTTTATTAACTCTAGTAGTTTTGCTGTGGATTTTTCAGGGTTTACAAAATATCATCTGTAAGCAGTGATAGTTTTACTTCTTCCTTTCCAATTTTGATGACTTGCATTTCTTTTTCTTGTCTAATTGCTCTGGCTAGGACTTCCAACGCAATGTTGAATAACAGTGGTGATAGTGGACATCCTTGTCTTGTTCCTGATCTTAGGGGGAAAGTTTTCAGTTTTTCCCCTTTGAGGATGATATTAGTTGTGGGTTTTTCATATATTTCTTTTATCATTTTAAGGAAGTTCCCTTGTATTCCTATCCTTTGAAGTGTTTTCAATAGGAAAGGATGTTGAATTTTGTGAAATGCCTTCTCTGCATCAATTGAGATGATCATGTGATTTTTCTGCTTTGATTTGTTGATATGGTGTATTACATTAATTGATTTTCTTATGTTGAACCATCCTTGCATACCTGGGATGAATTCTACTTGGTCATGATGTATAATTCTTTTAATGTGTTGCTGGATTCGATTTGCTAGAATTTTGTTGAGGATTTTTGCATCTATATTCATTAGAGAGATTGGTCTGTAGTTTTCTTTTTTTGTAATATTTTTGCTGGGTTTTGGTACGAGGTTGTTGGCTTCATAGAATAAATTAGGTAGCTTTCCCTCCACTTCAATTTTTTTGAAGAGTTTGAGCAGGGTTGTTACTAATTCTTTCTGGAATGTTTGGTGTAGGCTGTCTTTTTACTTTCTTGATGAAGTTCTTTGATGCACAAAAGTGTTTAATTTTGAGAAGTTCCCATTTGTTTATTTATTTCATCCATGCTCGTGCTTTGGATGTAAGGTTTAGAAAACCATCTCCTAGTATAAGATTTATAAGATATGTCCCTACATTTTCTTCTAACAGTTTTATGGTCTTAGATCTAATGTTTAGGTCTTTGATCCATTTTGAGTTAATTTTTGTATAGGGTGTGAGATATGGATCCTCTTTCATTCTTTTGCATATGGATATCCAGTTCTCTAGGCACCATATTATTGAAGAGACTGTTCTGTCCCAGGTGAGCTGGCTTGACTACCCTATCAAAGATCAATTGTCCATAGATGAGAGGGTCTATATCTGAACACTATTTTCAATTCCATTGGTCAGTATATTTATCTTTATGCCAGTACCATGCTGTTTTGACCACTGCAGCTTCATAATACACCTTAAAGTCAGGTAGTGTGAGACCTCTGACTTCGTTTTTCTTTGTCAGGATACTCTTAGCTATTGGGGCACCCTGGCTTTCCAGATATATTTGGTTATTGGTTTTTCTATTTCTGGAAAGTAAGTTTTTGGGATTTTAATTGGTATTGCATTGAATCTGTAAATCAAATTAAGTAGAACTGACATCTTAACTATATTTAGTCTTCCAATCCATGAACACGGTATGCCCTTCCATTTATTTAGGTCTTCTGTGTTTTCTTTTAGCAATTTCTTATAGTTTTCTTTGTATAAGCCTTTTGTATCTTTAGTTAAAATTTATTCCTAAATATTTTACTCTTTTGGTTGCAATTGCAAATGGAATTTTTTTCTTGATTTCCTGCTCAGATTGCTCATTGCTAGTGTATAGAAATACTACAGATTTATGAGTATTGGTCTTGTAACCTACCACTTTTCTGTACCCATTTATTAGCTCTGGTAGTTCTGCTGTGGAGTTTTTTGGGGTTTTCAACATATAGTATCATATTATCTGCAAACAGTGAGAGTTTTACTTCTTTCTTTCCAATTTTGATGCCTTGTATTTCTTTTTCTTGTCTAATTGCTCTGGCTAGAACTTCCAACACAATGTTGAATAACAATAGTGATAGTGGACATCCTTGTCATGTTCCTGATCTTAGGGGGAAAGTTTTCAGTTTTTCCCCATTGAGGATGATGCTAGCTGTGGGTTATTTATATATTCCCTTTATCGTGTTGAGGTAGTTCCCTCCTATTCCTATCCTTTGAAGTGTTTTCAACAAGAAAGGATGTTGAATTTTGTCAAATGCCTTTTCTGCATCAATCAAGATGATCAGGTGGTTTTTCTGCTTTGGTTTGTTGATATGGTGTATTACATTAATTGATTTTCTTATGTTGAATCATTAGTGGGAAAATTTTTGATAACTGATTGGATCTCTTATAATTGGTTTGTTGAGATCTTCTATTTCTTCTCTAGTATAGGTAATTTGTGTGTTTCTAGGAATCTGTCAATTTCATCTAAGTTACTAGTTTGTTGGCATATAGTTTTTCATAATATTCTCACCATAAATGAAGATTTAAAAAATTTCTTCATGATTTGTGGTAACAACCCCCCTCTCATTTCTAATTTTATTTATTTGTGTCCCCTCTTTTTTCTTCTTCTAGCTAGGGAACTATCAATTTTATTAATTTTCTCAAAGAATCAATATTGTTCTCCAGTTTGTTTATTTCTGTTTTAGTCTTTGTTATTTCTCTTCTTCTATTTGCTTTGGGGTTAGTTTGTTGTTCTTTCTCTAAATTCTCCAGGTGAGCAGCTAAATCCTCAAGTTTCGTTTGTTCTTGTTTTTTAATATAGGCATTTAGGGCAATAAATTTCCCTCTCAACACTGCCTTTGACACATCCCACAAGTTTTGATATGTTGAATTCTCGTTATCATTCATCTCCAGACAGATATTTACTGATTTCTCTATCAATATCATCCTTGACCCACTGATTATTTAAGA
Organism: Tamandua tetradactyla; assembly: GCF_023851605.1. Classification (NCBI taxonomy): domain Eukaryota; kingdom Metazoa; phylum Chordata; class Mammalia; order Pilosa; family Myrmecophagidae; genus Tamandua; species Tamandua tetradactyla. The sequence continues at coordinate 33,993,766 of NC_135341.1, forward strand.
GTGTGTTGTTTAATCTCTATATATTTGTGCAAGCTCTGGTTCTTTGGTGATTATTAATTACCAATTTATTCATTGTGATTAGAGAAAGTGCTTTGGATCATTTCAACCTTTTTAAATTTATAGAGACTCAGTTTATATCCCAGTATATGATCTATCCTGGAGAACATTCCATGTGCACCAGAGAAGAATGTGTATCCTGGTGTTTTGGGATGCAATGATCTACATATGTTTATTAGATCTAATTAATTTATCTTCTTGCTTAAGTTCTCTATTTCCTCATTGATCCTGTGTGTGGTTGTTCTATCTGTAGTGGAGAGTGGTGTATTGAAGTCTCCAATTATTACTGTTGATATATCTATAGCTCCCTTCAGTTTTTTCAATATGTGCCTCATGTACTTTGGAGCTCCTTGATTGGGAGCGTACACATTTATGATTATTTCTTCCTGGTGAATTATCCCTTTTATTATGTAGTATCCTTCTTTGTCTCTTATGACGTCTTTACATTTAAAGTCTATTTTGTCTGGTTTTAGTATAGTTACTCCTGCTTTCTTTTGGTTATAGCTTGCGTAGAAGATATTTTTCCACCCTTTCACTTTCAATCTAACTGTTTCCTTGAGTCTAAGATGTGTCTCTTGTAAACAACATATAGATGGATTATGTTTTTTTGATCCATTCTGTCAGTCTGTACCTTTTAATTGGTGAATTTAGTTCATTAACATTCAAACTAAATACTATAAGAGCAGTTCTTGATTCTACCACCTTATCCTTTAGTTTTTGTCAGATCTGTATATTATTGTCCTTCTCTCTCTCTTTTCCTTTACATTATCTTTACTCATATTAAATTCTATGCTCTCCTCCAGACCTCCCTCTCCTGTCTTTTTTTAATCAGCTGACAGGGACCCCTTTAGTATTTCTTGTAGGGCTGGTCTCTTGTCGACTAGTTCTCTCAATCTTTCTTTATCTTTGAAGATTTTAATCTCTCCCCCCAATTTTTTTTTGCTTTTTTTATTGTATAGTATAACATATATACAAAGCAAAGAAATAAAAAAGCAATAGTTTTCAAAACACTCTTCAACAAATAGTTACAGGGTAAAGGATATGGTCCATATTTAAAAATTTCAACTTCTGAGTAAGACTGAAGGCAGATATATTTATTTGGTCCAAAATTCATATTTTGGGTAGCACATTATCTAATTTACATTTGAAGTCTAATTTGTTGGATATTAGTATAGCTACTCCTGCTCTTTTCTGATCATTATTTGCATGATATATCTTTTCCCAACCTTTCACTTTCAACCTAAGTTGAAAGATGTGTTTCCTGTAGACAGCATATAGATGGGTCTTGTTTTTAAATCCATTCTGCCAGACTATGTCTTTTGATTGGGGAGCTTAATCCATTAACATTTAGTGTTATTATTGTATGGGTAGTAGTTTCTTCTACCATTTTGCCTTTTGGATTTTATATGTCATATCTAATTTTTCTTATTTTTACCTTTATTGATAGTCTTCATTTCTACACTCTCCCCCATACCTCTCTCTCCTGTCTTTTTGTATCTATCACTAGTGCTCCCTTTAATATTTCTTGCAGAGCCAGTTTCTTGGTCACAAATTCTCTCAGTGATTTTTTTTGTCTGAAAATGTTTTAATTTCTCCCTCATTTTTGAAGGACAATTTTGCTGAATATAGAATTCTTGGTTGGCAGTTTTCTCTTTTAGTAATTTAAATATATCATCCCACTCGCTTCTCGCCTCCATGGTTTCTGCTGAGAAATCTACATATAGCCTTTTTGGCCTTCACTTGTATGTGATGGATTGCTTTTGTCTTGCTGCTTTCAAGATTCTTGCTTTCTTTTTGACGTCTGACATTCTGATTAGTAAGTGTCTTGGAGTACATCTATTTGGATCTGTTCTGTTTGGAGTACACTGCACTTCTTGGATCTGTAATTTTAAGTCTTTCATAAGAGTTGGGAAATTTTCAGTGATAATTTCCTCTGTTAGTTTTTCTCCTCTTTTCCCCTTCTCTTCTCCTTCTGGGACACCCACCACATGTATATTCATGGCCTTCATGTTGTCATTCAATTTCCTGAGTCCCTGCTTATATTTTTCCATTCTTTTCCCTTTATTTTCTTTTGCTTGTTGGATTTCAGATGTTCCATCCTCCAGTTCACTAATCCTATCTTCTGCCTCTTGAAATCTGACATTGTAAGTTTCCATTGTTTTTTTTCATCTCTTCTGTGCCTTTCATTCCCATAAGTTCTGAGATTTGTTTTTTCAGACTTTCAATTTCTTCTTTTTGTTCATTCCTTGCCTTTTTTATATCCTTCCTCAGTTCATTCATTTGATTTTTGATGAGGTTTTCCATGTCTGTTCGAATATTCTGAATTGATTGTTTCAACTCCTGTATCTCATTTGAATTACTGGTTTGTTCCTTTGACTGGGCCATATCTTCAATTTTCCTAGTGTGATTCATTATTTTTTGCTGGCATCTAGGCATTTAATTATCTTAACTAGTTTAATCTGGAAATTGTTTTTACTTCTTTTACCTAGGATTTTCTTGCTGAATGACTTTGTTGTCTATTTGTTCTTTGACCTTCAGTTCAGCTTTTTCTGGACCACTAGCTAAGGTTTTGTTTAACAGAGCAGAATTTTTCAGTTCTTATTTTCTTTTTTCTTGCCCTGCCTGTATGCTGCCTTTCCCCCCCACCCTTAGGAGGGTCTACTTAGGTATTATAGACCCCAGCCAAATTTTCCCAGACCAAACTGGCCTCCTATCAGGAAGAAAGAGTCACCTGCATCAGTTTTCCCTGAGGGTAAGACTCAGCAGGTTGAAAAACTTTCTTGTGAAGTCGCTGGACTCTGTGTTTTTCCTATCCTGCCCAGTATGTGGTGCTTATCTGCCTGCGGGTTCCACCAGCATAAGGTGATGCGATACCTTTAACTTCAGCAGACTCTCCCTGCTGGGGGCATGGTGGAGACAGAGGAGAGGTTGTAGGCTGGCTTTAATCACTTCAAATTTCCAAACCCTGGGGTCTGAATTCCTTGAGGGAGGGAATCCACCTGAGCTGGGCCCCACCCCTCCCCTGGGGAAGGCACAGGCTCCAGACAAGCCCTCAAACAGGCTTGTTTCTGCCTATGCCTGGGGCAGTTGCAGCCTCAGAAGCCCTGCTGCTGTATCCAAAGGCAGTCAAGCTTTTGTAGAAACACAGCCACAAAAAAGAAAGAGAAAAATCCTTCTCAGAGCAGGAACCCCGTTCCTCAGGTTTGCCAATCAAGAGTATAAATTGGTATGTTGTTTTGTGTACCTTCAGTTCCTATGTGCCCCCTCCTTTCCTTCAGGGCCCAGACGCTTTCGTGTATTATGTGCTATCTGATCCAAAAAAACCTCCGTTTCTTTTTTCTTTTCCTGTCAGCCCGGCCCCCTCAGCCCTGGGGCAAAAATCAGCAACCTCCACTTGGGCCAGGTTTAGCTGAGCTGGGAGCCTATTTTTAGTAGTCAGAATTTGTGAATTAATTCCACAAATGAAGTTTAGTTGCGCCCAGCCCCAGCAGCTGGTAAAGTCCTTTTCCCTTCCCCTCTGGGAAGCAGGCTGTGGGGGAGGGGCATCGGGCACCATGGCTTGAGGCTCTCATGGTTCTGGGTGGGCTCACAGCCAGTCCAGCTGGTTCAGACTGGGGTACGCTCTGTGTCCAGTCACTGATGTGGCCCCAGCGGTTGTTCCTGTACTGTTCCTGCTATTTAGTAGCTGTTCTGGAGGATGAACTAAATCCCACACCTCTCTAAGCTGCCATCTAGGCACTCTCCCACATTATCTAATTTAACTTCTATGGTTGGTTTATTTGAACACCATAATTACATGGAATCTTTTTTTAAAATATTTTTATTGATGAATTATAACATGCAAACAATCCATACATGGTGTCTTGATTTTTTTTAATCAATGGCTTACAATATCACTGTATAGTTGTGTATCCATCACCATGATCATTTTTTAGAACATTTGCTTCACTCCAGAAAAATAAATAACAAGAAAAAACTCATACATTACATACCCTTACCCCTCCCTCTCATTGACCGCTAGTATTTCTACCTACCCAATTTATTTTAACCTTTTTTCATAGACTCTTGAATAGGGTGTGGGATTTTGCTAGTTTGTACAGGTTATGTCATGCCCTGATATATCCCAGAGTAATTTGGGCATAGAATAAAAAAAGCATTTGCAAAGTCCCATGGGGGTCTGGGGAGAGAGGAGGAAATATTCAACTTCCCTATCTGGGGAATTTCTGATATTCTTGCAAGCAGTGAGGACAACCAATTCAATAGGCTGAGCCCTTGATCTTGGGGTTCACCCTATGAAACTTATTCCTGCAAAGAAGAAGATAAGACTACTTATAATTATACCTATGAGACACCCCTAGGGAAGCTTTTTTGTTGCTCAAATGTGGCCTCTCTCTCTAAGCCAACTCAGCAGGTGAACTCACTGTCCTCCCCCTTCATGGGACATGACTCCCTTTTGTATCTGGCTTATTTTACTCAGAATAATTTCCACAGGATTCATCCATGTTGTCACAATGATCAAGACTTCATTCCCTTTTACAGCTGAATAATATTCCATCATATGTATGTACTACATTTTGTTAATCCATTCATCAGTTGATGGATACTTGGGCTGCTTCCACCTTTTGGCAATTGTGAATAATGCTGCTATGATCATTGGTGTGCCAATGTCTTTTTGAGTCCCATCAGTTGATGGACACTTGGACTGCTTCCACCTTTTGGCAATTGTAAATAATGCTGCTATGAACATCAGTGTGCAAAGGTCTTTTTGAGTTCCTGTCTTCAATTCTTCTGAGCAGTAGCTAGTAGCAGGATTGCTCAACCGTGTGATCATATTATATTTAGCTTCCTGAGGAACTGTCAAACTGTCTTCCACAGTGGCTGCACCATTTTACATACCCACCAACAATGAATGAGCTTTCTATTTCTCCACATCTTCTCCAATACTTGCAGTTTTCTGTTTTTTTTTTTTTTAATAATAGCCATTCTAGTGGGGGTGAAATGATATTTCATTTTGATTTGCATTTACCTGATAGTGATGTTGAGAATCTTTTCCTGTGCTTTTAAGCCATTTGTGTATTCTTTTGGGAGAAATGTCTACTCAAGTCTTTTGCCCATTTTGTAATTAGGTCATTTATCTTATTGTTGAGTTGTAGGATTTCTTTATATAGTCTGGATAGTAAACCCTTATTGGGTATGTGGTTTCCAAATATTTTATCCCATTGAATAGGTTGTCTTTTAACTTTTGTGGTGAAGTCCTTTTATGCACAGAAGTTTTTAATTTTGGTGTGGTCCCATTTATCTACTTTTTCTTTTGTTACTTGTTCTTTGGCTTAGTCCCAACCTGATTGGCTTTGTTCGGTGCTTTGGGTTTCAAGTCTAAGAAACCATTGTCTAACGCAAGATTCTGAAGACGTTTGCCTACATTTTCTTCTAGGATTTTTATAGACCTGTTTTTTATATTTAGGTCTTTGAACCACCTTGAGTTAATTTTTGTGTATAATGTGAGGCAGGGTTCCTCCTTCATTCTTTTGCATATGGATATCCAGTTTTTCCCAGCACCATTTGTTGAAGAGGCAATTCTTTCCCAATTGGGTGGAATTGGCAGCCTTGTCAAAAAACAATTGGCCATAGGTGTGAGGGTCTATTTCTGAACTCTCAATCCATTTTTGTTAGTCTGTATATCTATCCTTATGCCAATGCCATGCTGTTTTGACTATTGTTGCTTTGTAAAATATTTTAAAGTCAGGAAGTGTGAGTCCTCCAACTTCATTTTTTGTTTTTCAAGATGATTTTGGCTATTTGGGACTCCTTACTCTTCCAAATAAATTTGATAATTTGCTCTTCCATTTCTGCAAAGTAGGGTTTTGGAATTTTGTTTGGGATTACATTGTATCTGTCAATAATTTTATGCAGAATTTATGTCTTAGTTTATCAGTGCATGAACACAGAATTTCCTTCCTTTATTTAGGTCTTCTTTAATTTCTTTTAGGAATGTTTTTTAGTTTTCTCTGAACAAGTCCTTTACATCTTTGATTAAATTTATTCCTAGATATTTGATTCTTTTAGTTGCTATTATAAATAAATTTTTCTTGATTTCCTACTTAACTTACTCATTACTAGTGTCTAGAATCACTACTCATGTTTGCATGTTAGTCTAGTACTCCACCACTTTGCTGAATTCTTTTATTAGCTCTAGTAGTTATGTTTGCAGATTTTGGGGGGATTTTCTATATATGTAGGATTATGTCATCTGCAAATATTTAAAGTCTTACTTCTTCTTCTTCTCTAATTTGGATGCCTTTTATTTCTTTTTCTTACCAAGTTGCTTTAGCTAGAACTTCCAATACAAGGTTGAATAACAGTGGTGATAGTGGGCATCCTTGGCTTTTCCCAATCTTAGAGAGAAAGGTTTCAGTCTTTCACCGTTGAGTATAATGTTAGTCATGGTTTTTTCATATATATCCTTTATAATGTTGAGGAATTTTCCTAGTTTTCTAAATGTTTTCATTAAGAAAGAATGCTGACTTTTGTCAAATGCGTTTTTCTGCTTCAATTGAGATGATCATGTGTTTTTCCCTTTCATTTTATCGATGTGATGTATTACATTAATTGATTTTCTTATGTTGAGCCACCCTTGCATACCTGAGATAAAACTCACTTGATCATAGTGTGTAATTCGGTGTATAATTCTTTTGCTGTGCTATTGGATTTGATTTGTAAGTATTTTGATAAGGGTTTTTATATCTATATTAATAAGAGAAATTGGTCTATAATTTTTAAATAGTATATTTATTTAGCTTTGGTATAAGGGTGATGTTGGCTTCATAGAATGGAAGAGTTTGATGAGGGTTGGTGTAACTCTTCTTGTAATAATTGGTGGAATTCATCTGTGAAGCCATCTGATCCTGGACTTTTTTATTGGGAGGATTTTGATGACTTATTCAGTCCTTTTGCTTGTAATTGGCCTGTTGAAGTCTTCTATTTCTTGTAGAATTGGCATAGGTTGCTCATGTGTTTCTAGGAATTTGTCCATTTCGTCTAGATTGTCTAATTTGTTGGCTGCAGTTCTCTGTAAGTTCTCCTACTAAATGCTTAAGGACAGCTCTCCCTGGCATTTAGTGCTTTTTTCTTCAGAATCTCAACAGACCCCATTGCGGGGTGGAGCAGTCCCACCTGGGTCTCATTTTATTTCTTCTTTTGGATATAGTCCTGCTGATGATTCACCTACATGAAACAATTGGAAATCCATATGCAAAAAAAAAAAAACAAAACTAATCTCAACCCAATCTTCACATCTTACACAAAAACTAATTCAAAACCTTAAGTTAAAATATAAAACTACAAATTTTAACAGAAAACATAGGAGAAAATCTCCACGACCTATGATTAAGCAAAGAGGTTGTAGATGGGACAACAGAATTATGATCCATAAAAACTGACAAACTGGACTTCATCAAAAGTTATTCATCAAAAGTTATTTTTATTGATTGAAAGATATCATTAAGAGAATGAAAAGGAAAACCACACAATGGCAGGAGATATTTGCAAATCACATATCTGACAAATGACTTCTATCTACAATATATAAAGAATTCTCAAAACTCATCAGAAGGTAAACAGCCCAATTAGGCAATGTCAAAAACTTGAAGAGACATGTCACTAGTGAGGACATATGGGTGGTAAATAAGCACAGGTAAAGATGTTCAACATCATTAACCATTATGGAAGTGGGGTTGGCAAGCTTTCCTCCTAAAGGGCCAGATAATAAATATTTTAGGCTTTGTGGGCCAAGAGGCAAAATCAATAACACTATTATGTGTAGGTGGTTATATAACAAGAGATAAAACAAACTTTCACAAACATTGTTATTGGTTAATAACTGAGTACAATTTTTCTTTTTTAATACAATTCTACTAATGAGAAGAATACAACTTGTGTCTGTCTGTGTGTGGGGTGTGGACAGTGTTTTGCTTGGTTGGGATTGAAAGTGGTCAGAAAACACGGTCTTCAGTAGTTAGGCCTGCCCGGTCTCACATCAAACAGAGAAACAAGTCTCTTTGTTTTGGTGAGAAGGTGAGTTTTATTACAGGTGCACATGTAAGGAGTGGGAGGGCATATTTTCCAGGACAGTTTGGAGTGTAAAGGGTGATTTGGGCTTTTATAGTCTAAACAGACAAAGAAATGGCCAGGATCCAGAAGAAGAAGGAAAAAAAAAAAAGAAAGAAGGAAAAAAATAGAAGAAGAAAAGCTATTTGGTCAGGATATCCTGTTATCTTAGAGATCTTTCCCTTGTTCGCGTTTTGATCTTGTTTACCAGGAAAGAAATGTGCTGATTATCAGAATATATGGTGTTTTTGGTATTGCTCTATACTGCTTTGGACTGTAATCTCATCCCTGCCGGTAATTCTGGCAAGATTTCTAGTAACAAAGAGTAAACTTTAGAGATATTAGATCAACAGCAAGCTATTTTAGCAAGGGCTTTTAGGCTTCAAATAACTCAAGGCTGCTTGCATGAACTGATGATAATAAACATTTTTCTAGTTACTGAGACTATACTAGACATTTTCCAGCTAAAGGATTATATTTAAGTCCTCACCTTTTTGTGAAATTTTCTTATTCTTCAGAAGTGGCACCTTGTGAGCATTTCTTATGAAGGGAAAGCGGGTGAGGGTCCAATCTTCTGTAATAGCTTCTTGCTGAGCAAGAATGAGGAAGTTCTTATATTAATCTGGAAGATGCTCTGGACATAAACCCATAGATACAATACAGGCAATAGCAAAACAAATATATGGCAAGCAAAATAAAAGCTGTGCTAGCAAAGGCTCTTCTCCATTTCATAGGCAAATTCATTAACCACTTAGAAAATGAGTCTAGTGACTATAACATGATCAGTATCATCTTGCATATGATCTAGTATAGAAGAGATGTTATGGTAGTCATCTGTGAGCGCTTAATACCAGTAAAAGCACAAGCTCCCCCTTCAGCTGCAGTCAGTAGCGGCCATTCTATTTTTTTTTTGCATGGGCAGGCACCAGGAATCGAACCCAGATATCCGGCATTGCAGGCGAGAACTCTGCCTGCTGAGCCACCATGGCCTGCCCAGCCATTCTATTTTGAAAGATAACTTTTCTCATTTGAGCTACCTCTTTGCAGACTGAGCCCTCCCTTGGTGGATTACATAAATTGAGATGCAACATTTACTAGGGCAGTAACTGGGGAAAGGGCATCTAATGCACTTCCTCCTAGGAGGGAGATAGCTGAAAGCCATTCCCACCAGGTAAGGCTCTCTTGGTCCTGCTTGACTACAAGCCTTTCTTATGCACATTACAGTGGGTTTCTGAGGCTTTTACATCACTCAGAGTTTCAGTTAGACTTTTTGCCCAGGCAAAAAGGGGTATCAATAGTGCACTTCTCTATCCAATCATAAAGCAAATATGACCAGAAGTTAGACCTGCAGACCACCTGGTCCCAGCTGGAGGCCAATAAGCTGATAATTGTTTCCCTTCAGAGACCAGTTCTGGGATTAGTTTACACAGTTTTAATGGTTTTACACTGAGCCATTTATCTTTCCAAGGGGAGATGACTTCATCACACTTAGAATAGGGTGTATCTCCAACAAAGTTATGCTGGGTAGAAGTGTTTTGTTGTTATACACAAATGGAAGCATTTCCATGTAGAGTCCCATTTTCTGCTATTAGTCATCCTTTCCCATCCCAGATTGAGTATACAAGGGTGGGGTGGGGGGGATGTGTTAGGAAATATTCTTCTAATTTAGACTGGAGGTCCTGGGCTGCTGTGAAGTTAAACCGAGGACTTCCTCAAGGGCTCCTGTTAGGGCTTAGGCTGGGTTTTGGAAGGTCCCACCATGTAAGGAAGAACAGGATTGTAAGAATAAATTAGGATGAACTAATCGGACCAATTTTGTGGTGAGAAAGGTAAGATGGCCAGGGCAAACTCAGGATTCCAGCAGTAGGCAAATAAGTACAAACCCAGCTATCATTCCTCTGATGGATAGTTGCTGCTTTTATAGTCCACTTTAGGAAGATATTACCTAGCACAAAGCAGGATAGAAGAAAAAGGCAAAAGATGTACAACTTAATCTTAGTTATTATATTGTTTTAGGCAATTTATGGAAGAGTAATTTTAAATCAGCAGTGGGGATATGTGGGTAGGAGGCATCTTCTACTTCCTTCTCCTTTATTTTAACTCCTGAACAGTGAATCCAAGTCTTAATACTCTGCAGTTTAAGAGAAGAGTCTGTGATTAGCAACACAATATAAAGTCCCTCCTACTTAGGGGTAAGGTGATCTTTGGGGTATTTATTCTTTAATGTTTTCCATAACACTCTGTCTCCTAGTTTGTAGGAGTGCATGGCTATATCTGTAGGTTGATTATCAGCAAATTCAGAAATCATCTTTATAGTACTTCCCAGAGAGATAACTGCATATCTTCACAATTTATTATACAGGGGCTGCACAGATATATTCTCAATTACATTTTTTTTTTTTTTAAGGCTGCCCTCTTTATTTTTTAAAGAGATGAGAAAACACTTTGTCTCCAGGTCAGACAGAAGCCACCCCCTTCCAAGTCCTTCCTAAAGGTTGCCCAGGAGATGCTTGCTGGAAGGAGGTGAAAGGGGGAAAGCTGGTTCCAGAGGGGCAGGGAGGTGAGGACGGGGTCTGCAAGCCTGCTGTCATGGCAAGCTGTTGGTTTGCCACAGGTGACACACAGGGCTTTGGTGTCCTCCAGGACAGTTGCAGTGCAGGCTGACCCTGGGAGGGGTGGGTCTGAGCTGGAATCCCAGCTTGAAGGCCCTCTGGTCTGTAAAGGAGAGAGAATCCTGCCTGCTTTATAGACTGCACTGAGGAGTAAGGAGGTGATGTGAAGAGGGCCCCAGGGCCCCACTGGCACACAATGGGCATTCTCCTCCTCTCTGTTCCCTAAGGGCCCTTTGGCGGAGATGGATAGGGGAGGTAGTAAACCTGCTCTCTAAGCTGCTGCCCTCTCCGTAATGTCTATTACTTTCTCTTGACCTTGCTCTGTGCTCTCTACTCTTTATTGCTCACGCTGTTGGGGGAACTCTCAACTGCATTTTTAAGGAAGGGCCTCCTGTACATCATGTCAAAAGGATTCAAACTTAATCTGCTTCTTGGTGCAACTCGGATTCTGAGGAGGGCAAAGGGCCACCTTGTTCCAGATGAGATTAGTTTCTTGACATATCTTAGTAATAATTTTTTTTCAGAGTGTCATTCGTTCTCTCATTTTTCCAGTTGATTGAGGCCTCCAGGTAGCATGTAACTTTCAATTTACCCAAATTGCCTGTGAACATTGAGTTATTTTTGAAACAAGGGCACTGCCGTTGCTTCTCTGAACAGTAAATGGTACACCCAATCTGGGCATTCTTTCTTTTTTTTTTTTTCATGCATGTCTTTATTTTATAAACTCATTTACCCATACACTGAATATGGGGGCGTCAGTCACAAGGTTTTTTACAATCGTATGGTCACAAGAATGAAAATTATATAGCTATATAATCATTATCAAAGATTAAGGCTACTGGAATACAGTTTAACATTTTCAGGTATTTCCTTCTGGCTATTCTAATATACTAGAAACTAAAAATAAATATCTATATGATGAATCACTAGGTCATAATCATGTGCTAAATACTAACTTCTCAGTTACAACTCCTTTCTCTCCTTTGATCATTCTCTCCATCTTCAGGGGTATCAGGGCAACGACCGTTCTAACTTCTTTGAGTTGAAAAGGGGTGTCGACATAATGGGGCTGATATTCTTGGAGAGACTGGTACCCCTGGATTTCAGGGCTTACTTGGCATTGAGCCATCTGGGGGCTTTGTTTCTGAAAAAATAAATTTAATAGGAAAAAGTGTTATAGAGTTTTAGACAGAGTCTAGGGTATTCTTTAAGGTTTTCAGGACTACTGTTGATTGTATTCTTGAAACTGTAGGCAATTTGCAATATCTGGCTGAAGCTTACATGAGAGTAATCTCCAGAATGATTTATTGAATCTATTTGAAATCTTTTACTTACTGAAACTTTATTTTGCTTCATTTATTTTCCCCCTTTTGATCAAGAAGGCATTCTCAATCCAACAACGCCAGAGTGAGGCTCTGGGAGTCATGTCCCATGTTGCCAGGGAGACTTACACTCCTGGGAGTCTTGTCTCACGTAGGGGGGAGGGTGGTGAGTTTATTTGCAGAGTTTGACTTAGAGAGGCCACATCTGAGCAACGAAAGAGGTTCTTTGGGTTTGACTGTTAGTCATAATGGTAAGTAGGCTTAGCTTCACCATTACAGAAATAAGTTTCATAAGAGCCTCAAGATCAAGGGCTTAAAGCCTGGCAGGTGAACTCACTGCCCTCCCCACTACATGAGACATAACTCTCAGGAATGTAAATCTCCCTGGCAATGTGGGACCTGACTCCCAGCAATGAGCTGGGACCCAGCATCGTGGGAATGAGAAGGCTTTCTTGACTGAAGGGGGGAAGAGAGAAATGAGACAAAACAGTGGCTAAAAGATTTCAAACAGAGTCGGGAGGGTATCCTGGAGGGTATTCTTATGTATTATATAGATATCCTTTTTTAGTTTATGTGTATTGGAGTGGCTAGAGGGAAGTACCTGAAACTGTTGCACCGTGTTCCAGTAGCCATGATTCTTGAAGAAGATTGCATAACTGTATAGCTTTTACAGTGTGACCGTATGATTGTGAAACCTTGTTTCTGATGTTCCCTTTGTCTAGGATATGGACAGATGAGTAAAAAGATAAGGATACAAAACAAATAAATAATGGTGGGGGATAAAGGGTAAAAACTGGATAGATTGAAATACAGTGGGTCAATGAGAGGGAGGGCTAAATGGTATGGGATGTATGAGTACTTTTTTTAAATTTCTTTTTCTGGAGTGATGCAAATGTCCTCAAAGTGATTGTGATGAAGAATATACAAGTATGTGATGATATTGTGAGCCACTGATTGTATAATATGGTTGGACTGTATGTGTGAGGATATTTCTCAATTACAAAAATCTATATAAAGAGATCAAGAGCTTGACTTATTAAGATGGGAGTCCCTAATGCTTGAGAGAATATCAGGAATTCCTCAGGAGGGGAGGTTTCATAGTTCCACATTTTTCTCCAGTCAATGGACTTTGCAAATACTTTTTTATTTTCTGCCCAAAATATTCTGGAATGTATCAGGGTATTACAAAAAACGTGTTTTAAAATACATAGACAAAATTATCCTTTACTCTGTATTCCGATTTACCTTAGTCCTAACCATTCATATCTCTATTTGAAGTCTGATCTCTTTTTCAGCTTTTTTGTCAGTTGCTGTATGGAATAACACTAACTTTCAGAGCTGCAGAACTCTAACTCTGTTACACAGATACCCAAAGTTCCAGGGAACTGAAAGATTATACACAAAGAGCACAGCATCTCAGAATTTGGAGATAACAATTAAAATTCAGGAATAAATGTAACTGTTGTAAGAGCTACAATCTAGGAATCTTTCCAAATGAGTCTTATTGACCATTCCGTATTCCTTAATCATTGATTGCCCAATCTCTGCCCACTTTCTATTTCCTGATAACCTACCCTCTCATATTTAATTCTCAGAGTGGGCTCCTTCTAATTAGTTTATATTGTAGAAACCATATAATATTTGTCCTTTCACTTCTGGCTTATTTTGCTTAACACAATGTCCTTAAGGTTCATTCACCTTGTTGTATGCCTCCTGGCTTCCTTTCTGCAGCCGCACAATACTCCATTATATGGATACACCACAGTTGCCCTTCTGTTTATCAGTCATTGTACCCTTGGGCCCAAACTAGGTATTATTGGTATCCATCCATTGGCAATCATGAATACTGGTGCCATGAACACCAGTGTACAAATGTCCATTCATATCTCTGCTTTCAGTTCTTCTGAGGATACACCTAATAATTGGATTGCAGGTAGGTATTATTTCTTTCAACATCATTTTGTGTCTTCAGTTGGTCTTTCAGTGTGGGTGGGGAAGGCTTCAACCCACCCTGAAAATGTGTCAGCTAACACTAGAAGAGAGCAGTTGCTTGGGGCATCACCATAAAGTCCATTTTGCCCATCTTCTCCAGGTGTAAACACATGAGCCTGCACCCCTCCTGTCAGAGGGGACCCACTAGTTTTGAGGGTTATTTTTATGGCATTGAACACATTTGCCTATTATTTTATGGATTGTTGTTTGGATTTTTGGTCCTGCAATGTGCCCTCTAATCCATGTTGCAAAGGCATCTTTTTCATAGTGAGTCCTCTGGTGCAAATATGACAGCACCGGTTCTCTTAGTTTTTTTTTTTTTTTTTTTTTTGGCAGCAAAACTTGGCCTAATTTCAATTGCAACCATCCTTTCTCCATCTTAACATTAAATCCCCATTCTTTAGCTCTAAGTTTTTTGTTTCATAAAGTGGGGTGAATGATGAGAGGTCTGCAGTTGGGATAAGAGTGAATGCTTTGGGGCTTTTAGGTTCGTATAGTTTCCTAGTAGCTGCCTTTGCTGCCAAATCTGCCTTATGATTCCCTTTTGCTAGATGGAGTTTGACTTTGGATGCCCTAAACAATGTATCACAGCAACTTCTGTTGGTAGCAGGATGGTTTCTTATAAAGCTAATATTGTCTCTGGGTGCTTCATTTCTTTATTATTGGTGGTTAAAAGTCCTCTTTTCTTCCAGATTGTCCCATGAGCATGCACTACAGAAAAGGCATAGTGAGAGTTAATATGAATATTTATTTTCTTGCCTTGGCTGATGATCAAGGCTTGGGTTAGAGCAATGAGTCTGGCTTTCTGGGCTGATGTACCAGCAGCAGGGGGTTGGCTTCTAGCACCTCTGTCAGTGTTACCACAGCATATCCTGACCCTAGATGTCCATGGTCCATAAAACTGTTCCCATCTGTGAACATTTCCAGGTCAGGTTCCTTTAGAGGGGTGCCAGGGTGTCCCTCAAATCTGGTCGACTATAGAACACTTCCTCAATCACCTGAATGGAGTCATGCATAGCGGTCTCATGGATTCAGGCAAAAGTGTAGCTGAATTCAAAACTGTAGAATTTAAGAGACCCATGCTAGGGTTATCTAATAATATGGCTTGACATTTTCCTAGCCTGCCGGCAGTCAACCAGTAGCCTCTTTTCTGACTAAGCAGAGAGAGCACACTGTGTGGCATGTGTACTCAACTTCTTGACCCAAGGTGAATTTTTTTTTTCTTTCTGCAGTTTATTTATTTTTAAACTTTTTTTTAATTAATTAAAGAAAAAATTAACAAACAAAACATTAAGATAACATTCCATTCTACATATACAATCAGTAATTCTTAATATCATCACATAGTTGCATATTCATCATTTCTTAGTACATTTGCATCGCTTTAGAAAAAGAAATAAAATGATAATAGAGAAAAAAAAGACTATACATACCATACGCCTTACCCCTCACTTTCATTTACCACTAGCATTTTAAACTGAATTTATTTTAACATTTGTTCCCCCTATTATTTATTTTTATTCCATATGTTCTACTCTTTTGTTGATATCATAGCTAAAAGGAGCATCAGACATAATGTTTTCACATTCACAGAGTCTCATTGTGAAAGCTATATCACTGTTCAATCATCATCAGGAAACATGGCTACTGGAACACAGCACTACATTTTCAGGTAATTCCCTCCAGCCTCTCCATTACATCTTGAACAACAAGGTGATATCTACTTAATGCGTAAGAATAACCTCCAGGATAACCTCTTGACTCTGTTTGGAATCTCTTAGCCATTGACACTTTGTCTCATTTTACTCTTCCCCCTTTTGGTCGAGAAGGTTCTCTCAATCCCTTGATGTTAATTCTCAGCTCATTCTAGGGTTTTTCTCAGTCCTTTGATGCTGAGTCTCAGCTCATTCCAAGATCTTTGTTCCACATTGCCAGGAAGGTCCACATCCCTGGGAGTCATGTCCCACACAGAGAGAGGGAGGGTGGTGAGACTGCTCGTCATGTTGGCTGGAGAGAGAGGCCACATCTGAGCAACAAAAGAGGCTCTCTTGGGGGTGACTCTTAGGCCTAAACTTTAAGTAGACTTGACCTATCCTTTGTGGGGTTAAGTTTCATGTGAACAAACCCCAAGACTGGGGGCTCAGCCTATAGGTTTGGTTGTCCACACTGCTTATGAGAATATCAAGAATTCAACTTGGGGAAGTTGAATTTCTCCCCACTCTCACCATTCCCCGAAGGGGGCTTGCAAATACTTTTCCAGTCACTGATCAAATCATTCTGGGATTCATCGGGGCATCACTCTAGACAAACCAACAAAATCTCATGTGCTACCCAAGGTGAATTTTGTAGCTTCTTGTAAAATATCGTCAGTGGCAGCCACAGCCTGAAGGCAAGTTTCTTTGTGTCACTGAATCCAGTTTCTTTGAGAAATATGCTACAGGTTGTCGACACCCCCACAAAGTTTTGTGTGAGAACACCCAAGCCCTATTCCCTACCTTTCAGGCAGTCCCAAAGCTGGATCGGTGCCCAGCTTCTCTTTAATTTGCTGAAAGGCTAATTACATTTTGCAGTCTCTTCTAGGGCTTCTCAGTCTGAATCTTGCATAATGGCATAAAAGATTTAGCAATAAATCCAAAATTGTGGATCCAGACATGGCAGAAACCAGCCATCCCTAGAAATCCTTGCAGTTGCCTCTTTGTCTTAGGGACTGAGACATTCATCAAGGCTTGGTGCCTGTCAGGCAAGAGGGCCCCCTGACCCTGGGAGAATAAAGAGCTTGACACAGGATTTAGTAATTTGAGCCTTTTTCTGAGACATTTTATAAACCCTAGCATTAAGAAAGTTCAGAGTTTTAATAGCATTTGCATCTGAATTTTCTACAGTTTCGCTGACTATCAAAATATCATCTGAAAGGTTTAGGAGGCAAAAGGGTGAGAAAGAAGGAAGGTAGACAAGGAAATTTAAAGTGGGTGGGTTTATCTCTGTGCTCCCGGCAGAGCTCACCAAACCCAAGATGGAGAGAGGTGAGTCTGCACGAGGGCTTTGTGTGGGCAGCTTTTAAGGATGAAAGTCAGGTGACGTCAGGAAGAGGCGGTTCATTAGTTCCGGAAGTCATGCTGGGAGGGACAACACGCCTCCACAGCTCAAGTTGCAGTGCCCTTCCCCATTCCCCGACCTAACATCATCTACATATTGCAAATCATTCAAATCTTTTGCTCAGAATTCTCCAAAGAATATGGGAGCATTCTTGAATCCTTGGGGTAAGACAGTCCACATGAGTTGCTCTTTAACTTTAGTGTCCGGGTCCCCCCATTCAAAGGCAAATATTTCTTGGGAGTCAAAAGCTCAGGTATGCAAAAGAAACCATTCTCTAAGTCTAACACAGAGAAGCGTTTGAAGGACCCCATCGGAGTTGTCAGTAGCATGTAAGGATTAGGCACAACTGGATAAACATCTTTTACAATTTCATTTATAGCTCTTAAATCTTGGACAAATCTATGTTCTTCATTCATGCCAGGTTTCAGGACTGGGGGTATAGGTGTTTTATATGAAGACTGGCAAAAATGAATGAAGCTACTTTCTTTTAAGGTTTCTATTACTGATAATGGCTTTCCTTGCTTGTATTGACAAAGGATATTGACTTAACTTGGGTGGATTTGCTCTGGCCTTGAGTTCAATCTTTACTGGATGGACAGTTAGTTATAGCTTTTTCTGGAGTGTCAGATGACTAGACTTCAGAGGTGACCACTCTAATATATGATCTGATACCAGTTTCTTTTCCAACTTGTAAAAGGGTAGGCTGCAGGTGCAGTCCTTTATCTGGTGGCACTCAAATCTTTATTTTCTCCTTTTGAGAACACAACTTAAGCATTTAGTTTAGTTAGGAAATTCCTTTCCAGCAAGAGTATAGGACATTCAGGCACATACAGAAATTGATGCAAATGCTCTTTCCCAGTTTTACAGTTTAAAGGCTATAGAAGCACCTTAGGTGTATTTAGCCATTTGTTTCAACTATCATTTGCTCTTTTGTCTTGGAGGCTAATTGCTGGCTTAACACTGAATAAGTTGCTCCTGTATAAATAAGAAAGCCCATTTATTTGCTTGCCACCCTTACCTTTATCTGAGGTTCTAGGTAGGAAATAGGTTTGGCAGAAGAAAATGCTGCCAATGCCTTGGGCACCACAAACTGGGGCCTTCTAGTTTGGATCCATGGGCCATTAATGCCATTTCATTCTTTTCTTTTCTCTTATTTGCCAGTTTGGGACAGTTTTTCCAGTGCCCTTCCTCCCTGCAGTAAGCACTGATCTTTTCTTGGTTTCTCTTTCCTCTTTTCTCCATTATGCCTTCTTCATGCTCAATTCCCACTCAGAACAGCTGCCAGAAAGACAGTCTGTTGTTTCATCTGTTATTTTTGTTGAGTTTGTTCCTGATAGTTAAATACTTTGAAAGCAACATCTGTGACCATTGCCATGGGCATTCCAAGCCTGCCCTCCAGCTTCTTCAATTTGAGTAGACTGTTTGAGCACCGTGACTAACAATGGTCATGTTAATTATTCCAGTGTTCTCCACAGCTTCTGGATCTATATCAGAATATCTCTGGTATTCTTCAAAGATTCTTTCTAATAAAGCAGAAGGACTCTCATTAGTCTCTTCCTGCATCTCCCATATTTTGTTCAGAGATTTTTGTTTTGGGTTCCTGTTCTTAAGGCCAGCCCAAATGAGTGTCTTATAGTGCTCTAATCTAGCCCACTCCCCAGGGTCATTAGTGTCCCCGCAGGGCTTCCCATCAGGGACGGTGGCACTTGGAATGGAGTAATACTTGGGATGGAGTAAATGGAGTCCTGGGGAGTCACCTCTTGTAAGTGACCTGCTTCTTGTCTCACTTTATCTAACACCATTCATCTTTCCTCTGAAGTTAGTAACAAATTCATCAATGACTAAATATTGGCCAAATTTGGGGTGCTGTATGACAAAAATGGACCAAACACTCTTTTCATTTGGTCTGGATCAGGCCTGTCTCTGGGTGTGCGGTCTTCAGTTTAACAAGTCAGGTTCTGCAAACAGCATGTGGACTGATATAGTTCCCCATCAGCTCCTAAAGGAACCTGACATATTGGAGATTGCTCTGCCCCAGAAGTAGTCACACGCTGTTCAGATTGCACACCACTGTGGGTATGAGAGGGGGAGCTCAATTCTTTTCACAGGAATATATGGGGGTGCTGGAGGAGCACTAGGCGGCTCGGCCAGGCTCATAGATGGTGGAGAAAGCTGGAGTGGCATTGCTGCCAGACCTGCTTTGGGAGGTGTTGGCCCCCACCCCCCACATACTTGAGACTGTAAGCAAGATACAGTCGCTACACTAACAGGTGGAAGAGGTGGAAGGGATGAGGAGGAAAGAAGGTCATCCAATGGATCCTTTCATAAGTGAGGATTTTATATAAGGCCTCTTATTCTCTTGGACCTTGTCTAGGGGCTTCCTTTTAAATACCTCACAATGTCCTGAGGCTTCCTCTATAGGTTTCTCTTCTGTTGTAACAGGCTTCTCCCTTATAACTCCCTCTGAATTTTCAAGGTACAATAAATCCAATCTTCTTACAATGTCTTTATATTTACACAACCCCACAAATGATTGAATATAGGGCATTACTTCTAATGGCTTTTTTTTTGCAATACATTTCTAATTGGATAATCACCTGAAAGTCAGGAGTCCCATTCTCTGGCCATCCCGCCCCTTTACTTAACTTATATTGTGGCCACAATGACGCATGAATAATTCCTTCTTTAAATGATGCTTTCCAAATTCAGACCAATAATTAAGAATACTTCCCGAAAGAGATGGAGCTGGCACACTTTGAGAGTTTCCCATGGCTGGGCAATACCAACAGAAATCATGAAGACGATATCAGAGTAGGAGCTCCTCAAACACAAGTGATTCCCCACACAACTGCAAGCTGCAACTGCACAAAATCAACAGCGGAACCATAAATCTGGGGTCATGGATAGTGGAGCTCAAACCCACTGAGTCTGCATGGACAATTCCTGGATCAACTCAATAGACTTTTCACACAATAGGCTAATTGAAACAGAAGGAAGCAAAGCAAGAGTGACAAACAAAAGATCATATACTGGGTGTGTGGGTGGTTCAGTTGTTAGAATGCCCGCCTTCTATGCGGGAAGCCTGGGTTCGATTCCTGGACCATGCAGACCCCAACCAAAAAAATAGATCATACACTTACCCAGTACAGGAACGTCTCAATTGCAAAGTCACCTTCATGCAGATGTGCCTGATGTCCATCTGTGACAGGTGCTACAGTCCCGGCCCTACAGGAAAAATTCCCAGACAGTTGCTAGGCATGGAGCCAAGGTGTCCAGGTGAGTCCCACAGCCAATGAGACATGGATCAGGGCTGCACTTAAAGCAGCCGGGCTCCTGGCTGGCTCACCGAATTGTTACTGTAAGAAAACACACTCTCCTATAATTAGGCTCACTTGATATAGTATCAAACAGAGAAACGAGTCTCTTTGTTTCAGTGAGAAGGTGAGTTTTATTACAGGTGCACATGTAAGGAACAGGAGGAAATATTTTCCAAGACCAATTAGGATTGAGAACGGTGATTTGGGCTTTTATAGCCCAAAGAGACAAATAAATGGTCAGGATGCCAGAAGAAAGCAGAAGAAAAGAAAAATACAGAAGGGGAAAAGCTGTTTGGTCAGCATATCCTGTCATCTTAGCAGTCCTCCCCTCATTCAGGCTTTGATCTTGTTTTTGAAGGAGAGGAAGGTCTGATTATCAGACCATATGGTGTTTTTTTTTGGCATCACTCTATACTGCTTTGGACTGTAATCACATCCCTACAGGCAATACTAGGAAAGTTTCCAGGAACAGAGAGTAAACTTGTGAAATCAGGTCAATATCAAGCAATTTCAAGAAGGGCTTTTAGGCTTAAAATAACTCAAGGCTGCTTGAGTGATGTGATGATAATATACATTTTTCTGGCTACCGAAGACTATACTAAGCATTTTCCAGCTAAAGGATTATACTGAGTATTTTTCCTAACTATCCAGCTATCACTATCATCAAAATCAATTGCAAAGTTTATCTATTAATGCCCATCTGTAATAAGATTTTACATATTACATCTTTGAAAATATCTTTTCTCACATGTAGCTGTTGTGTGAAATAGATGGTGTTTTCAAATAATGAACATTGATCCAGGAGCATGAGTTTAATTGCACATATTCATCACCTGGAAGACATTTATAGAGTTAAGTATATCATTACGTTACAAATTAATTACTCTGAATTTAAGTTTAGACAGGAGTTCCTCAATTGTGCAATTAAGTGGATTTAGAAACATGGACATTCCCTTTGTATTTGCATGGAGATCTGAAAAGTGCTGCTGCTACTATAGCTTGAGCTCAGAAAATATATGCACTGTAAATCTGTGGGAATGGAGATCTCCCTGCTTGTTTTAATTTTGACAGCTTGGAAAGGGTATAAGGCAGCTAGATGTTAGTTAAGATTCAAAATTACTTATCAAAATAACTACTAAAAAGAAGCTACAAAAAAAAACAAACAAATAGCTGTACTACAGTATATCAGTATATAAGTTTCATATATATACATTGTTGTGGTCTTTAATTTCAGGTTTAATTCATTAAGAGACCTAAAGTCTGCAGCAAAAGCTTGTTTCTAACGTCATTCAGTATTTGTTAATAGTTGAAGGCAATTCTTCTCATTCAGAAGATTTTCAGTCTTGGCCCTGAGCTAAGAAAAAAATCTCAATAAATCTTTATCACAGCTAAGACTTTGAAGTTCTGTGTCATGGATAGTCAGACTGTTCAGCTCTGTAACTGGCAAAAATTCATAGAACTGATAGTGATTAATTCACAAAGGCAAGTGAAGTTTACCATTGACAATACTGGTTCAATAATACCACAGGTTTAAGTATTTTCCACAAAGTATCTGATGATGAATACAATGTCTAAGAATAGTACGCTTGAAGTACCTTTGATTTGACAGGTTTGGAAATTTGTCCAACTAACTCTTTTATCTGATGCACACATAATTTCACCACTATCAATTGAATCACATCTTCTCAGGTTCCACTTAAGTTTGTACTAAATTAGTGTTTTCTTAACTTTGAAAATATTGTTATTTTTATTTGTTTTATGTAGTGTCTTTGTAGAGGCTAATTCCTCAGTCACTTCAAACTCAGCACAGGCCCCTCAAGTAAACAGCTGATCTGTCCTGGCAACATCCTTCAGTTTATCAAGACCCAAGGAGAAACACTCAAAATCATCTGCCTTGTTTTAAAATTGACCATTGATGCTGATTCCAAGGCCCTTGAGCAGTTAATTCTCATTGAGCCTCATTGAAAGACTAATAGTTTTCAAAAAGTTTTATTTTCCCTGAATGCATCTTTGACTGCTATAATATAACATAATATAATAAATTCACCGCTCACCTTGCTTGGCTAACAAGTTAGCCACTTGAAAATTTACATTGCTTGCAGCTTCACTTTCATTTTTTACTTTTGTGAATAAATTCTACTGTGACAAGGCATTCCATTTATAAATTTCTAAGTTTTCTGATCATTCTTTTCCTGTAAGTTAGGAATTTTGTGGATTGCTGAGTCAGATATGTCAATGCATAACATTGTATTGTATATAATATCATTGCCTAATAAACATATTGCTTTGCCATTTAAGTCAGTAAAATAATGTACATATCACAGTGTCTTAAAAGCATGACATTTAAAGTCCACTTTTCTCTTCTTGTTTTGACATGTTGGGTATGAGCTGTTAAAAAAAGTCACAGTATGGCGATATGTCTGGCACTTAAAACACTGCTGAGTTAGAATTGCCCCTCAGTTATTTGTTGTGCATCGAGCAGCAGTGGGACGTGATGAGAGTGCCTCGTATGGTCTCTGCCATTACTTCTTCAGCTCTGCTGTTGTAATATGAGGGGCGCTATAGACAATATATAGGCAAATGTGTGGTTGTGAAACTTTATTTATGGACATTGAAATTTGAATATGGCATGAAGTATTATTCTTAAGATTTCTTTCTAACATTTGAAAATATAAGAGACAATTTTTAGTTCATAGGGTATACAAAAATAGGCAGTAAGCTTTATTTAGGCTATGGTATGCCAGTCCATGCCCCAAGTCAATGCCATTCCATGGTGCTGAGTCTCTAATAGGTGAAATCTAGATGCTTGTGAACCAATGTGTAGAAGTGATAAGGTCCTGCTTACCATCCCTCCCAGTTACCCATTTGGGGAATCTGTGCTTCTGTCCCTTCATTCTAAAGCTCTGTCTAACTGAAGGTCCTAGTGTCTAGGAAGGAAAGACTTTCATCAAGGATCACAGTAGGAATCCCACTGAACGAAATCAATGGCTGTGACCTCGTCACTCCAGACTTCCTGTGCAGGTAATGGAAAGAGTTACTATCCCAGCAAAGATAATTAACCCTGATCATCAGGAGAAGGCGGAGCTGCTGCTACACCATGGGAATGCTGCTCAGGTGGTTCACAGGGACACCTGTCTGTGCTCCCTGCCCAAGGTACAGCAATAAATGGAAAGGGATAGCAACCATGACCCCAAGAAGTACATGGCAACAGGGAACTGTATCCCTTAGGGATGAGGATCTGGATGGCTGCCCCTGCACCATCCAGGAAGATGTGACCTATACCAGCAGAGATGCTAGTCAAAGGTGAGGGGAATTTAGAAAGGTTGGTGGAGGAGGAGGAAAAGGAGTGGGAGCAACGGGACCTGGGTTGAATGTTGCAGAGCTGCATGTCGCCAGGCTGGGGTGATGGTAGCCACTGCACAGAGAATGAAATTCACCAGTATTTTCTGAAAATTATCAGCCTCTTCCTTCTTCCCAGAATATTGAACAGTGATTTCGTAGACGCAAGAGTTTCAAAATAGTTGATGCAAACAGTTCTTGTCTGTTTGATAGTTGTTCCTGTGGACAGATTCATTCCTGGAGCTTCCTTCTTTGCCATTTGCCCACAATACTCTCTAATATTACTTTTAATGTGTTTGCATTTTAGATACTTCAGAAAGTAAAAAAGTGGAGTTACAAACAAAAAATACAATGTAACTGGCTTTTATGTATACTCATGTCATAACCCTTACTAGAGATCTTTATTTCTTCATGCAACTTCCATCTATTGTCTTGGGTCCTTTCCTTTCAACCTGAAGAACTTCCTTGTCTTTATCATTTCTTGTAGTGCTGGTCTAGCAGTGATAAACTCCCTCAGCTTTTGTTTATCTGGGGATGTCTCAATGTCTCTCTCATTAAAAAATATTTTTATTAAAGAAGTTGTGAGTTTAAAGAATAACAGTGCATAAAATACAGGATTCCAATTTATCACCCCACCACCAACACCTTGGTGTAGAACATTTGTTACAAGTGATGAAAGAATATCAAAACAGCACTATTAACTAAAGTCCATGGTTTACACTAGGCATATATTTCCCTATATGTCACCCTATTAATAACATCTTGTAGTAGTGTCAAATATTTGTTATAATTCATGAAAAAACATTCTTCTGCTTGTACTATTAACCCCAGTCCATCGTCCACAGCAAAGTTCACTGTGTTACACAGCCCAATGTTTATTTTCTAACTTCCATTCCAGTAACATACACAGCCTCAAACCTCCCCATTCGACCACATTCACATTCATGATTCAGCACTTTTAATTATACTCACAATAATGTGTCACCGTCATCACCATCCACTTCCAAATGTCCTTCATTTATTTTTAAAAATTTTCAAATCTCCTTAATTTTTGAAGGACAGTTCTACTATACTACTTGGTTGGCTTTTTTTCTCTCTCAACACTTTCAATATGTCATTCCACTGACTTCTTGCCTCCATGGTTTCCCATGAGAAATTGATTCTTAGTCTTATTGAGTCCCCCTTCTATGTAACACATTAGTTCTCTCTTACAGCTTTCAGTATTCTCTGTCATTGACATTCTATAGTTTGATTATCATATGTCCTGGTGTGACCTATTTGGGTTTATCCTGCTTGGAGTTGGTCTTGGATGTGTTTTTAAAATCAAAGTTGAGAAGTTTCTCAGCCATCATTTCTTTGAATATTCGTTCTCCTTTCTTTATTCTCCTTCTGAGACTCCCACAATGCATCACTGGTGTGCTTGATCGCGTCCTACAGATCTCTCAGGCTGAGTTCACTTTTCTTCATTCTTTTTCTTTCTGCTCCTCAGAATGAATAATTTCAATTTCTTATCTTCAAGTTCACTAATTTTTTCCCTGCTAGCACCAATCTGCTGTTGAGTCCTTCTAGGGAAGCTTTTATTTGTAATTGTGATCTTCAGGTCTGTTTAGTTCCTTGTTATGATTTCTTTCCCTTTCTTGACATTCTCGATGATTTTCTCGCTTTCCTTTAATACTTGGTACATGCATACCTTTAGATCTTTGAGCACATTTAGGACTTTTTAAAAAAGTTTTTGTCTGTTATGTCCAAGCTCTGGTCTACCTCATTGAAAGTTTCTGATTTTTTACACTGCTCCTTTTTACACTGCCTCTTGGAAGCTTTGTAATATTTTGTTTCAACCTGGACATTCTGATATTTAAATGTGTTATCCCAGAAATTTGGACATTGAGGCATCTTTTCCTTAAGCCTGTACCCAGCTAGTATTAAAGCAGAGATTTCCTTGTATACCGGAGTAGACAACAACAACAAAAAAAATGAAAAAGATAAAGATGAAATCACCTTTACCAGTCTGCAGAGTGGCCTATAGAAGTGCTCTCCTTCAGAGTTTAGCTCTCTTAACAATAAATTTAGAGAGTAGACTGAGGCAAAAGCAAGGGATTCTCTCTGGTCTTTCTGTGTATGCATGGCCCTGGGATTTCCCCTGTTTACATAAATCTGAATGGTCCCTGTTTACATAGATCTGAATGGTTCCTCTTTCCTAGGAAACAGTGTTTCTTCATAGTCCTGGGAACTGCACTGTATGTCCCATTGTCAGAAAACATTTGCCCTAGTTGGTTACTACTTGGCTATTCTCCTACAGACCACTGTAGTTTCTGTGTGAGCTGCCTTCTACTTGCAGGGCAAGTTCTGGGAAGTTAAGCCTGTGATGAGTGTCCTGGTTCACTCGTTCAGGCTACCACCAGACAGACTGGCACAGATATATATATGCTCCCAATGTGTGTACAAGGATAACTGTTTCCTGTGGAACCAGGATTAGGGTCAATAGCTGGGAGTGTAGGCTGGCTCTGTGCCCAGATGATGAGGGGATGGGAGAAGAAGTAGCAAGGGTGTCAAGAAGTCTCACCATTTTAAAGTAGTCTTTTTTCAATGCTTGTCTTGTTACTGTAACTCTTTTTTTTACTGTTTTCTACAACTTGGAGAAGATGTTCTGCCTGATTTTGTTTGTTGCTTCTGTGGGAGGATAAAATGCCAGAGTGGCTTATTCTCCCATCTTCATGACCCAATTCCAGTCCTTTTGTTTTCGCAGGTAACAAAACAAACTGGAACCCTGGGGAAGCTTTTTTTAAAAAATTAATTAATTAATATTCTGTATGGCAGGGGCCACATTTCATTCTTTTTCCATCTGAGTATCCTGTTATTGCAGCACCATTTGCTGAATTTGTGTTGTTTGTTTTTGGGAAGTGCATGATCTGGAGGAAGCTATTTTTTTTAATGCACTTTCATTGAGATGTATTCACACACCAAATAGTCCATCCAGTGTATACAATCAGTGGCTCACAGTATCATCATATGGTTGTGCATTCATCACCACACTCAATTTTAGAACATTTTCATTATTCCAAGAAAAAAGGAAAAAGAAAAAGAAAAAGAATACTCAAAATGTTACATACCTTTTATCCCCCTATAATTTATTTATTTTTGCCTTTATTTTATTACTCATCTGTCCATACACTGGGTAAAGGGAGTGTCAGTCACAAGGTTTTCACAATCACATGGTGACACTGTGAAAGCTATATAGTTATGCAATCATCATCAAGAACCCAGTCTACTGGATTACAGTACGACAGTTTCAGGTATTTCCTTCTAGCTGTTCTAATACACTACAGACTAAAACAGAATATCTGTATAATGCATAAGAATAATTTCTAGACTGACCTCTCAATGCTATTTAAAATCTCTCAGCCCCTGAAACTTTATTTCTTTTCTTTTCCCCCTTGTGGTCAAGAAGGCATTCTCAATCCAACGATGCCAGGGTCAGGCTCATCCCTGGGAGTCTTGTCCCACATTGCCAGGGAGACTTACATTCCTGGGAGTCATGTACCACAAAGGGGGGAGGGTAGTGAGTTTATTTGCAGAGTTTGGCTTACTGAGGCCACATTTGAGCAACAAAAAGACTCTCTGGGGGTGACTTATAGTCATAAGTAGGCTTAGATTTTTCTTTGCAAGAATACATTTCATAAAGGTAAGCTCCAAGATCAGGGGCTTGACTTATTAAAGTGGGAGTCCCTAGTGCTTGAGAGAATATCAAGAATTCCTGAGATGGGAAGTTTAATAGTTCTATATTTCCCCCAAGTCTCTAAAGGGGTCTTTGCAAATATTTTTAAATTTTCTGCCCCAAATATTCTGGGATGTATTGGGGTATTACATCAACCTGCACAGAATAACAAGATCTCATTCCTTATTCTAGGTTCCATGTAATTATATTGTTTAAATAAACAAGACAGATGAAATTATATAGCGTGCTAAAGGAAATATACATTTTGTACCAAATAAACATCTCTTTCTTTGGTTTTACCCAGAAGTTGAAGTTTTAAAATACAGTCACTATCATCCATTATCCTGTGTTCTGATTTACCTTAGTCCTAACCAAGTCCATTTCATTCATATCTCCAATTGAAGTCTGATTTCTTTTTCAGCTTAACAGTTGCTGTATGGAGTAATGCTGACTTTCAGAGTCTCAGAACTCTAACTTTGAATCTCAGGCGTTACAGATACCCAAAGTCGAGGAAGCTATTTTTAAAAAAATTTTTATTGTAAAAACTTAACATACAAAAATATATTCTTTTCTTTCTTTTTTTTTTTTTACATAGGCAGGCACCGGGAATCGAACCCGGGTCCTCGGGCATGACAGGCAAGCACTCTTACGTGCTGAGCCACCGTGGCCCACCCCCAAAATATATTCTTGACATAAAATTCCATGCATGGTGTACAATCAGTGGCTCACAATATCATCACATAGTTGTATATTTATCACCATGATCATTTTTTGAACATTTGCATCACTCTAGCAAAAGAAATAAAAAGAAAAAAGAAAAAACTCATACATACCATATCCCTCACCCCTTCCTCTCATTGACCATTAGTATTTCCATCTACCCAATTTATTTTACCCTTTGTCCCCCCTATTATTTATTTTTATCCATATTTTTTACTTATCTGTCCATACCCTGGATATAAGGAGCATCAGACACAAGGTTCTTACAATCACACAGGCACATGGTAAACATTATATCTTTATACACTTTGTCTTCAAGAATCTAGGCTACTGGAACACAGCTCAACAGTTTCAGGTACTTCCCTCCAGCCACTCCAATACACCATAAACTAAAAAGGGATGTCTCTATAGTGCATAAGAATAACCTCCAGGAAAACCTCTCGACTCTATTTGAAATCTCTCAGCCACTGAAACCTTTATTTTGTCTCATTTCTCTCTTTCCCCTTTTGGTCAAAAAGGCTTTCTCAATCTCTTGATACCAGGTCTTGGGTTATCCTAGGAGTCCCGTCCCGTGTTGCCAGGGAGATTTACACTGCTCCTTTTTACACTGCCTCTTGGAAGCTTTGTAATATTTTGTTTCAACCTGGACGTTTTGATATTTAAATGTGTTATCCCAGAAATGTGGACATCGAGGCCTCCCTGGTTGGATAGCCCTCCTTTATGGGCTCCAGCCCCCTGGGTCCCCTGAGCTTCCCCTGAGCTCCAGGCGTGGGATGGTCCCTGAGGCTTTGGAGCACTGGGGCCCTTATCCCTCCCCTACCAGTCCAAACAAACTCGGAACCCAGTAGGAGGATCTCTGAGTTATAACAAGACGGATATAGCTTTTTTATCCTGGCTTTGCACATACATAAGTTATGAATTACAAACACATTAATATTTAGTCATCTTAGCATGTTTCATTGATTTTTATTGCAGTTTTACTGAGATATATTCACATAACATATAATCCATCCAAATATGCAATTGAAGGTTCAAAGTATCATTACATCATCACATTCGATTTTTTTATTATCACGTTGCGTATTCATCATCATGATCATTTTTAGAATATTTGCATCACTCCACAAAAAAAAGAAAAAGAATAAAAACATACATCCCACACATATTACCCCTCCCTCTCATTGACCACTAATACTGCAATCTACCCAAGTTTTTTTTACCCCTTATCCACCCCCTAATTATTTAATGGTTTTTTTAACTTATTTTTTTACCCAGCTGTCCATACCCTGGATAAAGGGAGTAGCAGCCTTTTCCACCATCACAGGTTTTCACCATCACGTGGTTACATTGTAAAAGCTACATAGTTACACGATTATCTTCAAGAATCAAGGCTACAGGAACAGAGCTCAAAAGTTTCAGGTGCTTCCCTCCAGCCACTCCAATACACCATAAACTAAAAAGGGATATCTATGTAAGAATAACCTCCAAGATAACCTCTCGACTCCATTTGAAATCTCTCAGTCACTGAAACTTTATTTTGTCTCATTTCTGTCTCCCCCGATTTGTTCAAGAAGGCTTTCTCAATCCCATGATGCCAGGTCAGCTTATCCCTGGAGTCATGTCCCGCGTTGCCAGGGACATTTATACCCAGGGAGATTTACTATGTCCCACACAGAGGGGAGGGCAGTGAGTTCACCTATCAGGTTGGCTTAGAGAGAGAGGCTATATCTGAACCACTAAGGAGGTTCTCAAGATCGAGAGCTTGGCCTACTAAATTGGTTGTCCCTAATACTTGGGAAAATGTCAGGAATTTCCCAGGTGGAGGAGTGTCATATTTCTTCCTTTTTCTCCTAAGGGGACTTTGCAAATTCTTTTTATTCTCTGCCTAAATTACTCTTGGGTATATTGGGGCATCACACAAACCAACAAGATCCCACTCCCTATTCAAGATACCATGCAATCACAATGTTCAAATAAACTGACCATACAAGCCACACCAGATAGTGCATTAGCAAAAATATAAATTTTACACCAAATAAACATTTCTGCCTTTGGTCGCACATGGAAATAATATAGACAATATCCTTCACCCTGTATTCTGATTTACCTTAGTCCTATCCAGGTCAGTTTCATTCATATTTCTAGTTGAAGTCTGATCAATTTTTCAACTTTTAAACAGTTGCTGTATGGAATAATGCTGACTTTCGTAGCTTCAGAGCTTAACTCTGAGTGTCAAATGTCACATAAATACACAAAGTTCCAGGGAACAACCAGGCTATACACAAATAGCTCAGCATCTCAGAATTTAGAGATAACAGTTATAATTTGGGAATAGATGTGACGGCTGTAAGAGCTTACAGCCTAGGAGCCTTTACAGTAGGCCCCAGCCTGTTAATCCATGCTCTTGACTTTAATTCTTTGAGTTTGCATGTTATAGCTAGTCCATATGAATGAGGTGTGAGAATATTTGTCTTTTTGTTTCTGACATTTCATTCAACATACAGTCCTTAAGGTTCATTCACCTAGTTGCATGCCGCATAACTCCTTGCAGCTGCTCAGTTGTCTGCTGTATGTATACACCATAGTTCCCCCTTCCTTCCCTCAGTTGTTGTACCCTTAGGCCACCTCCATCCATTGTGAATCCCCAATATTGCCACCACACAAGTGTGCAAATGTCCATTCATGTCCCCACTCTCAGTTCCTCCAAGTGTATATCTAGCAACAGAGTTGCAGGGTCATATGGCAACCCCACCCCCTGGGCACCTGTGGAGCCACCACACTGCCCTCCAGAGGGGCTGCTTCCCTAACAGTGAATAGGTACATCTCTTTCTCCACATTTTCTCCAGCACCTGTATCTCGCTGTTCTTTCTTTTTTTGTATGCTGTACTGTGGGATCACATTTCATTATTTTTCCATGTGAGTGTCCTGTTATTGCAGCACCATTTGCTGAATTTGTTTTTTTGTTTTTTGTTTGTTTTTGTGTTTTTTGGGACATACATGGACTGGGAATCGAACCCAGGTCTCCTGCATGGCAGGCGAGAATTCTACCACTGAACTACCCTTGCACCCCCTCTCGTTGTTAATTTTTTAACAGTTTTATTCGCACATCATACAATCCAACCTAAGTGAAAAATCAGTGGTTCCCAGTATAATCACATAGCCATGCTTTGTCATCACAATCGATGTGAGAACATTTTCTTTCCTTCCACAAAGAATCCCACACCACTCCTCCATATTCCCTGCTTATTGACATTTAGTTTTGGCATATTGCCTTTGTTACATTCAGTGGAAGCAGAGTGCAATGTTACTGTTAACTGTAGACTCTAGATGGCATTGATTGCATTTTTTCCTGTATACCATCTCATTTTCAACACCTTGCAATTTTGACATTCATTTGTTCTTCTTCATGCATATACATTCTAATATTTGTGCCTTTAACCACGATCATTGTCCACTGTAGGTACTGCTAAGTTATACTGTTTCAGTCTTTATCCTCTATCTTTCCTGTGTCATACAGTGTCACTGATTCTTGAAAAGTTTATACACCTCTGTGACCACCATCATAGTCAAATTACAGAACATTTCCATATCTACAAAGCTTCCATTCTGCCCACAGACCCAAGCTGGCAACTGCTGCTCTCTCCCTCTGGATGAGCGTTGTCTCTGTTCACAGATCGTACTCTCTTTCAGTTCTGCCTTCTTCCATTTGGGTAATGACTTTTTATTTTTGGTGCATGGTCTGGGATTCGAACCCAGGTCTCCTGTATGGAAGGCGAGCATTCTACCACTGGACCACCCATGCACCCGGTAATGAATTTTAAAAAAAATTTTATCAATAAAACCAATCAACGTACAATATGAATATTCTTTGTTTTTCTTCACATAGTTGTATATTCACCAACATGATCAATTCTTAGAACATTTGCATCAATTCAGAAAAAGAAATAAAAAGAAAACAGAAAAAAATATTCATACATACCATACCTCTCACCTCTCCCTTTCATTGATCACTAACATTTCAATCTACTAAATTCATTTTAACATTTGTTCCCCTTATTATTTATTTATTTATTTATTTTTAATCCATGCATTTTACTCATCTGTCCATAAGGTAGATAAAAGATTCATCAGACACAAGGTTTTCACAATCACACAGTCACATTGCGAAAGCTATTTCATTATACAATCATCTTCAAGAAACATGGCTACTGGAACACAGCTCTACATTTTCAGGCAGTTCCCTCCAGCCTCTCCATAATGCCTTAACTAAAAAGGTGATATCTAATTAATGCATAAGGATAACCTCCAAGATAACCTCTCGACTCTGTTTGGAATCTCTCAGCCATTGACACTTTATTTTTGTCTCATTTCTCTCTTCCCCCTTTTGGTCAAAAAGGTTTTCTCAATCCCTTGATGCTGAGTCCCAGCTCATTCTAGGATTTCTGTCCCACATTGTCAGGAAGATCCACACCCCTGGGAGTCATGTCCCACATAGACAGGGGGAGGGTAGTGAGTTTGCTTGTTGTGTTGGCTGGAGAGAGAGGCCACATCTGAGCAACAAAAGAGGTTCTCTTGGGGATGACTCTTAGGCCTAATTTTAAGAAGGCTTAGCCTATCCTTTGTGGGGTTAAGTTTCATATGAACAAACCCCAAGATAAGGGGCCCCACTAATGCATTTTTGATCCTGGATAGCTGACAGTTTTGTAGAAACAATGAGCCACAAAAGCATTGGAAAAGCACGGAGAGACTGGAGTCCACATGGTGAGGAGATCTAGGGCAAAGCCTCTGAGTGGGGCAGAGCTGGGACCAAATGCTGCCCCTTCACTGGTCAGCTGTGAGACCAGGATGAATTATACGGAGTCCCTGGGCCTCAGTCTCATATCTGTGGAGTTGGGTTCAGGTCATCCTTTGTTATTACCACGGGCAGTGGAATGTAGTCTCTAGGACGACTCCGATTCAGACTGCTGAGGGTGCTAAACTGATGTAGGTCTTCTAGGACCTGACCAATGCCTCCATCTTCAAAGGGAAACTTCCTGTGCCTTCCCTGACTCAAATGTTGTACCTATCACTTCCCATGGCTTCCAACTTACTATTGTCTCCCCCATGTCCCTTGTCCCCTTAAATTACTACAGAAACCCTCCAGGCTCAAATGGTCTCTTTTAACCTACATTGCCCTCATTGCTTCCTGTTGACCCCATACTCATCCTATATAAAGGTCACTCCTCAGTGACCCTTGGGGCTGTGAGTCTGAGGGGGAGCCAGGGCCTCAAAGTAACCCCTGGACCTTTCTACTCAGCACTGACTTGGTGCTTCTAGGTGGGTCTTCTGAGGCCAGGAGCAGGCAGAGCTGAACCAGCTTCTGCACCAGCCATCCTCACCCCTCTCCTGACTGTGGCCTGGGAACCCTCTGGAGCAGAGGAAGACAGGAGAGAAGTTGAGGGTATTTGAGCCTGAGAAGGGGCCAGGCTGGTCCTGGATCTTCATTGGTTTTCAGGTCTGTGGGTGTCCTGCTTGCCCAGGAAGCTCATCATGGAGCACTTTGTGATGGAACAAACACCGGAGATTCAGCCAAGGTGAGGGACTTAAGCCTGTCACCCAATTCTCCTGTCCTTCAGGGATGATCATTGTTAAATTTTATAGTGTATCTTTCTAATCCCTCTTTTAAAAGAACACATTTATAGCACATGTGTATAAATAGGTGTATATATTGAGATGGCCTTGATTTGTTCAACTTGCTATACCTTGGACTCCCTTCAGTGTCAGTACATAGAGAACAAACTCACTGATTTTAACTGTTATGTTTAAATGAACTGAAATTCATTACATGAAAACCAGGAGGTTCTAATTAGTATTGTTTTACACCTTTCTGTCAAGTGTCATTTGTTGGGGTGTCGTCTTTCTCACCAGGCGTCTGGTCACTCTGGCAGGGAAGGCAGGTCCTCTGGCTTTCCTTTAGAACGGCTCACCTGCGGAGCCATCCGGGTGCCTAAGTCACAGCTGCCCTTGTGACATCATTGCTCTCTCCCTCCTCTACGTTTCCTGTCGGGGTCCCAGCTGGAGACGTGCAGACCTGAGGGGCATGGAATCATCTTGCCCCTCACCATGGGTAATTTAGAAATGGGCAGACATGGGGGTTGGGGCCATTTATCCCTAGTCATGAGCCTTCAGTGTTGAACAGGAGACAGTTCCACTCCCGCTGGCCGGGAGGGTAAGACACGCTGCCCGTGGGGACCTCAGGCAGGGCCCCTCCACGGCTGCGGCCCCAGGGAAGGCAGGAAGCCGGGTCTGCCGTTGACTTGGCTCTGAGGGGTGGGGAGGACACTCACCTTCTCCCAGGCTTCCTCCCCAAGCCCCGACTGCAGGACAGAAAAACCCTTTCTGTCGTGATGAAATCACATGCATAGAGCAGAGCTCGAAGGAGCCAAGGAGAGAAGAGGGAGCAACTGCATCCCCGCACCCTCCCCCTCACCCTGCCTCTGCCTCCCCCTCCCGTGGCCAGATGCCTCAGGCTGCACAGTGCTGGGGAGCCCTGACCTGAGACATCGCTGACCCCAGAGGTCCAGCGCTGTGAAGTCGGTGACCATGTTGTTTATCATCCAAAAAGAGACACTCCAGTGAGCTGAAAGGGCCATTGTCAGGTTACACCAGAACTACAGCTATGAACTGAGGGTGTGGCAGGCAAACCGCTCAAATGTCACTGTACACAGAGCTGGAATGGAGATGGATGAGCCCTCCTGGGCTGTCCCCTTCCTCCATTCCCTTTCTAAGCTGTGACCTGTGATCCAGCTGAGATGTGGAGTGGGCAAGGAGGCGGGCAGAGGGGCCTGAACCCAGATCGTGTAGAGTTGGGGCCGCAGCGGGGGGGAAATGTGCCTGGGGGAGCAAGAGCCGAGGTCTGCGAAGCCCAGGCCCAGAGCGTGTGCATGTCTGTGAGTGTGTGTTTGTACTCACGGATGTGTGGACTGAAGGATAAACTTAACAAGTGTGTGTGGCAGAAGAATTCTTTTTTCTTTGTATGCTGTCTTGTGGGGGTCACATTTCATTCTTTTTCCATGTGAGTATCCCGTTATTGCAGTACCATTTGCTGAATTTTTTGTTTGTTTTTGGGAGGTGCATGGACCAGGAATCGAACCCGGGTCTCCAGCATGGCAGGCGAGAATTTTACCACTGAACTTCCCTTGCCCCCCTCCCCCCCCCTCCCCGGAAGAATCTTTTAATACTCTGAAGTCCGGGGTGAGAAGGCAGGGGGCACACAGGATGCCATGTCCCAGCAGTGGGTGGGGTCTCAGGGGAAGGGACTGGATCCCAGTCAGGATGCAGAATCCTGGGGTTCCGGCCTACACTGGCCAAACAGGTCCATGTAAGACTGGGTGAGGCAGCAGGTGCTGGGGTAGCCCATTTCACAGATGGGTTCATTGAGGCTCAGGGGTCAAGGCGTGTGTCCACTGCCAGTAACCAGAGAGAGGCCAAGGCAGGACACCCAGAGCTCCTGAATTTTGGAGGAAGGGGCGACTGTTGATAGAGGATCAGCCTGGGGCTAAACTGTGCCGTCTCCTGCGTGTCCTAAGTGTCCTCGTTTTCCCTCGGAAGACCCCAGAGTGAAGATCCCAACCAAAGAGGCGGCGGTCGTGTCCATCCAGGCCTGGTGGCGCGGCACCCTGGTGCGCAGGAAGCTGCTGCACGCGGCCCTCCGGGCCTGGATCATCCAGAGCTGGTGGCGCCAACACCTGGCGGCGCAGCTGGAGAGGCGGCGGCGCGCGGCGCTCGAGTTCTATGCCAAGCAGGAGCGCGCGGCGGTGCGGCTGCAGGCCTGGGTCCGCATGTGGCGCGTCCGCCGGCGGTACTGCCGCCTGGTCAGCGCCGCCCGCATCATCCAGGCCTATTGGCGCTGGCGGAACTGCCACACCCGTGGCTTTATCCAGGGCCACTACGAACTCAAAGATAAACAACTGGATCTTCAGCTGGAAATCTCGCTGGGCTCACAGGCTTGTAGGGTGACACAATGCGTACCCCTTCCAATAAAGAAATGATCAGGTCTGCTCTATCCCTGTGTCCCCAGCCGTCTTCATCTGACCTACCGCTCAGGAGGTCGCTGTCTGAACTAAGGGTGACAAATACTTGGCAGCTCACACGTGGGCGCTGAGGAACCAGCAGGGGTGTGTGGGGCCCTGTGAGCCGGCCGGACGATTCTGAGGGCCGGGAGTAGGGTGAGCAGCAGCTGTGATGGATCAGCCGCGCCTCTGGAGGCGGAGGGTCGGGGTGGGGTGGGGTGTGGGGTGTGTGTGTGTGTGTGTGTGTGTGCCGAGGCCCAGCACCAGGGAGCCTCGTCCACGTGGAGGCTGGTGCAGATGGTGCCCTCTGGACTTGTGCAGCGTGGAGGCCAGGGTCACCCTTTGCTCTCAGTCCTTCAGCGTCTCCCCATTACCTTCAGAACAGAACTGGGAGCCGTCCCCAATGTCCTCCTAGTCGGGCACAGTCCAGCCCTGGCCGTCTCAGTGGGCGCACATCCCACAGCTCAACCTCTCACCGTCCTCCCTGGGTGGGCTGCTGTTTATGGAATATTCCACGCATGTTCCTGCTTCAGAACTTGCACTTTCTGACTCCTTAGGCACGTCTTCCTCCAGAGGAAGCTCGCACTTCTTGCAGGTCTGTCTCTGCTCCAATTCTACACGGCGAGGAGGCTTCTTGACCACCTTACCTGGTGGCTTTCTCCCACCTCCGCTGAGACGTCCCTGACTCGCTTTCCTGTGTTCACAGCCCTCATCACCACCTGATGTTTTCTCACCTCGTCATTTGTCTATTTTCCCCACAAGTTCCAGGAGAGCAGGAATTCTGAGTGCAGTGCTCTGCTTCCCAGACCTGGAGCCGCGCCTGATGCATAGTCAGTGTCAGTGAATATTTATGCAATGACTGAATACATGATCCTTTTCAAGTCTGGGGTCTGTTCTTTCATCAGGTTCCAGCCCTACTTCCCTAGAAACAAGCGTCTCATCATCCTTGCACAATTCTCTAGGCCAGCCATGCCAGATCCACTATCTCCAATAGACACATTTTCACAGCCCTTTGAGTTAATATTTATATCTGGGAATGTTTCTCCGTGTGTGCCCTTGGTGCCTCTCCATTTCATCTGTCCATTTTACTCCATCTCTCTGTCACTCTGTCTCTGTCTCTCTTTATCTTTGCCTCTCACTCTATATTCCTTAGTCTCTTTCGCTCTCAGTCCCTGCCTCCCTCTACCAACATCTCTCATATCTCACGTCTGCTTGTGTCTGTTTCTCTAACTCACTGGAATTCTGGATCTGTAAGTTGCTGGTACAGATCATTAATATTAAACTCATCATCTGTCAGACATGGTTCTGCTCTTCTGAACCCTGATTACCCTGATTACCTCAATGTGGTGGCACCGTGGAGATGAAGATACCAAGCCCAGGTTCGGCTCAGGTGTACAAAGAATGGTAAGATACTTTGTACATTTGGCCGCGGTGTTTGCTTCAGGGAGGGGCACATAACCCAAGCCAGGCCACTGAGAGTCAGTTCTGATGTTGTGTTGTAACTGCTGGAACTATAAGGGTTTGAATTCTGAGCTGCCGAGACCACCACATGGAAACAGCTTAATGAGAGTGGAGCCAGCACAGAGGAAAATAGATAGAGCCAAAGAATGGAAAGAGGCTCTGTCCTAAACCCTCTTTTTGGTCTCTAGAACCAGCCAGGCCTGATGCTATGTGTAGCTCTGCTATGGGAACTCTTATCCTTGTGATTCAATAACCTCCCATTTTCACTTGTCAGTTTTCTGAGACACAGTCAAAGGTGAGTGGGATTTTATGTGAGGTCCTTTTCAGGAAATGATTGGTTGTAAGAAACTGGTTTTGTGAATTAGAAACTTGGCTGGAGGTGTACCTAGGAAATTCTTTACAGTAATTGTCAAAGTCTTTCCCATTTAAAGTGCCCCGAAGACCAGAACATTCTTTTAAAGCTATGTGTTGTGGTAAAAGTGAAAATTCTGTGCTTGAATGGATAAATCAGTTAATCTGGAATCAGAACTGAGTGTGAGCTGAATCATGGATTGGTCACTTATGAGCCAAATTTGGAGTTTTAAAACTTGCCTACTTTAAGAAGTCAGGAGGCAACTATGGGCAATCCATTAAATAATTACATTAGGTATAGAAGGGCTGGCCAACATCCCTTTCTTGCCCTCTACTCCACTTGAGGCACCAGTTACAGATGAGGCACACCAGCATCTAAGGTGTGATATAAACATTTATTTATGGATTTATTTGATTCACCTTCACCTTATTTCTCTCCTTCATGCATAGCCAGGCAACAGCCTCTCCTCCACCTTGTGCAAGAGAGAATTTTTTTCTGGGTAAATTGAAGCAGATAGCATCTGGATTCAGGGATTTCAGGCATGGCTGAAAGCAGGAGTGAGGCACTTAACTAAAATGGAGTGGTACCTGAAACTGAAAACATACAGATTGAACAGAGAGGCCTACAGCTTTGTGTCTCCTCAGTTTACAGAAGGCTGGCCATCAAGTTCCAGTCTCCTACTCTCTGCCCTGAAGTTGTAGGATTCCTCTCTGGGGAAACTGACTCTGCACCATCAATTGTTGCTACACTATTGCTGCGTAACAAAGTTCCAGAAACCTCAGTGGCATGTGGATCGAGGCTGGGTTCAGCTGGGTAGCTTGGCTGGGGAGGCTCCATGCCACATGGCTCTCATCCTGTCCTTCGTACCAGCAGGCTTCCTGGGCACATTCCTGCCATGGGAATGACAGAAGGGCAAACAGTGGGCAAAGCCTTTAAAGCTGAGGCCAGAACTTGTACATCATTCCACCTTATTCCATTGGCCAAAACAACTCACGTAGCCAAGCCCAATGCACAGGAAGATATATTCAATTTTGTGGGAGGAGGAAATACAAAGCCCTTAGCAAAGAATGTGACTATAGGGGCCACCAATGCAATCTACCACAAGCTCCAAAAGAATAAACCAATAGATGCTAATCTTTGTAGTTCCTCAAGGAAACAAAACCCAACTCTGGGCTAGTTACCCTGGACTGAATGTCACCTGTCAGCAAGCCCTACCCATGCCCAAGCTTCTCTTGGACTCTTTTCTGCCTCACTCTTTCTTTTAATTGTTTTTTTATTGTAAAATGTAACATATATATTAAGCAAAGAAAGAAAAAAGTGATAGTTATCGAAGTACACTTCAATGAGTAGTTCCAGAACAGACCCCAGAGTTTGTCATGGGCTCATTCAATCATCTCATACTTTTCCTTCTAGTTGCTCCAATACACAGGAGGTTGAAGTGCTATTAATATAGTGATTCAGCAGCCATTCTTGTTCGTTAAATCCCATTTTCTCTGTTATACTTCCTCCTTCTCCAATCTATAGGGATCTTTGGCCAATGCCTGTTCTGAGTTTTCATGTTGAGAAGGGGTGTCCACATGAAAGGATAGGGGGTGTAATTAGTTGATAATCATGGAGAGACTTGTCCTCTGAGTTTCAAGATTTATCTGACCTAGGAACCCTCTGGGAATTCTGTTCCAAGAAGGCAAACCTAGTGATGAGACCTTTATAGAGTCTCAGTTTGAGCTCTAGGTGCTCTTAAGAGTCAACAGGGATGATGTTTGTTCTAGTTTGCTAGCTGCTGGAATGTAATATACCAGAAACAGAATGGCTTTTAAAAAGGGGAATTTAATAAGTTGCTAGTTTACAGTTCTAAGGCCGAGAAAATGTCCCAATTAAAGCAAGTCCTTACAAATGTCCCATCAAGGCATCCAAGGAAAGGTATCTTGGTTCAAGAAGGCCGATGAAGTTCAGGGTTTCTCTCTCAAGTGGGACGGCACACGGTGAACACAGCATCATCTGCTAGCTTCTTCTTCTGGCTTCCTGTTTCATGAAGATCCCCGGGAGGCATTTTCCTTCTTTATCTCCAAAGGTCGCTGGCTGGTGGACTCTGCTTCTTGTGGCTATGTCGTTCTGCTCTGCACTCTCTGAATATCATTCTTGTTCTAGTTTGCTAGCTGCTGGAATGCAATATACCAGAAATGGAATGGCTTTTAACAAGGGGAATTTAGTAAGTTGCTAGTTTACAGTTCTAAGGCCGAGAAAATGTCTCAATTAAAACAAGTCTGTAGAAATGTCCAATCAAAGGTGTCCAGGGAAAGATACCTTGGTTCAAGAAGGCCAATGAAGTTCAGGGTTTCTCTTTCAAGTGAGAAGGCACATGGTGAACACAGTCAGGGCTTCTCTCTCAGCTGGAAGGGTGCATGGTGAATACAGCGTCATCTGCTAGCTTTCTCTCCTGGCTTCTGGTTTCATGAAGCTCCCCGGAAGGCGTTTTCCTTCTTCATCTCCAAAGGTCGCCAGCTGGTGGACTCTCTGCTTTGTGGTGCTGCAGCATTCTCTGCTCTCTCTGAATCTCTCATTCTCCAAAATATTTCCTTTTATAGGACTTCACAAACTAATCAAGACCCACCCAAACGGGTGGAGACATGTCGTCCCTTAATCCAGTTTAACAACCACTCTTGACTAAATCACATCATCCAGGGAGATGATCTCATTACAGTTTCAAACATACAGTATTGAATAGAGATTATTCTACCTTTATGAAATGGGATTTATATTAAAACGTGGCTTTTCTTAGGGAACATACTTCCTTTCAAACCAGCACAATTCTCCAAAATGTTTCCTCTTTTATAGGACTTCAGAAACGAATCAAGACCCACCCATGTGGATGGAGTCATGCCTCTACCTAATCCAGCTCAACAACCACTCTTGATTAAATCACACCTCCAGGGAGGTGATCTACTTACAGTTTCAAACATATAATACTGAATAGGGATTAGAAGAAATGGGTGCCTTTACAAAATGGGATTAGGATTAAAACATGGGTTTTCTAGGTTACATACATCATTTCAAACCAGCACAATGTTGATTGGGGTTTAGCAAACCATGGCAATTAGCAATATATAGTGAAGTTTGCTTAAGAGCAGCCTCTAGAATAGCCTCTCAACTGTATTTACTCTATCTTGGCCACTGATGCCTTATATTATTACACTTCTTTCCCCTCTTTTGGTCAGGAAGATATTATCAATCTCATAATGCCAGAGCCAGACTCATCCCTAGGAGTTATGTACCATGTTATAAGGGAAATTTTCACCCTTAAATGGTTTGTACCATGTAGGGGGGAGTCTGCCCCACTCATAAATATAAACAGACAATGAGGCATCTTCAACCTTTATGTAAAGCCTTTAACATGAAAGACTAGGAGAAAAAGAAATAAACAAAAATAGAAGAGGGCTTAAAAGAAAGATATTACTAGGGATAAGAGAGGAGGTTTATTTTCAAAAGTAATATTTTGAAAATATTTCAAAACTGTACTATTCTTAGTGCAAAAAGATATGATAAAGATTAGTTAAATAAAAGCAGTGTGTTATCAAAGGAAAAGAATGTTCAGAGAACAGGAAAGAACTCATGGAATTTAAGATTCTTTAAAAAACCACAGTAGAGAAAATCTTACTTAAAGTAGAAAAAAAGTCAAACAGTTGGAAAATAATATTGAAAATATTAGAAAACTCAAGATTCAACCCATGATCTGGCTAATAGGAGTTCTCTGAATACCAAAATGAGAAAACTGAGGGGTAGAAATGATCAGAGAAAGAATACAATAAAGTTTGACATTCAGAATTGAAGGCTGAGTTTT
Source organism: Tamandua tetradactyla (assembly GCF_023851605.1). Classification (NCBI taxonomy): domain Eukaryota; kingdom Metazoa; phylum Chordata; class Mammalia; order Pilosa; family Myrmecophagidae; genus Tamandua; species Tamandua tetradactyla. The sequence goes on from NC_135341.1 coordinate 34,035,744, forward strand.
AAAATTGAACGACGAATCAAGTGCTATGTTTGGGAAACATTATGTTTGCCAGTTTGAAGCTGTTATATACCCTAGGAAAGTTATGTTTTAATCCTGATCCAATCTTGTGAGGTCAGACCTATTGCTTAGCATGGAAATCCTTTGATTGGATTGTCTCCACAGAGCTGGGACACACCCAGTTGTGGGTGTGACCTTTTAGTTAGATTAATTACATAGACATGTGACACACCCAACTGTTGGTGTGGCCTTTTGATTAGATGGAGATGTGACTCCATCCACTTAAGGCAGATTTTGATTAGTTTACTAGAGTCCTTTAAAAGGGGAAAAATTTTGGAGGAACCTCAGATGCAGACACTTGGAGAACAGTTGCTTCAGGGCTGACAGAGACACCGATGTTTGGAGATGCTTGGCGTGCCATTAGAGAGGGCAGATGCCTAGAGACAGGAAGAGCCCAGCAGACGTCACCACGTGCCTTCCTCATGAGATGCTAAGTAAGCCAGAACCCAGAGTTGTGTCCTAGAGGAGCTACATGAAGGCCTACAGATGATTAGAGAGGAAACCACTGGCATCAGAAGCTGGAAGCAGTAGAACTGGAAACAGTGACCAGCAGACCCTAGCCATGTACCTTTCCATGTGACAGACTTTGGCCTGTCTTAAGTTGAGGTATCTTTTCCTGGATGCCTTAGTTTGGACATTTTTCTAGCCTTAGAACTGTAAACTTGTAATGTAATAAATTCCCTTTATAAAAGCTGTTCAGTTTCTGGTATATTTCATTTGGGCAGCTTTAGCAAACCAAAACACTAAGAATGGGAGAAATCCACCCACATATCAAGTTATGTCATCTTGTAACTTTTGAATATTAAAGATAAAGAGAAGGTCATAAGAGCTTCCAGACCTGGAAAAAATAGTCCACATCTCATGGGCAAAGCAGTCAGAAATGCATCAGACTTCTAGAAGAAAGTAGAGTGACATTTAAAGAATTCTGAGTTATAAATATTTCCAGTCTAGAATTCCATACTTTATAAAATAATCATATTTGAGGGTAGAAAATTATTTTCAGATATGCAGAGCTCTAAAAATTTGCCTTGTTTCACTCTTTCTTAGGAAGCTATGGAGGGATTTTCTCGATCAAAATGATGGACTAAACCCAAGAAAGAGGAAAACATGGTGTGCTGGAATGTTTTCATGTCTTTGGGTGAAACTGGAACTTTCTCCACTAAACTTTGATGGATGCTCATGAAAGCCTCTAACGAAGAGAGTCATTACAGGTCAGGGGGAATAAATTCTAAGGGAGATGGTGAAGGTATGCTCTCATTTGATGAAAGAACAGCTAATTCAGATTGGAAGAAAATACACAGGGCTCAAGAAAAAATGAAGTTGATTACCAGAGTTTTGGTGGAAGTTTTGGGGGTGAATTACTGGAAACCAAGGCAATTTAGCTCCATGAAACACAAACAAGAAGTTCATGAATGGACATGCAATCATATATACTATGTTGCTGAACCATGAGCAATTTATATGTGGTTTTGTAAACATTACATTCTAATTTAACAACAACTAAAAAGTGGTGCTGTAAGCATATTGAGAGGAGGACAGAAGGGAGGGAAAAGCTAAGGTTTCAAAATTTTCCGTCTACAATTACTGTTTATTATATTTCCTTTAGGTAAAAGCCATGCATGCTCTGCACGCAATAGACATTCAAAAATATCATGGAATGAATTATCCCTCAGTGTTGAAAGGCCCCTAATCATGTCACACAATGCCACTGTCAACATCAGGTTAACAGGCATGGAGCAGGAATGCAAGGGTCTAGACTTATACAGGAATTAAAGCCAAATTATCATGCCAGGGTTAGTTGGAGAATTTGGCAAGATAAATAATTTATTCTAGGCTACGCTTAGGTAGGTTATAAAAATAACCAATTTTAATGTATCCTTATTGTTAACTTCCACAGGGAAGTTTAACAGATAGGAAATTGAATTTCATAAGTGAAGTTTTAGCCCATGATGAAAGGTAAGTTTTTTTTTTCCTATGGAAGGAAGTCAATAGATATTATCTAAAAGTGGAAATAAAGAATCTTCAACATAAACATTTTATTGCGATATGTCAAATAAGAAACACATAGAAGAATTGAAAGTAGTTTCTTCAATGAGGAGACATCTTGTTTAGAAGGTAATAAAGCAGGAGGCTGCTGGGTTTAAAAATAATTGTAAACTTTGAGGAATGAATTTTAGAAAGCTGTACGCAAGAATTGTTTTTATAGGAAAACAAAATTAAATGTTAAAGACCTCAATGTAAAAAGTTCATGTAAAAAAAAAAAAACAAACACGACGGTTAGCTGGACAAGAAGCATTGCTTTTAAAAAATGCCCATGCAACAATTAAAAAGGAAGAGTGGACTGGATTTAACAGTGTTGAAATTAAAGATATTTGTGGAACAAAATACATCATGGAAAAGTTAACAGAGAGATGACTTGGGAAGAATATTGGCAACATTTTTATCTTACAAAGGGCTTTCCAAAGAAGGGGAACAAATCAGCAAGAGAATAATGGGGATCCAACAGAAAAGTAGTCCAAGAACAGGATCAGGCAACTTACAAAGAGAGACACCAAAAGGTCAAGATGTAAACGTAAAAGCTATAGGACACTGAGCAGTGCTAGGGACCCCAGGCTGTTTCAAGGAGTTACTGGGATGAATTCCACAAAAACATGTGTACTTTATCCAGAATCTACTTTAAACAGAATCTCTGTTTTACTCAGGAGGAAATAGACTCAAAGAGGCTGAAAGACTTGCCTCAGTTCTCCCAGGCAGAGAAAGACTGTGTCAGGACTGGAGCCCGGGGACTCACCCTTAAGAATCACCAGGTGAGTGATGTCATCAGCATGCAACATAAGACCTCCCTGGAAAATTCTCCTCTCAGAATCAACTAATAAAAGGACAAGTCCCACTTGGTTGGAACTCTGGAGGATGATAGACAATGGAGAAAGACTCCATAAATGCCGAATCGAAGAGAAAGAAAAATAATCTCTAAAATCAAGTAGGATATTTTTGTCCTGGACATTCCAGTATGGGCCCTTCACTACATGCTCCTTCCATGCAACTTAGGAGCCACAGAGGTAGTGCAGCCTGGGCCTGATTGCAGCAGATGCGGATCACAGAGCCACTCAGGGCAGTAAGTTAGAACTCCACACATATCCAGGTACAGCACCTAAGTCTGGAGAGACCCAGAGCAGAACACAAGTGGCTGAGCAATGTGACATACACAAGTATCCTCAGGGGAAAAATGAGAGAGAGAGAGAGAGAGAGAGAGAGAGAGAGAGAGAGAGAGAGAGAGAGATGCCCTCAGAACTGTTGGTAAGAGATGAGCACACTTATTTCTGTCTCTGTTTTCTGGATCACCTGTAAGCAAAATGGACCGTTCTGAATTAACCCCTCTGGCTCCCCAGGGTGGGATACCCTAATGGAGAAGAAACTGGAGACAGAAAACCTTCCAGGAAAACAGCGTGGGGGAGAAGAACTGAACTGCTATAAGGCTGGAGGGTCCCAGAACTGAAAAGTATAAAGAAAAAGGGTCACTGAATGAGGAAGAGAATATAGACCAATCATAGGAGCTGGGGAGAAAACTCTCCACACAAACAGAACAGATCAAGATTCCCAGGGACAGAAAGGAGGAAAGGAAGCTTTCTCCTGGGGTGATACAATTGCACAAAAAGTACAACTTTAAAAACAATACTGCAAAAAAGAAAAAAAAATTGTACTGCATATCCAGGGCAAGAATCAGGTGAAGAAGAGCTGAGAAACTTTGAAAATAAACATGGGCTACTCTAAGTTTAACCAAGCATGAAAGAAGAACCTTAACACAAAGCCAATGAACAATAAAACCCTAGGCAAAAAGGAGAAACCGACCTTCAGAGTTAATACATCAGAATTATCAGATACTAAGACATCAGCAAAAATAACAAGGCATACCAAAAAATAGGAAGCTGTGGCTCAATCAAAGGAACAAATTAAAACTTCAGAGGAGACATAGAATTTCGGACAACTAATCAAAGAAGTTTAAACAAATCTTCTAAATCAATTCAAGGAGCTGAGGAAAATATGGACATAGAGCTAAACGATATTAAGAAGACAATGTTTGAGCATAAAGAAGAATTTGAAAATTTAAGAAGAAACCTAACAGAAATGATGGGGGTTAAAGGCACAATAATGGAGATTAAAAATACGCTAAAGGCACACAACAGCAGGTTGGAACAGGCAGAGGAAAGAATCAGTGATCTAGAGGACAGGACAATAGAAATCCACAGTCAGAAGCATAGCTGGAGAAAAGAATAGAAAAAAATTAAGCAGTGTATCAGGACCTGAGTGACAGTGTGAAGGGCCTAAACATATGCATCGTGGGTGTCCTAGGAGGAGAAGAGAAGGAAAAAGGGACAGAAAGAATATTTGAGGAAATAATGGCTGAAAATATTCAACTCTTATGAAAGACTTAAATATTCATGCCCAAGAAGCATAAGGTACTCTAAACAGCATAAAGCCTAATTGATCTACTCTAGCAGACACACTAATCAAAATGTCAAATACCAAAGATAAAGAGAGAATTCTGAAAGGAGCATGAGAAAAGCGATTCGCCACGTATGAGCGATCCTCAGTAAGTCTAAGTGCCTACTTCTCATCAGAAGCCACAGAGGCAAGATGGCGGTGGCAATTTAAGGCTCTGAAAGAGAAAAAACTGCCAGCCAGAATTGCTCATTCAGCAGAACTGTCCTTCAAAAATAAGGGCGAGTTTAAAATATTCACAGATAAACAGAAACCGAGAGACCCCGTCAAAATAAGATCTTCTTTACCAGAATGACTGAAGGGAGTTCTGAAGGTTAAAAGGAAAAGAGAGGAGAGAGTGGTTTGGAGTAGTTTGAAGAAATGAAAATCATCAGTAAAGGTAATTAAAAGGGTAAATGCAAAACTGATAGTATAATTTCAACTTTTTAAAATTTATTGAGACTTGTTTTGTGACCCAGTATGTGGTCTATCCTGAAGAATGATCCATGAGCACTTGAAAAGAACATATATCCTGCTGTTTTGGGGTGCATTATTCTGTATATGTTTGTTAGATCAAGTTCATTTATCAAATTATTCAAGTTCTCTGCTTCCTTTTTGATCCTCTGTTTAGATGTTGTAGCTATTGATGTGAGTGATGTATTGAAGTCTCCAACTGTTATTGTAGATACATCTATTTCTCCCTTCAGGTTTGCTAATGTTTGCCTCATGTATTTTAGGGCAATCATGGTTAGGTGAGTAAAATAATTATCCTTGTTATTTCTTCTTGGTGGATTGCCCCATTTATTAATATATAATGTCCCTCTTTGTCTCTTATAACAGCTTTGCACTTAAAGTCTATTTTATCCTGTTATTATGGAATAACTTTTTCCAGCTTTTCACTTTCAAGCTATTTGCATCCTTGTCTCTAAGGTGAGTCTCTTGTAGATAGCATAGAAATGGCTCATATTTATTTTTTTTATCCATTCTGCCAGGCTGTGTCTTTTGATTGGGGAGTTTAATTCATTAATATCCAATGTTATTACTGTAATGGTAGTACTTCAACAGTTTTATCCTTTGGCTTTTATATGCCATATCTTATTTTTTGTCTCTCTTTTTACTCTTTTAATCACCTTTACTGATATTCTTTGTTTCTACACTGTCCTCAAAGCCACACTCTCCTGTCTTTCCCTTTCAGCCTGTAGAATTCCCCTTAGTATTTCTTGTAAAGCAAGTGTCTTGCTAATGAACTTTCTCAGAGTCTGCCTAGCTGTGAATATCTTCAACTTTCCCTCAGTTTTGAAGAACAGTTTTGCTAGATAAAGAATTTTTGGCTGGCAGTTTTTTCTTTCAACACCTAATGGATTAAACTCCCCAATCAAAAGACACATATTGGCAGAATGGATTCAACAAAAAAGTATGATTCAACTATATGCTGTCTATAAAAGGTTCAACTTAGACCCAAAGACAAAAATAGGTTGAAAGTGAAAGTCTAGAAAAAGATAGTCCACTCAAACTGTAACAAAAAAAGAACTCGGGTAGCTACAGTAATATTGGGAAAAATAGACTTCAAATGCAAAACTCTTACAAGAGACAAAGAAGTATACCATACATAACTAAAAGGGGAAATCTATCAAGAAGAAATAACAATCATAAATATTCACACATCTGACTATGGTGTCCCCAAATACATGAGGCAAACTGGCAAACCTGAAGGGAGAAATAGAGGTTACTACAATAACAGTTGGAAATTTCAATACACCACTCTCATAAATAGATAGAACATCCAGAGAGATCAATAAGGCAATAGAGAACTTGAATAATATGATAAATGAACTAAAACTAACAGACATATCCAGAATACTGCACCCCAAAGCAGCAGAATATACATTCTTCTCAAATGCTCATGGATCATTCTCCAGTATAGACCACATGTTGGGTCATAAAGCAAGCATCAATAAATTTAAAAAGAAATTATACAAAGCACTTCCCTTTAACCTTAGTGGAATGAAACTGGAAATCAACTATAGGCAAAGTGGAGAATTCACAAATACGTGAAAGTTAAACAGCATACTCTTAAACAGTCAGTGGGTCAAAGAAAAAATTGCAAGATAAATTATTAATAACTTGAGACTAATGGAAACAAGAACACTATAATCAAAACATATGGGATGCAGTGAAGGCAGTGCTGAGAGGGAAATTTATAGCTCTAGCATACATTAAAAAGAAAAGGCAGAGCTAAAATCAAAGATTTAAATCACAGTTGTTGGAACTAGAAAAAGAACAGCAAACTAATCCAAAAGCAAACAGAAGGCAAGATAACAAAGATTGGAGCATAAATAAATGAAGTTGAGAATAAAAAAACAATACAGAGGATTAACAAAACCAAAAGTTGTTCTTTGAAAAGATCAGTAAAATTGCCAAAACCTTAACTAGACTGACAAAGAAAAAAAATAAGATGCAAATAAATAAAGTCAGAAATAAGAGGGGGACATTACTAATGACACCACAGAATTGAAAAGGATCATACAAATATTGTGAATTACAAATTATAGATGTATAACGGAATGATCATATGTTAAGAATGTTTGTGTTTGTTATATATTTTTTAAAAATTAAAAATTAATAAATAAAAAAGGATCATGAAAAGAGGATTCTATGAACAAATGTATGCCAGCTAATTAAATGACTCAAATAAAATGGAAAAATTCTTAGAAACAAACAAATAATCTACACTGACTCTAGAAGAAATAGAAGGCTTCAACAGACCAATTACAAAGAGATTGAATCAGTCATCAAAAACTTCCCTACACAGAAAAACTCATGACCAGATGTTGGGGACCAGAGGCTAACCTAAGATGGCGATTGAGCCAACATGGCCACCCCGGCTGATGCAATGGCATCTATATAGTACAACAAGGTTCTTCACGGAAATAGGTTCCCACCGGGACCTTCCTGCCGGGGCGAACTCCCCACCAATTATCTAACCAGCCCTTCCCGCCGGCGCGAACTCCCTCCTATCATAATGCTCCACATACCCTACTCCCTCCCCAAGTCGGTATATATACACCCGGCTTGCTTAATAAAATTTGCAGCTTGATCAGAATCCTGTCTTGCTGTCCTTCTTGCGTCTCTCTGTCCCATAGCCATTCTTCCCTCAGCAGGTGGCGGACCCCGTTGACTGTCCTGCGGGTCAGGTCAACCAGATGGTTTCACAGGTGAGTTCTGCCAGTCATTCCAAAAAGAATTAATATCATACCTACTCAAACTCTTCCAAAACACTGAAGAGGAGAAAAAACTACCTAACTCATCCCATGAGGCTAATATCACCCTAATACCCAATCTAGATAGAGGTACTACAAGAAAAGAAAATTACATACCAATTTCTGTAATTAACACAGATGAAAAAAATCCTAACAAAATCCTTAAAAATGGAATCCAAGAGCACAATAACAGAATTATACACCATAATCAAGTCAGTTCCAAAGTTTGCAAGGGTGGTTCAGCACAAGAAAATCCATTACTGTCATACACCACATTAACAAATTGAAGGGGGAAGATATGACCATCTTGATTGATGCAGAGAAATGGCATTTAACAAAATCCAGCATCCTCTTTTTTTATTTAACATAACAACATACAAACACAAACATTCTTACCATACGATCATTCCATTCTTGATATATAATCAATAACTCACAATATCATCACATAGTTGTATACTCATCATCACCAGTATCCTTTTTTTTGATGAAAACACTTTGAAAGATAGAAATTGAAAAAAATTCTTCAACATGCTAGAGGCATATATGAAAAACCCACAGCTGATATCATACTCAACGGTGAAAGACTGAAAGCTTTCTCTCTAAGATCTGGAACAAGACAAAGATGTCCACTGCCACCACTGTTATTCAACATTGTGCTAGGAGTTCTAACTAGAGCCATTAGGCAGAAAAAGAAATAAAAGGCATTCAGATTGGAAAGGAGGAAGTAAAACTTTCACTAATTACAGACCACATGATCATATATGTAGAAAGTCCTGAGAAATCTACAACAAAGCAACTAAAGCTAATAAATGAATGCAACAAAGTGGTTGGATACAAGATCGAGGTGCAAAAATCAGTAGTGTCGTTATACACTAGTAATGAGCAATTCAAGGAGGAAATAAAAAAAACTCCATTTACAATAGCAAGTAAAAGGATCAAATATTTAGGACTAATTTTTTAAAACTTTTTTGTTGTTGTTAAATATAATGTACAAAGAATAGAAAAAAAAGCAATGATTTTCAAAGTATACTTCAATAAGTAGATAAGAACAGATTTTAGAGTTTGCTATGGGTTGCGATTTCATTATTTCAGATTTTTCCTTCTGCTTGCTCCAAACACTGGTGGCTAGAAGAAACATTTTTTTTCTTTTTTGTGAAAAATAACATATATACTAAAGGCAATACATTTCTAAGCACATCGCAGCAATTAGTTGTAGAACAGATTTCACAGTTTGGTATGGGTTACAATTCCACCATTTTAGGTTTTTACTTCTAGCTGCTTAAGGTACTGGAGACTAAAATAAATATCCACATAATGATTCAGCAATCACTCATTTGTTAAACTCTACCTTCTCTGTATAACTCCACCATCACCTTTGATCTTTCTCCCACTCTATAGGGGTATTTGGGCTATGCCCATTCTAACTGTTTCATGTTGGCAGGGGCTGTCAATAATATGGGGTAAGGGGATGGGTCTAACTGATGTTCTGGAGAGGCTGGCCCTTCAACATTTCAGGAGTTATCTAGTCTAGGGACTCATCTGGAGGTTGTAGGTTTCTGGAAAGTTACCCTAGTGCATTGAACCTTTGTAGAATCTTATATAATGCCTAGCCAAGGAACACAGAAAACTACAAAACATTGTTAAGTGAAATCAAAGAAGACCTAAATATATGGAAGGACATTCCATGGCCATGTATAAGAAGGCTAAATATCATTAAGGTATCTAGTTCAATGCAGTCCCAATAAAAATTACAAAAACCTACTTTGCAGAAATGGAAGCGCCAATTATCAAATTTTTTTGGAAGAGAAAGAGGCCTCAAATAGGCAAAAACATCTTTAAAAGGAAGGATGAAGTTGGAGGAGTCACACTTCCTGACTTTAAAACAAATTACAAACCTACAGTGGTGAAAACTGGCATAAAGATAGGTTATTAACAAAGGGAATCAAGTGGAGAGTTCAGAAATAGATCCTCACATCTGTGGCCAATTGGTATTCAACAAGGCTGCCAAGTCCACCCAACTGGGACAGAATAGTCTTTTCAACAAATGGTGTTGGGAGAACCTGACATCCATGTGCAAAAGAACGAAAGAGGGCCCCTTTCTCATACCTTATGTAAAAATTAACTCAAAATGGATCAAAAACCTAACTATAACAGCCAGGGCCATAAAGCTCCTAAAAGGACATATAGGGAAGCATCTTTGAGATCTTGTGTTAGGCAATGGTTTCTTAGCCTTTACAATCAAAACACAAGCAACAAAAGAAAAAATAGATGAATGAGACCTCATCAAAATTAACAACTTTTGTTCCTCAAAGGACTTTGTCAAGAAGGCGAAAAGGCAGTCTACTCAGTGGGAGAAAATATTTGGAAACCACAATCTTATAAGGGTTTAATATTCAGAATATATAGAATAATCTTACAACTTAACAGCAAAAAAGACAAACAACTCAATTTAAAATTGGGCAAAAGATTTAAATAGACATTTTTCCAAAGAGGAAATAAACATGGCTAAAGAGCACATGAAGAAGATGCTCAACATCAGTAGCTAGTAGCAAAATGCACATCAAAACCACGATGAGATATCATTTCACACCTCCTAGAATGGCCATTATTAAAAACAAACAGTGCACTACAAGTGTTGGAGAGGATGTGGAGAAATAGAAACACACATTCATTGCTGGTGGGAATGTAAAATGGTGCAGATGTTGTGAAAGAGTGTTTGGTAGTTCTTCAGGAAGCAAAGTATAAAATTGCCATATGATCTGGCAATAAAGCCAGAAGAACTGAAAGCAAAGGCTCAGAAGACATTTCCCCACAGATGTTCACAGTGGCATTTTTCACAATTGTTAGAAGCTGGAAGCAAGCAAAGTGTCCATCAACTGATGAATGTATAAACAAAGTATGATGACAAAATATGATGGAGTATCATTAGGCTGTAAGAAGGAATGAAGGCCTCATGCATTTGACATGAATGAGTCTTGAGGACATTCTGTTTAGTGAAATAAGCCAGACACAAAAGGACAAATACTGTATGCTCTCACTGTCATGAACTAATTCTAATAGGCAAGCTCATAGAATTAGAATCTAGAATATGTTACTAGGAGATAGATTGGCTAGAAAATAGATGTTGACGCTTAACTTATACAGAATTTCTATTTAGGCTGATAATAAAGGCTTGGAAACAAATGGTGGTGATGGTAGCAAATTATTGTGAGTGGAATCCACAACCCTGTACTATATAGGTGAATGTGGTTAAAATAGGAAACTTTAGTGTGTATATATATATATACATATGTATTTCTAGCATAAAACTGAAAAGATAAAGCATAGGATTATATAGCACAGTGAACCCTATAGTAGATGTTAGACTATAGTTAATAGTACAAGTATAGGATTATTCTTCCATGGCTTATAACAAATGTATGATACTAATATAAGGTGGTAATAATAGAGTGGTATAGGGGGGAAATATACCTAGTTAAATAATGGACAATAGAACAATTTTAATAATCTTTCATCAATTGTAACAAAGGTAAGTACTGCTAAAAAAAGGTACAATTATTATTTATTTATTAATTATATATATATAGCAATTATTTTTTTCCTCAGCATATTTTTTTTATTTTTAACTTTTTTTATTGGATAATATAACATAGATACAAAGCAAAGCAATAAAAAAGCAATACTTTTCAAAGCACTCTTCAACAAGTAGTTACAGGACAGATTCCAGAGTTTGTCACGGGCTACCATACAATCCTCTCATATTTTTCCTTCTATACAATTATTTTTAAAAAAGTATTATCATTAATAGTGGCAAATATTCCACACCATTGCAAGTGTTAGTGGTGGGGTGGAGTGCGGGAATCCCTTATTTTATGTATGATCTTTATGTAAACGCATAACTTCTCTAATAAAAATAAATAACTCAGAATGGATTAAATACCTAAATGTAGCAGCTAAAACTATAGAACTTTTAGAAGTACAAGTCTTCATGTTCTTGGATTAGGCGATACTTTCTTAGAGATGACACCTAAATGACAAACGACCAAAGGAAAAAATAGATAAGCTGGACTTCATCAAAATTTAAAACTTCTATGATTAATGAACTATCAAGGAAGTGAAAAGACAACCCACAAAATGGAAGAATATGTTTGACAATTGTATGGTAAAGGCTTTATGTAAAGAATACCTAAAGAACACATACAGCTCAATTATAACACAAAAAAGAAGACAATTTAAAAATGAGCAAAGAACTGTGTATGTTGGACTCTGCCACAGACCAATCCTCTTGTTTGGCAACTTCAGTTTGTTTGTAATGCCCTGACATGTTGCATTTTCCCTATTTGGATGAAAAAGCTTCTGCCTTAAACAGCAAAAACAAAAAACAACAAACAAACAAAAACAGCAATAAAAGGATTTGAATAGAATTTCTCCAAAGATACAGAAATAGCTAATAAGCACATGTAGTAATGATGGACATCACTAGTCATAAAGACAATGAAAAACAAATCTACAGTGACGTAGTTCTTCATTCCCAGTAGAATTATGATGATCAAAAAGTCAGAAAATATCAAGTGTTATTGAGGGTGTGCTAATGGAAATGTAAAATCATGCAGTCACTTTGGAAAACTGTTAGTTCCTAAAATGGTTAGACATTTACCATATGACCCAGAAATTCCACTCTTAGTATATAACCAAGAGAAATGAACACATGTCCACACAAAGAACTCATATAAGAATGTTCACAGCAGTGTTAATCATAATATGCAAGGTTGAGAGAACCCAAATGTCCATCATTGGATAAATGGGTAGACAGAATGTGGTATATCCATAGAATGGAATCTTATTTGGCCATAAAAACGTATGAAGAACTGATCCATGGTTCATCCTTTAAAATATTATGCTAAATGAAAGGAGCCTTAACACTAAAGCAAATCTCCAGAGACTAAAAGTAAATTTGTGGTTGTTTATGGTCAGGGAGGAAGGGAAGGTTGAGTGGAATAGCTAAGTGATATGGGGTTTCTTTCTGAGGTTTTGGAATGCTCCAAAAGTGACTGTGGTGATAGTTGTACAACCTAATGAAAATATCAAAACCCACTGAATGTACACTTTAAAAGGTGAGTTTAATGGAATGTGAATCATACCTCAAAAAACTTTACAGACAGAACTTTAGAACCTTATAGAAAGACATGAAGGAATTTCTCTTTAAAAAAGGAGGTGTTATCCATGTTCTTAGAAGGAAGGTCTCAATATCACAAAGATTGCCCTTCTCCCCAAGGTAAAGGCACTACTGTCAAAACCTCCAGGATTCTTCATGGAATTAACACTGGCACTGTGAAATGTGAAATGGAAGTATCTATCTTTTATAATAGCTTTAAATAGTTTGTCACATTAAAAAACCCTGAATTTATAAGTTATTTAGAATTCAGATGTGAATCTACAAGTTCCGATGCCTTATTTATGGATTTTTAATAGCTGTCTCAATTTGTTGAGTTTTACACATTTTGTATTTTGCATTCTGCTAGGAAGTACTTTCCTCCTGGTTTCCAAATTTATAATATTCTCAAGTCTATTTTAACCTTTCATTGGTTATTAAGACTTTTTCATTCCACATTAACTTGCTCTCTTTCTCTCTGCTCAGATTCATGAAGCTTTACCTTTAACATCTTTTAAATGGACTTTTCCACTCTCAGTTTTGTTTTCTATTTCATTCACTCAAGTTTTTTTGTGTTTATTTTCCCAAATCCCAGATTTATCTGGCTTATTTGTTTCTTTTTTTTTCTAATTTAAGGCGTGCTAAGATACTGGAACTTGAGTTGAAGAAAGAAAGTGCTTAAATCTGAGAAGACAGTGGAGAGCTGCGTGGGGACATCTGGCCTTATCCTTCCTGCTTTTCCAGTGACCGAATGAAAAAGGGCTGTGAGGTCCTCACCAGGGGAGAACCCTGGTGGAGAAAGGCACCCAAGGGCCCCATGTTTCCACCCTGGGTCCTGGCACATCTCTGACATGAGGGAAGTAGACAGGTATTACAAGTTCCTGCAGTTTGTTTCTGAGGAAGATGTACTGTGTGAGGGTGTCCTAATCTCTATGTCATAGGTGTGATTGTTAACTCATAGCTCTTACCCTCACTCATCTTGTTCATGCCAGACCTAGGAAACCAGAGAAATCAAGGCGATTAAACCATCTAAGACAAGCCATGGGGATTCGATTTTGTGTAAGAAACATGGCCAGATGTGCTAGGGAGTGGGAAGTGGGTAAGGAGTGGGTGGGAATCATGCTGGACTTTATAGGTCTTGGGAAATGAAGGCATTCTAAGGCAGGGGTGCCTTTGTTTGGCGTACAGAGAAATAGCAGTCTTAATTCAGCCATGCAGTTCTCCTTATATTCTCATTATATAGGTTGACGGCAATTTAATTCTAGTAGAAATAGAGGACTTTGAAGAAACAGTAGAATGGCAACAGATATTGAAGGAGAAAGAAAGGAAAAAGGTATGTAGAATCTCCATGTAGTTAAGAGAAATGCAGAACCTTAACATCTGTGTCCTGAGGGTGTGGGATTGTTTCCAAAAGAGTTGTCTCAATAAGGCTCAGTTCCCTGTTCTCTCTCTCTCAGCCTGAGATCTCTAGGTCTGGGTGTAACCATGATATGAAGAGTGATTATTGAAAATAAAAGATATCAACAAAGTATGGGGCCAGGAAGTGAGAATGTGGGGTCTCTGAGATAGAGTAGAATATTCAAAATAGGAGAAGGCTGGGAGTAGATTACAGGGCGAGGGTGCTGAAAACCCACCAGAGTATCGATATACATTGTTGTGGCCAAGAGAAGTCAGCCACTGGTGGTTTGGGACTGGAATTAATGAGAATAACTAGTCAACACCACTATAGTCAACACCACTCTAAGGCTGACCCTCCCAAACTCAATGAGCTCTGAAGAGGTGGCATGTGACTAACAAAGTCCCTCCCTTCCCTAATGCTCCCTTGTCCTCACTGTTTTTACCTTGATCAATGCGCCTGTGAGGTAGTTGTAACTCTGAGGGCAAAGGTGACAAGTCCATAGTGACAGAAGCGAGTCACCTCCCTTATCTCCTGGGCCTACGTCAGGGTCCAGCTAACTCAGTTCCTGAACTCTCAGAAGAAGAACAGGTTAAATCAGGCCCCTTTCTGGAGGTTGGTATGGGACGTTCTCTGAGTGGCCCCTCTTATCTCTGCATAGAAAAAATTGATGAAAAGAGAAAAGGCAGCCGTAGTGATCCAGGCCTGGTGGCGTGGGACCCTGGTGCGCCGGACACTGCTGCACGCGGCCCTCAGGGCCTGGATTATTCAGGGCTGGTGGAGGCTGATAATGGTGAAGCTCCTGGAGAAGAAACGGCGTGCGGCCCTGATTGCCTATGCAGAGAAGGAACGGGCGGTGGTCAAGCTGCAGTCTTTGGTCCGTATGTGGCGCATCCACTGGAGATACTGCCAGGTGCTCAAAGCCATCTACGTCATTCAGGGCCACTGGCAATGCCACACCTGCCAGACTTGTGCTTTCCTCCGGGGCCAATGTGTGGTCACAGCCACTCATATGCAGTTCCACATTGAGATCACCAACCCCTAAATGCTCATATCTTCTGTCCGCATTAAAGGTCTAACCTGGTCTGGTATGTCTCATGGGCTCCCCAATCCCCTGGGATTCTTGGGACTTAGGCTTTGCTATTTCCTCTATTCCCTGGAAAGGAGTTTCAGTGAGATTTGTCCCCTGTACCCATCGACCCTGCTCTGGACTGGCAATGGCCATATATTACTCACCCAAAACAAAACTGAGGCCCTGGTCTGCTCTGACATATGGCAGTGCCAGAGGTCCAAGTTCCAAGTCCTGGCTGCATCCCTGTGTTGCAACTGGGAGCTGTGAGACAGGTGGGATGCACCTCTCTCGGCACCTCTCATGTGAGAATGAATTCTGAGGTACTGCTCTGTCAGCCTGGGGCCTGAGGTCAGGTGGAGCTCTGAAATATCTCCCTTTCCTCTTTGGCAAGAACCTGGAATGAATTCCAACAATTGGCTGACTCTTCTGGGAGCAATGCAATGCAGCCACAGACAAAGGGGTAGAGGTTGACCTAAGTGGTGGGTGTGGCTGGGGATGTAGATGGGTAGGTGATGGCCCTGGGCACTAGTGAAAAACAGAAATTCGGGATACCTCAACTCTGTCTCCACAATTCTGTCATCAGAACTCCTCCCCTGAAAGGCTGTGTTACAAACAGGGCTCCCTCTGATATTACCCACACTCTTCTCTTATCTCTATTCTTGGTAAGTTTATCATTAGCCAAAATGCCTCCACTAATCTCCTTACTTCCCACCTTTAATAAAACTTTTCTGCTCTCCTTAGTCACTCACTCCCATGGTCATTGTCCTAGTCTGCTAGCTGCCGGAACGCAATTTACCAGAAACAGAACGGCTTTTAACAAGGGGAATTTAATAAGTTGCTACTTTACAGTTCTAAGGCAGAGAAAATGTCCCAATTAAAACAAGTCTATAGAAATGTCCAATCTAAGGCAGCCAGGGAAAGATACCTTGGTTCAAGAAGGCCGAAGAAGTTCATGGTTTCTCTCTCAAGTGGAAGGGCACGTGGCAAACACAGTCAGAGTTTCTCTCATCTGGAAAGGTACATGGTGAACATGGTCAGTGTTCCTCTTATCCGGAAGGGCACATGGCAAAGGCAGCATCATCTGCTAGCTTCTTCTCTCCTGGCTTCCTGTTTCATGAAGCTCCCCAGGAGGCATTTTCCTTCCTTATCTCCAAAGTTCTCTGGCTGGTGGACCCTGCTTCTTGTGGCTATCATTCTGCTCTGCTCTCTTTGAATCTCTCTTTCTCCAAAATGTTTCCTCTTTTATAGGATTCCCATAAACTAATCCAGACCCACCCAAACGGGTGGAGATATGTCGTCACCTAATCCAGTTTAACAACCACTCTTGATTAAATCAGACCACCAGGATTTAATGATGATCTAATTATAGTCTCAAACATACAGTACTGAGTAGGGATTAGAAGAAACGGCTGCCTTTACAAAATGGGATTAGGAATAAAACATGGCTTTTCTAGGGTACATATATCATTTCAAATCAGCAAAGTCATACTATGCAGTACTGTTCAATAGAACTTTCTGTGATGATGGAAATGTTATTTTTGGGGGTTGTTAATTTGGTGGTCACTAGACACACATGGCTGCAGAGCACTTGATATGTGGCTACTGTTACTATAGCTGCTAGTGGACAGTGTGGCTCTAGACCTCACTATTACCATTATTGTTCTATTGCCAAAATTCCTTTTTCTACTATTCCATTCTCTGATTCCTTCTTTCTTTCTTTCCAGTAAACCTTTCTAATATGTCCAATCAAATATTTCTTTGGATATGATGAGATTTTCCAATCTATTGCTCCTTCCAATTTTTTTTGACAACCATCACTCTTAACATACTCTTGCCTATTCTTTACCCAGTTCAGATTCCATATAATCATTCCCTTGCACAACTTTTCTGCCCTTGGATCTTCCTCTCTCTCTTGGCAAAATGTGCAGTATCAACCTACCATCTTCCTACTCTCTGCCTGCAGAATAACCGAGCATGGCTGGAACAAAACAAGCAGCCATGATGCATGGTCTGAGATTATATTCATGAGTGCACACCTCAACTGGAAAATTTCCCCAGTGAATTTCTCTGGTATGTTCCCATTTCCATTTCCACCTCCTCTCCAAATGTTCAACTTCATTTCTTTTCCACTTAAACTCAGCTGATGATGTCATCACACACTTAACTGAGGAAATAAGAGAAGACTAGACCCCCATATTCCCACCACCTCATTCTCTATTCCAGCTGCAGATGGACCACACTTGCTGCCTTCGTCCAGGTGAAATGAATGAAGGGTCTTTCCCACATTTAAGGCCAACCCTGCACTACCCTGCTGCCTTATCACAGTCTTTGACCCAGCATTCCTAATCCTCTATCCACATTATCAATATCAATCTCTTCCAACTTTAGAATTACTTCCTTGACCAATTCCTGTTTCAGATCTTTGCTCTTCCTCATAACAGAACATGCTGTCATTGTTCCCACTTCTGTTCCTCTAATTTTCTCCTCAATCTATTCCAATCACCCTGTCTCTCCCACTCCACTCAGACTACACTGATCAACATCACCAATATTCCAACTGGGCAAATCCAATGATCACATTTCTGTTCTTACCTCTGCTCTATAGAGTTGACTTTAGCCTCCTCAGAAACGCATTAAGAAAAAAATCAAGTAACAGAAATCACGTAATTTAATCCACAATCACATTAATATATCTTCACTAGATGAGGACTGTTCTAGTTTGCAAGCTGCTGGAATGCGATATACCAGAAACAAAACAGCTTTTAAAAAGGGGAATTTATTAAGCTGCAAGTTTACAGCTCTAAGGCCATGAAAATGTCCAAATTAAGGCACCAACAAGAAGTTGCCTTCACTCAAGAAAGGCTGATGGAGTTCAGGGTTTCTCTCTCAGCTGGAAGGGCACATGGCAACATCTGCTCGCTTTCTCTACCGGTGTCTTGTTTCATGAAGCTCCCCTGGGGGCGTTTTACTTCATCTCCAAGAGTCTCTGGCTGCATGGATTCTAAAGTTTTTTCCAAAATGGTTCCCTCTTAAACGGCTGCTGTAAGCAACCCCACCTTGAATGGGTAGAGACACATCTCCATGGAAACCATCTAGTCAAAAGTTACTACCCACAACTGGGTGGGTCACATCTCCATGGATAATCAAAAAGTTCCCACCTAGCAATATTGAATGAGAATTAAAGAACACGGCTTTTCTGGGTACACAATAGATTCAAATCAGCACAAGTACCTTGTAAAAATAAACTGTGATATTATCATATCTTTGAACAGTAACTTTTAATATCACAGACTATGTATATGGATCTAATAACTGAGCTTTAAAATATGTAATACAGAGTTCTTCCATGACCTTTTGTATCCACTACCCCATCACCAGACCCTACCAGCTAATGATCTATATTTTCTCTCTTTTCATTTTTTTTTTCAATGTGTTATATAAGAGGAATAATAATGTGTAACTTTTGAGTCTGGCTTCTTTCACTTAGCATCTGAGATTTCTCTATGGTCTTATGTGCATTGATTCATTAGTTTTTGTTGCAGAGTAGTATTCCATTATATGGTTGTACCAGAGCTTTTTTATCCACCCACCAGTTGAAAGATACTGCAGTTGATTCCATTTTGGGGTGATTACAAGTGAAATCCCTAAGTATATTTGTGTACAGTTTTTTTTTTTTTGTATAAACATAAGTTTTCGTTTGACTAGTTTTAAAAACCTAGGAGGGGGAGATTTTGTTCCTGGCACAAGATGATGCCAACTCACTTTTCCCTCATTCTTCCCTCTAAATACAACTACATGCTCTAAAAACAATAGTATGAGTTCTTTGGGTTTTCTTTTTACCTTTTATATCGCTCATACTGGGAAACAGGGAGGCTTGCAACCTAAACTACAAACAGATACAAGGAAAACAAAACAAACAAACAAAAGTCTGTTCTCTCTGACCAAAGGAAGGTCATGTCCAGTAGGGACTAAGCAGGAAGATGCACATCTAAGGGCAGCAGTAGGTATCATCTGACTACATCAGTGACTAAAGTAGGTCAGCCAACCCATCCCATGTTCTACACCTGCCAGCAGGGGCCCACAGTAGCAGCAATGGTGAACTGTTCTCCATCTCCTACCTCTTCTTGGCACATGGCTCAGTCTATCCTCAGCAATAGTAATGGCAGAATCCAGGTAGTACAACCCATCTCCTATTCTACACCAGGTGGCAGCAGGCAGGAGCCCCTCTCCTACCTCTCAGCCCCAGCAGAGCCAGTGTCTCCTAGTACTCCACTCAGTAGCAGGAGGTGACCAGACCCAGAGTCTCATGGCCCTCTATCCACTATGGATCCAGGATAGGTGTTTCATGGCCTTCCAGCCAACAGACAAGGGAGGCCAAAGCTGGCACTTCCTCCAAAGAACACTAGCAGATATAGAGTGGGAAACACATTGGCACTGACTGGAGACAGGCTATGGGAACGTCTCTCCATCCTCAAAGTTCAGAGAACCCCACCCCCCAGTTAGGGACACTACATGGCTTAGGGAAGTGACTTCTGCCTCTCACGTGGCACAAGAGGGATCCAGAGTGAGCTCAAGAGGATCCAGAAGAATGAAGCATACTTGGATAGCATTGAAAGGTCTCAGAAGTGTAAATTACCATTGGAACCATAGCCTACATAAGAAGGTCAGAATGTCACATGTTAAACCTGAGTAGGAAGCTGCCTGGCAAAACAGAAGATTTAAATAGCATCAATGCATCTCCTTCCATAATATCCAACATGTCTTGGATACAATAGGAAATTACTCATTATACCAAGAACCAGGGAAATTATAACTTGAATGAGAAAAGCTGATCAAATGTAGCTGAATAAAATCAGATTTTGGAACAATCTGGTATAATGTTTAAAGCAAAGTGCCACCTTAAAATTGCTTCAACAGTGTTTAAAATCCCCTTGAATCAATTAGTAAAATAGAAAACCTTACCAAATAAATAGAAGCTATAAGAGAGAACCAAATTGAAATGACAGAGTTGAAAACAGCAATAGCTGACACTAAAATCTCACTAGATGGGTTCAATAGTAGAATGGAAATGATATAAGATACAATCAATGAACGTAAGGAAAGATCAATAGAAATTATTCAATCAGAACAACAGAAAGAATTATACTGAAAAACAGATGAAAACAGCCTGAGGACCATGGAATGATAACAAAAGAGCTGATATTTATATAATTGAAGTACCAGAAGGAGAGGAGAATGAATATGTGGCTAAAAAAGGATTTAAAGAAACGATGGTTGAAAATTTCCTAAATTTGTTGAAAGACATAAACTTACAGATTTAAGAAGCTAAGCAATACCCAAATAGTACAAAACCCAAAGAAACCCATCCAAGACACATCATATTTAAACTTCTGAAAACAAAAGACAAATAAAACAGTCTTGAAAGCAACCAGAGAGAAACAACGCATTACCTATAGGGACAAATAATAAAAATCTGTCTCTGGATGCCTTAGTTTGGACAGTTTTATAACTGTGACTTAAATTTGGACATTTTCACATCCTTAGAACTGTAAACTTGCAACTTAATAAATTCCCTTTTTAAAAGCTGTTCCACTTCTGGTATATTGCATTCTGACAGCTTTTACAAACTAAAAGAGGAATGAAGGGAAAATAACGATATTATCAGGCAAAGGAAAACTAGGAGAATTTGTCGCAAGCAGACAAACCCTTGAAGAATAGCTAAAGGAAACTCTCTAAACAGAAAGGAAATAATAACAGAAGAAAGCTTTGAACATTAGGAAATAAACAGCAACGAAATTGATAAAATTAGGGGCAAATGTAATAGAGTATGCTTCTCCTCATGAGTTTCTTAAACATAAATTGATCCTAGAAGCAAACTTTAAAATAATTTGTTATTATGGAGCTCAATATACAGGGAGGAACACTTGAGACAATTATATTCTTAAAATGAGAGAGCGAAGGAACATAAATGGAAGTTAGGTTTCAAAACTTCACTAGAAGTAATAAAATTTCAATACCAAAGGGACTGGATACATTATAGATCTACATTGTAATATCAAGAAGAACCACTAAGAAAAATATACAAAGTGATACAGTAAAAAGGAAATAAATTCTAAGAGATGGAATTTAAAAAACTGTTAAGTAGTCTGAAGTAAGGCAAATAAAGAAAAATGGGAAAGAGAAACAGGAAGCAAAAAGAAAAATTAAAAAATGGCAGACTTAAGTCCTAACATATCAATAATTTAAATGTAAATGGTTTAAATACATCTATTAAAAGACAGATTGGCAGAGTGGATGAAAAAGTGTGGCCAACTGTATGCTTGTCTAGGAGAATCTCTCTTCAAACATAAAATAGGTAGACTGAAAATAAAATTATATAAAAAGATATCATGTTAACAATAATTTTTAAAAATTTTTTTTATTAATCAAAAAAAAGAAAAGAAGTTAACACAACATTTAGAAATCATTCCATTCTACACATGCACTCAGTAATTCTTAGTATCATCACATAGATGTATGATCATCATTTCTTAGTACATTTGCATCAATTTAGGAAAAGAACTAGCAAAACAGCAGAAAAAGATATAGAATGTTAATATAGAGAAGAGAATTAAGATAATAATACTAATAAAAAAAATATATATATATATAAAGGAAAAAGAAAAAAAACAAAAGATACAAACAAACAAACAAAAAACGATATTTCAGGTGCAGCTTCATTCAGTGTTCCAACATAGTTACATTACACTTAGGTATTATTGTGCTGTCCATTTTTGAGTTTTTGTATCTAGTCCTGTTGCACAGTCTGTATCCCTTCAGCTCCAATTACCCATTATCTTACCCTGTTTCTAACTCCTGCTGGTCTCTGTTACCAATGATATATTCCAAGCTGATTCTCGAATGTCGGTTCACCAGTGGGACCATACAGTATTTGTCCTTTAGTTTTTGGCTAGACTCACTCAGCATAATGTTCTCTAGGTCCATCCATGTTATTACATGCTTCATAAGTTTAGTCTGTCTTAAAGCTGCATAATATTCCATCATAGGTATACACCACAGTTTGTTTAGCCACTCGTCTGTTGATGGACATTTTGGCTGTTTCCATCTCTTTGCAATTGTAGATAATGCTGCTATAAACACTGGTGTGCAAATGTCCGTCTGTGTCTTTGCCCTTAAGTCCTTTGAGTAGATACCTAGCAGTGGTATTGCTGGGTCGTAATCCATTCTGCCAGTCTATGTCTTTCGATTGGGAAATTCAGTCCATTAACTTTTAGTGTTATTACTGTTTGGATAATATTTTCCTCTACCATTTTGGCTTTTGTATTATATATATCATATCTGATTTTCCTTCTTTCTACACTCTTCTCCATACCTCTCTCTTCTGTCTTTTCATATCTGACTCTAGTGCTCCCTTTAGTATTTCTTGCAGAGCTGGTCTCTTGGTCACAAATTCTCTCAGTGACTTTTTGTCTATAAATGTTTTAATTTCTCCTTCATTTTTGAAGGACAATTTTGCTGGATATAGAAGTCTTGGTTGGCAGTTTTTCTCTTTTAGTAATTTAAATATATCGTCCCACTGTCTTCTAGCTTCCATGGTTTCTGCTTTGAGAAGTCTACACATAGTCTTATTGGGTTTCCCTTGTATGTGACAGATTGTTTTTCTCTTGCTGCTTTCAAGATCCTCTCTTTCTCTTTGACCTCTGACATTCTAACTAGTAAGTGTCTTGGAGAAAGCCTATTTGGGTCTATTCTCTTTGGGGTGCGCTGCACTTCTTGGATCTGCAAATTTAGGTCTTTCATAAGAGTTGGGAAATTTTCAGTGATAATTTCTTCCATTAGTTTTTCTCCTCCTTTTTCTTTCTCTTCTCCTTCTGGGACACCCACAACACGTATATTTGTGCGCTTCATATTGTCATTCAGTTCCCTGATCCCCTGCTCAAGTTTTCCCATTCTTTTCCCTATAGTTTCTGTTTCTTTTTGGAATTCAGATGTTCCATCCTCCAGTTCACTAATTGTAGCTTCTGTCTCTTTAGGTCTACCATTGTAGGTATCCATTGTTTTTTCCATTTTTTCTTCTTTGTCCTTCACCACCATAAGTTCTGTGATTTGTTTTTTCAGATTTTCTATTTCTTCTTTTTGTTCAGCCCATGTCTTCTTCATGTCCTCCCTCAATTTATTGATTTGGTTTTTGAAGAGTTTTTCCATTTCTGTTCGTATATTCAGCATTAGTTGTCTCAGCTCCTGTATCTCATTTGAACTATTGGTTTGTTCCTTTGACTGGGCCATATCTTCAATTTTCTGAGCGTGATCCATTATTTTCTGCTGGTGTCTGGGCATTTGATCAGATTTCCCTGGGTGTGGGACCCGGCTGGTTGAAAGGTTTTTCTGTGAAATCTCTGGGCTCTGGTGGCACTCGTGGCGCTCGTCTGTCTGCGGGGCCCACCAGTAAAAGATGCTGTGGCTCCTTTAACTTGCCAATCCGAATCTCGCAGTCGGTCCGGGAAACCGCGTGGAGGGGGTGTCGCCAGCCACCGCGGCTTGGGGGAGTGCCGGTCCAAATTGCCCAGCTGGCCCGAGATGCCAAGCGTGGTGGGAGGGCCCCGCTATCCAACGTTCCCAGTCAGACCGGGGAGCCACATGCGTGGAGGGGACCCCAGTCGCCAGCCGCCCTGGCCGGGAAAACGTGCGCCCCTTGGGTATCTCACCGCAGCGGATTCTCCCTGCCCGTTCAGCCGTTCCAGAATGGGTAGGCTGTCTTTTTGGTCTCTGTTGTGGCTCTGGGAGCTGTTTCGTATTGTTTCTGTTTCTTTAGTTGCTTTTCTGGAGGAGGAACTAAGACCCGCGCGTCTTACTAAGCCGCCATCTTCTCTGGAAGTCTAAATTCCCCTTTTTAAAAGCCATTCCGTTTCTGGTATATTGCATTCCAGCAGCTAGCAAACTAGAACAGACCTGTATGTGTGTCCATTAGGGCATCCCTCGCCCTGGCACTCTGGAGTCCTAGGCCTGGGCATGCTCCTCCTTGCTCTGCCTTGCAGACACAGCAGGAGTGGGAACAATTCCTCTGTCCGCCTCCAACAATAATTTTTAAAGGCAGGTATGGCTGTATTAATATAAGATAAAGTAGACTTCAGAACAAAAAATTAGTAGGGAAAAAGAGGGCTATTACATAATTATAAAAGTATCAATCTACCACGAAGAAATAGCAATCCTAACTGTGTATGCACCAAACAACAGAGCTCCAAAATACGGGAAACAAAAACTGATAGAGCTGAAGGAGAAGCAGATAAATCAACAATTACACTTGGGACTTCAACACCCACTCAGCAACTTATAGAATGACTAAACAGAGAATTAGCAAACATGTAAATGAACTGAACACCATGTCAACCAGCAGACATTTATACAATACTCCACACAACCACAGTAGAATAACTTATAATTTTCAAGTACTCTTAGAACAGTCACCAAGATAGACCACGCACTGTAAGTTGGAAATGTTTGATTAGAGTATCTCCACAGAGATACGACATACCAACTGTGGGTGTGACCTTCTGATTAGATGGAGATGTGATTCCCACCCATTCCAAGTGGGTCTTGATTAGTTTACTGGAATGCTTTCAAAAAGGAAACATTTTGGAGAAACCTCAGAAACAATAGTCCCTACAGAGGGAGACAACAGAAACTTCAGAGCAGACCTGACACTTGGAGAACAGAGACACGGATGTTCAGAGACGCTTGGAGCACAGCAGATGTCACCATGAACTGTTAAGGAAGCCAGAACTTGGAGAGAGCCAAGGGAAGCCAAGAAATGACAGCCAGCCCTGGAGAAGCACAGTGAGGAACGACCACAGGAATACAGGCTGAAAGCAATGGAACTCAGGAGCAAAGGACCAGCAAATGCCACCATGTGACTGCTCAGCTGACAGAAGTGTTCTTGACCCATCGACCTTGAATTAAGGTATCATTCCCTGGATGTTTTAGTTTGGACACTTTTATAGTCTAAGAATCGTAAATTTGTAACTTTTAAATTTCCTTTATAAATGATATTCCATTCCTTGCATATTGCAATCCAGCAGCTTGCAAACTAAGACAGCTGGGGAGGGTCAGTGCCACATGGCTCTCATCCTCTTCCTCATACCATCAGGCTCCCTGGGCACATTCCTGCCATGGGAATGACAGAAGGGCAAGAGGTTAAACAAATGGGCAAAGCCTTTAAAGCCGAGGCCAGAACTTGCACATCATTCCACCTTATTCCATTGGTCAAAACAACT
The DNA here is from genome assembly GCF_023851605.1 of Tamandua tetradactyla. Taxonomy (NCBI): domain Eukaryota; kingdom Metazoa; phylum Chordata; class Mammalia; order Pilosa; family Myrmecophagidae; genus Tamandua; species Tamandua tetradactyla. The sequence goes on from NC_135341.1 coordinate 34,061,434, forward strand.
CATATAGCCACGCCCAAATGTACAGGAAGATTTATCCAATCTTGTAGGAGGAGAAAGTGCAAAGTCCCATAGTAAAGAATGTGACTATGGGGGCCACCAAGGCAATCTACCACAAGCTCCAAAGAATAAACCAATAGAAACCAACGTTTGTAGTTCCTCATGGAAACAAAACCCAGCTCTGGGCCTAGTTACCCTGGACTGAATGCCATCAGCCAGCAAGCCCCACCCATTCCTAAACTTCTCTTGGAGTTTTAGTGCTCCACTCTTAAATATAAACAGACAGGCATCATCAACCTTTGGGTAAAGCCTCTAACATGAAAGACTAAGATAAAAACAAGCAAAAATAGAAGAAAAGGTCTTAAAAGAAAGACACTACTGGGGATAGGAGAGATTTTGTTTCAAAAAGTAACAATTAGAGTATTAGAGTATGAGATGACAAATTATGAAATAGAGCGGTGTGTATAAAAAGAAAATAATATTCAGAGAACAGGAAAGAGCTCTTGCAAGTTAAGACTCTTTAAAAAAAGCACAGTACAGGAAATTTTACTGTAAGTAGAAAAAAAGACAAGGAGGTGGAAAATAACATTGAAAATATTAGAAAATTCGAGATTCAATTGATGATCTGATAGGATTTCTATGAATAGCAAAATGCGAAAACTGAGAGGTGTGAATTATCAGAGAAAGAATACAATAAAGTTTGACATCCAGAATTGAAAGCTGAATTTTTAAGCTGAATGACTTAATCAGTACTTAACATTATGAATGGAAAAAGAAATCACCCACGTATCAAGTTACATCATCTTGTAATTTCTGAATATCAGAGATACGGAGGGGGTGCACGGTGGTTCAGTGGTAGAATGCTCACTTTCCATATGGGAGACTGGGAGACCTGGGTTCGATTCCCAGACCATTCACCTAAAAAAAAAAAAAAAAAGATAAAGAAGATCCTAAGAACTTCCAGACAAGAAAAAAATATTCCACCGCCTAGTGACAAAGTAATTGGAAGAAATCTAGAAGAAAGTGAAGTTAAGTCTTCATTCACTATTTTGAGGAAAATAATGTTTCCAGTTTAGGATTCCATACTCAGCAAAATTACTGATCATATTCGAGGGTAGAACAAAGTCATTTCCAGACATGCCAAGTCTTTAAAAATTGATGTCTTTATAAATTATGCCTTTCTTAGGAAGTTATCATGGGTTGTGCTCTATCAAAATGATGGACTAAAACCAAGAAAGAGGAAGACATGGTACACTGGTCTGCTGGTGAGGCTGGAAACTTCCAGCTGGAAAAACCCACTTTTCCCCTTCCCGATGGGTTTGGGTTTAGTTGCCAAGTAGGAACTTGCATGAGATTTGAGAAGCAGAAGTGAAACAACGACCACAAGTCTCTGAAGGTCTTTCTTGAGGTCATATATGGAGGTGGACAAATAGAGAGGTGCCCAGAGATTTCAAGTTCGTCTGTGTTCCCTCTGCCCTGCACCAGAGGCAGCAGCATTTCTGGTCCTCTCTGTGACCTTCTCATTTGCCATCCCATGTAGGTGGCTGATTGTGCCTGGCTTCTAAGATTTCCCCTGAAAGCTGTAACTTATCCACCCACCAGGACTTTGGGAGGGCTACTAGTGAGTTTTTTCTGATCCCTCATCACCTTCTTCCAGAACTCCCCAGCTGCTCCCACAATTTTGTAAGGCCCAGTTCCTACCGTGGAGTCTTTACCCTGTAATCCCCATAGAAGCTCTGCTTCCCTGACTAAACCCTGATGAATACACATGAACTCCAGTGAGCAAGGGGGTCATTACAGGAGAAGGAGGTAGAAAATTCCCAGTGGGGGGAAGGTGAAGGGGTGCTTTAGATGAATGAGAGAATCCAGATTAGAGGGAGAGATGCAGGGCTCAAGAAAAAAATGAAATTGATTACTGGAGTTTTGGTGAAAAATTTGGGGATGAATTAGTAGAAAATGAGACAATCATTAGCTCTGAGAAACACAAGCAAGAAGTTTAATTTGGGAAGTGTAATATACTGTGTTGCTGAGCCTTGAACAATATACATCTGATCACAGTAGTGTAAACATTCATATTGAACCAAAGAAAGGAGGGTGCTATAAGCATATTGAGAGAAGGCTAGAAGGGTAGGGAAAGCTAAGTTTTTTCTTCATGGAAGGAAATCATTAGATAATATGTATAAAACAAAAAATAGCGGAAATTAAGAAGCATGCTACTGAGATAAATCACAGAAGAAACACATAAAAGAATTGAAAGTAGTTGCCTCAGTGAGGGGACATCTGGTATAGAAGGGAATAAGGCAGAAGCTGCTTGGCTTAAAAATAATCATAAGCTTTGAGGAATGAATTTCAGAAAGCTATGTGAATGAATTACTTTTTTAGAAACATCAAAATTAATATTAAAAGCTTCAATGTAAAAGGTATATGTAATAATAGAAAAACAAATGCCACTCAGCTAAACAAGAAGTATGCATCAAAGAAATGCCAATGGCGCAATTAAAAAGGAAAAATGGATGGATTTGAACATGTCAAAATTAAAGATATCTGTGGAATGAAAAACACTATGGAAGAAGTTAACAGAGATAGGAAAGACTTGGGAAGGACACTGGCAACATTTTTATCCAGCAAAAGGTAATTCAAAGAAAGTGAACAAATCAGCAAGAGAATGATGAAGATCCAAAAGAAAAATAGGATTGGGCAATCTATACAAAGAGACATCAAAAGGCCAAGATGTAATAATAACAGCTGAAGAACACTGAGCATGCTAGAGACCCCATGCTATTCCAAGGACTTACTGAAATGGATTATCCAACAGCTCGATGAAGTAGGCATGGTATTGCTATCTCTACTTTACCCAAGAAAGTAGAGGGTAAAGAGGCTGGAGGACTTCCCTCAGTTCTCCCAGCCAGACGAGACTGTGTCAGGACTGAGCCCTGGGCTCAACCTTAAGAATTACAAGTTGCTCAGTGTCCCTCCTTTTCAGAGGAACACAAATTCACAAGGCAAGGTGACAGCATTTTACATCTTCCCCATGAAGAAGAGATGGATAGGGTAGCCTGGTGCTGCTGCTGAGGGGAGCCATCTGCCTCGTTTTGTGGCCTGCAGAGGCCACCTGTCCTGTGACTCCAAAGGCTGCCCGGGTGTGTCCCAGAGGTTGTCTCTCTCGGCTGCTCAGAGATAACTGGGGTGGCACTCCTCCAAGCAGTGTCTCTACCACGGTGTCTGCAGAGAGTAATGGGGGAGACTTAGAAATTCATTCATCCATGGGGCAGAGGAGAGGAAAACATAGAACATCAGGGTCATGGACACCTACAGTGTCTTATCTGGTCTGTCAACTTTGGCATACGTTGAAACATTTTTGGAATAAAAACACATTTAAGAAGTTGTGCAGGAAAGGAAAGGACACCAGCCTGTGCTCTGGGACACACTCTTGGTAGCATGCCCATCATCATGATGATGTGAATGCTACATTGCAACCTCACTTCAATTACAAATAAGCACATTGGATACAAGAGGAATGGAAAAGTGGGCTTGCTAGAGGTAAGGCAGAAAACTAAATCTTCGTCTTCCAAGGTGGGAGGTTGGTCTCTGCATCCCTGCAATGGAGACATGAGGAAGAGGCTATGTCAGCATGCTCCTGTGGTCAATTGCCGTAGGTGCCCCAAAAAACACATGTTCTTAATCTTAATCCATTTTGAAGATGTAATTTTTAGTTAAGGTGTGGCCAACTGAGTCAGGTTGGGTCTTAACCCTATTACTAGAGGCCTTATAGAGAAGGCCACAGACAGGAAGTTACGGGCAGAAGTTGGAGGTCAACGGAACTGAGAGGAGGAAGAAAGGCTTTGCCATTGCACCACCATGTGACAAAAAAGCCAAGGGCCAAGGATAGCCAGCATCCAGCCCCAGAATGCCACAGTCTGTGGAAAAAACATTGCCTTGCCACTGCACAATTTTGGACTTTTCCAGACTCAAAACTATGAACCAATAAATTTCCATCTTTTAAGCCAACCACTGTGCAGCCTTTGTTTCAGCAGCCAGGAAATGAAGACACTACCCACAGAATAGAAGGAAAGCTCCACAGAGTAATTTAAGCAGCGTGAACATGGCTGGGGCGTGAGGTGGGAAGTGGGGCAGAGACTGCTGGTGTTTGAAACAAAGCTGAAGTACTGAGTCTTCACAATATGAATGTATAAAAATAAGGACGAGAGAAATGAGAAAAAAATAAAGTGTCAGTGGCTGAGAGATTTCAAAGAGAGTCGAGAAGATATCCTGGAGGTTATTCTTACACATTATATAGATATCCCTTTTTAGTTTATGGTGTATTAGAGAGGCTAGAGGGAAGTGCCTGAAACAGTAGAGCTGTGTTCCAATAGCCATGTTTCTTGAAGATGAATGTATAATAATATACCTTTCACAAAGTGACTGTGTGATTGTGAAAACCTTGTGTCTGATGCTCCTTTTATCTACAATATGGACAGATGAATAAAATATATGGATTAAAAATAAATAACAGGGGGAATAAATGTTCAAATAAATTGGGTAGATGGAAATACTAGTGGTCAATGAGAGGGAGGGGTAAGGAGTATGGTATGTATGAGTTTCTTCTTTTATCTTTTTATTTCTTTTCTGGAATGATGCAAATGTTCTAAGAAATGATCATGGTGCTCTCTAAACCCAACTCTGCAAGTGTAATCATTGCCCTACCTGCCTATGTGGGACACGACACCCCTGGGTGAAAGTCTCCCTGGTGATGTGGGAGATTACTCCCAGGGAAGAATCCAGCCCTCGCACTGTGGGATCAACAACTACATCCTCACCAAAAGGGAGAAAAGTATAACTAATAAAGCATCAGTGGCAGAGAAAGTTCAAATAGAGTCAAGAGGCTACTCTGGAGATTGCTCTTATGCAAGCTTCAGTTAGACATTGTTACCTATCACAACCTGTCAAACCCCAACCAGGACCATTCCAGCCAATCCTAAAGAACACCTAGGGCAATATATAAGATTCCACAAAGGTTCCATGAACTAGAGAAACTTTCCAGAAACATACAACCTCCAGATAGGTCCCTGGTCCAGATAAGTCCTGAAACCTAGCTCAGCCTCTCCAGAACATTAGATAGTTCCATTTCCCTACCCATATTAGTGACAGACCCTCCCTATATGAAAAATTTAGAATTGTCATAGCCCAAACACCCCTAAAGAGAGGGATGGAAAGATCAAGGGTGATGGTGGAGTTAAAGAGTGAAGAGAGGATTTAACAAATGAATATAAATGCTGAATCATTAAATTGATATCTCTTTTGGTCTCCAGTGTTTTGGAGCAGCTAGAAGTGAAGACCTAAAATTGTGGAATTATAATCCATGTCAAACACTGAAATATGTTCAACAACTAATTGTGGTGCTGTGCTTTGACATTTATAGCTTTTTTATATATATGTTAATTTTTTTATAAAAAAGAAGGAAAAAAAGTCAATTGTGATGATGAAAAATATTTAAGCCCTCTAGCCTCCTATATTCTGGAGCAGGTAGAAGAAAAAATTTGAGAGGATCATATGGTAGCCCTTGACTCTGGGATCTGTCCTGTAACTACTTGGTGAAGAGTGCTTTGAAAACTATTGCTTTTTTCTTTGCTTTGTATAAATGTTATACAATAAAAAAAGTTAAAAAAAAAGAAATGATCACAGTGATGAATATACAACTATGTGATGATATTGTGAGCCACTGATTGCACACCAAATATGGAATGTTCATATGTTAAGAATGTTCATGTTTGTATGTTGTTTTGTTTTGTTAATAAAAGTTAAAAACAAACAAAAAAACTACGAGACAGTTATCAAAGCTTAGGAGTTCAACTGCTCTGTTTATGAATCAAAGTCCGGATATAAATTTCTATGAGTCTGTACTGTGAAAAAGTGGCTGAAAATGTTTATGTACTGTTCTAGTTTGCTAGCTGCTGGAACGCAATTTACCAGAAACAGAATGGCTTTTAAAAAGGGGAATTTAATAAGTTGCTAGTTTACAGTTCTAGGGCCAAGAAAATGTCCCAATTAAAGCAAGTCTATAGAAATGTCCAATCAAAGGCATCCATCCAGGGAAAGATATCGTGGTTCAAGAAGGCCAATGAAGTTCACGGTTTCTCTCTCAAGTGGAAGGGCACATGGCGAAGGGAGTCAGGGTTCCTCTCTTATCTTGAAGGGCACATGGTGAGCACAGCATCATCTGCTAGCTTCTGCTCCTGGCTTCCTGTTTCACAAAGCTCCCTGGGAGATATTTTCCTTCTTCATCTCCAAAGGTCGCTGGCTAGTGAACTCTGCTTCTTGAAGCTATGTCGTTCTGCTCTGCTCTCTCTGAATCTCTTTCTTTCTCCAAAATGTTTTCTCTTTTATAGGACTTCAGAAACTAATCAAGACCCATCCAAATGGGTTGAGACACGCCTCTACCTAATCCACTTTTAACAACCACTCTTGATTAAATCACGCCTCCAGGGAGATGATCTAATTACAGTTTCAAATTTACAATACTGAATAGGGATTAGAAGAAATGGCTGCCTTTACAAAATGGGATTAGAAGTAAAACATGGCTTTTCTAGGGAACACACATCATTCAAACCAGCACACGTACTAAGTTCGCTAAGGCACATGAGACCCATCATTCGAGCTAACAAACAGGGCTGTCTGTCCTAGAGTAATAAAGGTAACCTTTTTTGAGGTGAAAGAACCCCACTTTTCTCCTCTGATTTTGGTCTTGATCTGGTGAGAACAGCTGTGGCATAAAATTTAATACAATCCTTGGGACATTTCTTTAAGCCAAAATTCTTAGCAGTAAAGTGACTTGGTTTAACCTCAAGATGAAAGCAACTGAAAACAGGAGTGAGTGATACTGTCTTCAAAGAAGAAAGGAACAACTGTGTTCCAAGATTGAGAATGAGACTTCAAAATTATAGCCACTGTCCTGAAAATTACTTGGATTTGTTTGACCCTTAAGAAACAAATACAAATATTCCACGTAAGTCATTCTCAGAGTGGTCCCCAAGATGAGTCCTGTCCTTTCAGGTTCCTTGGAGGCCATTTACTCATGGTTTCTGGAAAGACAATGCCTTCCCTATTGCTATGGGGTACCCCAAGAATTAAAGAAAAGGACTTAGAACAACAACAAAAAAATAGACACCAATAAATACAAATAAACAAAAGGTCCTAGAAGAGCCTGCTGAGCCCATGGGGCCCATAGGCCCCTGTGCCAAGTGCCACTGGTGGTCACTGGTTCCATCCTGAAGACCCTGCCCTTTCTGGTATCCCCCATGATGCAAGACCCACAGGTCCAGCTGTTCACCCCATGTGTGCTCAGGACCATGACTTGGTTCTGTCCACCCATGTCCTGCATACTCCCCTTTCCTGAACAGGTGTCTACTGCCACAGGTCCTGGGTTCCCACCCCTTGTGCTTAAGGTTGCTTAAGGCAGTAAAATGTGGCAGGAGGCAGCAAGGTGCTGAGGAGTTACCCTTGGGCCCCATTACAGGGGAACTAACAGAGGAAAGGGCATGGCATTCATTGGCTGGAGATGGGGAATCTGGTAGTGGGGAGCCGTGGTGCCTCATACGGGAGCAGTGGGACTGATGTTGAAAGTCTCCCTACGAGCAAGTTTGGGAGTGACTAGGGTGAGGACCATGTGCTGAGGAAGTGGCCAAACAGTAGTAAATAGAATTCACCATTATGGTGCATGGATGCCCTCGGCCCGCTTCTCTGAGAACCATGCCCCCATCCCCTGAACCTGCCTCCAGCCTGCGCCTTTGACACTTTATAAGCCAGACTATCCTGGGCCAAACAGAGCCACGCCTTCTGGGTTTTGCCTCAGTAATGCTGATCTGTTTGGTGGATGTGGCTAGAGCCAGGATATGATGGCAGCCAGGACTGGGGAAGCCACTTTCAACCCGGTGCACAGTACCCTGAGGAACACTGCAGAGAAAGAGAAGACAGAAGTCGATGTGGGAGACACAGCAGCAGGAAAGCAGGTTGCACAGCTTCTGGTCTGTGGGAGCTGGGACAACCCTCCTTACTGGTAATTGCCTAATTCAGTTTGCTAAAGCTGCTGGAATACAAAATACCAGAAATCAGTTGGTTTTTACAATGGGGATTTATAAGTTTACCAATTTACAGTTCTAAGGTCATGAAAATGTCCAAATTAAGGTATCAACAAGATGATACCTCCTCTGAAGAAAGGCTGCTGGCATCTGGGACACAGCTGTCACATGGGAAGGCACATGGATGGCATCTGCTGGTCCTCTTCTCCAGGGTTTCTTTGCTTTCAGCTTCTGACTTCCAGTGGCTTCCTCTCTCAGCTTCTCTGGAGCTTCTCTGAGCTCTTATCTTCTCATAAAGTACTCCAGTAAAGGATTAAGACCCACCTTGAATGGACTGGGTCATATCTCAAATGAAAAAACTTAACCCAAAGGTTCCACCTGCAATAGGTCTGCACCCACAGGAATGATTAAAAGAACATGGGCAGGTGGTGTGATCATGGCTCAGTGGCAGAGTTCACACCTGCCATTCCGGAGACCTGGGTTCAATTTCTGGTGCCTGCCCATGCAAGAAAAAAAAAGAACATGGCCTTTTCTGGGGTACACAGCAGCTTCAAACCACCACCTCTCCCCTTTTCATTTATGCTTGTTTTTGTTTAGGGCACTTCTGAGCCTGGAACCCCTTGGCAAGTCACCCAAGTCCCCAGAGCTCCCACCTAGAAGTCAGGCGGCCCATGCTACCCCCAAAGGAGTCTATAGTGGGGAAGGGGTTCCATCTTACAATGTTCCATGTCCATGTTAGGAAAATGCCTCTGGCCCACTGACTTTCAGATACAGGATGGAAGTTTGTTTTTCTTTTTCTTTTTCATGGAGCATGTACTGGCAAGGTAAGTGCCAGCAAGCAGCCACAGAAGGATAGGGTTACAGTGCCAAGAAGTAGAGACTGGCTGGGGTCCAACAAATCTGACCCTTCCTCGGCCCCATTAAAAGGGGGACTTTCCCACTCCCCAAGGAAGAGAACCATGGCAAAGGAAGCAGGAGTGCACAGGAGCCAGGTGAGCAGTGGGAAGCCTGTGCATCCTCCTTGTGCTGCAGGGCCTGCTTCCCTCAGTGGCTGGTGACCGGAAGGTCCTGTGAGTGGGCTGGACTGGAGATCATCCTTGGGCAGGACACAAGCCCTGGGGCTGAGGTTCCACAGAGGACGCCAGGCCCTCCCTGGTAGGAGGGACATGGGTAGGGGTTTCCTCTTTACACACAGCTTCGGGCCTGGAGAAGGCAACCCAGTTTCTGGTCATAGTTGTCCTTGTGACATCATGGTTGGCTCCTCCTCCACCCTCCTGACCCTGCCAGGGCCAAAAGGACCAGAAACCAGAGGGGGTGTGAACATCTGAACCACTGTCCACAAACCATGGGCAATAACTGCTGTGTAAGGCTCAGCCAGAACCACCCCTTAGGGTGGGCATTTGTCCCATAGCAGAGGGTAGCAAGATGACTTCATAGGACATGGGAGAGAATGGGGAGTGGGGCTGTGGGGACTTTTCACAGTGGCTGGTCCTCACTTGTGCTCTCCCCTATATTCTGATTGCAGGCATGTGGTCCAGATGTATACATAATAGAGACAGAGAAGCGGAAGGAGGAGGTAGGTCGAGCCCAGGGGTGAGACCCAACATCACTCATCCTCTGACCCTGGATGGAGGATCCATCTCTGGTCCCACAGGGTTTACCTCAGTGTTGCTCTCCTGTTTCAGAAATAAGCCCCCATCCTGCTGGGCTGAGTTGGACATGGAGAGAGATGGGGAAGGGGTGAGGAGCCAGGGTGGGGACAGGCCATATGGAAGGTGGAGCACAGTGAGGTGGGAGATGGAAAGGTGGAGAAACAGGTGGCCATGTAGAACCACAGTGGAGAGATGGAGAGGTTCATGGTGGAAGTCAAAGGAAGTGGGGTGAGGGCTGATCCCCCAGGGCTGTGGCCCACAGTGGGCATCAGGTGGCAACATTGTGGGCTGCAGTTTGGGATGAGATGCAGGCATAAATGCCAAGGTTTGTTCTCATGAGTTCGGGAGGATCGAAAGAGCAGGAAAGGCTGGTGGGTACAGGGGCTTGCTCCTGGGGACCCCTGCCTCCTCCCACCCATGTGGATTCTTCTGCCTCAGAAAGCGTTTCCTCTCGTTCCATTCCCCTGGGAGGTCCACGGGGCAAGTGCTTCCCATTTTACAGATGAGGACACTGCCACTCCAAGGGTGAGGGCATGTGTCCATGGCCATGGACAAGACAGAAGCAGAGGCAAATCTCCACCCTTGTCTCCTGTGTCCTAAGGACTGCTGGGGAAGGGCAGATTGTTAAGATACCAGGGCTGGGGTTAATGGGGTTAACAAAAGTTCACTGCAAGTCCTCTGCTTTGCTTGGCCAGCGGCTCCTTGCAAAACAGCAGCTTCTTGAAAAAAAGATCAAGTCGGCTGGAAAGATCCAGGCCTGGTGGCGTGGCACCCTGGTTCGTAGGACCCTGCTGGTGGCTGCCCTCAGGGCCTGGATGATTCAGTGCTGGTGGAGGACGGTTATGCAGAGGTGGACGCAGAAGCGAAAACAGACCCTGTTGAAGAGTTACATAATCCAGGAGCAGGCGGCGGTCAAGCTGCAGTCCTGGACTCGCATGTGGCAGTGCCAGCAGCACTACTGCCGAACATGCAACATGGTCTGCGTCCTCCAGGCCCCAAAGAGCTGCCTCGCTCTCCAGGATGACCGTTTGCAGTTGCAGTACGAAGTCACTTCCAACCAGCTGCAGTTCCATATTGAAATCCTATCAATCTGAAGGGCCTGCCGGGTGGGGAATTGGCTCCCTCGTCCCAGTAAATGTCTGACCAGGTGTCGTGTGTCTCCATGACTTTCACAATCCCAGGGACCCCAGGAATTCAGGAGTCCTGCTGTCTGCTCCTCCCCTGGGGGGAAAGGCTAGGGTAGGTACTCACGCTCCCTGCCCCGCTGGGCCCGTAGCCCCTGTTCTAGACCCATGTGATGATTCCAAATCAGAACCTGCAGCCCTTGGCCATCTTCTTATGAGTGGAGCTTCAGTGTCGCTGAAGCTTGGCCACCTCTCCAGGAAGAGTGAATGCCCCTTTCTCCATTACCGGTTGCTTGTACCTTTGCCTCTCAACCTGTCTGGTGTGTTAGATTCTACTTCCAAGGAGAAAGGCAGAAGAGAGGCTTTCAAAAAATATATATGGATACAGAGCAGTGAAGTGGGCCCATTACTGCGATTTTCTTTCTATTTCCCCCCTTCATTTATTGTTTAACCCAAAGTTTACCTGACCTTCTCAGCAAATGGGGTCAAGTGAGGGTATCTTCACCTTAAAAACAAAATAAGTAGAAATTCCAGATATTAGAGGATCGAAGTGCTTTGTATTTTAATATTTCCCCCTAAAATCAGCATTTGGTTTTGTAATAATCTCTTTGAGTTTTATTAGTTTTATATTTTACAGGTTTCTACTTGTCTTTATTAGTTCATTCCTTGTACCTTTTCTTTGGAGTTTATTATGCTGTTCCTTTTCCATTTTCTGGAATGATTAGTTCATTGATTTCAAGTCTTTTTTCTTTCTGAATGCATCTAACACCTTAGGGAGTTCTCACAGAGCTGTGTTGATTGCACCCTGTGCATTCTACCTGGTGCTCTTGCTTTTAGTCCTAAGAGTTTTACAATTTGTGGTTTTCCCCTCTAACTCATAAGTTATTTTAGTGGAAACCTGTTTAATTTTCAAACATATGTAAAGTAGCTTTTAAAAAACATTTTAACACAGAAAACTTCAAATATATACAAAGTAAACAGGAAAAGGTAACCAGAACCATGTTGAAAGATGATTTAAAAATATCCCATTCTTTTTTTCATTTATACCTCCACTCTTTCCATCTACCACTCATTATATAATAATATCATTATTCTCTTTTTACCTTTTTTTGAGGTAGAGTTTACAGTGTTGAAACTCATAAATCTTAAGTGTATCATTTTGACAAATGAATACACCCATGTACCATACAGTATACCATTTTATTTTTCATTTCCAATTTCATTCCATTGTAATAAACAAATATGAATTGTATGATTTTGACTATTTAGAGTTACATTATTTCTTTGATAATTTTCTCCTCACCATTTACTCTAGTCTCATTTTTTGCAACCTACGTTGGGCTACCTTGTTTGACCCTATACTTTCTCATGTCTTTTTCCCTTATTTTGCATCTTTTTGTGCTTTATGTTCTTTTTTTTTTTTTTTTTTCATGGGAGGCACTGAGAATCGAACCTGGGTCTCTGGCATGGCAGGTGAGAACTCTCCCTGCTGAGCTACCGTGGTCCACCCTATGTTCTTTTTTTATGAGAGATGTTCTTGAATTTACTTTCTGCTATCATATTTTTATTATCCAAGAGCCCACATTCTCAGGAGGGTCTTTTCCCTTTTATAGATCCTTTATTTGTTTCAATGATGTCAAACTTTTTGGTTATTTGTATTGTGTCAGTTAACTATGACCACAGTAGTGCTGTGTAACAAACAACGACACAATAACAAACAACCACAAAAGCACCATGGCCTGTGGATATAATGCAGTTGGTTGGCCTTGGCTGTTCTAGGCTGGACTTCTGTGGGCAGCTCTGATCCATCTGTCCCTCTGCCTCACTGCACCAACACACTAGCTGTTCTTCTCATGGTGATGGCAGAGATTTGAGGGGCAAGCCTAAGTGCCAGAGGCCTCTTCAGGTCTAGGCTCAGAAGTGACACCCCATCTCTTTTGCCCCATTCTGTACTGGTCAAGGCATATCATATGGCTGAACCCAAATTCAGGGGGTGGACAAATATACTCCCCCCATGAAGTGATAGAACTGCAGTCTAACAGAAAAGGGTGTGGAGACAGGGAGGGATGAGGAATTGGAGCCAATAATGTTATCTACCAAGTTTATAGCTTTTATTTTTGGGTTTATTCTGCTTCCTGCACTATCCTCTCTCACCAAATTCTCATTTTCCATTCATTTCATTGTGTCTCTGTTTTTCATGGAAAAGCCTTTCCTTAACTGTCTAGTGATCCTGGGTTTTTCTTTGCTCCTTAAGTGTGAGGCGGTAAAAAGCTGATTTCAAGGTTCTTCACAGGAATTGCAACTAACTGGAGATACTAGAGTAAAGGCACTGAAAGGAGAGGAGGTGATCAGTGGATCCAATGCTTACAAAAATGATTTTGGCAGTAAGACAATTATTGGTATTGGAAAGGTGTAGGACAGCACCATCAGAGAGTAATATAATATGAACCACACATGCTATTAAAAAAATTGCTAGATAGAGTAGATTTAATGTTATCTCTCTAATAAGTTCACTGTCACTCATCCTATGAGTATCTTTGTGGGAAGAGGGGAGCCTGGCCTTGGGGCGTCTCATAGCTATGGCAGCCCAAGGGTCATAAAAGGTTAGGGCAATTGTGAGCAGCCATGGAGTGTGCGCATTGTGATTTTATAATTACATCCATTTTCTTTTATGTATTGGATTTTATTAAACTCCTGATGTTGAACTTCTTATAATAGGGATAGTTAGTCCCCTTGAAACACTTTCCCAAGCCCCAGGTACTAAACTCTTAGCTCCAAGTAAGCAATTATCTTGCTCCTTCCCATAAGCCCAGGAAGTAAGTTCTAGTATTATCTTCATTTTAGAGAGGAAAACTGAAGCTCAGAGAAGTTGAGAGATTTGTTCAAGGTCACACAGATGCTAGGTGGCAGGGCTGGGATTGAACCTAGGTTTATCTGAGCCCAGAGCTTGCTTTCTTATTATTTTTTTCTACCATGATGAAGTGGGATTCATTTCAGGTATGCAAGGATGGTTCAACACAAGAAAATCACTCAATGCAATACACCACATCAACAAATCAAAGCAGAAAAACCACATGATCATCTCAACTAAAGCAGAAAAGGCACTTGAAAAAACTCAACATCCTTTCTTTTCTTTTTCATATTTTTATTGACAAAACATTTGCTTTCTTTTTTTAAAGTTTTTTTTTTTTTCGGTGTATGTGAAATAAAACACACACACACACACACACACACACACACATATGTATATCAATAATTTTCAAAGTACATTTTAACAAATAATTACAAAACAGGTTTCAAAGTTTTGTATGGATTACCATTCCACATTTTTGGGTCTTTCCTTCTAGCTGCTCCAAAACACTGGAAGCTAAAATATCAGTATAGTGATTCAGTAGTCATACTTGTTTGTTAAATCCTACCTTCCCCATTATAACTCCTCCTTCTTCTTTGATCCTACATCCAATATATAGGGGTCTTTGGGCTATGCCCATTCTAACTTTTTCATGTTGAAAAGGGGTGTCAATAATATAGGGTAGGGGGATGGAATTATTTGCTTTACTTAGAGAGGCTGGCCCCTCTGGGTTTCAGGACTTACCTGGCCTGGGAACCCTCTGGAGGGTTATAGATTTCAGGAAAGTAAACTTGGTACATGAAACTTTTGTAGAGTCTCAGTTAAAGCTGTAGGTGTTCTTTGGGGTTAACAGGAATGATGTTGGTTGGGGTTTGGAAAACCATGACAATTAGCAATATCTAGCTCAAGCTTGCATAGGAGTAGTCTCCAGAATAGCCTCTTGACTCCATTTGAACTCTCTTAGCCACTGATATCTTGTGTTACATTTCTTTTCCCCCTTTCTGCCCAGAAGACATTGTCAATCCCTTGCTGCCAGGGCCAGGCTCAACCCTGGAAGTCAGGTCCCTCATTGTCAGGGAGACTTTTACCCCTGAATGTCATGTTCCACATGTTGGAGAGGGTAACGCTTTTCCTTACGGAGTTGGGCTTAGAGAGAGAGAGAGGCCACATCTGAGCAACCAAAGAGGTTTCCTGGAGGCAATTTCAGGCATCATTATGGGTAGTCTTAACTTCTCTGCTACAGAAATATGTTTCATAAGGGCAAGCCTTAAAATCAAGGCCTTGACCTATTTTCTTGGAAGTCCCTAGTGTTTGAGAGAGAACCAGGAGTTTCCCATATGGCAAAATTTAATATTTCCATATTTTTTCTCCAGTCCCTCAAGGGGCTCTACCAATATTTTAAAATGATCAGCCTACCATAATCTGAGATGTCTCTGAGTATTACATTAAGCTATGCAGAATTACAAGACCTCGTTCCTGTTCTGGGCTCCATGTGTTTGGGTTCTTTAAATGAGCTGCCCAGACAGTTTGATTAGATTGTGTGTTATAGAAAATTTAGGTTCTAGACACAATAAACCTCTCTGCCTTTGGTCTCACACAGTAGGTGAAGATCTAGAGTACATACATTATCATTTTTTGCCCTGTATTCTGATTTGCCTAGTCCCAACTAGATCAGCTTCGTTTTTATCTCTGATTGAAACCTGATCTCTTTTTGCAGTTACTGTGACTGTTATTGTTTGTAGCAGTGCTGGTCTTCAGAGCTGCAGAACTCCAGCTCTGAATCTTAGATGTCAGAGGTACTCAAAGCTCCAGGGAAATTCCATCTGGCAACACATATAGCTCAGTGTCTCAGAATCCAGAAATATACTTACAATCTCAGTGCATGTATGGCTGCTATAACAGCCTAAAATTTAGGCTCCAATTTTCTTGAAACAAAATTATTTTCTGAAAGAAATCATAGCATATTTGTCCTTTTGTGTTTGGCTTATTTTGCACAACACATTTACCTACATATGCCATTTTAAACTGTCGAGGAGCCACAGTGAGAAGTCAAAAGAAACAAGTGAAATTAATTATAATATATTTAATTTAACTTAATATATCCAAAATATTATCATTTCCATATGTAATTAATATAAAAAGTTATTAGTGAGATATTTTGCATGCATTTTTAATATTGTCTTTGAAATTGATGTGTATTTTGCACTCATAGCACATCTCCATGGAGACTAGCTGCATTTCAAGTGTTCAATTAGTCACACGAGGTTAAGGCCACCATATGGGACAGTGCACGTCTGGGGTTTGACTAAAATGGGTGGCTGGGTATGGGGGTGAGAAAAGTTCATTAGAGTTGAGAAGCAAGCGGATTGGTGGGGTCATCCAGGCTGTTGTTGAAGTCCCCAAGGATGGTTACAGTAATTGGGGTGGAGGAAATAAATGGGGAAATCCATGTTTGTGCCCCCTCACCTTGGTTTTGGTAAGGAAGTAAGGGAGACAGGGCTTTTCTCTCCTTACGCTTCTGTCTACTTCTCCCCAGCATCCCTAGTGAGAAGTCAGGTGTACTTCTGGGTCCCCTACGATCAGTACGTTCTCAGATAAAAGGTAGGAGTCTTCAAACATCATGCAACCATGAATGCCGTAATGCAGGTGATATCCACTGGGCAGTAGCAGATAGAACCATCTCAGGAGACCACAGCTATGCACCTCATTCCCTCCCCAGGACCCTCGTCCCTCTCCAGGACCACCCTCCTTAGGATGATTGTGCTGGTTTGAAAGTACTGTGTACCCCAGAAAAGCCATGTCTTAATCCTGATCCAATCTTGTGGGAGCAGTTGTTTCTTTTAATCCTGATTCAATAATGCAGCTAGAAATTTTTGATTAGATCATCTCCTCAGAGATATGAAACACCCAATTGTGGGTGTGATCTTTTGATTGGATGAAGATGTGACTCCACCCATTCCAGGTGGTGTCTTTATTAGTTTACTGGAATCCTTTAAAAGAGGAAACATTTGGGAGAGAGAAGAGCTGACACAGATGCTGACATTTGGAGAACAGACAGATGTTTGGAGATACTTGGAGCCCAGCAGACACTGCCATGAGATGTTAAGCAAGCCAGGACCTGGAGAGAGCCAAAGGAAGCCAAGAGATGAAAGCCAGCCCTGGAGAAGCAAAGTGAGGAACCCCCACAGGAACAGAGGCTAAAATCAGGGAGCCCAGGAATAAGGGACCAGCATGCCTTCCCAGCTGAGAGGTATTCCAGATGCACTGGCCTTTTGGAAGTAAGGTATCTTTCCCTGAATGCCTTTGTTTGGACATTTCCATAGGCTTAGAACTGCAAACTTGTAACTTATATTAAATTCCCTTTATAAAAGTCCTTCCATTTCTGGTATATTGTATTCTGGCAGCATTTAAGAAACTAATACAGTTATGAACAATGAATAAACTCCCTTTGATTGTATCTCTACATCAACTTATAGCAGGAGCTGCTAAATCCCCCCTCAATCAACCGTGGAAATTCCATGATGGTTGCAACTAAGTGTGGAATGGAAATGGCAGGTAGGAGTGGAATAAGTCCAGGCTCCATGTTTGGGGTATATAATGGTGAAAATGTTTGAATTGTGCTCATTCCTCATCCATCCCTAGCCCCGGATATTTCACTGTGAGCTGGTTACAATGAGGCAGAAAGGCAGCAGAGCCTGTCCCAGGGCTGCAGAGACAGGTGGGGATCCATCAAATCCTGAGTGGTCTGAAGAGTGAATAGTAACATGTCCAGGAGGACTAACCAACCCTGGCCATTCTCTCCTCTACCATTCCTCCAGTCATATTTGAATGCTAGGGGCTTACAAGTAAGGGAGTAAAGCTCTTGGGAAACAACCTTGGGTGAGTTTGGGGTATAAGGAGATCACCTAAAGGGCAGAGTTCCCTGGTGATTGACAAAAAGATAGGTGGTCAGTCCCAGGTAGTAGAGCCATGAGTTCTCTGTCTTGGGGAATATTACTTTTTAAAATGGTCAGGAGTGGCCAACTAGGGCTTGCATCTTGGCCCATCCCCATGGTATACTTCACAGCTAAGACAGCTGATGACACTAAGAGACAATGAGCTTATGGTGAGAGAGAACAGGCATCTCAGAAGTCCAAAAACTGCTAGAGAAGGAGATCGGAGACCAAACAGAGTAGGCTCAACTCGAAAAGCCAGAATTACCGAAACAGATGCAGATTAAAAGGAGATAATAGAGAAGATTGGTAATAAAACAAGAATAAGCTATTATAAAGAAGGACCAGGGAAAATTCTGAGTCTGAAAAAAATGGTAGTAGAAATAAAGAATATAAGATTGGAATAACTAGCAGAATAGATACAGTCAGAGGATAAATAGTAAAGCTAGAAGATAAGAAAATCTCTCAAAATACAAATAAAAGGCATAAAAAGTTGGAAACTATAAAGCAAAAGTTAGAAGTTAGAATTAGATATGATAAAATCCATATAATAAGCAGCCCAGAAGGAAAGGTAAAATATGGAGGGGAGAAAATGCTGGAAGAAATAATTAACATTTTTGTTTCTGGCAGCAAGGTAGACTAAATATTAAGTGAGAACCCTCTGGTACAAAACTCCTAAAATGCTCAAGGAAACATTTAAAAATTATTACATAGCTGAACTGGTGGGAAAGTAAGAGAATTATTTGTAAGCTAGAAAAATATGAGAGCATAAATCAACAAGAAACACACCTATAAGATAGCTAGAAATAGATAGTAAAAGACACATCAAGCAAATGTAAATTAAAGAAAGCTGGAATAAAAACTGTAGTATTAAGAAAAATAGAAATCAATGTGAAAAATATGATTACAAACAGCAAATGACATTATAAATTGATAAAGAATAAAAGATCAAGAATAAATAGCAATCATAACCATATTACATAATCTCACCAAATTATATAATTGCATCAGATTATATAATCTCAATATTTAAGGCAATAAAGAGCAGAATTATGAGAATATAGGTACATCAACAGTTGGACATATATATTCCAATACATACACTCTATCAAAAACTACTAGACTAAGTAGAAAAAAAAGCTGAGATATGGGGAAAAAAAGTGAACCTGTCCTAAGTCTCCTACTTTATGCAAAAATTAAGTTAAACTCTATGAAGAGAGTATTGTGGGAAGATGGTAGAGTAGGAAACCCACAAATCAGTCTCTCCATCATAACAACTATTGAACTTATAAGAGTTTCAACTATTTTGAAACTCTGGTGTCTTGTAGAATATTGCAGCATCCAAGGAAAAGCTGGAGGAAGAGGCTAATAATTGTGCCATATATCTTTGAATTTCAGGCTCCCTATAGCAGCTACCATCTTGTGTTGGTTTGAAGCTGTTATGTACCCCAGAAAGCCATGTTCTTTTTTTTTTTTTGCTTGCTGGTGGGAATCACATTTCATTCTTTTTCCATGTGACTACCTCGTTATTGCAGTACTGTCTGTTGATTTTTTTTTTTCTTTTGAGAAGTCCAGGGGCTTGGAATTGAATCCAGGTCTCCTGCATGGCAGGCAAGAATTCTACCACTGAACCACCCTTGCACCTCCAAGCCATGTTCTTTTAATCCAGTCTTGTGGGGGGCAGACCAATTGTTGGGTGGGGCCTCTTGATTAGATTGCTTCCATGGAGATAGAAGTCCTTTAGGAGGGGGACATTTTGGAGAGAATAAAGATGCTTGGAAATGCAGATGAATGCAATGCTCCGAGACGTGGCCATGCACCTTCCCACGTGACAGAGAAACCCCTGACAATGTGACCGGCCTTTCTTGAGTGAAGGTTATCCTCTTGTTGATGCCTTAATTTGGACATGTCACAGCTTTAGAACGGTAAATTTGTGACCTTACAAATCCCCTTTGTAAAAGCCAATCCATTTCTATATATTGCGTTTTGGTGGCTTTGACGAACTGAAACACATCCCCAGCCCTTTGCTTCATGGCTGGCAGCTGTGGGGCGTGGAGTTTGGGCTCCTAGCACAGCGGGCTCATGCCAGGGTGGAGTATAAGGGCCTAGCCCTCTGAACGCCAGAGGTGTGGTCTGATTGCTGACCACTTCTTTTTTTTTTTTTTCCCACCACTTCTTTTTATCAGCTACTTCAGATTCTTGGGGGCTGGCTCTGAGGTGGCCGTTGTTTCAAACCCTTTCAGGCCAGAGGAATCTTAAAGACAATACCCTTCTGCAAAACTATGAAAAATAGTTAAAGGGCTGCCGTGATTGGGCAAAAGCTGAATCAAGAAAACACATCTTCAAAAGCCATAGGAGAAGCTCTTGGTGCTCTTTCTGGCCCCTTGGCTACACCCTCCCCTGTTTGTGTGGAGCCAGCCTGCATGTCAGCTGTGGTCTCCACCCTGTTTCAGAGGGAGCAGAGTGGACCCAGTGCGCATACTGGGGTGCATATATGTCAGTACCAGTCTCTCAGGTGGAAGTCTGAGGGACTGAGCCGGGAAGTCCTCTGGGGCTCTTCTTGCCAGAGTTTGTCCTGAGGGCAGAGAAATGGCTTGGTTCAGCAGAGGCGGTATGAGAAACAAGTAAGTCCAAGCAGCCTGGGGCAAAGGACTACCTGCAGGAAGTCACAACAGGGCACCCAGGAGGGGCTGAAAGTCAATTTCTAAGGAATTAAAGGGATATTCAAATGCCTGTAAACTGTAAATGGGGGAATTCCTAAGGCCAGGATCAGACTCTGGCCCAGGAAATGAAGCAAGCTCAGGGGCTCCTTTGCTTAAAAGGACTTTAGCCAAATTGGATTAAGGCCCACCCTCATTCAGCTGGGCACACTTTACTGTAGTAACATCTTCAAAGCTTCTTATTTAAAAATGCCATCACACCCACAGCACCAGGAGTTGGGACCTGAACATACCTTTTGTTGGGGAGATGATTCAATTCCCAACAGCAACCACGAATACCTAAATAGTATAAAAGAAACAACATTCAAAAAGAGGTTTCTGATCATAATATAAAGACAGGGAGAGAGAGAGAGAGAGAGAAACTCAGAGAGAGATACACACACACAGAGATTGACTTAAACAAGCCAAAAAGTTTTCTTAAAAGTCTGAAAACTAGATAACCAATGTGTTAAAGAAGAAAGCATAAACAATATCATTAATACTCTGAAATGAAAAACTATAAAATTGCTAACTACCAAATTTTTGGACACTGCCAAAATGATACTATAGACAGTCATAGTTTTAAATACATTTATCAGAAAACAAGAAAGATGAGATGAGCTAAATAATAATCTAATGAAGTTGGGAAAAGTGAAGTAGAGAAACTGATACTGAACAAATATGAGGTCCTTTGCCTGATGCACACAACAGTCAATCTGTGGCATCGGGGTTTCAAAAAGAGAAAGAGTTTATTGCTATGTGTTAAGCAAGAGATCAATTGGCCTATTGGCCCAAAATCTGCCTCCCTGAGTGTAAGTAGTTCAAGGTTTTTATGGATTCAAATAAAGGGAGATGGAGTTGTTTAGATTACATTGTTAAGCATAATTGGGTTTGAGACTGGCTAAAATATCCATTAAAATAGTAGGTGTATGGGTGGAGGTTAGGTTAGAACAACTGTTTTGGCTTGTTAATGTTGTCAGAATGCAATCTTCCAGAAATGGGCTGGCTTTTACAAAGCAAATTTATAAAGTTGCTAGTTTACATTTCCAAGGTCATAAAAATGTCCAAACAAAGGCATTCAGAAAAAGATACCTTGACTTCAAAAAGGGCTGATGATATTCATCACTTCTTTGTCAGCTGGGAAGGCATGTGATGGCATCTGCTAGCTTTCTCTCCCAGCTTCTCATTTCAAAAGGATTCCCCCGGGGTGTTTTCCTTTTGCATCTCTAAACTTCTCTCTCTGTCTTGGCTGTAAAGCTTTTTCAAAAATGGTTCCCTTTAAAAGACTGCAGTAACCCCACCTTGAATGGGTGGAGACACATCTCCATGGAAACAACTTAATAAAAAAGATCCCACCCAGCAATATTGAATCAGGATTAAAGAACATGGCTCTTCTGGAGTACACAACAGTTTCAAACTGGTGCATTCCACCTTCTGGACCCAAAAAAGACATGTTCTTTCAATATACAAAATACACTAATTCTATTACAATATCACAAGGCCTTATTAAGCCATTTCAGTAACAATACAAAGTCAGAAACATTTCAAAATCATCGAAGTCAGTTACAGGCATGGTCTATCTTAAGGAAACACTCTCCCCCTGGCTCTGGATCTGTAAAATTCAGAACAAGTTATCCGCTGCCAACATACAAAGGAGGGACAGTCATAGGATGCATGTTCCCATTTCCATGGAAATAATGGGAATTTTTCCAGGGAGAAACTGGAAGGAACACAGGGGTCACTGGACCAAACAGTTCAGAAAAACTGCCAGAAAAAAAAAAACTTCATTGGATTTCAAAGTCTGAGAGTCATTTATCTTTGGGGATTTAGAAAGCAGCAGTCTCACCCTTTCCAAGGGTCTACACAGAGGCCCAAACAGAGTTCTCCAAGCTCTGAAGTGAGGATTGCAACACTGGGGCTCACTGGGGGGACCCCCTTTCCCTTGGTTCCACCCTCTCCAAGCCTTGGGGTAGCACCTGGGCATTCTGCCATCTGCAGGGCACATGCTCAACCCTTCCCCCCCCAGAACAATGGGGTGATTACCAGGCTCCTCCCAATCCCCAGTTTGTGTGCTCCACTCTCTCCCAGACCTGAGGCACCAAAAAGTCTTCCTGAACATCAAAGCAGAAGACCCTCCCTCTGCTACTGGGGCAAATTTACCCTCTCTGTATGTATGGGTGGGTCCACTCTCCTGGTCCAAGATTTCCTGGCTCCAGACCCTAGCTTCCAGATTCTGCTTCTGAAGTCAGTTTTCTTTCTATTTGTCCCTTTTCTGTCCCTTTCACTCCATTTAAATGGCGGTGGTTCCATTTATACAGATTCCACAACACTCTTGTTGGTTTTCTATGCAGTGTGCAGGATCATAACCTTCAGATAGTAGGACTTTCACAAATCCTTTCTGGATTACTCCATCTCCAGTCCTCATTTGTCCTGTAATGGCTGATTGCTTCCATGTTTGGTTAAGTCCTCATGCAGGGCCCTATTCTCTGGGATCTCACTTTCTGGAAGCCCAGAATTTTCCAGACCATCAGTTTCTATTTTCTTTGTACCCAAGAGTTCTGTTCTCCACTTATCTCTTTCCTCCCACATTTTACTATAAGCTGAAAGGAGCAGCCAGATTGCTTTTTCCACATTGAATTTAGAAATTTCTTCTGCTAAGTACACAAGTTCATCACTCCCAAATTCTGTCTCCCATCCAAAGATTGTCTTCCTTTCACTTTGCAATAACACATTTCTCATTTCTGTCTAAAGCCTCATGAGAGGTATCTTTAGAATCCACATTTCTACCAACAGTCTCTCCAAAGAATTCTAGGTTTTCTCTATCAAACTCCTCACAACTCCTCCAGAATCTTCCCTTTATCCATTTAAAAAGCTGTTCCAACATGTTTGGTATTTGCAAACTGCAGCACCCCGCTTCTCTAGTACCAAAATCTGTTTTGGCTTGTTAATGCTGCCAGAACACAATATACCACAAATGGGTTGGGTTTTATAAAGGAAACTTATTAAGTTGCAAGTTTATAGTTCTAAGGCCATAAAAGTGTCCAAACTAAGGCATTCAGCGAAAGAGAAAGGGTGGATGATGTTCCGAGTTTCTCTGTTAGCTGGGAAGGCACGTGGTGATGTCTGTTAACTTTCTCTTCTGGCTTTTCATTTCAAAAAGCTCCCCGCGTGTTATTTTCCTTCTGCATCTCTAGATATCTCTGTGTTGGTGCTGAATCTTTTCCCAAAATGGCTCTCTCTTAAAGGACTCCAGTAACCCCACCTTGAATGGTGGAGACACATCTCCATAAAACCCCCTAATCAAAGGTCCCACCCACAATTGGAGGGATCACATCTCCATGGAAACAATAAAAAAGATCCCACCCAAGGATTGACTCAGGATTAAAAAACATGGCTTTTCTGGGGTACACAATAGTTTCAAACTGGCACAATAATCATTGCAAAAGTTTAAACAGGGCTGAGACTAGTATACACAGAGGTGAGACTAGTTGAGTTTCAATAATTTCAGATATTAACTTCTGTCTATTCTACAATATAGAAAGAAAGAACATCTATATAATGATTCAGTAATCCAAATAATTTAATTCTCAGGTTCTCAGTTATAAGTTCTCCCTTTTGCTTTTCTCATTCCTCAAATTTGAGGGATATATGGGCAATAACTACTCTATCCTCTTCACGCTGAAAAGGGGTGGCTATATTATGGGGTAGAAGGATGAAGCTGATTGTCATTCTTGGAAAGACTGGTATCTCGGTGTTTCTGGGCTTAACTGGCTTAGGAAAAATGTAGAGGCTTCAAGTCTCTGAAAAGTAATAAGTAAATTGAAAATTATAAGTTTAAATGAAAAGAGTAGAAATAGGTGATTTATAACTATATTACATTGGGGAAATAACTTTTTATACATTTCAGATAGAACTTGGGGTATTTCTTAGGGTTTTCAGGAAAAGTGTTGGCAATATTACCTGCATAAGAGTAACTTCCAGAATAATCACCCAACTTGATTTGAAATATGTTAGTCACTGAAACTTTATTTCCCCCCTTTAGATCACAAATCCATTGCTAATTTCATGGTGTCAGGGAGGTTCATATTTCATCGTGTCGGAAATTTACCCATGACCATCATGTCCCACATAGAGGGAAAGTTAGAGGGTTTATTTGCAGAGTTTGACTTAGAGAGACCACATTTGAGCAATATGGAGACTTTTAGGGGATGACTCTAAGGCAGTAAGTCAATACAGAAATGTTTTCCTTTTTGTAGGCAGGGCTCATATATTTTAGGGTATATTAGGAGCCTCTATTGCTTGAGACAATAGTAGGAATCCCCTAGTTGGGAAAGCTTAATAGTCCCATGCTTTCCTTCCCAGTCCCTCAAGGGAACTTGCAAATACTTTTTCATTTAATGCCCCAAACACTCTGAAATACATCAGAGTATTACATCAACTTGTACAGAATATTAAGATCTCATTCCCTATTCTAGGACTCATGTCAAATAAATCTGACTTAAGTCATCTAAATAAACTGACCAGACAGATTAAATTAGATAGTGTGCTATGGACAATTTAAATTTTGGACAAAATAAATATCTCTTTCTTTGGTTTCACACAAAAGTTAAAGTTTTAAAATATAGACAATATCATCCTTTACCCTGTGTGCTGGATTGAAGCTACACAATTAAAGGAAAAGTCATATCCTTTAATCCTCATTCCATATTGCTGGGTGAGAGCTTTTTGATTGTTTCCTTGGAGATGTGACCCACCCAGTTGTGGGTGGTAACTTTTGATTAGATGGTTTCCATCTCTACCCACTCAAGGTGGGTTTGCTTACTGGAGCCTTTTAACAGGGAACCATTTTGGAAAAAGCTTTCGAGCCACCAGAATCAACAGAGTTCACACAGACAGAAACCTTTGGAATGAAGAAGGAAAATACCCCCAGGGGAGCTTCATAAAACAAGAAGCCAGGAGAGAAAGCTAGCAGATACCACCATGTGCCATCCCAGCTGAGAGAAACCCCAAATTTCATCAGCCTTTCTTGAGTAAAGGTAACCTCTTGCTGGAGTCTTAATTTGGACATTTTCATAGCCTTAGAATTGTAAACTCGCAACTTAATACATTTCCCTTTTTAAAAGCCATTCCTTTTCTGGTACATCACATTCTGGCAGCTTTTTTTCTTTTTAGAATTCTGCCACTGAGCCACCGTTGAACTGCCTGCATTCTGGCAGTTTTTGCAAACTAAAACACCCTGTATTCTCATTCACCTTAATCCTAGCCAGAGGAGCTTCATTCACAACTCTAATTGAAATCTGATCTCTTTTTCAGCATCTTTAACAGCGTGTATAGAGTTTCAGGGCCATAGAACTCTGAGTCTCAGGGGTCACACAGATACCCAAAGTTCCAAGGAATTACCAGGTTATACACAAAGAGCAAAGCATCTTAGAGTTTAGAAATAACAATAAAAGCTCAGGAATAAATGTGACTTCTGGAATTAAATGTTACAATATAGGCCATAATTTTCTTATAAGTATTTTCTAAATGAAGCTATTTTCAGAAATAAAAGCATTTGACAGTTGACTTATATTGAAGTCATCAACCACAAATCATAGCAGAAGTTTTGTCCTGTCTCACTGTTCTGGTTTGCTAAAGTTGCTGGAATGCAATATACCAAAAATGGATTGGCTTTTACAAAGGGGATTTATTAGGTTACAAATTTACAGTTCTAAGGCCATGACAATGTCCAAATTAAGGCATCCTGAGAAAGATACCTTGATTCTGAAGAAAGGCCAATAGCATCTGGGGTTCCTCTGTCACATGGGAAGGGCGTGTGGCTGGCATCTGCTGGTCCTTTGCTCCCAGGTTGCCTTGTTTTCAGCTTGTGATTAAAGTGGCTTTTTCCTAGAGCTTCTATAGTTCCTTGCTTGCCCCTCCGGGGACACCTGTCTGGGTTCCCTGTGTCCTGCAGGCCTACTCTTAGCATATCTGGGGTGTTGCTCTCTCTCTGGACATCTTTGGGTCTCTTAGCTTTTACTGTCTTTTAATCCTCTCCCAAAGGACCCCATTAAAGAGGATGAAGACACACCTTGAACTGGATGGGTCACATCTCCATGGAAAAAACCTAATCAAAAGGTGCCACCCACAATAGGTCTGCACCCACAAGAATGGATTAGAAGAACATGACTTTTCTGGGGTACATAACAGTTTCAAACCAGCACAGTCACCTTTACATATTTACCAGGGTTACATTAATTAACAGTTAGAATATAATTTGTATACTTGCCATGTTTCTTTTTTCAAGTTCTTTTTGTTGAAGATGAAGTTCTGGTGTATGATTGACTATATGTATTTTTATCTATTTATTTGTTTATTTAAAAAAATAACATACAAAAATGAACATTCTTACCAGTGATCATTTCATTTTTGGTATATAATAAATAACTCACAATATCATCACATAATTGTATATTTATCACCATGATCAGTTCTTAGAACATTTGCATCAATTCAGAAAGAGAAATAAAAAGAAAAAAGAAAAAAAACTCATACACATCATACCCTTTACCCTTCCCTCTCATTGATTGCTAGTATTTCCATCTACTCAATAGATTTTAGCATTTGTTTCTCTTATTTTTTTCTATACCCCTTATCACTCCCTTGCATTGATCACTAGCATTTCAATCTACTAAATTTATTTTAACATTTGTTCCCCCATTATTTCTTTATTTGTAATCCATACATTTTACTCATCTGTCCGTGTTATAGATAAAAGGAGCATCGGACACAAGGTTATCACAATCACACAGTCACACTGAGAAAGCTATATCATTATACAATCATCTTCAGGAAACATGGCTACTGGAACACAGCTCCACATTTTCAGGCACTTCCTCCAGCCTCTTCAATACACCTTAGCTAAAAAGGTGATATCTATTTAATGCATAAGAATAACCTCCAGGATAACCTCTCAACTCTGTTTGAAATCTCTCAGCCATTGACACTTTATTTTGTCTCATTTCTCTCTTCCCCCTTCTGGTCTAGAAGGTTTCTCAATCCCTTGATGCTGAGTCTCAGATCATTCTAAGATTTTTATTTATTTATTTATTAAAAAAAATTAACAACAAATGAACAAAAACATTCTTAACACATGATCATTCCATCCTACATATATAATCAGTAATTCACAATATCATCACATAGTTGTATAGTCATCATCATGAGCATAGCTTAGAAAATTTGCATCAATTCAAATAAATAAAATAAAGACATAAAAAGACAACAGAAAAAGAAATAAAATGAAACAGAAAAAAAGATTTTACATACCATACCCCTTACCCCTCCCTTTCATTGATCACTAGCATTTCAAACTTAATTTATTTTAACATTTGTTCCCCCTATTATTTATTTTTATTCTGTATGTTCTACTCATCCGTTGACAAGGTAGATAAAAGGAGCATCAGACACAAGGTTTTCACAATCACACAGTCACATTGTGAAAGCTATAAATGATATAGCTTTTATATTCAATCATCATCAAGAAACATGGCTACTGGAACACAGCTCTACATTTTCAGGCAGTTCCCTCCAGCCTCTCCATTACATCTTGAATAACAAGGTGATATCTACTTAATGTGTAAGAATAACCTCCAGGATAACCTCTCGACTCTGTTTGGAGTCTCTCAGCCATTGACGCTTTGTCTCATTTCACTCTTCCCCCTTTTGGTCGAGAAGGTTTTCTCAATCTCTTGATGCTGAGTCTCAGCTCATTCTAGGGTTTTTCTCAAACCCTTGATGCTGAGTCTCAGCTCATTCTAGGATTTCTGTCCCACGTTGCTAGGAAGGTCCACACTCCTGGGAGTCATGTCCCATGTAGACAGGGGAAGAATGGTGAGTTTGCTTGTTGTGTTGGCTGGAGAGAGAGGCCACATCTAAGCAACAAAAGAGGCTCTCTTGGGGGTGACTCTTAGGCCTAATTTTAAGTAGACTTGACCTATCCTTTGTGGGGTTAAATTTCATATGAACAAACCTCAAGACCGAGGGCTCGGCCTATAGCTTTGTTTTCACACTGCTTGTGAGAATATCAAGAATTCAACTTGGGGAAGTTGAATTTTCCCCCGTTCTCACCATTCCCTGACGGGGACTTTACAAATACTTTCCAACTCACTGATCAAATTCACTGGGGCATCACTGTGGACAAACCAACAAAAGTTGAGTCCACATTTCTAACAACAGTCTCTTCAAAGCATTCTAGGCCTTCTCTAGCAAGCACCTCACAAGTCTTCCAGAATCTTCCCCTTATCCACTTAAAAATCGATTGCAACATGTTTGTATTTGCAAACTGAAGCAGCACTCTACTTCTCTGGTACCAAAATCTGTTTTAGTTTATAAGCTGCCAGACTGCAATATACCAGAAATGGAATGTCTTTTAAAAAGGGGATTTATTAAGTTGGAAGTTTATAGTTCTAAGGCTGTAAAAATGTCCAAATTGAGGCACCAAAAAAGTTACCTTCATTCAAGAAAGATTAATATCGTCCAGAACAGCTCCCTCAGCTGGGAAGTCATGTGGCTGTCATCTGGTGGGGTCTTTGGGCTCTGGACTCTTCTCTCAGTTGAGAAGGCACGTGGTGATGTTTGCTAGCTTTCTCACCTCTTTTCATAAACTTCCCCTGGGGCACCTTCCTTCCACATCTCTAAAGTTCTCTGGCTGTGTGAACTCTGTTGGTTCTGTTGGTTCTTTCCAAAATGGTTCCCTCTTAAAGGGCTCCAGTAAGCAACCCCACTTTGAATGGGTGGAGACATATCTCCACGGAAACTACCTAATCAAAAGTTGCCATCCATAATTGGGGAGGTGGTAATAATCTCCATGGAAACAATCTAAGAGATCTCCCCCAGCAATATTGAATGAGAATTAAATAACATGGTTTTTCTGGGGTACACAACATATTCAAATTAGCACAATGGCCAACAACATAATACTGTTGCCTGACATCATGCAGATCAGTATTAGGACAGGGAGAACATTGTCATGTCTTTAGGTATTTTATACAATCTTTAAATACATGAATAACATTTAGCTCATACAACTTTACCAACAGAATATTAGAATATCCCTCTAATTTTGAAAACACTTCCCAAACATTTCTCGTATAACATTTGCAACTAATCATTTTTAACACCTTCACTTTTTAAAAAATATTTTTATTGATAAATTTTAACAT
Organism: Tamandua tetradactyla; assembly: GCF_023851605.1. Taxonomy (NCBI): domain Eukaryota; kingdom Metazoa; phylum Chordata; class Mammalia; order Pilosa; family Myrmecophagidae; genus Tamandua; species Tamandua tetradactyla. The sequence goes on from NC_135341.1 coordinate 34,090,967, forward strand.
ACAAATATTCCATACATGGTTTAAAATCAATGGCTCACAATATTGTCACATAGTTGTGCACTCATCACCATGATCATTTTTCAGAACATTTGCATCACTTTGGAAAAAGAAATAAGAAGAAAAAAGAAAAAACTCATACATACCATACCCCTTACCCCTTTCTTCCCTCTCTTTGTCTACTAGTTTTTCCATCTACCCAATTTATTTTAACCTTTGTCCCCCCATTATTTGTTCATTCTCCATCCATATTTTTTACTCATCTGTCCATACCCTAAATAAAAGGAGCATCAGACACAAGGTTTTCACAATCACACAGTCACATTGTGAAAGCAATATTGTTATACAATCATCTTCAAGAATCAAGGCTACTGGAACACAGCTCAACAACTTCAGGTACTTCCCTCTAGCCACTCTACTACACCACAATCCAAAAAGGGATATTTATATAATGCACATGAATAACCTTCAGGATAACCTCTCAACTCTGTTTGAAATTTCTCAGCTGCTGAAATTTTATTTTATATCATTTTTCTCTTCCCCCTTTTGGTCAAGAAGCCTCTCTCAATCCTTTAATGCCAGGTCCCAGCTCATCCTGAGATTTCTGTCCCACATTGCCAGGGAGATTTACACCCCTGGGAGTCATTTGCCACATGGTGGTGGAGGCCCGTGAGCTCACCTGCCATATTGGCTTAGAGAGAGAGACCACATCTGAGCAACAAAAGAGGTTCTCTAGGGGTGACTCTTAGGCCTAATTTTAAGTAGGCCTAGCCTATCCTTTGCAGGAAAAAGTCCCAAAGGAATGAACTCCAAGATCAAGGGCTCTGCCTATTAACTTGGTTGTCTCTAATATCAGAATATCAGAAATTCTCTAATTGGGGAAGTTGAACACTTCCTCCTTTCTCTCTAGTGCCCTAAGGGGACCTTGCAAATACTTCTTTATTCACTGTACAAATTGCTCTGGGATATATGAGGGCATCGTACTAAACAGGACAAACCAACAAAGTCTCTCGCCCTATTCAAGATTCCATGAACTTGTGGTGTTCAACTTAACTGACCATACAAGTTAAACTAGGAAAGGCATTACCCAGAATATAAATTTTGCACCAAATAAACATCCCTCCATTTGGTCTCACACAGAAGTTGAAGTTTTAAAATATGAATGACATCATCCTTTATCCTGTATTCTGATTTACCTTAGTATGTCCAGATCAGTTTCATTCTTATCTCTACTCAAGGTCAGATCCCTTTTTCAACTTTTTAAACTGTTCCTAAATGGGGTACTGCTCACTTTCATGGCTCTGACTCTGAGTCTCAGGCATCACATAAATACCCGAAGTTTCTGTGAGTGACCAGGTTATAAACAAAGAGCTCAGTATCTCAGAATTTAGGAGTAATAGTTACAACTTCCAAATATATGTGACTGCTGTGAGAGCTTACAATCTAGGACCCTTTACAATAGGCCCCAACCTGATAACCCATGCTCTTAACTTCAGTTCACCAAGTTTTTGTATCATAGTCAGCCCATATGAGTGAGGTATGATAATATTTGTCTTTTGCTTTCTGACATTTCACTCAACATACAGCCCCCAAGCTTCATTCATCTAGATGTGCTCACTGCCTTTTTGCAGCAGGTTAGAAGTCTGTTGTATGTATACAGCATACTTCCCCAGCACCCTCACTTTTACAAGGTGGAGGAACAAATGCTTTGCAACAATTTGAAATAAAAGACACCTTTTAGGATTTAATTTGGGGAGGGCAAAGTGTCAAAACCTGTCAGGTTTGAACCCTGTGCTAAATAGGAAAATGGATTGCTGTGGAACAATATTTGGTTCCTTATTTAACCAAAGTGATAACAAAAAGCAAAATAGGAGTTAATATGATTGGAAGAAGATACTTAATTCCTTTAAAAGTAAGAAGAATTGCCTTTTAAAATAAAGGATGATAAGGTCAACATAACATCAGCAAGGATATTATTCTGATATGACACAGAATCTATGTCTCCTAGACGGAATAGTCAGGTGGTTAAGAAAAACATTTTATAACCTTTCATTAAGAGCAGTCCAACAACCTGCATTATTTTTATGAGAGAAAACTAAACTCCAGTTTTGAATGAATATATTGTCTGACACAAAAAAGCTCTTACAAAATATTATAATCAAGCCTATGAAATTTTGGTCAGCATTGCCTATGATAAACAGAATTCACTTTCACAATCGTTTTACAACTTTGCATTTGCATTCAATTCTTGTCGTACACAGTTAAAACTAGCCATTTCACTTTAGGACAAAACTACATTTCCTTAGACAAGCTTATCAACTTTTGGTCAGCATTGATTACAGCAAACAAAATTCACTTCTACAAAGTTCCACAACTGTCCATATTCACCCACGCTTTGTCCTACACATTCTTGAGGATAAAACTACACATCTTTCTTTAACAAAGCATATCCTGCAGACTTTACAGACCCACATACCTTAAGTTAGCAAAAATACCTTTGACACTGTCTCTAAACATCTTACAAAGCATAATTATTTTAAAAATAGTTTGCCAAAATAATAATTTAATTTCATTAAATACAAACTTACATTTTTCACTACCTTAAATATCTAATAGATAGAATGCTAACTTATTTTATTAGTAAACATGTATAAATTTAAAAAGAATCCAATTTACCCAAGTAGAATAAAATCACATTTTTTTTTGTTCAAAAGTCATCATAAAAACATGAGTAGGACTAGACTCTGTTACTGCATTTTCGAAGCTGTGTTTGCTTTTTTCTGTTGGAGGTTAGATATCTCTTTTTTTTTTTTTCCAAATTATGAATAACTTCAAAAGCTTCAAACTCTGGAAAATATATTGTTTTAGTTTATGAGCTTCCAGAATGTAATATACCAGAAATAGAATGGCTTTTAAAAGGGAATTTATTAATTTGCAAGTTTACAGTTCTAAGGCTATAAAAATGTTCAAACTAAGGCATCCAGGGAACGATACCTTGATTCAAGAGAGGTGGACGGGTCTGGAGCACCTCTCAGCTGGGAAGGTACATGGCAACATCTGCTAGCTTTCTCTCCTCATATCTTAAGACTTCCCTAGGGGCATTTACCTTCTGCATCTCCAAAGTTCTCTGGCTGTGTGGTGCTGTTGGCACTGAGCTTTTTCCAAAATGGTTCCCTCTTAAAGGGCTCCAGTAAGCAAACCCACCTTGAATGAGTGGAGACACATCTCTATGGAAATAATCAGAGAGATCCCATCCAGCATTATTGAATGAAAATTAAAGAACTTGGCTTTTCTGGGGAACACAACTGATTCAAACTGGCATATATACAAATAATTGTTTAATTTGTCCCAAGCATAAATCCAAGAAAACTTTTCCATAGCTCTTAAGATTTGCTTTTACTTACTGAAATTTGGCAATTAGATCTTATTCAATTACCCCTATCCCAAGGCTATTGATATATTTTGATATATAAATGATTTATTTCCATTATCATTACAAAGATTATTGGGAAAAAATTTAATTGGGGAATTCTTTCAGAACAAACATGGCCTATTACACAACATTTCCTTTGTGCCTACCATTTCTAATCTCCAGGCCCAGTAGAACTAATTCTAAACCAAGCTAACTCTCCCATCTTTTGGCAGCAACCCTTCTCCCATAGCTGCCTTAGCTGGTTCATTCATATTTGGCCAAGGTTTAAGAGGCCTGAAGGGGCAGAGATAGGTGAGATAGAAAGAATGAGGTCTGGTTTAAAAGTTTGAATGAGGGTGGTGGGATTTCAGACTGCTTCGGTGGCCTTAGTGTTGATGAGAGTTCCTATGCTCTTCATTTAGCTGTTTTCGATTTTGCTTGAAGCTGTGCTTTGCGATTACCCAAGGCAGCTTTCTGCTGCCTTCAGGAAATTTCAGAGGGTGAATTCTTTCCAATGTCCAGGTTTGTATACAGTAATTACAGAAATTAGGGCTTTGAACTTTGGTGCCTAAAGGTGTAACCAAGAAATTAAGAGTTAAGGGATGATTATGGTTGCTGAATCATTATATAGATATTCCTTTTTGCTTTCTGTTAGAGTAGACAGAGGGAAATACCTGAATACTTTGAACTGTAATCCAACTGCCTCAATCACTGATAATGACTGTATAGCCTTTATCCTGTGTCCTTGTGATTGTAAAAACCTTGTGACTGGCCCTCATTGACCCTCTGGTTTTTTTACTTTGGAGTCTTGTGATCACTAAAGACAGCTCCTAATGTCTGTTAACAAATGGTCTTGGGTCAACCCAGGACTAACCCACCCCAAGTCCAAAATTATCTTGATAACCAAAGCTGGATCTAACCAAAATGGGCCTGGCTGACATGCACAGTAGCTTAGACTTTAAACTGTAAGTCATCTATATCTCATTATAATGCTAAAAATCATGCCCATCATCATATTTAGGTTGCCATTTTCTTATATATGTCCTGTGACTAAGCGTGTAATCAATATGCATATGCCCAATAATTAGGTCATCTCCAATTACATCATCTGGAACCATTGTGCTCATTTTCCTAAAACTTGCCCATCTTTCGATACTATAAAATTATCAGAATTACTGCAGTTCAGGGAGACAGATTTTAGGCCCATAGGTCATCTTTTTTGCTTTGTGCCTAGCAATAAGCTTCTGCTTTCTTTGAAACCTCAGTGTTTCAGGAATTGGTCATTTGAGTGCATCAGGCAAAGGAATCTACTGCCTTTGTCCAGTAATAGAGAGTTTCTTTCTTTTGAGACTCCAGGAGTAATATATATACATGCTTATTTATCTTTAAGCAATTTGAACAGAACTCTTTTAAGAATTTTCGTTTGCCAATTTGGAACTATCATCCAGAGGTAGGAAAATATACACTGTACAAACAGACACAAATGGAAAGTTAGACACACAAAAGACCTGAAGCATAGAAATAAAAAGCTCACTCATTTGAACCCTATTTTTTAATCCCTTTCTAGCATGCTTGGATATTAACCCAATTTGAATTGTAGGTTGAACTAAGCTTTCTATTTTCTTTGGACCATTTCTATAGAGGGGGGTATTATTTTTCCAGTGATATAAGTCCAACATGGAGAACAGGGTACGCACATACACACACCCTCTGGAGCCTTCCTGATCATCTATCCCTACAGGGAGTTGCGGAGGGAGGGGTGGAAATTTTGCTGGTGAACTCTGCTGCTGGTGTTAGAGAGCAGCTCTGACCAAATTGAGTACATCGGCAGGTATGGGAGAGGGAGTTAATCTCAGGGTCTTTTACCTCTGATAAAGAGGCTACAGAGGAGGATGAGTCTGGGGAGCTTCCTCCTTTCCTGATCTATTGGCTCCTTGGTTACAGGGTGGGGGTGGGGCAGATGAAGGAGTTAATAACGGTTCTATTAGATCCTCTAGATTTGAATCAGGGAGGGCATTTGTCTTCTCCACTAATCTTTATAGGTAAAATTTTACATTTTCTCATCAACACTGATTGCTGGGAGAGACAAATAAAAGATTGGATATACATCATTGCATCCCATTTCTGCTCTCTCTTGCAGAACAGCTCTAAATTCAATATAGTGTTCTCTTCTATAGAGCCATTCTTAATCCATTTTCCTGCTAATTCCAAATCAGATTTAGGCCAGATTGTGTTGCAGAAATAAATTATTTTTTGCTTTTTCATAGGCTCATAACTAATATTTCTAATTTTTCAAAATAGAACCCAAAGATCTAAATTCATGAATGCTCTTAGACTCAGAATTTCCCATTTTAAAGGATTTCCATAATCAGTAACCAATTAGGAGTACTTGAACAGAACAAATGCAGTAACATACAAACTAACAAATTTAAACAGATATTTAACACTTATTATATATTTAAGTAATACACAAGATAATAACTAGACCAGACACCAATTAACAAGTAAACAGGCATTCGACACTTACTATATCTAAGAAACATACTAATTAACAGTTAAACAGGCATTGCAAACTTACTTAATTTCATGAAATACCAATTAATTGTTGGATCACTTATTTTCCAGTAAACTCAAGAGACAAACTCAGAGATTTCAAGCAGAGTCAAGAAGTTACCCTGAGGTTATTCTTATGCATTATATAGATATCCTTTTTTAGTTTATGGTGTATTGGAGTGGCTGGAGGGCAGTACTTGAAACTGTAGAGCTGCATTCTAATGGCCTTGATTCTTGAAGATGATTGTATAAAGATATAACTTTTACAATGTGACTGTGTGATTGCAAAAACCTTGTGTCTGATGCTCCTTTTATCCAGGGTATAGTCAGATGAGTAAAAAAAAAATGGATAAAAATAAATAAATAATAGTGGGGATAGCGGGTGAAATAAATTGGGTCAATGGAAATACTAGTGGTTAATGAGAGGGAGGGGTAAGGGTTATGGAATGTATGGGTTTTTTCTTTTTTATTTCTTTTTCTGAAGTGATACAAGTGTTCTAAAAAATGATGCTGTTGATGAAAACACAGCTATGTGATGATACTGTGAGCCATTGATCGTGCACCATGTATGGAATGTATATGTGTGAAGATTTATCAATTAAAAAATATATAATATATATATATAAAGACAAACTCAAGTCAGGGCCTCAAACCCCACACAGAATGGTACCTATTAAACAGAAAGGAGTAGAAGTCAGAGCAAAGGGGACTCATTCTGGTAGCAGGACCCAGACCCTCAAACCCAGGTTCAGGGGACTTGTACCACCATACTAACTTCCTGATCCATTTTTTTTTTAATGATTGAAACTAAATATGATTTATTCCATCCTCATGACTATAGATGTTCAGGGCAAGATAAGGTAAATGAGGCAAATAAAGCAAACTTTCCCCCTCTTTTCACCAGATGCAACATTTTATAATATGTAGTTTGACTTAATTCACTGACCTGGGTTGGAAGCTGACAAGGGAAATCTTTGGAATTTAGGATCTTCCTCCACAGTTACTTCTGAGCTGCATTGTTATTTCTGAGGTGGTGTTCTCTGCAGCATTCTGGACGCTTTCAGGTCAATCTGACATCTCTTGTTAAGGCAGGGAACTGTTAGAAGTTGTTTTCTTCTTGGCTAACCCAGACTACCAGCAATTTTAATCATTGTTAATATATAAAAAAATAAAACTGTATGCCCAAGCATTGACCCTGTTGTGGTGGGATCCCTTTCACTGCATTAGCTCCCTGAGGGGAAGGAGGAGTCCTAACCAATTGCTTCCATGGAAAACGACCCCAGTATGGCGAACCAAATATCCTTCATAGCACAATTTAAGAGGTCAGGTAACTCCGGGCCATCCTGACTAGTTTATCATTGTTTGCATACAAGGTATATTTAAAGTTGGTCACAGGCCAAGTACTGCAATGACTTGGCCAAGAAATTATTCCATTTTAGCACACTTAGTTCCTGCAAGATGCCAGAGTTAGTGAGAAATCACCCCAGAGCAAAGTGTACAAGTGAGAGGAAACATCAAAGAGGGAATAAAACTCCTCCCTTCTAACCCCCTCATCAGATGGCCAACTTTATCTCAGTGGCCTTAACTGACAAAATCCAGAACCTTCAACTTCCTGATTTGAAGAGTCACTTTTCAGGGTGACTGTAAAAGTAAAGAAGCGCTTTCGGGCTACTCTTTGCTGTGGCCCATGAACTCCAGGCCTTCAGTAGGAATCCTTCTCCTTCACTGCTTTCTGGCAGCCTTGGTGGTGACAGCAGGGGTAGGGCTCCTGCCGCCAGCCTCATTGCGGTGTTTCTCAAGCCCGGGAAGATGTGCTGCATGGGGTGAGGGTGGGGGGGCATGGCAGGAAAATGCGGGGCTTAGGAATAGAGGCAGGAGGACTCGGGCGGCATCTCACCTGAACACACTGCTGGCAACCCTTGAAGAGGTCGGTGCACGGGTTCCTGGAGCCGTCCCTCTTTTTTTTTTAATTTAATTTATTTTGTATTATCAAACCAAAACATCTTACAAGCATGAACATTCTTAACATACAAGCATTCTGCACATGGTGTACAATCAATGGCTCACAATATTACCACATAGTAGTATATTCATCACCATGATAATTTTTTAGAACATTCACATCACTCCAGAAAAAGAGATAAAAAGAAAAAATTCACCCCTTACCCCTTACCCATCCCTCTCATTGACTGCTAGTATTTCCATCTGCTCAATTTATTTTAACCTTTGTTCCCCCTATTTTTTCTATATCTCCTACCACTTCCTTTCATTGTTCATTAGTATTTCAATCTACTCAATTTATTTTAACATTTGCTCCCCTATTATTTATTTATTTTTTAATCCATATTTTTTTTACACATCTGTCAGTATTGTAGATAAAAGGAGCATCAGACACAAGGTTTTCACAATTACATAGTCACACTGTGAAAGCTATATCATTATACAATCATCTTCAAGAAACATGGCTACTGGAACACAGCTCAACAGTTTCAGGCACTTTCCTCTAGTCTCTCGAATACACCTTAAACTCAAAAGGGGATATCTACAAAATGCATAAGAATAACCTCCACGATAACCATTGAACTCTGTTTGAAATCTCTCAGCCACTGACACTTTATTTGGTCTCATTTCTCTCTTCCCCCTTTTGGTTGAGAAGGTTTTCTCAAGCCCTTGAGGCTGAGTTCCAGCTCATTCTAGGATTTCTGTCCCAAGTAGCCAGGAAGGTCCACACCCCTGGGAGTTATGTCCCATATAGAGAGGGAGAGGGCAGTGCGTTTGCTTATCATGTTGGCTGAGAGAGAGAGGCCACATCTGAGCAACAAAAAGTGTTCTCTTGGGGGTGACTCTAAGGCCTAATTTTAAGTAGGCTTAGCCGATCCTTTGTGGGGTTAAGTTTCACATGAACAAATCTCAAGATGGAGGACGTGGCCTATTGATTTGGTTGTCTCCACTGCTTGTGAGAATATTGAGGGAATTTGGAGCCATTCCTCTTGAGGAATTTCTCAGCAAACCAGCGATTCAAGCACTGGTTTAATCGCGTTTCATGTCGGTGCATGCCTCTCCCACACTGCGGTAGTGGCCTTCCTGATTCTACTTTTACCTTGATCACCCATTCACTCAGTCAGATGTCTGCACTTGGAACTGGAAACCGTTCCTCACTTTGAAGCTGTTTAAGGTTCTGAAAGTCTGGAGTCCTGGCAGAGCACAGAAATACCCAGCTGTTGAGCCTCTAGACTAAGAGTTTGATGACCACAAAAGACTCAGTTACTACGTTTACCTGTCCCACCGACACTCTAGAACTTGGGAAGTTAGATTCCTTGCTTTTTAGGAAACTTGACCCCTTTGTGGTTGTCAAATTGATACTGAAGAAATGTGAGGTTCTCTGCCCCATGTGCACAACATCCAATCTAAGACACTGGTGTGCTGGTTTGAAACTGTTACATACACCAGAAAAGCCATGTTCTTTGAATTCAATCTTTTTGGGGGCAGACCTATTGTTGGGTGGGACTTTTTTTTTTTTGTATGCATGACGGGGTCACATTTCGTTCTTTTTCCATGCGAGTATTGCCTTATTGCAGCACCATTTGTTGAATTTTTGTTTTTGTTTTTTCCTTTGTTTGGGAAGTTTATAGGCCAGGAATCAAACCCATTTTCCTGCATGGCAGGTGAGAATTCTACCCGTGAACTACTCTTGCATCCCCTGGGTGGGAGTTTTTAATTAAGTTGTTTCCATGGAGATGTAACCCCACCCATTTAAGGTGTCTTAATCTATTTACTGGAGTCCTTTAAGAGGGAGATATTTTGGAGAAAGCACAGATGTTGAGAAAAGGAAATGCCCCAGCAGAAGCCAGAAAGATCCACAGGAGCTGAGAGAGTCATTTTGAAACCAACTCAGGAGAGAAGGGCAGCAGATGTCATCAAGTGCCTTCTCATGTGATGGAGGAAACTGGATGCAATCAGCCTTTCTTCAGTGAAGGGATCCTCTTGTTGATGCTTTCATTTGGACATTTCTGTGGCCTTAGAATTGTAACTTATAGCTTAATAAATCCACTTTGTAAAAGCCAATCCATTTCTGGCATATTGCATTCCAGCAGCTTTAGCAAACCAAAACGCTGGGGCTTCAAAGAGAGAAAGAGTTTACTGCTTCATACGAAGCAGGAGATCAGTGGGCCTATTGGTCCAAAATTCTGTCTCCCTGAGTCTAAGGATTCGTGAGTTTTATGGATTCAAAAAGGGGGAGATGAAGTTACAATAGTAAGTATACACAGGGTCAAGACTAGATAAACATAAACATTCATGATTGCTATTTCTTCTTGAGAATTGTCCCTTTTATTAATATGTAGTGTTCCTCCTTGTCTATTATGATTAATAGACTTAAGTACAAAGTCTATGTTATCTGAAGCTACTTGTGCTTTCTTTTGCTTACAGCATGCATTGAACATTCTTTTCCATCCCTTCACTTTTAATCAATTATGTCCTTGGATCCTTCCAAGATGAGTCTCTTGAAAGCAGCTTATGGGTGGATCAGATTTCTTAATCCATTCTGCCAATCTGTGTCTTTTAATTGGTGAGTTTAGTCTGTTTACATTCAAAGTTATTACTGTACAAGAATTTCTTGAATCTACCATTATATTCTTTGGCTTTTATCTGCCAAATCTATATATTGGTTTTCCTCTCTCTCTCTCTTTTTTTTTCTACATAGGCAGACATTGGGGAATGAACCCAGTTCTCTGATATGGCAGTCGAGAACTCTGCCGCTGAGCCACAATTGCCCTCCTCTCTCTCTTTTTATCCTTTAAGTTACCCTTACTGGTCTGCTTCAATTCTGTATTCTCCTCCAGACCACCATCTCCTGTCTTTTTTTCCAACCAACAGAACTCCCTTTAGTATTGCTTGTTGGGCTGGTGTCTTATTGACAAATTCCCTCAGCCTTTGACTGTCTATGAAAATTTTAATCTCTCCCTCACTTTTGAATGACAGCTTGGCTGTATAAAGAATTCTTGGCTGGAAGTCTTTCTCCTTCAGGGTCTTAAATAAACCACACACTGCCTTCCCTCCTTCATGGTGCCTGTTGAGTAGTCTGAACTCAGTCTTCTGTGGTTTCCCTTGTATGTGGTGAATTGCTTTTCTCATGCTGCTTCCAGGACTTTCTGTTTCTCTTCAACATTTGACAGACTGATTGTTATGTGTGTAGGAGTAGCCCTAATTGAATATATTCTATTTGGGATTCCTTGGGATCCTTTGATTTGCATATTTAATAAGAGTTAAGAAGTTTTCCCCCAGAATCTCCTTAACTAACTTTCCCAGCTCTTTACTATTCTCTTCTCTTTCTGGGACACCAGTGATTCTTATTTGTGTGCTTTGCATTGTCTGCCATTTCCCTGAGATCCAAATGAAAATTTTCCATCTTTTTTGCCATTTCTTCTTTTATGCTTTTGAATTCAGTTGTCCTGTCCTCTAGTTCATTCTTCTGCCTCTTCATATGCTCTTGTGTGTGTCTAGTATATTTTAAATTTTGTCTACAGTATCTTTCATCTCTGTGATATCTGCTGTTTTTCTACTTATTCTTTCAAATTCTTGTTTGCTCTTTTAGTGTGTCTTCTTGATATCCTTTATGTCTTAGCCCCAACCCACTGAATTTTGTCCTTGGTTCCTCAGTAATTCTCCACCAAACCAAGGCCTGGATCTCATGCAGGGGATGCAACTGTACTTGAGGATCTGTTTGAAGCTACACAGATAAGCAGTTTGTCAGACTGCACCTTCCATTTCTTCCCAGCAGATGGAGCTCTTGTGCCTCCTCTTTCCCTCAGGCCCACCTTTCCCTGACTGTGGCAGTCAAGTGAGCTGGATGGAGGTCCAGTGCAATTCCAGTCAGGTCCACTGGTTCCATGCATGCTGAACGCCATCATCCCCGGGGTTGGGGCGTGGAAAGTGTGCACCTCAGCAGAGATTCTGTGTGTGGGCCCAATGAGATTGGTGGCCCCCAGGCTCCCACTTGGAAAGACTTTGGCTGTGGAGCTGGGCTCCCATCCAAAACAAACTTGGAAATGCCTGCTGGCTATGCATGGCATGGAGTGCAGGGTGGGATATAGGGGTACAGGGTGTGGGGAGGGAGTATGGCACATGATGTGGCATGGGGTTCAGTGCATGAGAGGAATGGGGGAAGGGTTATGGGGTTTGTAAGCTGGGGTGCGGCATGGGGTGGGAGGCAGCATGGTGTGGGTGTGCAGGGAAGAGCCGTGAGGGGGAGGTGCACATAGGCTTGGGGCACAGCGTGCATGGGCTCATGGGCTCCAGGGCATGGTGTGACTTGCTTCCTCATGCCCACCTTCCTGTCCGTGCACTCCTGAGGACTCTGAGTCTCCATATAGAAAGGGGAGCAGTAGGCTTTGTGCACTAGCTGGTCTCTATAAGCAGGGAAACAAGTTTACTGGCTTCCAGGTTCCCTGAGGGAGCACTGAGCTGTGGAGCTAAAGGGGCTGATATTCCAAGTTAGCCGTTGGGGCAGGCACTTTCCTGGGCACGGCCTCTTATCCCTGGTACAGTCCTGATGGCGCCCACTCACCCTGTTCTTTGTGTCCCAATTTCTCAGCTTTTTCTTCTAGGACTTCTCTATATAGTGTTGAAGACCTTCTCGGGTCACTCGCACCCTGGAACTGCTGTTCTGGTAGTTTTTCTGTCACTTCTTTAGTTGTTTTTTTGGAACAGAGGTAAACTCAGCCTATCGTATTCTGCCATCTACCCAGAAGTCCACAACAATCTTTTTGTTTTGTTTTGTTTTTGGAAAGGACATGTTTATTTTTCACCTAAGAAAGTATAGCACATGTAAGAGTTGACCTGGAGAATATTTCCTGTAAATACGTCTGCTGTGCTGGATAGGAACACACCTGCATTCTCAGAGGCACATGGCCAGCATGGCCAAGTGTGGCCACAATGCTCCTGCAGAGGCCCAGTACGGATGGGTCATCTGGTTCACTCTGCACTGCTAAAATGCTGAATCTTCACCTGGCGGTGGAGCTCTCATGTATCTGACTCCCATTAATGTCAGATATATGTAAGTTTCATTTTCTAATTACTTTTTTTTCAGTTGTGAAAAATAACACATATGCCAAAAGGCAATAAATATCAAAGTACACTGCCACAATTAATTGTAGAGCAGATTTCAGATTTTGGTATGGGTTGCAATTTCACAATTTCAGGTTTTTACTTCTAGCTGCTCTAAGACACTGAAGACTAAAAGAAATATCAATATAATGATTCAGCAGTCATATTCATTTGTTAAATCATATCTTCTCTGTATAACTCCACCTTCTCCTTTGAGCTTTCTCCCAACCTTTAGGGTTATTTGGGCCATGCCCATTCTAACTTTTTCATATTAGAAGAGGTTGTTGTTAATATGGGTTAGGGGGATGGAACTAGTTGATGTTCTAGAGAGGCTGGGCCCTCTAGGTTTCAGGACTTATCTGGCCTAGGAACTCATCCGGAGTTTGTAGGTTTCTGAAAAGTAATCATAGGGCATGGAGCCTTTGTAGAATCTCAGATAAAGCCATAGGTGTTCCTTAGGGTTGGCAGGAATGGTTTTGGTTGGAGTTTGGCAAACCATGATAGGTAGCAATGTCTAACTGAAACTTGCATAAGAGTAGCCTCCAGAGTATCCTCTCAACTCTATCTGAACTCCCCCAGCCTCTGATACCCTATTTGTTACACTTCTTTTCCCCCTTCTGATCAGGATGGCATTGCTGATCCCATGGTGCCATGGCCAGGCTCATCCGTGGGAGTCATATCCCACACCAACAGGGAGACCTTCACCTCGGGATGTCATGTCCCATGCAGGGGGTGGGCAATTATTTCACTTGCAGAGTTGGGCTCAGAGAGAGGGAGGCCACATCTGAGCAACAAAAGAGGTCCTCCAGAAGTAACTCTCAGGCATAACCATAGGTAGGCTAAGCTTCTCTGTTACATAAATAAGCTTCATAAGAGCAAGCCTCAAGATCAAGGGCTTGGTCTATTGACTTGGGAGTCCCTAATGTTTGAGAAAGTATCAGGAATTTCCCCAGTTGTAACGTTTAATAGTTTCATATTTTTTCTCCCATCCTTCAAGGGACTTTGCCAATACCCTTCGGTTATCTGCTTAACATACCCTGCTATGTATCTGGGCATTACATTAAGCTCTACAGAATTACAGGTCCTCATTCCTTTTCTAGACATCCTGCGTTTGGGTTATTTAAATAGCACATAATCTAACTCAAGCTGACTGGATAGATCATCTAATTACTTTTTAAAATTACAAAATGAATAAGGATCCCTAGGCTATTTTTGCAATTATCTCTATGTCTATCTAACTTAAAAATTAATTAGGCATAGAAACACAGCATAAAATAAAATGAATAATCACATACTCCCCACCAAGAAGAAAAAATTGTAATATACGTTTGAGATACTGAGACTACTTTAACAAAATAAATTAAATGTAAATGATAAATCTCTAATTTGTTTCTCCCATTTTTCCAGAGTGGATCTATAGTAAAAACGATAATTACATACATACATAATGTATTTTATACATATCTCATATACAGATATTATATGTATGTATTTATTTGTATGTGTATATATATTTTTTCCCTTTTACATTTTTTGTTGTAAAATATAACATATATACAAAGCTGTGTTAGTCAAGGTTTTCTAGAGAAACAGAACAAAGAGGAGAGATCTGTAAATATGAGATTTATAAAAGTATCTCATGCAACCATGGGAATGGAATTGCCCAAAATCCACAGGGCAGGCTGTGAAGCTGGTAGCTCTGATGAAGGGTCTAGACAAACACCACAGGACAGGCTCACTGGTTGAAGAAATAGTGAAAGAGTCTCTCTTCCTCCTTAAAAGCCTCCAAATTGATTGGATTATCTCATCATGGGAGACATGCCTTAGTTCATTTCAGATGTAATCAGCCACAGATGCAGCAACTGACTGATGGTTTAATCAACCAGTCATGAAATATCCCTGCAGCAATGGTCAGGGCAGTGCTTGCTTGACCAGACAACTGAGAATAATCATTTGACCAAGCTGACACCAGAACCTAACCATCACAAAAGCAAAGAAAGAAAAAAGTAGTAATTTTCAAAGCACGTTTCTACAAGGAGTCACAGAACAGTCCCAGAGTTTGTCATAGGCTACCATTCCACCATCTTAGATTTCTCCTTCTAGCTGCTTCCAGACACTGGAGGCTAGATGAATATTAATATAGTGACTCAGCAGTCACACTTGTTTGCTGAATCCCCCACCTCTCTTACACTTCCTTCTTCTCTTCTGATCCCTCTCCCAATCTATAGAAATCCCCAGGCAACACCCATTCTGACTTTTTCATGTTGAAAAGGGTGTTGACACTAAAGGATGGGGGATGTAATTGATAATTTTGAGAGGCTGGTCCCTCTGGATTTATCTGACCTAGGAATCCTCTTGGAATTATTGGTTCCAGGAAAGTAAACAGTAAAAGTAAATATTTATAAAGTCTCAGTTTGATCCCTAAGTGTTCTCAAGAGTCAACAGTTGTGATGCTGGTTGGGGTTTAGCAACGCACGATAATCAGGATTATCTAATTGGAGTTTGCATAAGAGTTGCCTCCAGAGTGGTCTCTAGACTCCACTGGATCTCTCTTGGCCACTGATGTCTTATTTTATTAGGCATCTTTTAATGCCTCTTTTCCTCTTCTTGGTCCAGAAGATGTACTTGATCCCACAATACCAGAACCAGACTAATCCCTGGAAGCCATACCCTACACCGCAGGGAGAACTTCACCCCTGAATGTCACATCCCATGCAGGGGAGGAGGGCAATGACTTTCCTTGCAGAGTTGGCCTAAAGAGAGAGAAAGAATACATATGGGCAACAAAGAGGCTACCTGGAAAGAACTTCAGGCTTCACCATGGCCAGTCTTGGCTTTTCCCTCACAGAAACAAATTTCATAGGGGAAAGCCTCAAAATCAAGGGCCTGTTCCATTTTCCTGAGTGTCCTCTATGGTTGAGAGTATATGTGGGGCTTCCCAGATAGGAAAATTCAATAGTTTCATATATATGAGATGCATATATATATATATATATATACATTTTTTTTCCTTCGGACCGTCAAGGGACTCCACCAACACCTCCCAATTATAAGCCCACCACTGTCTGAGATGTGTCCCGGCACTATACAAAGCTACACAGAACTAGAAGGGCTCATTCCCACTCTGGACCCCAGGAGTCTGGGTTGTTCAAATGAGCTATCCAGACAGGTTGATTTAAATTATTTGTAACAGAAAATTTAGGTTCTAGATGTAATAAACCTTTGTGATTTTGGTCCCATACAGTAGGTGAAGGTTTAGAGTACATATGCTATATCTTTTGTCCTGTTTTCTGATTTACCTGGGTCCCAACCAGATTGGCTTGGTTTTTGACTCTAATTGAGGTCTGATCTCCCTTACAGTTGCTTTAACAGTTATTGTGCATAGCTGGGCTCACCTTCATAGTCACCTTCACGTGCGTGACTCTAGGGTCCCAGGTGTCATAGTTACTCAAAGTCCTAGGGAAATAACAGCTGATACACACATAACTGTCCCAGCATCCAGAAATACATTTACAATTTCAGACTAAGTGTGGCCCTATAAAGACTTACAATTCAGGTTCCAATTTTCTTATAAATATTTTCTGAAAGAAACTTTAGCATATTTGTTCTTTTGTTTCTGGGTTATTTTGTACAATACATTGCCCCCAAGATTTATTCAGTTCATTGCATGCCCCTTGAATCTTTCCTTTTTGTAGCTGCACCATATTACATCATATAAATGTATCACAGTTCACCATTCCGCTTCTCAGTCATTGTACAGTCCGGCTCTCTTCATCTATTGAGCATCATGGATAATGTACAATATAAACAAACTGTGTCTTATAGTATCCTCACTTGGTTGTACAATCAATAGCACTCTCAATTTTAGACAATTTTCATTGCTCTTTACCAGAGTCATATTAGCAGAATCATGCAGTATCAATCCTTTTGTATCTGACTTTTTTCACTCAGCATTATGTCCTCAAGGTTCATCCAAGTTATCATGTGCTTCAGGACCTCGTTTTGTCTTACTGCTGCATAATATTCCATTGTAAGTATATACCAACATTTTGTTTATCCACTCATCTGTTGATTGGCATTTGGATTGTTTCTATCTTCTGGCAATCATGAATAGTGCCGCTGTGAACACTGGTGTGCAAATGTCTGTTTGAGACTCTGCTTTCAGCTCTTCTGAGTATTTACCAAGTATTGGTATTGCCAGGTCATACAGCAACTCATTGTTTAGTTTTCTGAGGAATCATCAAACCGTCTTCCATAGTGGCTGCACCATTTTACATTCCCACCAACAGTGAATAAATGTTCCAATTTCTCCACACCTTTTCCAAATGTGTAGTTTTATGTTTGTTTGACAGAGCCATTCTTATAGGTGTGAGGTGATATTTCATCATCACCTTGATTTGTATTTCCCTTATGCTTAATGAAAAAAGCATCTCTTCATGTCTTTCTAGCCATCTGTATTGGTTGTTCAGAAAAGTGTCTATTCATGTCCTCTGTGCATTTTATAATTGGGCTGTTTGTTCTTTAGTTGTTGAGCTGTATAATTTCTTTATGTACATAGGGATATCAAGCTTTTATCTGATATGTGGTTTCCCGAATATTTTCTCTCATTGAGTTGGCTGCCTCTTCACCCATTGACAAAGTCCTTTTAGGCTCAGAGCTCTTGATCTTAAGGAGAGCCCATTTGTCTATTTTTTTCTTTTGCTATTTGTGCTTTAGGTATAAAGTTTAAGATGCCACCTCCTTTTACTAGATCTTGAAGATGTTTCCCTGCATTTTCTTTTAGAAGTAAGTTTGTATAGGGTGTAAGATAAAGGTCTTCTTTCATTCTTTTGACTACTGATATCCAATTCTCCCATGCCCATTTGGGTTATAAAAGCCCAAATCACCCTTCCTACTCCAAACTGGCCTTGGGAAGTTTTCCCTCCAGTTCCTTTATTATGCATCTTCAATAAACTCAGCTTCTTACCAAGTTAAAAAAGCTGAAAAAGGAGGAAAGAGATTTCCCGGGAGGACCAAATCCTGAGCTTCAGGTGGAAAACATTCATTTAGGACAGAAAAGTGTCTTGAGCCACTGTCAGGCCATCCTGACTCGGGCTTCTCCTAATTCCTTCTGGGGAAAGCGCATTTCTTATTTAGGATATTTTTCTTTTTAAATTCCTGTTTTACTTCAGGAAATTAATGGTTTTCTTTGGGTGTTTGGCGATGCCTGGGTCAGTTAAAGCCATGCTATCATTTTTTTCCCCTTAAATTGAGAGATACCAACTGCAGGAAGATGGAGTGCTTTCCTTCCAGTGTGATTTTGATCATGGCCATTTCCAAAGTATCTGAACTGGGATTAGTTGCTGTGATTGGCCACCGTGAACTAGCACATTGGTCACAGGGAAACGCCGACTTCAGAGGTGCCGACACTCGGTCCCAGGGGGAGCCTGCAATTCGCCATCAGTCTTTCCAGTTGGTGCCATTTCTGGGAATCCAGAGCCCTTGGGAGCTCAACAAAACCTGCTGTCTGAATGGGGGACCTGCATGCTGGGGTCCCTTTGTGCCTGGCCCTACTTCTATGGACAGAACCGTGAGCATGACACGTGCAGAAAAAACTGTGCCCCATGACACTTGGCTCCCCAGGAAGTATTCCACGTGCAAGTGCTGGCACGGCTGGCTTCACTGCTTCTCCCAAACATTACTACCTGGTTGTGACGGCCATGTGACGGGTGAGCCCCTCACGGCTTCCTGGACTCCAGAATTGGCACCATCTGCATGTACCACTCTTCTGCTGGCTGGCCTCTCCTTTCTACCCCAAGTCACTATTAACTAACATTTGCCTTCTCTGGAACAAGATTAGAAGCCATGATAATTTCATGGCAGCTTCTGAAGTTGCCGCTCTAATATCATAACTGAAAGACAATCATTTGTTAGTTGCCTTGAACTGAGTATATTACCATAATAGTCCCTAATACTTCCTTAAAGTACCAACTACTTTCCTAACTTCACTCCCAGCACTCCCCCCCCCACCCCCCACCCCCAAAAAATAAACAACAACGAAAAAAGTGAACCAAGCTCTCCCGGGCGGAGCCGGGGGGGCCGGGCGATGGAGGGCGGCCTCTAGACGCCGAGGATGCTGCCCAGTCCCGCAGCCTGGCTGCCGGGCCTCCGCCGCGGGCCGGGCGGGGCTGGAGACAGGCGTGGGGAGCGCGCCTCGGCGCTCCCGCCTCCTCCCATGGCTCCTCCTCTGGCCACGATCCTCCCGGACCGCTCCCTCCAACCACCAGGGAGGAGGCGCTCCCCGCGCAGATCGCCAGAGCCCCGGCTCCCCAGAACGCGCGCGCCCTCACGCCTTCGCCCGGACCCGAGGAACTCGCCCCACCCCCACCCCCACCTTCTAGGGTTATGATACATTGATTCAAAAGAAGGACTTTTCCAAATACTTACTTTGTACTTTTGGTGGTGAATTATGGATACCAAGGAAGAGAAGAAGGAACGGAAACAAAGCTATTTTCCTAAATTGAAAAAGAAAAAACAAGCAAAACAAAATGCAAAGGCAACTTCGGCTTCAGCCACAAGGACCCATACTGGAAAAGAAGTTGCTGACACAGTCATTCCAGAACAAGACAAGTGCCACGTCACTGTGGATGAAGAGGAGTATGTTATTGATGAGAGAAAAAAAAAAGAGAGAAAATAATTAGTTAAAGGAGATCAGGCGTATAGAATTAGAGGGATACTATAGTATTGATGACAACCAAAACAAAACACGATAAGAAAGGGAAGAAGTTGGTGGTTCAGAAGCTGCATGGGGCTGTGGAAAACGCTGCTGGAAACCAGGACACCCTAAACTCCATAGCTTTGAAGTTCAACATTATGCCCAATAAATTTGTGGAACTGAATAAACTTTTCACACATACTATTCAGGTCGGGTCCTTTTTGTACCAGGTGCCAACTTTCCTTCCAGTACCTTAAGGTTATCAGCATCTAGTCCTGGTGCTACTGTTTCTCCTTCGCCCTCAGATGCAGAATATGATAAACTGCCTGATGCTGATTTGGCAAGAAAGGCCTTAAAACCTATTAAAAGAGTCTTATCATCTGCTTCTGAAGAAGGTGAGCCAGGAGTGGTAAAATTTTTAACACTGAATTGTTGATACTTCACTGATGGAAAGGGCACTGTAGGTGGCATCATGAGCCTCACCCCAAACAACATCAGGTTTGACTCTCACAAGTTGGGGCCCCAGGTTATTGAGAATGGGTGTGAGGAGCATGGCCTTATCTGCCCCTGGAAGAGGCGGTCTCCATTGCCCTCTGCGATGGTATTTCCCACATGAAGATCAAAGGTGCCTTGCCGTTGGGTTCACCTAAGGAGCTTTGTCTCTGTACAGGCCTGGAGAATGGGAAGATTTGGCTTCTGAAAAGGACATCAACCCATTCAGTAAGTTCAAATCTCTCAACAAAGAAGAACGACTGCAGAATGGAGAGAGAACCATCACTTCAGATTCCACATCAACAGCACCTTTGGAGAAGTCAATAGAAGGCACACATACAAAGCCCCACACAGCTCTGTGTCTGGAAAGTTCAAGAAACTGGAGTCCTCCCAAGGAGGCAACCAGCACTTCCACCACAGTGACAGAGCTCAGCAAGGAATCTCCTGATACCCATGCTGCACTTGAATCTACAGTCAAAGGAAATTCCCTTTTTGGGGAAGGTGATGATTTTGTTGACTTGGAAGAACTTTCTTCTCAAACTGGTAGTGAAATGGACAAAAGGGACCCCTCAAAGGAGTGCCTGTGCTCTTGACTCCGAGGAGCTAAAGAAGGCTAAGTCACAAACTATCAGTTCTGCTACAGAAAAACAGGTGCAATCAGCCCTGAACTTTTCAAGAACAGAGAGTGTTGGGGACCAGAGGCTAACCTAAGATGGCGATTAAGCCAACATGGCCACCCTGGCTGATGCAATAGCACCTACATATTACAACAAGGTTCTTCATGGAAATAGGTTCTCGCCAAGAGTCTGTTCTGCCCCTTTTTTCCCTGGCAACAAGTGCCACCAATCATCTAACCAACCCTTCCCGCCAGCGCGAACTCCCTCCTATCATAATGCTCCACATACCCTACTTCCCTCCCCAAGTTGGTATATATACACCCGGCTTGCTTAATAAAATTTGCAGCTTGATCAGAATCCTGTCTTGCTGTCCTTCTTGCGTCTCTCTGTCCCATAGCCATTCTTCCCTCAGCAGGTGGCGGACCCCGTTGACTGTCGTGCGGGTCGGGACAAGAGAGTGATGCTGAACTGAAGGGGACCCTGGATTTAGAAGCCTGAGAGAAGCAAGATATAATGCCAGAAGTGGACAAGCAATCTGGTCCCCCAGCAAGCCAGGTGGAGAACACACTGACCATACGTCAAGTTAAACTCATTGAACACTACCTTAATAAGAACAGAGAAGGGCCAGGGTTATCAGAAAATTTGCAAGAGACATAATTAAGTGATGACAAAAGAATTGAACCTGTGGGAATAGACATCACCCTTAGTAGTTTTCTTCTCCAAGCAGGTGATCCCCCAACTGAGGGCAATAAAGCACCCGACAATACCTGGGAGAAGGAGAGAGAGCCTTTTCCACTGCCACTAGGCTCTTCCACGGAAGAAAATAGTGTTAAAGAATCTTGAGACTCTTCTTTGGATTCTTCCCTGGACAACAGCTGCCAATGTACACAGATGGATAATAAATCCAAAATTCAGTTTTGGCTATAAAAGAGAATTCAGGTTCTCACTGAAGATATACTTCCTTCAAAAGAAGAGGAAAGCAAGACTCCACCCATGTTTCTGTGCATCAAAGTGGGAAAACCAGTGAGAAAATCCTGTGCCACTCACGCAACCACCTTTGTCCAGCAATATGGCAGGTGAAGAAAGCAGCCAGAGTACTGGTTTGCCGTTCCTGGGGAAAGGATGGATCACTTGTACACATTCTTCGTTCAGCGGTCTCCTGACGTCTACAGGAAAGATGCCAAAGGGCAAGGCTTTGTGGTGGTGGAAAAGGAATGACTGAATATGATTGACAACTTCTGCAGTGAGCTGAACACCAAGTGCTGGGAGATATCACCATGAAGAAGGCTAAGTGTTGGAAGAGCACGTGCAGCTACTACAAGGACAAGGACGAGGAGGTGCTGCCGGTCCTGCAGGCCCACAGCGTGCTGCTGGAGAGCATGCACATGGAGCAGCTGGCCCGACGCCTTCCTGCATGGGTGCAGGGGTATCCATAGAGACTCGCATGTGGGACATTAGACCATGGAACCAGCTTGAAAACTCTCTACCGGAAATCGGCTTTGCTGGATAGTCCTGTCTCGCTGGTCATCAAAGGTATGAACAACCAGATCTTTGGAACATATGCAACTCATCCTTTCAACTTCAGTGACCACTACCATGGTATAGGTGAAACTTTTCTTTACACGTTTAACTCTGACTCAAGGTCTTTAAGTGGAGTGGAAAAAACTCGTACTTTATCAGTGGAGACGTAAGTTCTTTAGAACTTGGTGGCGGAGGGGGACGATTTGGCTTATGGCTGGATGCTGATTTATACCACGGATGAAGCAACTCCTGCAGCACGTTCAATAATGATATCCTTTCCAAAAAGGAAGACTTCATAGTTCAGAACCTAGAGGTGTGGACATTCGGGTGAAATTCAGACAGCCTTAAAATGCCCTCGAGGAGACTGGGTTCCATCAGTCCTCCTGAAGGGCTGGAAGACAAAGCCCAGCCCAGGCTGCCTCATCCCAGCATAACGTTTTCCTTCTGCCATCATCTCAGAGCATGACCACATTGCAGAAAGTCTCTGGTAGGTACATGTAAAGGGCACATGCTGAAGAAAAGGAATTTGAAGTCCAGACTTGAAAGATTACATTCCCCCTTCCCCCCCAATCCACACGGTGAGGACGCTGAGTGTTCATAGATGTATGAATTGAATGCAATTTTTATATTTGATAACTGTGAAAAAAATACTGTGAAATATATACATGTCTTGTGTATTTATCAACATAATTTTCATTACCAAAATCTGTAGCATACCATTGTTTGCCATAGAAAAGGTTTGTCTCATTTAGAAAAACTGAAAGTGCACAGCACTTTAAGGGAATATATGATTTTTTAAATGTTTATTTATTATTTCTAGTACATTTTCTGAAATGTGTTGGACTTTTTTTTTTCTTTTAATGTGTCAAATCCTGAAATAAAGAAATGTATAGATTTTGTGCTAATGTTTTGGCAACAGATCCATTTGATTTATATAGTTTTATATTGAATTTTTTTTTGCCCTGATTGCTTAGGGTGACTGGTCTTAAGTAGCAAATATATACATACATAATTCTGAATTTTTAAAACCTCATTATCAATGTTCCTTGGTGTCAGCCACACCTTTTTACCTATTGACCCTGAACATATCTGTGTAAGTTGAATAAGCCATTTCTTACAGCATAAGTTGATATTTACAGAAATGGATATCTTTATGAATAGTATTTAGAACAACCCTGCTTCTGAGAAGAAAATGTTTTGCTTCTTATAAAAGCATGTGCATTAATTACAAAAACTTTATTTTCATAGATTTTTCTTTGCTTGGTTTCCCCCCAGCTTTTACATAAGCAAACAGCCCTCTGTTTGAAAAGGGCTGTTTTAATTTTAATTTCTACAGTTTAAAAATTAAATGAAAATTTTTGGATTAGTCCAATTGTCTTTGTTTCTAGACCCTTGTATTTGAGAAAAGGCAATACAAGGAAATGCATTCATACCAAAATTGGAATAAAAAAGAAAACCTTATTTTTGACATCAATCCATTTTCACCTCATAAAATACTCTTTTATTAAAAAATAATGTAAAAACCTTGTCAAAAACTAACCAATATTGTTAATTGCCAGATTTTGATGAAAGCCAAAGACTACTAATGGAAAAAAATTCTAAATCAAAGCCAAAGTTGTGAAGTGGTCTGCCTTAAATTGGATCCCAATGATCTTTGGAAGAAATAAATTAATATAAAGTAGTATTTACATACCCACCTTTTAAAAAATAATGGTTATGAGAGTATTAGTCTTAAGCTGCAGAATATTTCCTTTAGATTATCATCTTATTTTAGGCAATATAAAAGGGAGCATACATGCAAATTGTGGAGCGCTCTTCTGGCTGACCAGGGATTATTTTACTCATATTCCATGTAATCTCTAGTGAATTCTGTAATATCTTAACTCTGTAGACTGGGTGTGTTTTTGCCCAAGTTCTCCTATTCAGAATTCTCAGTGAACACGATTCTGGCAGTTTAACAATCATGTGTTCATTAAATAATATTTTGGTGTGAGATATCAGGAGTGTCTCATGATGATCACATTTACCATTTATGCCATTTGCAACCATGTGCTATTAAACAAAATGGTCATTTTGCATATAGTTAACTCATTTCTAGTTTAGTCCAGGATAGTGTACTTGTAAGAGCATATACAGATGCTGTGTTCTCTATTTAAAACCGTATTGTTTAATCAGAGATGCATGATCTTCTCTTCAAGTTTGCCGATCTTTTCTTCTGCCTGTTCAAATCTGCTGTTGAATCTATCTAATGAGTGTTTTCATTTCAATCACTGTACTTTGCAGGTCCAAAATTTCTGTTTGGTTCCTTTTTTCATGTTTAAAAAAAAATTTTTTTTTTAGCCATTTGTAGTTTCTCTTTGGAGAAATATTCAAGTCTTTTGACTATTTTAAAATTGAATTGTTTGCCTTTTTGAGTTGTTGGATTACTCTGTATATTCTGGATATTAAAACTTATAGGATATGTGTGTATTCGTTAGGGTTCTCTAAAGAAAAAGAACCAACAAGAGATATCTATAAATATGAGATTTATAAAAGTGTCTCACACAACAGTGGGGATGTAAGAGTCCGAAATCTGTAGGGCAGGCCACGAGCTGGCAGCTCCAGTGAAGGTCCTCAACGAACTCTCCAGGAGAGGCTGGCTGGCTGAAGCAGAGAGATCATCTCTTCTGAGTTCTCCTTAAAAGCCTTCAGATGATTAGATTAAGTGTCTCTTATCGCACTTGACACTCCCCTCTGACTGCAGATGTGATCATCTGTGGATGCAACCAACATGATCATGATGTAAGCCCATGAAATGTCTTCACAGATAGGCCAGTGCTTGCTTGACCGGACAACTTGGCACTATCACCTGGCCAAGTTGACACTTGAACCCGACCATTGCAACGTGGTTTCCAAATATTTTCTCTGATTCACTTTCCTGACAAAGTCCTTTGAGGCACAAAAGTTGTTAATTTTTAGGGCATGAGATTTTGCTGGTTTGTTCAGGTTAGTGTGATTCCCTGATAAATCCCAGAGTGATTTGAACCGTGAATAAAGAAGCATTTTCTGGGCGGGCCACGGTGGCTCAGCAGGTAAGAGTGCTTGCCTGCCATGTCCGAGGACCTGGGTTCGATTCCTGGTGCCTGCCCATGTAAAAAAAAAAAAAAAAAAAGAGTATTTTCAAAGTCCCCTTAGGGGAATGGGGAGAATGGGGGAAAAAGCCAAGTTCCCCATTTAGAGAATTCCTGATATTCTCACAAGTAGTGGAGACAACAAAATCAATAGGCAGAGCCCTCCATCTTGGGGTTTGCCCCTATGAAACTTATCTCTGCAAAAGATAAGCCAAGCCTACTTAAACGTATGCCTAAGAGTTACCTCCAGAGAACCTCTTGTTGCTCAGATGTGGCCTCTCTCTCTCAGCCAACACAGCAAGTAAACTCACTGCCCTCCCCCTCTCTATGTGGGACATGACTCTCGGGGGTGTAAACCTCCCTGGCAATATAAGACAGAAATCTTGGGATGAGCTGGGACTCAGCATCAAGGGATTGAGAAAACCTTCTTGCCCAAAAGGAGAAAGAGAGAAATGAGACAAAATAAAGTGTCAGTGGTTGAGAGATCTTAAAGAGTCAGGAGTTATCCTGGAAATTATTTTTACATGTTATATCAAAATCCCTTTTTTATTTTATTTTATTATTGTTATAATTTTTTAATTATTTTTTTAATATACCAAAAAACACCCCAAAAACGCAAAACGTTCATAACTTTTGATCATTCCGTTCTACATATGTAATCAGCAATTCACAATATCATCACATAGTTGCATATTCATCATAACGATCATTTCTTGGAACATTTGCATCTATTCCGAAAAAGAAATAAAAAGAAAACAGAAAACAGTTCATACATACCATACCCCCCACCCCTTCCCCTCATCGATCACCAGCATTTCACTCTAAATTTATTTTAACATTTGTTCCCTCTATTATTCATCTTTATTCCGTATGTTTTACTCGTCTGTTGATAAGGTGAATAAAAGGAGCATCAGACACAAGGTTTTCACAATCACACAGTCACATTGTGAAAGTTATATCATTATACAATCATCTTCAAGAAACATGGCTACTGGAACACAGTTCCACATTTTCAGGCAGTTCCCTCCTGCCTCTCCATTACATCTTGACTAGCAAGGTGATATCTGTTAATGCGTAAGAATAACCTCCAGGATAACCTCTCGACTCTGGAATCTCTCAGTCATTGACACTTTATTTTGTCTCATTTCACTCTTTGCCCTTTTGGTGGAGAAGTTTTTCTCAATCCCCTGATGCTGAGTCTCAGCTCATTCTAGGGGTTTTCTCAATCCCTTAATGCTGAGTCTCAGCCCACTAGGAAAATCCCTTTTTTAAAGATGTAGTAAAGTGGCTAGAGGGAAGTAACTGAAACTGCAGAGCTGTGTTCCAGTAGCCATGTTTCTTGAAGTTGATTGTATAATGATATAGCTTTTGCATTGTGACTATGTGATTGTGAAAACCTTGTGTCTGATGCTTCTTTTATCTAGGGTATGGACTGATGAGTAAAAAATATGGATAAGAAATATTCAAATAATATGGGGAACAAAGGTTAAAATAAATTGAGTAGATTAAAATAATAGTGGTCAATAGAGAGGGAGGGGTAAGGGATATGACATGTATGCTTTTTTCTTTTTTTATTTCTTTTGCTGGAGAGATGAAAATGTTCAGAAAAATGATCATGGTGATGAGTACACAACTGTGTGATAATATTGTGAGCTACTGATTCTACACCATGTAAAGAATGTTTGTATGTTTGTTGTTTACAATAAAAATATTTTTTAAAAAGTTATTAATTTTGAGGAGGTCCCATTTATTTATTTTTCTTATGTTGCTTGTGCTTTGGATGAAAAGCCTAAGAAACTATTGCCTAACACAGGATCTTGAAGATGTTTCATTAACATTTCCTTTTAGGAGTTTTATGTTTCTGGCTCTTATATTTAGGTCTTTGATATATATTTGAGTTAATTTTTGCATAAGTTGTGAGATAGGCATCCTGTCATTTCTTTTGCATATGGATATCCAGCTCTCTGAACACCATTTGTTAAAGAGACTATTCTTTCCCAGTTGAGTGGACTTGGTGGCCTTGTTAAATGTCACTGGGCCATAGATGCAAGTATCTATTTCTGAACAATAAATTCTATTCCATTGGTCAATATGTCTATCTTGATGCCAGTACCATACTGTTTTGTCCACTGTAGCTGTGTAATATGCTTTAAAGTCAGGAAGTGTGAGTCCTCCAATTCCATTCTTTCTGTTCAAGATGATTTTCACTATATCTGGCCCTTTAGAATTCCAAAACAAAAAATTGATAATTCGTTTTACCATTTCTGCAAAGTAGGCCTCTGTAATTTTTATTGGGTTCACGTTGAATCTGTAAACTAATTTACTTAGAATTGCTATCTCAATGATATTTAGTCTTCTATCCATGAACACAGCATTCCCTCCCATTTACTTAGGTCTTCTTTTTTCTTTTACCAATGTTTTGTTAGTTTTCTATGTTCAAGTCCTTTACATCCTTGGTTAAATTTGTTCTTAGATATTCGATTCTTTTAGTTGGTATTGTAAATGGAATTTTTTTTTCTTGATTTCTTCCTTAGACTGTTGATTGTTAGTGTATAGAAACACTACTGATTTTTGCATATTGATCTTATATCCCACCACTTTGCTGAACTTATTTATTAGCTCCAGAAGCTTTGTTGTAGATTCGTCAGTACTTTCTATATATAAGGGCGTCATCTACAAATAGCAAAAAATTTACTTCTTCCTTTCTAATTTGGATGCTTTTCATTTCTTTTTCTTGCCTAACTGCTCTGGCTAGAAATTCTAGCATAATGTTGAACAACAGTGGGCATACTTGTCTTGTTTCAGCTCTTAGAGGAAAAGTGTCCAGTCTTTCACCATTGAGTATGATACTAGCTGTGGGTTTTTCATATATGCCTTTATCATGTCGAGGAGTTTTCTTTCTATTCCTAAGTGTTTTTATTAAGAAAAGAAGTTGCATTTTGTCAACTGTCTTTTCTGCATCAATCAAGATTATCACGTGGTTTTTCCCATTTAATTTTTAATGTGATATATTACCTGATGGATTTCTTGTGTTCAATCACCCTTCCATACCTTGGAATGCATTTGATCATGATGCATAATTTTTTAAATGGCTATTGGGTTCAATTTGCAAGTATGTTGTCAAGGAATTTTTCATTTATATTCATTGCAGAAATTGGTCTATAATTTTCTCTTCTTGTAGTATCTTCATCTGGCTTTGGTATTAGGGTAATGTTAGTCTCATAGAATGAGTTAGATGGTACGCCTTCCTCTTCAATTTTCTGGAAGAATTTGAGCAGGATTGGTATTAATTCTTCTTGGAATAATTGATAGAATTCACCTCTGAAGCCATCCAGTTCTGGTCTTTTCTTTGTTGGGAGGTTTTTGATGACTTATTCAGTGTTTTTAGTTGTAATTGGTATTAAGGTGTTCTGTTTCTTCTAGCATCAGTGCAGGTTGTTCATGGGTTTCTAGGAATTTGTCCATTTTATTTAAGTGATCTAATTTGTTGGCATAAAGTTGTTCCTAGTATTCTCTTGTGAACCTTTTTATTTCTGTGGGGTCAGTAACAATATCACCTCTTTCATTTCTGATTTCATTTATTTGCATCTTCTCTCCTTTTTTTTGTCTGTCTAGTTAAGGTTTGTCAGATTTACTGAGGTTTTCAAAGAACAACTTTTGCTTTTGTTAATCCTCAGTATTGTATTCTTTCATTCTCAATTTAATTTATTTCTGCTCTAATCTTTGTTATTTCACTCCTCCTGCTTTTGGAGTAGTTTGCTGTTCTTTTTCTAGTTCCTCCAAAGTGTGCAATTAGGTCTATTATTTTAGTTCTTTCTTCTTTTTAAATGTAAGCTAGGGCTATAAATATCTCATCAGCACTGCCTTTGCTGTAGCCCATGAGTTTTGATATGTTGCATTCTTTTTTCTTTCACCTCAAGTTATGTACTGTTTTCTCTTGCAATTTCTTCTTTGACCCACTGATAGTTTGAGAGTTTTAGCTTCCTTATTTTTATGAATTCTCCATTCTATCCCTCTGTTGGATTCCAGCTTCTTTCCATTATGTTCAGAGAAAGTGCTTTGTATAATTTCTTTTTTCAAATGTATTGAGACTTGTTTTTTGACCCAACATTTGGTCTATACTGGAGACTAATCCATGAGCACTTAAAAAGAATGTATATCTTCTTCTTGTGGGGTGCATTGTTTTGTATATATCTGCTAGGACTAGTTCATTTTTCACATTATTCAAGTTCTCTGTTTCCCGGATTGATTCTTTATCTAGATGTTCTATCTATTGATGAGAGTGGTGTACTGAAGTCTCCAGCTATTATAGTATATCTGTCTATTTCTCACAAAAAAGTCTCAATAAAGTTTAAAAGATTGAAATTCTACTATTCAGTTTTGCATTTACCCTTTTAGTTATCTTTACTGATGAGCTTCATTTCTTCAGTCTACTCCAATTCACTTTCTCTTGTTTTTCCCTTTTAACTTGCAGAACTACCTTTAGTAATTCTTATAAGGCAGGTATTCTTCTTCTTCTTTTTTGTATGCTGTATGGCAGGGTCACATTTCATTATCTGTCCATGTGAGTATCCAGTTATTGCAGCACCATTTGTTGAAATTTTTTTGTTTGTTTTGCTTTTTTGTTTTTGGGGAAGTGTATGGGCTGGAAATCAAACCTGGGTCTCTCACATGGCAGGCAAGAATTCTACTACTGAATTATCCTTGCACCCCTGGGCATGTCTTCTTTTGATGGAGTCTTTTAGTTTCTATTTGAGAGAATTTCAAACTCTCTTTTTTTTAAATGCAATTTTACTTATATATATTCAACATTGTAGGACAGAAACGTGATTAGATTATCTCCACTGAGCTGTGACATGTCCAATTGTTGGTGTGACCTTTTGATTAGATGGAGATGTAACCCCACTTATTCCAGGTGGATCTGGAGTAGATTATTGGATTCCTTAAAAGGGGAAACCTTTTGGAGAGAGCTCAGAGCTGACAGAGACTTCAGAGCCAACAGAGAGAGCAGATGCAGATGCTTGGGGAACAATTGTTTTGGAGAACAGAGATATGGATGTTTGGAGATGCTTGTAACTCAGCAGACAATGCCATGTGCCTTTGTGTGAGATATAAGTAGGCCAGAACTCTGAGTTGTGTCTAAGAGGAGCTAAGTGAAGGCCCACAGATGCCAAGTGAGGAAACCTCATAGGAAACAGAGGCTGAAGACAATGAAGCCCAGGAGCAAGGGACCAGCAGATGCCAGCCACTTGACTTCCCAACTGATAGAGGTGTTCCAGACCCATCTTTCTTGAATTAAAATATCTCTCCTGGATGCCTTAGTTTGGACATTTTTATAGGCTTAATGCTGTAAACTTGTAGCATATTGAATTCCATTCTTGAAGGCTGTTCCATTTCTAGTATATGGCATTCTGGCAGCTTAACAAACTAATTCAGATTTTGGGGCCAGAAGTGGGATGCTGCTGTGGTTTGCAAATACCAAACATGTTAGAACAGCTTTTTATATGGATAAGGGGAAGATTTTGGAAGAGTTGTGAGAAGTTTGATAGAGAAGGACTAGAATGTTTTGAAAAGACTGTTCATAAAAACGTAGCCTCCTGATGATGCTTTAGACAGAAATGATGAATGTAGTGTTCTGAGCTGGAAGGAAGGCATTCTTTGTGGATGGAAGGCAGAATGTGAAAGTAATTAACTTGGATATT
The DNA here is from genome assembly GCF_023851605.1 of Tamandua tetradactyla. Lineage (NCBI taxonomy): Eukaryota > Metazoa > Chordata > Mammalia > Pilosa > Myrmecophagidae > Tamandua > Tamandua tetradactyla. The sequence continues at coordinate 34,122,169 of NC_135341.1, forward strand.
TGGCAGAAGAAATTTCCAAACTAAATGCAGAAAATGCAGTCCAGCTGCTCCTCGCAGTTTATAGTAAAATGTGAGAGGAAAAACATAAGTGGAGAACTGAACTCTTGGGTACAAAGAAAATAGAAATTGATGGTCTGGAAAATTCTGGGCTTGCAGAAGGTGAGACCCCAGTGAATAGAGCCCCATGTGAGGATTTAAACAACCATGGAAATAGTCAGAAAAAGCCAGGATTGGAGACCAAGTTATCCAGAAAAGATTTGTGGGAAGGCCTATTGTTTGATGGTTATGGTCCCTGCATAATACATAGAAAACCAACAAGAGTGTTGCAGGATGTGTGTAAACGGAATCACTGCCAGTCTGGACTAAAAGGGATAGAGAAGGGACAAATTGAAGGGAAAATGGTTTCAGAGGAAGAACCACGGAAGCTAAGGTCTGGAGTAAGAAAACCTCAGGCCAGGAGGGTGGACCTACCCATACATGTGGAGAGGGTGAATTTGTCCTGGAAGCAGAGTGGGCCTTTTGCTTCATTGTTCAGGAAAAGTTGTGCCAAGGGTGGAGCACAAAACTGGGGATTGGGAGGTGCCTGGCTGCCACCCTATTATTCTGGAGGGTTGAGTGTTTGCCCCAGAGATGGCAGAGATCCCAGGTGCTGCCCTGGAGCTTGGAGAGGGTGGAGCTGAGAAAAAGGTGGTCCCCCCAATGAGTCCTAGTGTTGCAACTCACCCCAACTTTTCGAGAGAGAACAAAGCTGTTGCATAGGCCCCCGGAAAGGGTGGGACTGCTGCTTTCTAGAGCCCCAAGGATGAATGACTCTCAGACTTTGAAATCTAATGGAGTCTGCCCTGCAGATTTTCGAAACAGTTTGGGTCCGGTGACCCCTGTTTACCTTTCAATTTCTCCCCATGGCAATGGAAACATGCATCCTATGACTGTTTCTCCTTTGTACATTGGCAACAAATAAGTTGCTCTGAGTTTCACAGGTCCAGAGCCAGAGGAGATTTTTTGCCTTAGAACAGGCTATGTCTGTAACAGACTCTGATAAGATTTTGAACAGGTTTGAACTTTGCATTGTATTTGTATTGCTACTGAAATCATTTAAGGCTTTTGTGATATTGTGATGAAGTGAATGTACTTTGTATATGTAAAATACATGTCTTTTTTGGGGCCCCAAAAAGCTGCATTCTGGAAGCTTAACAAACTGGTACAATTATATATTTATATATCATATAATCATCCAAAGTGTACAATCAGTGGTTCACAGTACCACTATATAGCTGTTCATTCATCATCACAACAGACTGTTGTGCATTTTAAGTACTCCCACCAAAATAAAAATAAGAATAAAATTAAAAATAAAAGTAAAAAAGAACATCCAAAACACCCCATTCCCCCCTCACCCCCTTCATTTTTGAAGGACAGTTTTGCTGGATAAAGAATTTTTGGCTGGAAGTTTTTCTCTTTCACTGCCTTAACTATATCATCTCACTGCCTTCTCACTTCCATGATTCCTGATGAGAATTTGCATTCAGTCTTCTTATTGAGGATTCCTTGTATGTGATGAATCACTTTTCTTTCGCTGCATGCAGAAGTCTGTCTTTATCTCTGGCATTTGACATTTTGATTAGTGTGTGTTGTGGAGTAGGTCTGTTAGGCTTTATTCTGAGAATTCTGCATTTCTTGGACATTACATTTAACTCTTTCATAAGTGTTCAGAATTTTTCACCCATTATTTCCTCAGATATCTTTCTACCTCCTTTCCTTTCTCTTCTCCTTCTGAGATATCTATGATGCATTTTGCATATTTCATGTGGTCACTCAAATCCCTGACCCACTGCTTATATTTTTTTCTGTTCTTTTCTCTATCTAATCTTCTGACTGTAGGACTTTGTTGTGACTTCTAGATTGCTGATTCTTTCTTCTGCTTGTTCCAACCTGCTGTTGTATGCTCCTAGTGTATTTTAAATCTCCAATACTGTACCTTTCATCTCCATTCATTTGTTATATTTCTTTTTAAATTTTCAAATTCTTCTGTACGCTCAAACATTGTCTTCTTAATATCCTTTAGCTCTATAGCCATATTTCCTTCATTTCCTTGAATTGATTTAGGAGATTTATTTGAACTTTTTTGATTTTGTTTTTCCAAATTCTGCGTCTCCTCTGAAGTTTAAATTTGTTCCTTTGAGCCATATCATCCTGTTTTTTTAGTATGGCTCGTTATTTTTTGCTGATGTCTCAGCATCTGATTATTTTGATGTGTTAACTCTGAAGGTCAAGTCAGTTTCTCTTTCTTCCCTAGAATTCTATTCCTCATTGGCTTTGTGTTAAGGTTCTTATTTCATATTCAGTCAGACTTACTCTGGACCCTTAGAGTAGCCCATGTTTAACTTCAGATTTTCTCAGCTTTTCTTCACCTGATTCTTGCCTTGGATATGCAGTACAATTTTTAAAATAACACTTTTTGGGCAACTGTTTCACCCCCAGGAGTAAGCTTCCTTTCCTTTGTTCCTTTTCCTGGAATCTTGATCTGTTCTGTTTCTTTGTGTTCAGAATTTTCTTCACAGCTCCTATGATTGGTTTATATTCTTTCCCTCATTCTGTGACCCCTTTTCCTTACACTTTTCAGTTCTGGGACCCTCCTGTCTCACTGCAGTTTAGTTCTTCTCCACTTCTTTTCTCTGTGAGGCTTTTCTGCCTCCAGTTTCTTCCCCATTAGGGTATTCCATTTTAGGAGCCAGAAAAGGTTACTCCAGAATGGTCCATTTTGCTTATAGGTGGTCCAGCAAACAGAGACTGGAATGAGAATGTGCATCTCTCACCAATAGTTCTGACGGGGCCTCTGTATCTCTTTAATGTTTTCCCCCTGGGGGTACTTGTGTATGTGCCACTGCTCAGCCTCTTGCGTTCTGCCGTGGGTCTCTCCAGACTTAGGCACTGTGCCTGGACATGTGTGGAGTTCAAACCCGCTGCTGTGACTACGCAGTCTGCATCTGTAGCAACAGGGACCCAGGCTGGGCTGCCTCTGCGACCCTAAATTGAGACTGATTGGTGGTGGGGGGTCTGGACTGGCAGGTCTAGGATAAAAATCTGCTAATTTTGGAGATTATTTTTCTTTTTCTTCAATTCAGCATGTTGCCGGACAAATAACCAATTCCTGAGACACCGGGGTTTCAAAGAGAGGAAGAATTTATTACTAGGCATGTAGTAGGAGAGCTGATTACCTAGTAGCCCCAAATCTTTTCCCCCAAGCTGCAGTAATTCTGATAGTTTTAATAGAGAAAAGGATGGGCAGGGTTTAGGATAATGAGCATGGTGGCCCCAGATGATGTGATTTGAAGTAATCTAATTATTGAGCATGCACAGATTGATTACATGCTTAGTTATAGAAGGTGTGTAATAAAATGGTGGAATGAGGTATAGGTGATGTGTCGGTTAAAGTCTAAGCTACTGCGCATGTCAGGGACCATTTTGGTTAGATCCAGTTTCGATTATGAAGATTACTTCGGACTTGGGGTATATTTAGTTCTGGCTGACCCAAGACCCTTCATTAATAAACATTAGGGGCTGTCTTTAGTGATTACGAGATTCTTAAGTCGAAAAACTGGATAACGGGTATGAATGAAGGTTAGTCACAAAGTTTTTACAATAAGGGCTGCAATCATTATCAGAGATCAAGGCAGCTGGATTACAATTTAGAGATCTAAGGAATTGCCCTGCCTACTCCAGTATATCAGAAAGCAAAAAGGAATATCTATATAATGATTCAATAATAAAAATGATCCCTTAAATCCTGATTTCTCAGTCACAGAATTCATGGAGTCCTACTCCAGTCTCTGTCATCCTCTAGAATTCCAAGAAAGTGGCATTTGTCCTTTTATTAGTTGATTCTGAAAGGAGACTTTTCCAGGGGGGTCTTATGTTTCCATGTTGATGACATCACTCAGTACATGATTTTTAAGGGTGAGTCCCAGGTTCCAGTCCTGACACAGTCTCTCTGGCTGGGAGAACTGAGGCAAGTCTTTCAGCCTCTTTGAGTCTATTTCCTCCTAGGTAAAGTAGCGATTCTGTTTCAAGTAGATTCTGGGTAACGTAGAGATGGTATTGTGGGATTCATCTTGGGACAGCATGGGATCCCAAGCACTGCTCAGTGTCCTTTAGTTCTTATCATTACACCTTGATCTTTTGGCATTTCTGTGTAAATTGCCTGATCCTGTCCTTGGACTCTTTTTCTGTTGGATCCCTCTCATTCTCCTGCTGATTTGCTCATTTTCTTTGTATAATCCTTTTGTGCATAAAAATGCTGCCAATGTCCTTCCTAAGCCTTTCATCTGTCTGTTAACTTGTTTCATGATGTATTTTTTTCCACAGATGTCTTTAATTTCAACATGGTCAAATCCATCCATTTTTTCCCGTTTTAATTGTTGCAATGGCATTTTTAAAATAAATGTTTCTTGTCCAGCTGAGTGTCATGGGTTTTTTTCTTAAATTATTATTATATGTACTTTTTACATTAAGGCCTTTAATATTTATTTTTGATGTTTCTATAAAAGCAATTCACACATGTAGCTTTCCAAAATTCATTCCTCAAAGCTTATAATTATTTTTAAACCGAGAAGCCTCTGGCCTTATTCCCTTCCAAACCAGGTGTCTCCTCACTGAGCAACTACTTTCAGCCCTTTTATATGTTTCTTCTGTGATTTGTCTCAATGAAATGTTTATGTTGAAAATTTTTAATTTCCGCTTTTAGACATTATCTGTTGACTTCCTTCCATGGAAAAAACTTAGGTTTTTATCACAGGCTAACAGTTCACTTTTGAAATTCGGTTTCCTACCTGTTAAACTTCCCTGTGGAAGTTTACTTTGCGGGTACACTGAAATTACCTATTTTAATAACCTACCTAAGAATGCCTGGAATAAATTATTTGTCTTACTGCATTCCCCAACTAATCTTGTTATGGTAACTTGACTTTAATTCCTGTGTAAGTCTAGACCCCTGTATTCCTGACTCATGCCTGTCAACCTGATGCTGACAGTGGCATTGTCACTGTCATTGTGTCACACACACACAATGTGTGACTTGGTTAGGGGCTTTCAACACTGAGGGATAATTCATTCCATGATATTTTTGGATGTCTATTGTGTGCAGAGCATGCACAGATATTAGAGTACCTAAAGGAATTATAATAAACAAAAATTTCAAATGCAAAATAAAAACAAAACTTTGCTTTTCCCACCCTTCTGTCCTCCTCTCAACATGCTTATAGCACTACCTTTTTTTTTTTAAATTTTATTGGCAAATCTTCACACACATGTGGTCCATACATGGTGTGCAGTCAGTGGTTCATAATATCATCGCAGAGTTCTGTATTCATCATGGTCATCACCATGATAACTTTTAGAACATTTGCATCACTCCAGAAAAGGAAATAAAAAGAAAAAAAGAGGGGGTGGGCCACGGTGGCTCAGCAGCAGAATTCTCGCCTGTGATGCTGGAGACCAAGGTTCAATTGCCAGTGTCTGCCCATGCAAAAAAAAAAAAAAGGAAAAAGGAAAAAACTCATACATCCCATACCCCTTACTCTTCCCTCTCATTGACCACTAATATTTCAATCTACCCAATTTACTTTACCTCTTATCCTCCCTATTATTTGTTCTTTTTTTTCCATATTTTTAATCATCTGTCCATACCCTGGATAAAAGAAGCATCAAACACAAGGTTTTCACAATCACACAGTCACATTGTAGAAGTTATATCACTACACAACCATCTTCAAGAATCAAGGCTACTGGAATACTGTTCAAAAGTTTCCAGTACTTCCCTCTAGCCACTCCAATACACCATAAACTAAAGGGGGATGCCTATAGAATGCATTAAGAATAACTTTCAGGATAATCTCTCGACACTGAAATCCCTCAGCCACTGAGATTTTATTTTGTCTCATTTTTCTCTTCCCCTTTTTGGTCAAGAAAGCTTTCTCAATCCTGTAATGCTGGGTCCTGGCTCATCCCAGGAGTTCTGTCCCACATTGCCGGGGACATTTACACTCCTGGGAATCATGTCTCATGTAGGAGGAGGGCAGTGAGTTTACCTGCTGAGTTGGCTTAGAGATAAAGGCCACATCTGAGTAACGAAAGACGTTCTCTAAGGTGACTCTTAGGCCTAATTTTAAGTAGGGTTAGCCTATCCTTTGTGGGGATAAATTTCATAGGGGTAAACTCCAAGATCAAGGGCTCAATCTATTGAATTGATTGTCTTCACTGTTCGAGAGAATATCAGGAATTCTCCAAATGGGGAAGTTGAATATTTCCTCCTTTCTCCCCAGTCCCCCAAGGGGACTTTGCAAATACTTCTTTATTCATTGCCTAAATTACTCTGGGATGTATCAGGGCATCACACTAACCTGGATAAACCAACTGAATCTCATGTCCTGTTCAAGATTCCATGTACTTATGGTGTAAAGCTAAACTGATCATACAGGTTAAATTAGGTAATGTGCTACAACAAAATATAAATTCTGCACCAAATAAACATCTCTCCCTTTGGTCTCCCACAGAAGTTGAAGTTTTAAAACATGGACAATGCCATCCTTTACCCTATATTCTGATCTACCCTAGTCCTATCCAGATCAACTTCATTCACATCTCTAGTTAAAGTCTGATTCTTTTTTCAATTTTTAAACAGTTTCTTTATGGGGTAGTGCTAACTTTCATAGCTTCAGAGCTCTAACTCTGAGTCTCAGGCAGCACTACTTTTTTTAGTTGCTAAATTAGAAGGTAATGTTCACAAAACCTCATATATATTGCTCATGGTTCGGCAACGTAGTATATATGATTGCATTTCCATTCATGAACTTCTTGTTTGTGATTCCTAGAGCTAATAATTGCCTTGTTTTACAGTAATTCATCCCCCCAATTTTCACCAAAACTCAGATAATCAGGGTGGACCATGGTGGCTCAGCAGGCAAGAATGCTTGCCTGCCGTGCCAGAGGACCGGGGTTCGATTCCCGGTGCCTGCCCATGTAAAAAAAAAAAAAGAAAGAAAGAAAGAAAGAAAAAACTCAGATAATCAATTTCATCTTTTTCTTGAGCCCTGCATATTTTCCTCCAATCTGGATTAGCTGTTTTCTCATCAAATTAGAGCACCCCATCATCATTCCCCTCAGAATGCACTTCCCCTCTCTCATGTAGTGACTCCCTTCTGTACTGGGTTTCACGTGTGTCCATCAGGGTTTAGTAAAGGAAGTTTCCAGCTTTACCCAGAGACAGGAACACATTCCAGTACACTAGCTGTTCCTCTTACTTGGGTTTAGTCCATCATTTTGATGGAACACATCACATGATAGTTTCCTAAGAAAGTGTTTAGAGACCTGAATATTTGAAAATAACTTTTCTGCCATCAAATATGATTGATAATTTTTGCTGACTATAGAGTTCTGGACTGGAAATAATTACATCTCAGAATTTTGAAGACATCGCTTCACTTTCTTTTAGATATCTGATGCCTTTCAGATTCCTTTGTCCATGGGATGTGGCCTCTTTTTTTCCCTATCTGGAAGCTCTTTGGATCTTCTCTTTATCTTTCTTTCTTTTTTTTTTTTTTAACATGGGCAGACCCCGGGAACTGAGCCTGGTTCTCCAGCATGCCAGGCAAGAACTCTGCTTGCTGAGCCATCGTGGACCCCCTCTCTTTATCTTTGATGTTCAGAATTCACAAGATGATATAACTTGATCTGCGGATTTTTTTTCCATTCAAAGTAGAGTAGTAACCTTTCAAATGTAACCTTAAAACTGTAAGTAAACTGTGAATGTGAGCTCTAAGTCTCACAGAGTAGCAATTTTTAAATGTAAAGTTTGCAGCCAGATACGAATATGCTTTCATCTTTCATCCCAGACTTGAAGACACCATGCCCAGGTGTCACAGAGGATGTAAATCCTTAAGTAGTAAATAACTGAGATAAGAAACTAATGAAGTTCTCCAAACCCCTGTTACCTGTAACCCAAGACAACCATCTTTCTTTGTCTCTAATATGTATAAAAGCCAGTAGAAAAATCACTTTGGGGAGGCAGATTTGGGAAGTATCCCCTGCTCTCCCACCAGCATAAGTAAACCTCTTTTCCCACCTGAGCCTGTTCAGTGTGTATGTACATTTAAGCTGTACTGGGTGACAAACTCAGATTAGGGGGTCTCATCTACAATAGTACTAGGCACCTTTTTAGTCATTCAATTAAAAAATTCATCCTTCACTTCTAGATGTAAAACTTTAATGTATTCTTTCTCTGATAATTTTTACCCCTCAGAGTTTTCATTTTGTTATTTATAGATATCCTATTAGATTATGGATTGATTTTATGATTTTCTAATATTTTTTATGCTCTTTTCCATCTCCTTGTCTTTCTACCTACAGGAAGATTTTTCTGCTTTAGTGTTTTAAGAATTTAAGTTTCAAAAGCCCCTCCTGTTCTCAGAATACTCTTTTCCTTTCATAGCACACTGCTTTGTAGGGCAGTAAAACATTCAAGAGAAAGTTGAGAGTGGGTGGGGCTTGCTGGCTGGTGGCATTCAGTCCAGGGTAACTCTGACCAGAGTTTGGTTTTGTCTCCATGGGGAACTACAAACATTAGTATCTATTGGTTTATTCTCTGGAGCTTGGGGTAGACTGCATTGGTGGCTCCCATAGTCACACGCTTTGCTATAGGATTTTGCACTTCCTCCTACTACAGGGTTGAATAGATCTTCCTGTGTATTGGGCTTGGCTATGTGAGTTGCTTTGGCCAATGGAATAAAGTGGAATGACGTTGTGCAAGGTCTGGCCTCGGCTTTAAAGGCTTTGTCCATTTGTTTGCCCTTCTGCATTTCTTTCATTCCCATGGCAGGAATGTGCCCAGGGAGCCTGCTGGTACAAGGAGGAGGATGAGAGCCATGTGGTACTAAGTCTCACCAGCTGTTTTAGTTTACCAGTTGTTGGATTGCAAGATACCAGAAATGGAACATCTTTTATAAAGGGATTTTAATAAGTTACAAGTTTACAGTTCTAAGCCTATAAAAATGTCCAAACTAAGGCATCCAGGGAAAGATACCTTAATTTAAGGAAGGCTGATGGGTCACGAACATCTCTGTCAGCTGGGTTTTCACATGGCTGGCATCTACTGGTCCCTTGCTCCTGGCCCCTGTTGCTTTCAGCCTCTGCTCCTGCAGGGGAGTCCTCATTTTGCTTCTCCTGGGCTGGCTTTCATCTCGTGGCTTCCCTTGGTTCTCTCTAGGTTCTGGCTTGCTTAATATCTCATGGTGATGTCTGCTGGGCTTCAAGCATCTCTAAATCTCCCTGCTACTTTTCTCTAAGTGTCAGCATCTTTGTCAGCTCTGCTCTGAAATTTCTGTCAGCTCCTTCATTTCTGAGTTTCTCCAAAATGTTTCCCCTTTTAAAGACTCTAGGTGTGTAAGCAAGACCCACCTGAAATGGGTGATATCATATTTCCATCTAATCAAAAGGACACACCCACAATTGGGCGTGCCACATCTCCATGGAGATAATCTAATCAAATGTTTCCAACCTGACGTGTTGAATAGGATTAAAAGAAACAGTTTCTCCCACCATCTGGATCAGGATTATAACATGGCTTTTCTCAGGGTACACAATACTTTCAAACTGGCACACTAGCTAAGCCACCCCAGCTGAATCCAGACTCAATCCACATGCCACTGAGATTTCTGGGACTTTGTTATGCAGCATTAGTGTAGTAATAATTGATGGTGCAGAGTCAGTTTCCTCTGAAAGGAATCCTACAACTTCAGGACAGAGAGTAAGAGAATGGAACTTGAGTGCCAGTTTTGTGGGAGCTGAGGAGACACAGAGGCTGTAGGCCTCTGTGTTGGTTTGAAAGAATTATGAGCCAGAGAAAAGCCATGTTTTAATCCTGATCCAAACTTGTGGGAGCAATAGTATCTTTAAATCCCCATTCAATAATGCAGGTTGGACACTTTAATTAGATTATCTCTATGGAGCTATGACACACCCAATTGTGAGTATTAACTTTCGATTACATGGAGGTGGGTCTTGATTAGTTTACTGGAATCCTTTAAAAGAGGAAGCATTTTGGAGAAAGCTTCAGAATGATGACAGAGCCATGAGATCCGTGAGAGCCCACGCAGCCAGAGACCTTTGGAGATGAAGAAGGAATAAGTCCTGGGGAGAGCTTCATGAAACAAGAAGCCTGGGGAGAAAGCCAGCAGACATCACCATGTTTGCCCTGTGCCTTTCCAGTTGAGAGAGAAACCCTGAACTTCATAGGCCTTTTTTGAGTAAAGGTAACCTCTTGTTGGTGCCTTAATTTGGACATTTTTTATGTATAATTCCTTTAATTTGGACATTTTCATGGCCTTAGAACTGTTAACTTGCAACTTAATAAATTTCCTTTTTTAAAAGCCATTCTGTTTCTGGTGTATCATTCTGGCAGCTAGCAAACTAGATGAGCCTCTTGGTTCAGTCTGCACAGTTTCAGTTATCACTCCATTTTAGTTAGATGCCACACTCCCACTTTCAGCCATGCCTGAAATCCTTGAGTCCAGATCTTCTCTGGTTCAGTTTATACAGAAAAAAAAAAAAAATCTCTCTTGCACAAAGTGGAGGAGGAGCTATTACCTGGCTATGCATGAAGGAGAGAAACAAGGTGAAGGGGAATCAAATAACTCTACAAATAAATGTTTATATCACACTTAAGATTCTTAATAGCTGTTGCCTCAAGTGGAATAGAGGGCAAGAAAGGAACATGGCCAGCCCATCTATTCCTAATGCAATTATTTAACGGACTTCCCATGTTTGCCTCCTGCTGACTTCTTGAAGTATGCAAGGTTTTAAAACTCCAAATTTGGCTTATAAGTGACCAATCCATGTTTCAGCTCACACTTAGGTTGTTTTGATTCCGTGTTAACTGATATATCCATTCAAATACAGAACTTTCACTTTTTACCACAATATGTAGCTTTAAAAGAATATTCTGGGGTGCATGGGCTGGTTTGAAAGGAAGTATGCCCCCTAGAAAAGTCATGTTTTGGTCAAAATCCCATTTCATAAGGGTAGAATGGTCTCTGTTCAATATGTATGTTTGAACTGTGATCAGATCATCTCCCTGAATGATGTGATTTAGTCAAGAGTGGTTGTTAAACTGGATTAAGGGACGACACATCTCCACCCATTTGGGTGGGTCTTGATTGGTTTATTGGAGTCCTATAAAAGGGGAATAAGAGATTCAGAGAGAGCAGAACGATGTAGCCATGAGATGCAGAGAGTCCACGAGCCAGCAACTTTTGGAGATGAAGAAGGAAAATGCCTCCCAGGGAGCTTCATGAAACCAGAAGCCAAGAGAGAAAACTAGCAGATGATGGCGCCATGTTCACCATGTGCCCTTCCAGCTGAGAGAGAAGCCCTGACTGTGTTCACCATATACCTTCTCAATTGAGAGAGAGAGACCCTGAACTTCATTGGCCTTCTTGAATCAAGGTATCTTTCCCTGGATGCCTGTGACTGGACATTTCTATAGATTTGTTGTAATTGGGACATTTTCTCAGCCTTAGAACTGTAAACTTGCAACTCATTAAATTCTCCTTTTTAAAAGCCATTCTATTTCTGGTATATTGCATTCCAGCAGCTAGCAAACTAGAACAGTGGTTCAGTGGTAGAATGCTCACTTTCCATGTGGGAGACCCAGGTTCGATTCCCGGACCATGAGCCACCCTACCCCATCCCCCCAAAAAGGATATTCTGATCTTCTGGGCACTGGGAAAGACTTTGACAATTATTGTCAAGAATTCAATAGGTACAGCTCCAGCCAAGTTTCTAATTCACAAAACCAGTTTCTTACAACCAACTCACCTTTGACTATGTCTCAGCAAACTGACATATGAAATTGGGGGGTTATTGACTCACAAGATTAAGAGTTCCCACAATACAGCTACACATAGCTTTAGGCGTGGCTGGATGCAGAGGCTGAAAGGAGGGTATAGGATAGAGCCTCATTCCATCCTGTTTTAGTTTGTTAAAGCTGCAGAATGCAATATACCAGAAATGGAAAGGCTTTTAAAAAGGGATTTATTAAGTTACAAGTCTACAGCTCTAAAGCTGTGAAAATGTCCAAATTTTCACCAAGAGGTTACCTTTACTCAAGAAAGGCTGATGCCATCCTGAACACCTCTGTTACTTGGGAAGGCACCTGGCTGTCGTCTGCTGAGCCTTTGGCATCGGGACACCTCTGTCATCTGAAGGCACATGGCAACATTCCCAGATGTAAATATTAACTCAAATATTCAACATGTCTATTGGAGATAGTGGATCTTGCTGGCCTAGAGAACTGTGCAGGGATGGTGAGATGCTTGTTTCTAAGGAAGTAGGACTGGAACCTGATGAAAGAACAGATTCCAGCCTTGAAAAGGATCATGTATTCAGTCATTGCATAAATATTCACTGACACTGACTATGCATCAGGCGCTTCTCCAGGTCTGGGAAGCAGAGCACTGCCCTCAGAATTCCTGCTGTCCTGGAACTTGTGGGGAAAATAGACAAATGACGAGGTGAGAAAACATCAGGTGGTGATGAGGGCTGTGAACACAGGAGAGCGAGTCAGGGACGCCTCAGCGGGGGTGGGAGAAAGCCACCAGGTAAGGTGGTCAAGAAGCCTCCTCGCTGTGTAGAATTGGAGCAGAGACAGACCTGCATGAAGTGCGAGCTTCCTCTGGAGGAAGACGTGCCTAAGGAGTCAGAAAGTGCAAGTTCTGAAACAGGAACATGCGTGGAATATTCCATGAAGAGCAGCCCGCCCAGGGAGGACGGTGAGAGGTTGAGCTGTGGGATGTGCGCCCAGTGAGACAGCCAGGGCTGGACTGTGCCCGACTAGGAGGACCTTGGGGACGGCTCCTAGTTCTGTTCTGAAGGTAATGGGGAGACGCTGAAGGACTGAGAGCAAAGGGTGACCCTGGCCTCCACGCTGCACAAGTCCAGAGGGCACCATCTGCACCAGCCTCCACGTGGACGAGGCTCCCTGGTGCTGGGCCTCGGCACACACACACACACCCCACACCCCACCCCACCCCGACCCTCCGCCTCCGGAGGCGCAGCTGATCCATCACAGCTGCTGCTCACCCTACTCCCGGCCCTCAGAATCGTCCGGCCGGCTCACAGGGCCCCACACACCCCTGCTGGTTCCTCAGCGCCCACGTGTGAGCTGCCAAGTATTTGTCACCCTTAGCTCAGACAGCGACTTCCTGAGCGGTAGGTCAGATGAAGACGGCTGGGGACACAGGGATACAGCAGACCTGATCATTTCTTTATTGGAAGGGGTACGCATTGTGTCACCCTACAGGCCTGTGAGCCCAGCGAGATTTCCAGCTGAAGATCCAGTTGTTTATCTTTGAGTTCGTAGTGGCCCTGGATAAAGCCACGGGTGTGGCAGTTCCGCCAGCGCCAATAGGCCTGGATGATGCGGGCGGCGCTGACCAGGCGGCAGTACCGCCGGCGGACGCGCCACATGCGGACCCAGGCCTGCAGCTGCACGGCCGCGCGCTCCTGCTTGGCATAGAACTCGAGCGCCGCGCGCCGCCGCCTCTCCAGCTGCGCCGCCAGGTGTTGGCGCCACCAGCTCTGGATGATCCAGGCCCGGAGGGCCGCGTGCAGCAGCGTCCTGCGCACCAGGGTGCCGCGCCACCAGGCCTGGATGGACACGACCGCCGCCTCTTTGGTTGGGATCTTCACTCTGGGGTCTTCCGAGGGAAAACGAGGACACTTAGGACACGTAGGAGACGGCACAGTTTAGCCCCAGGCTGATCCTCTATCAACAGTCGCCCCTTCCTCCAAAATTCAGGAGCTCTGGGTGTCCTGCCTTGGCCTCTCTCTGGTTACTGGCAGTGGACACACGCCTTGACCCCTGAGCCTCAATGAACCCATCTATGAAATGGGCTACCCCAGCACCTGCTGCCTCACCCAGTCTTACATGGACCTGTTTGGCCAGTGTAGGCCGGAACCCCAGGATTCTGCATCCTGACTGGGATCCAGTCCCTTCCCCTGAGACCCCACCCACTGCTGGGACATGGCATCCTGTGTGCCCCCTGCCTTCTCACCCCGGACTTCAGAGTATTAAAAGATTCTTCCGTGGAGGGAGGGGGGCAAGGGGAGTTCAGTGGTAAAATTCTCGCCTGCCGTGCTGGAGACCCGAGTTCGATTCCTGGTCCATGCACCTCCCAAAAACAAACAAAAAATTCAGCAAATGGTACTGCAATAACGGGATACTCACATGGAAAAAGAATGAAATGCGACCCCCACAAGACAGCATACAAAGAAAAAAGAATTCTTCTGCCACACACACTTGTTAAGTTTATCCTTCAGTCCACACATCCGTGAGTACAAACACACACTCACAGACATGCACACGCTCTGGGCCTGGGCCTCGCAGACCTCGGCTCTTGCTTCTCCAGGCACATTTCCCCCCCTGCAGCCCCAACTCTACACGATCTGGGTTCAGGCCCCTCTGCCCGCCTCCTTGCCCACTCCACATCTCAGCTGGATCACAGGTCACAGCTTAGAAAGGAAATGGAGGAAGGGGACAGCCCAGGAGGGCTCATCCATCTCCATTCCGGCTCTGTGTACAGTGACATTTGAGCGGTTTGCCCGCAACACCCTCAGTTCATAGCTGTAGTTCTGGCGTAACTGACAATGGCCCTTTCAGCTCACTGGAGTGTCTCTTTTTGGATGATAAACAACATGGTCACCGACTTCACAGCGCTGGACCTCTGGGGTCAGCGATGTCTCAGGTCAGGGCTCCCCAGCACTGTGCAGCCTGAGGCATCTGGCCACGGGAGGGGGAGGCAGAGGCAGGGTGAGGGGGAGGGTGCGGGGATGCAGTTGCTCCCTCTTCTCTCCTTGGCTCCTTCGAGCTCTGCTCTATGGATGTGATTTCATCAGGACAGAAAGGGTTTTTCTGTCCTGCAGTCGGAGCTTGGGGAGGAAGCCTGGGAGAAGGTGAGTGTCCTCCCCACCCCTCAGAGCCAAGTCAACGGCAGACCCGGCTTCCTGCCTTCCCTGGGGCCGCAGCCGTGGAGGGGCCCTGCCTGAGGTCCCCACGGGCAGCGTGTCTTACCCTCCCGGCCAGCGGGAGTGGAACTGTCTCCTGTTCAACACTGAAGGCTCATGACTAGGGATAAATGGCCCCAACCCCCATGTCTGCCCATTTCTAAATTACCCATGGTGAGGGGCAAGATGATTCCATGCCCCTCAGGTCTGCACGTCTCCAGCTGGGACCCCCGACAGGAAGCGTAGAGGAGGGAGAGAGCAATGATGTCACAAGGGCAGCTGTGACTTAGGCACCCGGATGGCTCCGCAGGTGAGCCGTTCTAAAGGAAAGCCAGAGGACCTGCCTTCCCTGCCAGAGTGACCAGACACCTGGTGAGAAAGACGACACCCCAACAAATGACACTTGACAGAAAGGTGTAAAACAATACTAATTAGAACCTCCTGGTTTTCATGTAATGAATTTCAGTTCATTTAAACGTAACAGTTAAAATGTGTAAATTTGCTCTCTATTAACTGATATGAAAGGGCGTCCAAGGTATAGCAAGTTGAACAAATCAAGGCGATCTCAATATATACTTATTTATTCCTGTGTGCTATAAATGCATTTTTTAAAAACATTTTTTCATTGCATAGTATACCACATACACAAAGCAAAGAAATAAAAAGGCAATAGTTTTCAAAGCTATTAGTTACAAGTAGTTACAGGATAGATCCCAGAGTTTGTCATGGGCTATCATACGATCCGCTCATATTTTTTTCTTCTAGCTACTCCAGAATATAGGAGGCTAGAGTGTTTAAATATTTTTTTTACCATGACCATCAACTTCTTTTCCTTCTTTTTTTGTGAAAAATAACATATATACAAAAAAGCTATAAATTTCAAAGCACAGCAGCACAATTAGTTGTAGAATATATTTCAGAATTTGACATGGGTTACAATTTCACAATTTTAGGTTTTTACCTCTAGCTGCTCTAAAATACTGGAGACCAAAAGAGATATCAATTTAATGATTCAGCATTCATATTCAAATGTTAAATCCTATCTTCTCTGTATAACTCCACCATCACCTTTGATCTTTCTAGCCCTCTCTTTTTTTTTATTTTTTTAAATTTATTTATTAATTAAAAAAATAAGAAACAAAATAAAACAACATACATAATCAGTAATTCACGTCATCACCTAGTTGCATATTCATCATTTCTTAGAACATTTGCATTAATTCAGAAAAAGAAACAAAGACAATAGAAAAAGAAATAAAGCGAACACAGGAAAGAAAAAAAAAGATTATACCTATCGTACCCCTTACCCCTTGCCTTCATTGATCACTAGCATTTCAAACTAAATTTATTTTAACATTTGTTCCCCCTATTATTTATTTTTATTCCATATGTTCTACTCGTCTGTTGACAAGGTAGATAAAAGGAGCATCAGACATAAGGTTTTCACAATCACACAGTCACATTGTGAAAGCTGTATCATTATTCAATCATCCTCAAGAAACATGGCTACTGGAACACAGCACTACATTTTCAGGCAGTTCCCTCCAGCCTCTCCATTACATCTTGAATAACAAGATGATATCTACTTGATGCATAAGAATAACCTCCTGGATAACCTCTCGACTCTGTTTGGAATCTCTCAGCCATTGACACTTTGTCTCATTTCCCTCTTCCCCCTTTTGGTCGAGGTTTTCTCAATCCCTTGATGCTAAGTCTCAGCTCATTCTAGGGTTTTTCTCAATCCCTTGATGCTGAGTCTCCGCTCATTCCAAGATCTCTGTCCCATGTTGCCAGGAAGATCCACACCCCTGGGAGTCATGTCCCACGTAGAGAGGGGTAGGGTGGTGAGACTGCTCGTTGTGTTGGCTGGAGAGAGGAGCCACATCTGAGCAACAGAAGAGGCTCTCTTGGGGGTGAATCTTAGGCCTAAATTTTAAGTAGACTTGACCTATCCTTTGCGGGGTTAAATTTCATATGAACAAACCCCAAGACTGGGGGCTCTGTCTATAGCTTTGGTTGTCTACACTGTTTGTGAGAATATCAAGAATTCAACTTGGGGGAGTTGAATGTCTCCCTGTTCTCACCACTCCCCGAAGGGGGCTTTGCAGTCTATCCCTCTCTTTAGGGGTGTTCAGGTATGGTGATTCTAAATTTTTTATATTGGAAGGGTCTGTCACTAATATGGGGCAGGGAGATGGAACTATCTGATGTTCTGGAGAGGCTGGGCTAGGTTTCAGGAGTTATCTGGTCCAGGGACCCATCTGGAGGTTGTAGGTTTCTGGAAAGTTACTCTAGAAATGCATTATTTTCTAATGGTGATTAGAAGGATAACACCCTGCAGGAAGGGTCCCTTTGGTAATAGAGGCATTGGTTGGGCCCTAGAACACACATCAGTTTAGCACCTTCAGTAGTCTGAATCCGGAGTCATCCTAGAGGCCACATTTCACAGTCTGTTGTAATAACAAAGGGTGACATGATCCCAAAACACAGATGATGAATGGAGGCCCGAGATCTCTACCTGACTTGCTCTTGTCTCACAGCTCATGCGTCATGGGCAGCATTTGGTCCCAGCTCTGTCCCACACAGAGGCTTTGCCTTGGATCACCCCACCATGTGGACTCTGGCCTCTGAAAACATTCCCAATGTTTCAGAGGCTCACGTTTCTAGAAAACTGTCAGCCATCCAACCTTCATCGTGGATCATAGAGTCATTCCTGAAGTGGAGAAGGCAGATCCTATAGAGAGCGCGCTTTGTGGGTCCCTGCATGTGTGCTGCTGTCAGGACAACTCTCATCCATGGGGACAGGGCAGCAGTTGCTGGCTTGGGCATGGGGATGAAATGGAAATTTTGTGGGTCATGGAAATGTTCTCTAACTTGACTGTGATCCTGGTCGCCAGGTGAATAAACTTGTCAAGAATCAATAAAACATATGTTAAAATGTACACATGAGCCATTGATTCTGTAATATGGCTGGACTGTATATGTGTGGACATTTCTCAATAAAAATATTTTTAAAAATGGATGCATGCTATGTATGTAAATTATATCTCAATAAAGTTATTTTTAAAACTCTGCATCCATCTCATGATTACACAGAGATCCTCTTTCTGGGATCTGAGTTGGTTTGGGCTGGTAGCAGAGGGACAAAGGTCCCAGTGCTCCAAAGGCTCAGGGAATTTCCCACACCTGGAGCCCAGGAAGGAGGAAGGGCCACACAGGGAGGAGTTCTAGGCTCTTGGTGTGGGGGGATGTGGAGATCCTCATGCCAGGCATGGCGCTGGGGCCTTGAGTGCCCCCAACCAGCTCGGACTCAAGGCAGTGGGCAGGGAGGTCCAGCAACCACAGGGGCTGAGTGACGTAGTTCAAGGGGAAGTTTGCGATGGTGATGGGCAAGGAGCCAGGAGCGAGCACACATGCAGTGATCTTCTCACATTGAAGGAACAGCACAGGGAGAAAGATATAAGGACCCCTCAGAGCCACTGTGTGTGTCCCTGGTGCAGGGTGCCAGCATTTTGGGTCTCTCACTATTCTTCTCCCTCCCCCCCACCCCCATTCTCCAACTCCTTTCGCAGAGCTTCCCCCAGAGGCTCTCAAGACCACTTAGGGAGGGGTACAAAGGAGGGTCAGATCAGCACTCTGAATAAGCAGAGGACTAGTTCCCCAGCCTGCAGAGGGAGGAAAGCAGAGCTCCTGGGAGTGGGCTGTGCCCCAGTACCCCTCCCCATCAGCCCCTGCCTCTGGCACTTCTTCTACAGCAGTCCCAGCTCCACCCTAGGGTGCTTCCTTCAGCTCCTAGGGGTGACCCTGTGGATTACACAGGGGAAATATCAAATCCCGTTTACAGGCTTCCACTGTGGTCCCCCTCAGATCCTATTCCAGCCACTTGTCTGCTGATTCTCTCTTCCCTGAGTGGGTCATGCAGGGCAGGGCCTGTGAATTTAACATGTTTGAGACCTCAGAGGATGCACAGTGTTGGGACATAGCAGGTGCCACATAATTGCTCACTAAATGAAAGAATGCAATATCCACCCATAGCCCACCTAACGGGAGAGACCTGGGACCCTCAGAGCCTGAGACCCTTCTCTCTACTTCCATGTTCAGATCCTGCCATTTCCTTACCTGTAATGTCTGAAGATGCAAATGGTGATTGTGCTGAATGTACAGATCCGAAGTCAGGAGGCTGGGGCACTTTGGGGTTGAAAGAGAGGGCTGGACTAGGAAAGTAGGAGCAAGAGAAATTGGGGAGATGCCTGTAAGTAGGGGAAGAGAGGGGGAAATGTGGGGGAATTAGGACTGTGGGAGAAAGGTGGGAAGCAAAGAGGAAGAAAGTGAAAGAGAATGTGAATTTTCTTGCCTGCAGCCAGTGGAATTTCTGAACCCATAGGGTATCTCCTTAACATCTACTGGCCTGGCCAGAAGATATTTTGAGAATTTTGGTGGATTTTGAGAATAAGTCCAAGATCCTGGGGTGGCCCATCCGCAGTCTATTGCTTCAGGGTCCTGGGATGGGGTGCCTGCACACAAGAGACTCTTCTCTCTTTCCTGCCTGGTGGTTCTCAGCCCAAGTCTGACCCTTTCCTGGGTGACAAAATCCTGGAGGCCTAACAGAAACCCTAAGTTTGCCTCACCTGGAGAGAAACGCTGGCTCAAAAGACTCATTTACTTCAACTCTGGGTCTAAGATCCTGGCGTCCTGTGGAGAGTCCACATCTGAGCAACAAAAGAGGTTCTCTGGGGGTGAGTCTTAGGCATAATTACCAGAAGGGTTAGCTTCTCCTTTGTAGGAATAAGCCCTTCAAGATTGAGGGCTTAGCCTATTGAATCTGTGGTCCCCACTGCTTGTGAGAATATCAGGAATTCCCTCCATGAGGAAGTTGAGCATTTCCTCCTTTCTCCCCAGGCCCCCAAGAGACTGCTGTTGGATGGAAGCTAGAATTGAAAGGTGACAACACGGAATACTTAGCTGAGGAAATTTCCAAATGAAATGTGGAAAATGCAGCCTATAGTAAAATGTGAGAGGAAAGAGATAAGTTGAGAACAGACACTTGTATACAAAGAAGTCAGAAATTGCTAGTCTGGAAAATTCTGGGCTTCTAGAAAGGGAGACCCCAGTGAATAGTGCAAACCAATAAGATCTGATGCCCTATTCAAGATTCCATGTAATTATGGTGTGTTGAATAAACTGACCATACAAATTAAATTAGAAAATGTGCTACCCAAAATATAAATTTTGCACCAAATAAACATCTCTCCCTTTGATCTTGCACAGAAGTTGAAGTTAGAAAATATGGGCCATATCTTCCTTTACCCAGTATTCTGACCTACCTTAGGGCAGTTTCATTCATATCTCTAAACGAAGTCTGATCACTTTTTCAGCTTTTTTGCAGCTGCTGAATGGTGTAATGCTGACTTCCATAGCTTCAGTGCTCTAACTCTGAGTCTCCGGTGGCACATAAATGCCTGAAGTTTCAGGGAACAACCAGGTTATATACAAATAGCCTAGTATCTAAGAATTTAGAAATATCAGTTACAGCTCCTAAATATATGTGACTGCTGTAAGAGTTTACAATCTAGGAACCTACAATAGGCCCCAACCTGATAACCCATGCTCTCAACTTCAATTCTCTAAGTTTGTATATTATAATTAGTCTATATGAATGAGGCATAATATTTGTCTTTTTATTTCTGACATCTATTCAACATCCTGTCCTTAAGGTTCATTCATCGAGTTGCTTACCTCACAATTTCATTCCTTCTTGTAGCTGCTCAGTAAATAGTCCACTGTGTGTGAACACCACAGTTTCCTCTTCCATTTCTCAGTCGTTGTACCCTTAGGCCACCTCCATCCACTGGGTGAACACTGCCACCAAAAAACCAACGTGCAAATGCCCGTTCATATCCCCACTTTCAGTTTCGTTAGGTATATACTAGCAAAGGGGTTTCAGGGTCACACGGCAACCCCACCACTAGCCTCCTGTGGAACCACCACACTGCCCTCCAAAGGGCTGCTCGTCTCAGCTTCCCTATGGACAGTGAATAGGTACATTGTTTTCTCTAGCATTTGTTTCTCTCTGTTCATTTTTAAAGAATTTTATTCGCACTTCATACAGTCCATTCTAATTTAACAAGTTTCTGAGTGGAAGCTACATGAGGCTTAGGGATTTCCAGTTTTTCACATTCATGATCTGACTCATGATGGTGCCTGAGGAAAAATTCTTCCCACAATAAGGGCATATAACTGGCACAAGCTCTCTTTCAGCAGAGTCCTTGAGTGAGCATGGGTAAAGTGTCTATTTATCTATTGTCAGTCTCTCATTGATTACAATGACCTCAGAGCAGCCATGTGACTCCCTGCTTCTGCGTTACAGGCAAAATATTCCTGAACAACCATCACATACAAATGGAAGGAAATCCAGCAATGCTGTCTGATGTTTGGCTCTACTATATCCCAGGCACCACTCAGTGAGTCCCTCTCGGTAAGCCCGCGGAGAGTGAGTGGTTCTGCTTAAGGTCATGGGCAGGAAAGGCAAACCAAGCACTGAGTTTCTGTCAGCTCCTTTCATGATTACTTGATGTTGTTTGGCGTCAAGTTGAGCTCTGCAGTCCCACTCCCCAGTGAAACTGATCAAAAAATTTTATCTACCCTCCCCCCTACATATGAAGATCCACACACCAATTAAAATTCTCTGGATTTGACCCCAAAGGCATAAAGCAAATGAAGAAAATCACCTGAACTCAGAACAGCAAGAATCCATTGTATTGAATCAAGACCCTACCCTCCTCCCCCCATCCCTGCTCAGCAAGACAGAAACTTACTTCAGCCTGGTACAGCAAAAAAATTCAAGGTTCCCTTTACCCCCACCTCCCACTCCGAAGGCTGTCATCCCCAGAAGGGCAGGACATCAGCCTTTCTCATCCTATGTTTAAGGATTATGAGGTTGACCAATGGGGGCACTTTTCTTCTGAGACAACTTCCTGTGGGATACAGGCTAGAAACTCTCAGGTAGAGGTGCAGGCCGTGACTCTGTGAACAGGAAATGAATGCCTATACCTGGAATATGCACCTATTACTTTCAGAACAAGTCATTAGTTCTTCCATATTGAGAGGGGCCCAATGTCCTCAACTTGTCACCAAGTGGTTGCTTGGGTCTCCTCTAGGAATGGTGCCATACTGGGGGTTCATTGTTGGTCTCTGTTGCTTAGTTTGCACATTTGATGGCAGTAGCCTTGGTAAGTGAGAAGCTGTGCTGTTGACCCATGTGAACTCTGCCTCCAGGGTCACCTATGTTATGTACCCATCATGGGAGAATGTTGAGAGAGGCTGACTGATATCAAGCAACCAACATGGTTGTGTAATGTCTGTTTGGTTGTGGATGCTTCCTTTGGTTGTTACCATGTGATAGAAAGATTTTCACCTTTTATGCACATCCCCATATATTCATCCACATGTCTTTAGCCCAGACCTCATTGTCCCCTATTTTCTAATCATTTTCCTCCCCAGTAGCTAATGAACCAGTCCAATTCTCTTTCTGTCTCTCTCTCTCTCTCATGCATACATGAATATATATATTCATCCTCAACTACTTCATTTTCCATACAAAATGATCAAGTGTACTGCCTGAAACTCTGCCCATGGAGATAATTTTACCTTGTTACTCTCTTTCAAATTTACTTCTGAGAAATCTAAGTGTACTACTATTTTGTGATGACAACCATATACTGAGCTGATCAATCAGTAAATAAGGCTCAGGCTTTTTTCCTCCTATTCCAGTTTGTTCCAGAGAATTCTCCTTAAGGATGTAGGGTTGAGCTATGTGAGATGTGCAGGGGAAACAGCTGGTGAGACTTGAGGGACTGGGTTTCATGCACATGTAACGTCTTTCTTCAATTTCCTGTTATCCCTCATTGCTTTCAGTTAGCTTCTGGATGGCTGCCACACTTCTTCAGACTCAAACCATTCAGGAGAATCTAGAATTTGAGATATGGGGGTCATCAACCCAAATGATTACATACTATATGTCTGGGTTTCATTGTCAATGGTGACTCTGATCTTGGCATAACAGATGTTGCTATAGCACTTTACATAGCATTGGTGGTGTGTTTAACATTCTCAGGAGTTTGGCCACTCTGATGATTAAGTCTGTCTTGTTCTATACTTTCTTCTGCCCTTCCATTGTAGGTGATAACTTGTTTATAAGATACTGTCGTGGTTTGAAGTTTTATGTACCCCAAGAAAAACATGTTCTTAAATCTAATCCATTCCTGTGGGTATGAACCTATTGCAAGTAGTTAGTAGAGCTCTCCTTAGAGCTCACACATAGTGTCGAATCTACTGCCTGAATGCTAGGTCTCCTCCAGACCCAAATAGAGTCCCTAGCAGCAGTGGTACTCCACAACAGGCAAAGCTTGGATGCACTCACTGAGCCCGAGGAGAGATTGTGGTGGACTGGTGGCTGGTAACAAGTCCTCCTACATCGAGTCCAGTGGCTACAAGCATGATACCCAGGAAAAGAGGGATTAGGAGAGGAAATGTATGGTTTTGTTCAGAGAATGCCATAAAGGAGGGGAGAGGAACTGGGTAGCTCTGGTAAATAGGATAGTTCTGGGCTAGCAAAGGCTACAGAACAGGAGCCAGTCCAATTGCTGGTAAAATTAGGTAGGTATTATTTCCACAGAGGAAAAACAATCCTTCCTCAGCTTCGAAGGTGACATTAAAGTATAGGGTAACGAGATGTCCACAGATTGATGTAATACAGCTGGCTGGCTCTCACCCGGCCCTGAGGTTACTTCACAGGTGTCTTTGCCTCCCAGGTGAGAAGGCATATTTTGGAAAGATTCATTTGCATAGCAGTTATGGGTGAAAGAGGGGGTGATGGTACCTCAGTGTGCTCATAGAAAAGAATGCCAGGTGGCTTCTTATTTTGCCAAGTCATATTAACAAAAGGGCCTGTCACTCTGGGGTCCACTTTATAGCACTCTTCTTGTTGAGTAGTAGCTTTTAGGAAAAACTTGGGATTTAAACTGTTTTGGCAGAATTGGGTTTTGTCATGACAGTTAATTAAGGATTAGTTTAAGAAAACTGCTGCTTCATTTTGCTGAAAAGGGAGTAAATAGTGGAGGTTGTTGCAGAAAGCAGGGTCTCCTGCTCAGAAGTTTCCTTGGGCTCGGTTTCTGGGATATGTGGCTGCTACTTCAAGGTCCCAAGTTTGTCCATTTGGGTGGACATAAATTATGGATTTGCACAAGCTAAGTGGTGTATCTCTCGAGTATAGGGCCTTGGTGGAGTGTGACCTCATGCAAAAAGGGAAAGTGGTGTTGGAGGCTATTGTTACTTTGGAATATATAGCACCTGTAATAGGAGGTGTTGTAGGTTGATGAGATTTAAATTGGCTTAAAAGGGAGGAGAGTATCCCTGGGAAGGCATCTAGGAGGTCCCCTGTTTAATAGACCAAGGTTCTATGCGCTGCAGAGTTGGAGAGATGGAAATGGCTTGCAGTTCCCCAATATGTACTATTGGCTGGCCAAGCCACCATGGATCTGGAATTCTTAGGGCATAGTCAACAATGGGACAGATTGAGGCAGTGGGCAATGCAGCTTAAGAGGGATATTTGGATAAAAAGAGAGGTGAAAGAAATAGTAAAGCATGAGAGAGAGAGAGCACTCATTATACTTAGCTCTGGTTTTTCAGTAGGAATTTTAATCTGTCTAGTGGTAGAGAGCTGCAGGATTCCTTCTGGTCAGGAGGGCCTGCACCTGGCTAGGGAGCTTGACCCTGAACAGGTGAATCTAACTGGAGATTCCACTGACTTGGACTGCTGTGAGAGTAAAAAGAATTATAGAGTTAGGTCCTTTCCATTTGGACTTTAACTTTGAGCTGGGCCTGTTTTCTTGCCAGGTTTTGATTAAGACTGGGTCCCCAGGTTTTACCTTGAGAGGGGGTAAATCTGGTTCTGGGGCAGGAAGTAATTGGGTGCCTAGGTCCTGTATAAGTTTTTGTTGATTCCTTGTAAGTGAAGTACGTGGTTAGATGGTGGATTTCTGTATCTAACACTAAATCTTGGGTTAAAAATGGTCTTCCATACATCATTTCAAAGGGGCTCAGCTGAAGTGGCTCCTTTGATGCTAAGCGTGTTCTGAGGAGTGCCAAAGGAAGATATGGCATATGTTTTTATTATATATAACTTTGCTAATGTTTGCTTAAGGTTTGGTTGTGTCTCTCCACTTTCCCAGAGGATTATGGTCTCCAGGCACAGTGGAGGTGATGTTTTATGCCAAGGGCCATTGCTACACCTTGAATTATGTGGCTAATGAAGGTCAGCCCGTTGTCACTTTGGATGTTGTGCCATTTGAAACTATTACATACCCCAGAAAAGCCATGTTTTCATCCTGATCCAATCTTGTGGGGCCAGACCTATTGTTTAGAGTGGAAAACTTTGATTGGATTGTTTCCATGGAGACGTGACACACCCAATTGTTGGTGTGGCCTTTTGATTAGATGGAGGTATGACTCCACTCATTCAAGGTGGGTCTTGATTAGCTCACTGGAGTCCTTTAAAAGGTGAAACATTCTGGAGAAACCTTTCATGCAGACACTTGGAGGACAGTTTCTTCAGAGCTGAGGGATCCCTAGATGCTAAGAGATCTTGGCATGCCGACAGAGAAGGCAGATGCCTAGACACAGGCAGAGTCCAGAAGACGTCACCATACGCTTCTCATGAGATACTAAGCAAGCCAGAACCGAGAGTTGTGTCCTAGAGGAGCTAAGTGAAGGCCCCATGGATGCTTAGAGAAGAAACCACTGGCATCAGAAGTGGAAGCAATGAGCTGGGAACAAGGATCAGTAGATGCCAGCCACATGCCTTCCTAGATTGGCCTTCCTTGAACCAAGGTATCTTTCTCTGGATGCCTTAGTTTGGATGTATTTATGGTCTTAGAACTGTAAACTTGCAACTTAATAAATTCCCTTTATAAAAGCCATTCCATTTCTGGTATATTGCATCCTGGCAGATTTAGCAAACCAATACAGATGGAAATAGGCAACCCAAATACAGGGATAATTTCTTTAAGGAGCAGCTTAGAAACCTCATTAGCTGTTTCTGTTCGAGTAGGAAGGGCGTCTGTCTACCCTGTAAAGGTATCTATAAAGACTAGTAGGTATTCAAATTCTTGGCAGGGTGACACATGGATGAAGTCCACCTGTCAGTGGTCTCCCGGGTATGTTCCTCGTTGCTGAACTGGGGGTGTTAGGGCTGGTGGCCAGGCAAGGGTGCTAGGATTTGAGTTGTTAAGGGCGCATAAAGCACAACTTTGGGTAACCTTTTTAATGGTTTTGGCCAAACTTTTCCCTTCAAGTACTTTTGTGCTAAGTGAGAGCTTCTCTGCCTAGATGGGTAGCTTGGTGGAGGTCTTAGAGAACTTTCACTGAACTTCACTAGGCAGGAAAAATTTTCCCTTCTTTAGTAAATCATCCATTTGCTTCACATATATGCCCTAATCCCTTGCTAGCTTTTCTTCTTCCTGGGTGTATATAGGCATAATAGCAGGGAGAGGGGAGCCACGGGCTAATGATAGCACAGAGATTGGGTCCTAGATGGCCCACCTCTGTCTGCTTTGTCATTTCCTTTGGCTACCAGAGAGTTGGACTTTTGGTGCCCCGACAGTGAATTACCGCAACCTTCTGGGGGAGCAATACAGCCTCCAGCAGGCTGAGAATTTCCTGTCTGTGCTTGACAGGGAGTTTATCATTAATGAGCTGCCCTCTTTCCCTCTAGATAGCTGAGTGAGCATGCAACACAAGAAAGGCATGTTTAGAGTCAGTATAGAGGTTAATTTTCTTCCCAGCTGCTAATGGTTAACCCCAAGTTAGGGCTATGAGTTGGGTTTTTTAGGCTGAGGTCCCATGGGAAAGAAGTTTTGCCTCTATGACTTTCTGCAGGGAGACAATAGCATATCCTGCATTTCTAACTCTTTCTTTCACAGAACTGCTTCAATCTGTCAACCATCTCAACTTTGTGTTATTCGGGAGCTTGTCCATTGGTCTGGCCTGCTAAACTAATTCTGAGCTAATGCTTCTGTGCATGAGTGCTGAAGGGGTGCAGTTTCCTGACCTGGGCTTACAGGCAGCAGAGTACCCAGTTTCAGGGTGGATTTGAACCTTTGGTGTGGCTAAGAGCTGGGTCCGATATTTTAGGAGTCTATGTTTTGAAAGCCACTGATGTCCTTTTGCCTCCTTGAATGTCTCTGACTAGGTGGGGGGTATATATTGTTAAAGTTTGTCCTCCTGTCAGCTTGGTTCTAAGTAAGGCAGTGGCCCCTACTGCTCTGAGGCAGGGCAGCCACCCCCCGGCTGTGGCATCTAAAAACTTTGAAAAGTATGACCCACAGTTTGGGGAATGTTTCCAAGCTTTTGTACTAAGACTCCTAATGCTACTCCTTTCTTTTCAGTCACATGTACAAACAAGGGCTTATCTATATTTGGAAGGCCCAAGGCAGGCAGGCTGGTAAGAGTACCCATGAGGGCAGTGAAGGCTTTCTAAGCGGGCATGATCTAGTCCCCCGATGGCTTCATACACAGACTGTGCAATTTCTCCAAATTGAAGTATCCAGATCCTGCAATATCCTGCCATCCCCAGGAAGGCTCTTAATTGTTTCTGGGTCTCTGGGTAGCATCAAGAGTATAGCCTGGATTCTTTTGGGTGACAAAATGCACTCCCCTGGGGTGAGAACAAACCCAAGGTAAAGAACTCTGTGTAAAGCACCTTGAGGCTTAGAAGCTGACACACAATATCCCTGTTTGGCTAAGAAACTAAGGTTGACAATGGTGTCCTTGAGGGAAGCTTCCCTAGTAGAACTGCACATTAATAAATCATCCATGTACTGAAGAAAGGAGCTAGATTCCAAATGTAGAAGTGCTAAGTCCTGAGCCAGTGCAATTCCAAAGAGATAAGGCTGTCCCTAAACTCTTTTTTTTTATTAATTAACGGAAAAAAAGAAATTAACCCAACATTTAGAAATCATACCATTCTACATATGCAATCAGTAATTCTTAACATCATCACATAGATGCATGATCATCGTTTCTTAGTACATTTGCATCGGTTTAGAAGAACTAGCAACACAACAGAAAAAGATATAGAATGTTAATATAGAGGAAAAAATAAAAGTAATAATAATAGTAAAAAAAAAACCCTATAGCTCAGTTGCAGCTTCATTCAGTGTTTTAACATGATCACTTTACAATTAGGTATTATTGTGCTGTCCATTTTTGAGTTTTTGTATCTAGTCCTGTTGCACAGTCTGTATCCCTTCAGCTCCAATTACCCATTATCTTACCCTGTTTCTAACTCCTGCTGGACTCTGTTACCAATGACATATTCCAAGTTTATTCTCGAATGCCCGTTCACATCATTGGGACCATACAGTATTTGTCCTTTAGTTTTTGGCTAGACTCACTCAGCATAATGTTCTCTAGGTCCATCCATGTTATTACATGCTTCATAAGTTTATCCTGTCTTAAAGCTGCATAATATTCCATCGTATGTATATACCACAGTTTGTTTAGCCACTCGTCTGTTGATGGACATTTTGGCTGTTTCCATCTCTTTGCAATTCTAAATAACGCTGCTATAAACATTGGTGTGCAAATGTCCGTTTGTGTCTTTGCCCTTAAGTCCTTTGAGTAGATACCCAGCAATGGTATTGCTGGGTCGTATGGCAATTCTATATTCAGCTTTTTGAGGAACCGCCAAACTGCCTTGCACAGTGGTTGCACCATTTGACATTCCCACCAACAGTGGATAAGTGTGCCTCTTTCTCCGCATCCTCTCCAGCACTTGTAATTTTCTGTTTTGTTGATAATGGCCATTCTGGTGGGTGTGAGATGATAGCTCATTGTGTTTTTGATTTGCATTTCTCTAATGGCCAGGGACATTGAGCATCTCTTCATGTGCCTTTTGGCCATTTGTATTTCCTCTTCTGGTAGGTGTCTGTTCAAGTCTTTTTCCCATTTTGTAATTGGGTTGGCTGTCTTTTTGTTGTTGAGTTGAACAATCTCTTTATAAATTCTGGATACTAGACCTTTATCTGATATGTCATTTCCAAATATTGTCTCCCATTGTGTAGGCTATCTTTCTACTTTCTTGATGAAGTTCTTTGATGCACAAAAGTGTTTAATTTTGAGGAGCTCCCATTTATTTATTTCCTTCTTCAGTGCTCTTGCTTTAGGTTTAAGGTCCATAAAACCGCCTCCAATTGTAAGTTTCATAAGATATCACCCTACATTTCCCTAATGTTTAGATCTTTGATCCATTTTGAGTTAACTTTTGTATAGGGTGTGAGATATGGGTCTTCTTTCATTCTTTTGCATATGGATATCCAGTTCTCTAGGCACCATTTAATGAAGAGACTGTTCTGTCCCAGGTGAGTTGACTTGACTGCCTTATCAAAGATCAAATGTCCATAGATGAGAGAGTCTATATCTGAGCACTCTATTCGATTCCATTGGTCGATATATCTATCTTTATGCCAATACCATGCTGTTTTGACCACTGTGGCTTCATAATATGCCTTAAAGTCAGGCAGCGCGAGACCTCCAGCTTTGTTTTTTTTCCTCAAGATGTTTTTAGCAATTCGGGGCACCCTGCCCTTCCAGATAAATTTACTTATTGGTTTTTCTATTTCTGAAAAATAAGTTGTTGGGATTTTGATTGGTATTACATTGAATCTGTAAATCAATTTAGGTAGGATTGACATCTTAACTATATTTAGTCTTCCAACCCATGAACACGGTATGCCCTTCCATCTATTTAGGTCTTCTGTGATTTCTTTCAACAGTTTTTTGTAGTTTTCTTTATATAGGTTTTTTGTCTCTTTAGTTAAATTTATTCCTAGGTATTTTATTCTTTTAGTTGCAATTGTAAATGGAATTCGTTTCTTGATTTCCCCCTCAGCTTGTTCATTACTAGTGTATAGAAATGCTACAGATTTTTGAATGTTGATCTTGTAACCTGCTACTTTGTTGTACTCATTTATTAGCTCTAGTAGTTTTGTTGTGGATTTTTCCGGGTTTTCGACGTATAGTATCATGTCGTCTACAAACAGTGATAGTTTTACTTCTTCCTTTCCAATTTTGATGCCTTTTATTTCTTTTTCTTGTCTAATTGCTCTGGCTAGAACCTCCAACACAATGTTGAATAATAGTGGTGATAGTGGACATCTTTGTCTTGTTCCTGATCTTAGGGGGAAAGTTTTCAATTTTTCCCCATTGAGGATGATATTAGCTGTGGGTTTTTTATATATTCCCTCTATCATTTTAAGGCAGTTCCCTTGTATTCCTATCTTTTGAAGTGTTTTCAACAGGAAAGGATGTTGAATCTTGTCAAATGCCTTCTCTGCATCAATTGAGATGATCATGTGATTTTTCTGCTTTGATTTGTTGATATGGTGTATTACCTTAATTGATTTTCTTATGTTGAACCATCCTTGCATACCTGGGATGAATCCTACTTGGTCATGATGTATGATTCTTTTAATGTGTTGTTGGATACGATTTACTAGAATTTTATTGAGGATTTTTGCATCTATATTCATTAGAGAGATTGGTCTGTAGTTTTCTTTTCTTGTAATATCTTTGCCTGGTTTTGGTATGAGGGTGATGTTGGCTTCATAGAATGAATTAGGTAGTTTTCCCTCCACTTCGATTTTTTTGAAGAGTTTGAGGAGAGTTGTTACTAATTCTATCTGGAATGTTTGATAGAATTCACATGTGAAGCCGTCTGGTCCTGGACTTTTCTTTTTAGGAAGCTTTTGAATGACTAATTCAATTTCTTTACTTGTGATTGGTTTGTTGAGGTCATCTATTTCTTCCTGAGTCAAAGTTGGTTGTTCATGTCTTTCCAGGAACCCGTCCATTTCATCTAAATTGTTGTATTTATTAGCGTAAAGTTGTTCATAGTATCCTGTTATTACCTCCTTTATTCCTGTGAGGTCAGTAGTTATGTCTCCTCTTCCATTTCTGATCTTATTTATTTGCATCCTCTCTCTTCTTCTTTTTGTCAATCTTGCTAAGGGCCCATCAACCTTATTGATTTTCTCATAGAACCAACTTCTGGTCTTATTGATTTTCTCTATTGTTTTCATGTTTTCAATTTCATTTATTTCTGCTCTAATCTTTGTTATTTCTTTCCTTTTGCTTGCTTTGGGATTAGTTTGCTGTTCTTTCTCCAGTTCTTCCAAGTGGACAGTTAATTCCTGCATTTTTGCCTTTTCTTCTTTTCTGATATAGGCATTTAGGGCAATAAATTTCCCTCTTAGCACTGCCTTTGCTGTGTCCCATAAATTTTGATATGTTGTGTTTTCATTTTCATTTGCCTCAAGGTATTTACTAATTTCTCTTGCAATTTCTTCTTTGACCCACTCATTGTTTAAGAGTGTGTTGTTGAGCCTCCACGTATTTGTGAATTTTCTGGCACTCCACCTATTATTGATTTCCAACTTCATTCCTTTATGATCTGAGAAAGTGTTGTGTATGATTTCAATCTTTTTAAATTTGTTAAGACTTACTTTGTGACCCAGCATATGGTCTATCTTTGAGAATGATCCATGAGCACTTGAGAAAAAGGTGTATCCTGCTGTTGTGGGATGTAATGTCCTATAAATGTCTGTTAAGTCTAGCTCATTTATAGTAATATTCAGATTCTATATTTCTTTATTGATCCTCTGTCTAGATGTTCTGTCCATTGATGAGAGTGGTGAATTGAAGTCTCCAACTATTATGGTATATGTGTCTATTTCCCTTTTCAGTGTTTGTAGTGTATTCCTCACATATTTTGGGGCATTCTGGTTCGGTGCATAAATATTTATGATTGTTATGTCTTCTTGTTTAATTGTTCCTTTTATTAGTAGATAGTGTCCTTATTTGTCTCTTTTAACTGTTTTACATTTGAAGTCTAATTTGTTGGATATTAGTATAGCCACTCCTGCTCTTTTCTGGTTGTTATTTGCATGAAATATCTTTTCCCAACCTTTCACTTTCAACCTATGTTTATCTTTGGGTCTAAGATGTGTTTCCTGTAGACAGCATATAGAAGGATCCTGTTTTTTAATCCATTCTGCCAGTCTATGTCTTTTGATTGGGGAATTCAGTCCATTAACATTTAGTGTTATTACTGTTTGGATAATATTTTCCTCTACCATTTTGCCTTTTGTAGTATATATATCATATCTGACTTTTCTTCTTTCTACACTCTTCTCCATACCTCTCTCTTCTGTCTTTTCGTATCTGACTCTAGTGCTCCCTTTAGTATTTCTTGCAGAGCTGGTCTCTTGGTCACAAATTCTCTCAGTGACTTTTTGTCTATAAATGTTTTAATTTCTCCCTCATTTTTGAAGGACAATTTTGCTGGATATAGGAGTCTTGGTTGGCAGTTTTTCTCTTTTAGTAATTTAAATATATCATCCCACTGTCTTCTAGCCTCCATGGTTTCTGCTGAGAAATCTACACATAGTCTTATTGGGTTTCCCTTGTATGTAATGGATTGTTTTTCTCTTGCTGCTTTCAAGATCCTCTCTTTCTCTTTGACGTCTGACATTCTAACTAGTAAGTGTCTCGGAGAACGCCTATTTGGGTCTAATCTCTTTGGAGTGCGCTGCACTTCTTGGATCTGTAATTTTAGGTCTTTCATAAGAGTTGGGAAATTTTCAGTGATAATTTCTTCCATTAGTTTTTCTCCTCCTTTTCCTTTCTCTTCTCCTTCGGGACACCCACAACACGTATATTTGTGCGGTTCATATTGTCCTTGAGTTCCCTGATACCCTGTTCAAATTTTTCCATTCTTTTCCCGATAGTTTCTGTTTCTTTTTGGAGTTCAGATGTTCCATCCTCCAAATCACTAATTCTATCTTCTGTCTCTTTAAATCTATCATTGTAGGTATCCATTGTCTTTTCCATCTTTTCTACTTTATCCTTCACTCCCATAAGCTCTGTGATTTGTTTTTTCAGTTTTTCTATTTCTTCTTTTTGTTCAGCCCATGTCTTCTTCATGTCCTCCCTCAATTTGTCAATTTCGTTTTTGAAGAGGTTTTCCATTTCTGTTCGTATATTCAGCATTAGTTGTCTCAGCTCCTGTATCTCATTTGAACTATTGGTTTGTTCCTTTGACTGGGCCATATTTTCAATTTTCTGAGCGTGATCCGTTATCTTCTGCTGGCGTCTGGGCATTTAGTCAGATTTCCCTGGGTGTTGGACCCAACAGGTTGAAAGATTTTTCTGTGAAATCTCTGGGTTCTGTTTTTCTTATCCTGCCCAGTAGGTGGCGCTCATGGCACACGTTTGTCTGCGGGTCCCACCAGTAAAAGGTGCTGTGGGTCCTTTAACTTTGGAAAACTCTCGCCGTGGGGGAGGTTCGCCAGCCCAAGCGGCTTGGAAGAGTGCCAGCCGGCCCGGGGGTCCGAATGCGGGGAGGGTCGCCGGCCGCCGCCGCCCGGGACAGTGCCCGTCCGAATTTCCTAGTCGGTCCGGTGTGCCAAGCGTGGCGGGAGGGCGCCAGCCGCCGCGGCCCGGGAGAGTGCACCGTTCCCAGCCGGACTGGGGAGTCACATGTTTGGAAGGGACCCCCCCGGTCACCGTTTTCCGCGGCCTGGGAATTTCCGATCCAATTCTCTCAGTTGGTCCAGGGGGCTGCGCGTGGTTGGGGCGCCAGCCGCCACGGCTTGAGGGGACCGCCTGCCTAATTCTGCCAGCTGGCCCGGGAAGGAGGAAGGGAGGGACTCTGGCTGCTTACCGCCCTGCCCGGGAAAGCCCGCGCCCCTCAGCGATCTCACCGGAGCGGGTTCTCTCAGCCAGTCAGCCATTCCAGGATGCGGTACGCTGTCTTTTTCATCTTTGTCATGGCTCTGGGAGCTGTTCTGTATCGTTTCTGCTCCCCTAGTAGCTCTTCTGGAGGAGGAAAGGTGACGATGGCAAGGCTGTCGAGGACGGTGGCGGAGAAGCCGGTGAAGGCAGAAGAGGGCACAGTGGTGGTTGGAGAGCCGCTGGAGTAGGAGGAGAAAGGGAAGGATAAGATGGTGGATGGAGCGCCGCCGGAGCAGAAGGGGAAAGATGTCCCTAAACTCTTGAGGTGGACTGTCCAGATGAGTTGGGTTGGGATTGCAACCAATAGAAACTGGGAGTATGGGTTAAGGGTATGCAGAAGAAAGCATCTTTTAAGTCAAGAACTAAATACTACATGGTGGAGGTCAGGGTTTTATTGAGGAGGGTGTAAGGATTAGGTACGATAGGGTGGAGGGGAATGACAAATTGGTTTACGGCCCTAAGATCTTGCAATAACTGGTAGGTCCCATCTGACTTTTTAATGGGCAGTATTATAAGAGGACTGGCAGGAAATGAGAAATTCTGCCTTTAAGAATTTTTGGATGAGAGATTGGATGCCTTTAAGGTCCTCCTGCTTAAGGCAAAACTTTTTTTCTGGGAAATGGTAAATCCTTTTTGTACAGGATTACAATAGAAGGGGCCAGTATTGCCTTCCCAGGCAGTTCTGTTTCCCAGACTTTGGGTCCACTTGACTTTTTAATTCCTAGGTGAGGGACTCTAGAGTGTTGTCAGTCCCAGTTAACACCATACTTAAGGCCATAATTTTTAAAAGGGGACTTCAGGTCCTTGCTTTGGCAGATAGCCTATTATTTGGATTTGGGCACCTAATGCCTTTACCATATCCCTTCCTAGAAGCAGGGTAGGACACTGTGGTATTATTAAAAAACTCATGAGTCAAAAGAATACTATCAGTTTGGCAGGGGAGAAATGCGGTGAAGGCTCAAGCCTGAGACTTGTCATTGACTCCTACTATGGGACAGATCTTTAAGGAGAGGGCCAGAGTGAGAGGTTAAGACACAATGTGTGGCTCCCATATCAATTAAAAAATTAACAGTCTTACCCACCATGTCAAGGGTCACCCAGGGCTCATCAAGATCAATGTTTTTTTGGCTAGATCCAGGGAGCCACTGGCCCTGGACCCCTTCAGTCCAGTTTGGCGGCAGTCAACAGGACTTTTGGAGAGGACTTACTCTGCCTTGGAGGCTTGATGCACTCTCAGGCCGTGTCCAGCCTTCCTGCACATGGGCTGGGTCCAGGGGGCTCTCTGTATCCTCAGGGTTCCTCCGGTCCTTGGGGGCATTCCCACTTCCGGTACCCTGACTCTCCACACCGATGACAGATTCCACGAGGCTTCTGCCCAGAGTAGCCCTGAGGTGGTTGCTTATTGTTTATGGCTAGAGCCATGAGCCTTGCTTTATTCCAATCTCTCCTTCCTTTCTCTTCCTCTGCAGTTCCGTCTCAGTTATTAAAGACAGAAAAGGCAGCACTTTTGAGGTCATTCATCAGTGTTTGGGGCCCTCAGGATGTTTTTTGAAGTTTTCACCTTATATCTGAAGCTGACTGGCCTATAAAGTAGGTCTTTAACATGATTTGCCCTTCCTCAGAGTCTGCATCTACACTGGTATACATTGTTCTGGCCTCTAGTAACCTCTTTTGGAACAGACCAGGTTTTTTTTTTTTTTTTTTTTTTTTTGATATTCCCGAATTATGATCTGAGGCATGTTGTAATTTATAAGCTTGATAACACATTTTTTTCATACCCTCTATTAAGCAAGTAACCATATGGCCCCTCGCATCAAGATCTCACTGCCCTCTTCGATGGCTCCAGTCAGGGTCTGGGTTTGTGACTGCTGCAGTCCCCTTCTTACACATGCTGGCTGTGCCCATGAAGCTTGTCTCCATAGTCCTTGGGCTTCTGTCTAGATCCTTCATTTCTCCTCAGGAGTACAGCAAGAGGAGAGAATGACTTGGATATCCCCCTGGGTGAACTCATTTAATCCCTCCAGAAACTTGGAGGGATCCTCTCCTAATTGTTTCTTACATGGTACTAAGTCAGTTATAGCAAAAGGGACATGGACCCTTATAGTCCCCATATCCTCATTGGCCACTTCCTTCTAAATTCTTCTTTTCCTTCTCCAGGGGGTGGTAGCAGACTCCACTTTGAGTGTGTCCTGCTAGATTTGAATAAGAAGGGGGTACAGTGGGCTTGGAAGCCTCTTCTTTAAAGAAGGAGGATCTATGGGAACCTCAAGTTCAGTTGGCTCGGGTTCTGGGCTTGGGGGAGGATCATCCCGGAGTCTTTTTTGGGTTTCAAGTTTTGGGGGTTTGGCTAACAATGATTCATCCAATATATCTGCTTCCTTATCCTTTCATCATCTTAAAATGGGTAAAGGAGGATTCATCTTTAATTTTAAATTTTCTTATGGAAGCAGCCTCTAGGCCACCTGCAAAAGGAAAAGATGTGA
The DNA here is from genome assembly GCF_023851605.1 of Tamandua tetradactyla. Lineage (NCBI taxonomy): Eukaryota > Metazoa > Chordata > Mammalia > Pilosa > Myrmecophagidae > Tamandua > Tamandua tetradactyla. Next base: position 34,158,555 of record NC_135341.1, read on the forward strand.
GAGAATATCCCAGAGAATGTCTTCTTGGGAGGACTATGAGTAAAGGAGGGTACAAGGCCAAAGATGGACATGCTCAGTGGGTATGTAGGGGCCAACCAGTGGACTTAGAAAGATAACTCCATGGGAGGTCTTGAGATTTACAGTTCTGCTACATACCCAACAAGGGATGTGGGACAGGAAAGGAGAAGACCAAAGCAAGACTAAGAAGAAGTGACAGAAGAGAGAGTCTATTAGACTGACAGGAGGGAGGAGGTTTTTTAGGTGCACGGCGGGACCAGGTGCCCTAGTACCCAGATCCATCTCGAACTCCCCTAGACTAGACCTGAGCAAAAAGCCCAGGGCATTATGCAAAACCCATCCTTCAGGGCCACAGTAAAGAACTACCATAAGTAAGGAAGTTGCAGAGGCCAAGGTCCCACTTGGCTAAGCCCCAATTTCTCCCTGGGGAGTAGGAAATGAATGAGGTTCAGGGTGAACAGAAAAGCTTGTCTAGTGTGGCCGAGAGGCCAATCACAAAGAAGAAGGTGTGAGAGGAGTCCTTGAAGAATGGCAGCTGGAGAAAAACAAGGGAATAGGACTAGCAGGGCCAGGGATGACTATTCCCTGCCAGCTGATGAGGAAAGTTCCCTGGGTGATCTCCTACTTGTCTACAGGAAGTCTTACACATAAGAGTCTTGGAACAAACTTAACAGATAACAGGGAGGGAAAGGACTGAACAGTGAAGGAGCCAGAGAAAAAGACACTGTGAGTCAGGAGTAGGGAGGACAGGAAGAAGAGAAGGATAGAAGGTGTAAAGATTTCTTATGAGTCTCTGAAGTTGGGTGCCATGGGTAGTGAGACAGAGATGGTTGGAGAGTTCATTCATACAGCGTGGAATGAGCCAAGCACTGGCTGGCACGCAAAAGCCAATGAGGAAAGCAAGGACAATAGAGGCAAGTAAGAGAAAGATAAGGAGAAATGGCCAAGAGAACTGACAGGGCTATGTCAATTAGCATGATTTATGGAGTACAGATTTTGAGTACTGGTGTCTTACATGGAAGGTGCTGCTTTCCTGCCTGGTTCACCTAAAAGATGTAACTGGAGCTCTGCTGATTCCAGAGCTGAGCTCCACTCCAGGCTTGGAGTCTCACCATGAGAAAGAATTCAAGGATAAGAAAGCAAGTAGCAGTAAGCAGTGAATTTCATTGAAAGATTAGTATATGCTAAAGAAATTAGCGTGGGTGTGCTCAAGAGAGAGACACACCTGGAGTGGTGTGGGTATAGCTTGTTTTATAGGGCGATTGTACATTTTGACCTTTGAATGCCAGGTGTCGTCTTCCTTTCAGGAAGAGAAAAGTATCGGTGCTTGTGGTCTCTTGTCACATATTAAAAGTTTGTTTTGGGCACAGAGTTTAACACTCTTTATGATCCCAGGCTTTCTGTTATAAACTAAGAGTTCATTTCTGGTCCATGACTTTTACAAACTATGGTTTTGGGGCTTTAGGGGAAATCCTTGTTCTAGGAAGTTTGCAGTTGTGCATTTATTTCTTCAGAGCTGGGTAGGAAGCCGGTGACCACAGCCTCAAAGCCCTATTCTATCCTGCATCAACAGAACATCAGTTGTCAGGGAGAAAGCATCACCTTGATGCCTTGATTTGGACTTTTTCTTTAAATCCTCGAAACTGTGAGATAATAAATGACCATTGGATAAGTCAGCTGATTTCGTGGTATTTGCTTGGGCAGCCTAGGAAACTAAACTAGATCCCAGGAGGCCTTTGGCTTTCATACTTAGCTTTCAATCACATATTACTTTATGTCAACCTTTTATTATTTTCTTCTACAGTTTCAACAGTGCCTACAAGTATCCATCCAAACCTTTTACCCTTATAGTTAACTCCCTTCAAGCTCCTTAGGAGACGTTTTTGCCCTTTGCCTTTCTTCTTTCCTGAAATATACTCTTGTAGCCATTTTGAGAGTACGAGGACAAGATTTATATCCACAGGATGAAGATGAGGGTGGAGATAGGAAGACAAAAGAAGAGTAGTTTTTGTACACATTAAGGAACTGTCACATAAGCCATAAACTACCCCCTTCCAGGTTTTATATGCATGAAATAAAACAATCCTTAACTTTTTTCTTTTCAGTAACTGGTGTCTAGGTTTCTATTGTAGCAGCCAAACACAATTCCTAATTGATAGGCTACTTATACACCTTTTTACAAATTTATTTTATCAGTTTTCATTATTCTACTCATAATTCTAGAACTTACACTTAAATGCTAACATATATTTTGCTATTGATACGTGGCTTTTGATCCATGGCAAAAATCATTATCTATTACCTCCCAAAAAATCACAAGACATTTAGCCCAATTTTCTGCGAAGGAGCTGGAGAAAAAGCAACCTCCAATATTGTGATCATCTTGAATATTATTTCTAAATTGACATACTTTTTTTTAGAGTAAAATCTTATTTAGGCTTGAGAATACATTTTACTGACTTCTCTACTCATCACTGCTTCTTGTGTCATTCCTTTAGGTTAGTTTTTCATTGTCATAGAGTTTGCAGCCCTATGCTTCTTTTGAGGAAGATTAGTAAACTTTCTCAGTCATATAAGACTTATAAGAAATGATACTTCACTTGGCCTTATACTCAAATAAAATTTTGGTGAGTTTAAAATTCCTTCTTTAAAGTAGTATCTCTTGAGAATGTTGGTGATGTTGCTTCATTTTCTCTTGGCACCCTGCATTGCTACTGAGACCCTGTTGTCATCTGAAACTTCTTCACAGGTAAAGATTGGTTTCTTGTTATCTTTAAAAAATTATAGTTTATTATCATCCATTAAAAGATAGTGGGTGGGAGCGGCCTGGCCGGGCGGGCCGGAGCTCCTTCCCGGTTCCCCGGCCAGGCCCGCAGGGATTATGCCCCTGCCCGCAGCATGAGCTGGCTGAGCGGCTCCCCGGGCGTGGTGCTGACCGCCTACCACCCCAGCGCCAAGGACCCGGCGGCCGAGGGGCGCCCCGCGCGGGAGCCCGCGCCCAGTCGCAGACATGGCCAGTATACCATGAGCCCGGAAAATGCCACCCAAGCTACGGAGAAGCCGCCGTTCGACCGCTCCAGTTCGCAGGATTCTTTGGACGAACTGTCTATGGAGGACTATTGGACAGAACTTGAAAATATCAAGAAATCCAATGAGAATAGACAGGAAGACCAAGAGGTGGTGGTCGTCAAAGAACCTGATGAGGGAGAACTGGAAGAAGAGTGGCTCAAAGAGGCCGGCCTGTCCAATCTGTTCGGCGAGTCCGCCGGCGACCCCCAGGAGAGCGTGGTGCTGCTGTCCACGCTCACGCGTACGCAGGCGGCCGCCGTGCAGAAGCGAGTGGAGACGGTCTCTCAGACCCTGAGGAAGAGGAACAGACCGTACCAGATTCCTGACGTCAGAGACATCTTTGCTCAGCAGAGAGAGCCAAAGGAAAAAGCTCCAGATGGCACTGAAGCACAGTCAGTCGGAACAAACGAAAACAAATATCCAGAAAAAGATGATCAGGCATCTACCTTGGACGGCATAACGGTGCTGAGCCCTTGCACACCTGAGGAGGCCCCTGCGTCTGAAACAGACATCAACCTGGAGGTTTCCTTCGCGGAGCAGGCTGTCGGCCAGAAGGAGAGCGCGAGGAAGACTCAGAGGAGCGAAGGCCATGACGCCCCGTTACCTAGTTTCAGATTGCCAAAAGACAAGACGGGCACCACGAGGGTGGGGGACCTGGCAGCTCAGGACATGAAGAAGGTCTGCTGCTTAGCCCTGATCGAGCTCACCGCCCTCTATGATGTGCTGGGCGTTGAACTGAAAACAACAAAAAGCTGTGAAAATCAAAACAAAAGACGTTGGTCTTTTTGGTGTTCCATTGACAGTGTTGCTAGAGCAAGATCAGAGGAAGGTACCAGGAGCTCGAATTCCTTTGATCTTTCAAAAGCTGGTTTCTCGTATTGAAGAGGGAGGTTTGGAAACTGAAGGCCTCTTACGAATTCCCGGAGCTGCCAGCAGAATCAAGAATCTTTGCCAAGAACTAGAAGCAAAGTTCTATGAAGGAACTTTTAATTGGGAAAGTGTCAAGCAGCACGACGCAGCCAGCCTTCTCAAGCTCCTTATTCGGGAGCTGCCTCAGCCCCTACTCAGTGTAGAATATCTCAGAGCCTTCCAGGCTGTCCAGAATCTTCCAACCAAGAGGCAGCAGCTCCAGGCATTGAATCTTCTTGTCCTCCTGCTTCCTGACACAAACAGGGACATGCTGAAGGCTCTGCTCGAATTTCTCCAGAGAGTAATTGACAATAAAGAGAAAAATAAGATGACGGCCCTGAACGTGGCGATGGTGATGGCTCCCAGCCTCTTTATGTGCCGGGCTGAGGGTCTGAAGGCCAGCGAGCAGCAGGAATTTGCCATGGCAGCGGGGACGGCCAGTAGCATGCACTTACTGATTAAGTACCAAAACCTTCTGTGGACTATTCCCAAGTTTATTGTCAACCAAGTGAGGAAACAAAACACCGAAAATCAAAAAAAAGATAAAAAAGCCATGAAGAAACTGCTGAAGAAGATGGCTTATGACCGAGAAAAATATGAAAAGCAAGAGAAGAATTCAAACGATGCTGACGTTCCTCGGGGAGTGATCCGAGTGCAAGCTCCCCATCTTTCCAGAGTTTCCATGGCGATACAGCTCACGGAAGAACTGAAAGCCGGCGACGTTCTTACCAGGTTTCTCAGTCAAGAAAGTGGGGCTGCTCCGACTCTCCAGAGAGGGGACGTTTTTTTGTTTGAAATCGGAGGAAATATTGGGGAGCGCTGCCTCGATGATGACACTTACATAAAGGAGTTGCATCAGCTCAACCCAAATGCCGAGTGGGTGATAAAGCCCAGGCTCCTGCAGAGGACTTAACCAGCGGCAGCCCAGCCGGGGGACTTCATCGTACTGCCAGGTCGAGGGGGCCAATGAGAGAAATGGCAGGAGCCTCTATTATTCCACCACACCCAACTATTAAACAGTGACACGCTCCAGCCTTTAAAAAAGTGTAGGTTTGTGCTGCTGCCAGAATGACAGGTTTTATTGGTATTAATGTTATTATTAGAAAATGTCTATCTCTGGAGTGAGAGAAAAGAGGCTTAGTTAGCTTGTGGGCTATTTTCAGAAATGCCAGGAAACGTGCCCAGATGTGACATACGTTTTTCTCATATGAAAATATACTCTCTTCCCTCTCGTGCTTTTCTCTTAAAATCGTTTCTACTGTAATCAGTGCTTTCTCACCATTCTGTCCTCCTCTCTGTTCCCTTCCCTCACCCAGGTGTGCCTTGAACAAAAAGGCTGTCATGATGACAACTGCAGGTATGCCCAGTTGTCACGGCAGCGCGCCTCAGAGCAGACTGAGTTCAGCAGTATTCCCGTCACTACCGAACGTTAATATTCATCTCTTTGAATCATTTGTTCAAACAATAATGTCTTACTTTTTCCTGCTGTAGCACATGAAGTGATTTGGATTTTTTTCAGCTCATCTGACATACACAGAACTGCCTCCACTATCAAGAATATGGAACTGTCAGAAACTGCCAATTGTTACTGACCCATGAAATATGGATATATGGAGAGTAAATTAAAATATATCCAGGTTGAAGAGCTGGGTAACAAGCTGAGTACAAGCGAAAGCAGTCAGCGTACTCTGTACTCTTCAAAATGAAATTTAAAAAGTCATAGCTGGATTTACCTGTTGGCCTGTTAGCATTATAAATACACAGTGCATTATAATCCAGTAATAGAGAATGTATTCTACTTAAAGAAGGATTTTTTTACTCATAGAATATCTGCCAGAACAGTTATTCTTTTGGGTCTGAATGACACAGTCAGTCACGTGAACAAGTTTTGCTTGTGTACTTATTTTTTTTTTTTTTTTTTTTTTTTTTTTTTAAAGGAAAGACAGAGAGAAGGAAGGAAGGATAGAAGGAAGGAAGGAAGGAAGAAAGGGAAACATTTTTAAACATTTTCTTGTTTTATTGTATTTTGTTTTTTCGTTTTTTGTTACATGGGCTGGGGCCGGGAATCGAACCGAGGTCCTCCGGCATAGCAGGCAAGCACTTTGCCCGCTGAGCCACCGCGGCCCGCCCTTGTGTACTTATTTTAAATAATCAGAATAAATTTATTAAAATGTTGTGAAAACTACTCCTCCCAGGGATTTTAATGCATAAACCATATTGCAACAAAAATGAGCCTCCTTACATATGTAGAAGAGTGAAATGAGAGCGAAATATTAAATGTTTTACAAGATCAGAGTGTAGTAAATAAAAGGTGATGTAAATGAATACTGCACAAACTGTGTATGACACTTTTAGTAGTACTTTAGGAAAAATTACACATTCTCAGAAGCTCTTGATGTCACTCTAATTAGGAGGGAAAATGCTGTTAACGAGAACAGTAGTAAATTTTATCGTATAATTGCAAGAGCAGCCTGTGGACAGGATCACTTAAATAACTTTGTGGTGATTAGTGCCATTGCTTTTTTATTTCAAAAGAAATTTTATAATTAAATGCATTTTTCTAAAAAAAAAAAAAAAAAAGATAGTGGGTGGGCCACGGTGGCTCAGCAGGCAGAGTTCTCGCCTGCCATGCCGGAGACCCGGGTTCGATTCCTGGACCATGCACAAACCTCCCCCCCAACCAAATAAAAGATACTAAGGCAGTGTTTTGGGGTAATCTATCTCTTTCCTTCAACCTTTTGGAGGGAGGTGAGTTATCTAAAGCTCTGAGAATCATTCTATCTCTAATGCTTTCAATGTTTCTCATGTCCATTCACAGCCCTTCATCTCTGGAGCACCGTCGGATCAAAGCTGAAACTTCTGGATCAGTGCTATTCTAGTTTGCTAGCTGCTGGAATGCAATATACCAGAAATGGAATGGCTTTTAAAAGGGAGAATTTAATGAGTTGCAAGTTTACAGTTCTAAGGCCGAGAAAATGTCCCAATTACAACAAGTCTATAGAAATGTCCAGCCACAGACATCCAGGGAAAGATACCTTGATTCAAGAAGGCCGAAGAAGTTCAGGGTTTCTCTCTCAAGTGAAAAGGCATGTGGCGAACACAGTCAGGGTTTCTCTCTCAGCTGGAAGGGCACATGGCGAACATGGCATCGTCATCTGCTAGTTTTCTCTCCTGGCTTCTGGTTTCATGAAGCTCTCCGAGAAGCGTTTTCCTTCTTCATCTCCAAAGGTCACTGGCTGGTGGACTCTGCTTCATGGTGCTGCAGCATTCTCTGCTCTCTCTGAGTCTCTCATTCTCCAAAATGTTTCCTCTTTTATAGGACTCCAATAAACCAATCAAGACCCACCCAAATGGGTGGAGACATGTCGTCCCCTAATCCAGTTTAACAACCACTCTTGACTAAATCACGTCATCCAGGGAGATGATCCGATCACAGTTTCAAACATACATATTGAACAGAGACCATTCTACCCTTATGAAATGGGATTTTGACCAAAACATGGCTTTTCTAGGGGGCATACTTCCTTTCAACCCAGCACAAATGCCTTCTGAATTTACTTTTTTATTCTTTCAATTCTTCCCTATTATACTACATTTGGGAGAATTCCTCATGTCAAACTTCCCGCTCAATAATCTACACTTTGGTTATGTCCACTCTGCTCTCCATCCTGTCTATTGGGATTTAATTTTGACAATTTGGCTATTTCTCTTTGGGATTCATTCTTGAGTCTTTTAATATTAGAATGATCTTCCTCCCAAGCTGAGAAGTCATTGCATGTCCCCTAAGACATTAATTAGACTCCTTTAGAGTCTCTGGTTAGGGCTCTTCAGACTTGTCTTTCGACATCAGTGATCCTGCTTATTGAGCTCAAGGATTCTGAATCATGGTCTTGGTGACATGCACAACCTTGTTCCTGAGCTTTCTGCTCAGCCTAATTTGGAGACCTCAAACCTCTGTCCCGGGGTTTCAGGCACAGGGTGTATGCTGCTGGTCTTCTGGGCAGGGGGTTTCCTGGAGAGTGTGGACTTCCCAGATGGCAGCTCCCTGGGCAGTTGGGCAGCAGATCTGGTGGCAGGGAGACCTCACGCAGACACTTGGGCTGCATGGGTATGAGCCTCCCATTCTAGATTTGGCTTCCACAGTCTTCCAGGTGAGAACCCACACAAACAATGCAGATCTGAAGTTATTTCTACCCTAACCTTCCCTAAAGGGGAAGTTTCCTGAGGTTGACATGTGAAGGCTCAATTTCTTTAAATCCCAGGAGATTGCTCTCTGCCATGGCCACCTGCTTTTACAGCACATGACCCTGGGACTTCAACTCCAGCCAGTGACCCCATGCCAGGCTGCCACTTACTCTTGAACATTCATGCCCTGCACACAGGCACCTGGCTAGAGGATTTGTGGAGCTGGATTCCAGGCCATGCCCAGACTGTCATCTGCTTACGCCTGTCCTAGGAATTAGCACTTTTATTAATCAAGATTCTGTAGAAAAACAGAACCAAAAGGAGATATGTGCAAATATGAGATTTATAAGGAACTCTCATGCAGCCGTGGGGATGTAAGAGTCCAAAATCTGTAGGGCAGGTGACGAGCTTTACAGACAGAGATCTGGTGACACAGAGTTGGAGCAGACCTGGTCAGTTCTTTATTGGGAAGGGGATGCAGTCTGTTATCCGACAAATCTGTGCGCCCAGAAAGACTTCAAGCTCAACTCCCAGTTTGGTTGCTGTGAGTTCATAGCTGCCCTGAAAATAGCCGCGGGTGTGACAGCAATGCCAGCGCCAATAGGTCTGGATGATTCGGACAGCATTGAGCAGGCGGCAGTAACACAAGCGTACCCGCCACATGCGGACCCACGACTGTAGCTTAATTGCTGCCCATTCTTGTCGTGCATACAATTCTAGAGCTGCCCACTTCTTCTTCTCCAGCAGCCTCACCAGCGTCAGCCGCCACCAGCTCTGGATGATCCAGGCCCTGAGGGCCGCGTGCAGCAGCGTCCGGCGCACCAGGGTGCCGCGCCACCAGGCCTGGATCTTTGTGGCTGCCTCATCTTTGTTAGTGCGCTTCATTGGTTTGGGATGATTGTAAGGAGAAAGAAGGGACAGTCAGGAAATGGTCATCACCCTCTTCATCCCCAGAACATGCCAGGAAAGGGACCTGATGCTCTAACAATTTCTGCCCTCTGACACTTAGGAGCCCTGGATGTCTTGCTTCTGCCACTCTCTGGAAAATTGCTGTTGACCCAATGCCTTGATTCCTCCACCCTCAGTGAACTCATCTGTAAAAGGGGTACAGCTGCCTTTGCTACTTCAACCAGTTTTACATAGACCAGGGGTCCAGTCTAGGGCAAGGTTGTCATAATCTATAGTTCAAGATTACCATGTCAGCTTGAACTTGCCCCCCCCCCAACCCCCATGGGGATTCTGTTCCTTTCCCTCAGACCCCACCCACCTGCTGGGAAATGGCATCCTTTTCCCCTCTGTCCCCTCATTCCTGACTGCAAATCCACAACATGCTTTTCCCTCTGTCACATCACGGTATTAAGAGTTTCCCTGTTTCCCTCAGTTTGGGATCTTCCTCGCCTATTTCTCACTTTCACATCTTTTGGTACTCACACCTTAGACTTCAGTTAACACGCACACATGCACGTATGCAAACATGCTCTACCACCCAGTTCTAGATTCAGGCTTCCCTTTCGTTGGTCATATACACCCCAAACATGGCCCTCACCATCCCACTCCTCAGTTTTGTGTGGCCTGGTTCTATTTTGGGGGGTTCCTTTTCCCTACAAACAACTCGCCATGTCTCAGCTGCCCATAATTCTCAGACTGAGAAGGGAACGTGAGAAGGGATGGCCAAAGATGAGTTCACCTCTATTCATTCCAGCTCTGCATAGGGCAACCATTTGGCACGGTCAGCCAAGGACATTCTCAGTCCATGCAGTTGCTCCTGAGTAATTCTTATTAGTACCACCTCTCACACATGGATGTGTCCAGTTTTGAAGATAAATTCCCTGATCACCCCATGCTATGGGCCACAGAGAAGACTACCCATCACTGCTGGATAGCCGAGGTCAGAGATATCACAAGTCAGGGGTCCCCAATTAGCTTGAGGGCCCTCACCAACCTACCGTTGGGGGTGGGGGTGGGGGTGGGAGTAGAAGTTTTTCCATTTTTTTTTTCCTTTCTTCCTCCTCTTTCATTTGCATCAGTATTGTTTCATCATAATCTTCGATTACGATTTGGCACAAATGGCCATTCTTCTGTAATCAGAGTTTGGGAGGAAAATGTGGGTTAGCTTGTTGCCTATACAACCCAGTGCCAAACCTCCCACATGTTCAAGCTTTTTGTCTGCCTGGAGACACGGACATACCTCCTGTATTAACTATGGAAATCTGCCCCCCACCCCATCCCACCACCTGCCTATAATGCTTGGTAGACTGGCTACTTCTTACACAACATTGGATGCCCATGACTGTTGATGGCTCAAATCCTTTCAGGTCTGCAATCCCCTAAATTGTCCATGGTTAAAAGCTAGATGGTTCCATCCCCCTTAGGTCTGCACATCTCCTGCTATAATTCTGGCAGGGAGAGCGGAGGAGAGAGTGAGCAATGATGTCATAAGGGCAGCTATGATGCAAGCACCAACATGGTTCCCAACAGTTGCACCCTTTTCAGTGATGGAAGACCAGCCCATTCTTTCTTTCCAAAAATGTCCAAACCTTGGCTGCAAAGGCAGGACACTAGAAATGCTGAACTATTGGCATAGAGATTTATAAAATGTAGTTAATTCTGTCAGATCGTTTACCACAAAATTAAGACAACCTGAAAATACATCAGTAAAAAAATTAGTTACCTGGATTTAAGTCCATCAAACAGCAAATGCAAATAGCAATGAGAATGAATGAGTTTGGAGCACAGTTTTGAAACAGGTACTTCCCAAAAAGAGATTTACTATTGTGTAATAATCATGTGAAAAGATGTCCAACAGAATTATTTATGAGGGAAATGAAAATTAATAGAGCAAAATTAGATAACCCTGCAACCTGTGAGGATGGCTAAATAAAATTGCTGACAGCCCTAAATATTGTTGAGGGTGTAGATCAGCTGGAATTTTACACACTACTGTTGGGCAGGTTAAAATGGTAGAATTGTCACCAGGATGAAGTCTCACCCAGAAGATTGCTCATAAAAACTTTAGTCGAATTAATGTGTTTGCTTGAATTGTGAAGAAAAATATAACTGCAAACACGTGCAAAGAAGCTAAGCTGTTGAAAACTGAAGATCCTGCAGCCATTGCCCCCTCATTCCTCAGTGAACCACAAAGTCCCCAGCCAATGCAAAAGCAAGAACCCATCTCAATGCCAACCTCAAGCTCCTGCCTTGCTGCAGCCAGGAAATTCCCTTCCTTAGAGCGTGCACACTAAGCCCCAACCCTGACTCTAATTTACCTTTGCTCACCATAGTATTAAATTTGTTACCTCTGAGTGGAATTTAGATGCCATTTTCTGAACATGCTGTGTATGTAGAAGCATGTTATAGCATGGTCAAAGACTGTGCATGCCCAAAACCAATTCTTCAACCCCTACCCCCTTTAAGTTCCTTGGAAATTCTCATGCTCACTTGCCCCAACCACCTGCGTGCACATCCCCTGGCCCCCTATAAAAGAATCCCACTCACCGACCTTCAGGGAGAAGATGCCTTTTGGACACGAATCCACCTTTCTTCAGTCTTTGGTCAAAGAATAAAGTGTTGCTTTGCTTTACCAAACCTGGTTTCATTCTATTGGTGCAAACAGCACCTGACAGGAGACCTGTTTTGAAGGGTCTGGCCCATAGAGGATCAGTAACAGAGCCACTTTGGAAAACTATTTGGCATTTTCTAATATAATTAAACCTAAATCTACCTTGTACTTTCGCTCTATTACTAGGTATTTACACAAGAGAAATGAAAAAAAATGTATCTAGGAAATACTTGAATATTCATAGTAGCTGTATTCAAAATAGGTCAAAACTGGAAATAACCAAAATGTCTATCAACAGGTGACCTGTCAAAGAAACAGTGGCAGGTTTTTATAATGAAACTCTTCTCACTAATTTAAGTGAACAAACTACTGATACATACGAGAACAGATGAATCTCAGAACATGCTAAGTGAAAGAAACCAGATATAAAAGTGTACATACAAAATGATTCCATTGATATAAAATTCTAAAACAAGCAAGACAAATTTATAGTAAGAGCCACCAGAATAGATTTTCCATGGAGGGTGGGGGTAAAAGGGCAATTGCTTGCAAACAGCACATGGAGACGAACACAGAGGAATGGGCTAGATCTTATTTTGGGTAGTGGTTATGTCATGGTTCAAAAATGAGTCCTCGCACCGTGTGCACAAATCCATCAGTAGATACCAGGATTTTGAGAAGAGACTGTTTATTTAGGAAAGGCTAGCCTCGCAAAGACAGGAGGGTAGTATTTTCTTCAGATCTGTCTTCCCAAGTTGGAAAGGTGAGGGCTATTTATTGGATTAAACAAGGGGAGGGGAGGTTAGGGATATTAGGGCTATTGGCACATTGGGATTGGTTAGTAAACATTCCAATTAATGACTGCAAGTTGGTTATTATTATTGGTTCTGTCCACATTTAATTTGGGTGTTTCAATTTGGTTATTATTATTGGCTGATGGGTTCTATTATCTTGAGAAGTTCAGGTCTATTCTTTTTAGCGCAAGTTCTGCTAGTTTCAGTTAGCTCTGTGGAAAAAGAAGAAAGCAGGCACTTGTTCTGGTGTTAGATTATGTCCCTCGTTATTCTCAAAAGAAGGAAGTGAAAGTTTTAACAAGTTAGTAAGGGAGGAGCTGTCCTAGCGGGTTAGTAGTGGCAGTTACATGTGTGTGATTTTTTTTTTTTAAATTTTTTATTTTTTTATTAACGGAAAGAAAAAAAAAAGAAATTAACACAACATTTAGAAATCATGCCGTTCTACATATGCACTCAGTAATTCTTAACATCATCACATAGATGCATGATCATTGTTTCTTAGTACATTTGCATCGGTTTAGAGGAACTAGCAACACAACAGAAAAAGATATATAAAATGTTAATATAAAGAAAAGAAATAAAAATAGTAATAATAGTAAAAAACAACAACAAACAAACAAACAAGCAAACAAAAACAAAAAAAAACCCTATAGCTCAGATGCAGCTTCATTCAGTGTTTTAACATGATTACTTTACAATTAGATATTATTGTGCTGTCCATTTTTGAGTTTTTGTATCTAGTCCTGTTGCACAGTCTGTATCCCTTCAGCTTCAATTACCCATTGTCTTACCCTGTTTCTAACTCCTGCTGAACTCTGTTACCAATGACATATTTCAAGTTTATTCTCGAATGTCCATTCACATCAGTGGGACCATACAGTATTTGTCCTTTAGTTTTTGGCTGGATTCACTCAGCATAATATTCTCTAGGTCCATCCATGTTATTACATGGTTCATAAGTTTATCTTGTCTTAAAGCTGCATAATATTCCATCGTATGTATATACCACAGTTTGTTTAGCCACTCTTCTGTTGATGGAGATTTTGGCTGTTTCCATCTCTTTGCAATTGTAAATAACGCTGCTATAAACATTGGTGTGCAAATGTCCGTTTGTGTCTTTGCCCTTAAGTCCTTTGAGTAGATACCTAGCAATGGTATTGCTGGGTCGTATGGCAATTCTATATTCAGCTTTTTGAGGAACCGCCAAACTGCCTTCCACAGTGGTTGCACCCTTTGACATTCCCACCAACAGTGGATAAGTGTGCCTCTTTCTCCGTATCCTCTCCAGCACTTGTAATTTTCTGTTTTGTTGATAATGGCCATTCTGGTGGGTGTGAGATGATATCTCATTGTGGTTTTGATTTGCATTTCTCTAATGGCCAGGGACATTGAGCATCTCTTCATGTGCCTCTTGGCCATCCGTATTTCCTCTTCTGGTAGGTGTCTGTTCAAGTCTTTTTCCCATTTTGTAATTGGGTTGGCTGTCTTTTTGTTGTTGAGTTGAACAATCTCTTTATAAATTCTGGATACTAGACCTTTATCTGATATGTCGTTTCCAAATATTGTCTCCCATTGTGTAGGCTGTCTTTCTACTTTCTTGATGAAGTTCTTTGATGCACAAAAGTGTTTAATTTTGAGGAGATGTGTGTGATTTTTTTTTTTTTATTAGGCAAAGATTTTTCCTAGGTTACCTGTCTTTGGCTGCACATCTCTTTGCGGGTAAAGCTACTGAAGGTTGGTCTGATGGGAGCTGTTTTGGCAGTGGGGATAATGAAAAATAAGTCAGGGTCTGCTATAGTCACAGGGGAATACGAAATTGCAAAAACTCATCAAACTGAATGCAATAAAACAATAAAGATGACTTTGTTCTTTATGTACTGACTGTGAAGAATGTAAGTGAAGCAAACTAACTACAAGGTCAACATGGTCCCTTTCTTGGCACAAATGCATACGCTCGTGCTGTAAAGGCACTATATAAAAGCAGCATTAGTAACAGATGCACTATAAAATGGAAAAGTGATCATCCCTGATGAGGACAGGGGAATTGGGGGACAGGGTTAACTCTCTCACTGTGGCTGAACCTCCCATGTCTGGACCAACACAGGACTCCTGGGGATGAGTGTCTTGAGTGAGCAGGACACCCGCAGGTGGGAAAGCCCATGAGGCCCCAGGACCAGCCTGGCCCCTTCTCAGGCGCACATACCCTTGACTGCTCTCCTATTTTCCTCTGCTTCTAAGGGCCTCAAGGTCACAGTCAGGAGATGGGCAAGGGCTACCAGTGCAGAAACTGGCCCACTTCCGCGGCTCTTGGCCTTCGAAGACCCACCTGGAGCCAACAGATCAGCGCTGAATCAAAAGTCCCCGTGGCTAAGACGCAGAGGCCAGCATGCCATTCTGGTTCCTCCTTGGAGTCACAGCTGTGCATTTGTTTAGCGTGAGTCTGCAGGGGACTAATGTGGGTCTGTGGGGGGTGTAATATACAGAAAAGGAGAAACCATTCCAGCACAGGGATTGTTAGTGAGAATGTAAGGGGACAAGAGGCATGGGGAGGACAGGAGTAAGTTGGAGGACCTGGAAGTGGCGGGTGGGTCACAGGCATCTGGAAGGTGTAGGAAGCATCCCTTTGTGGATAGAGGCATTGGTCCAGCCCTTGGCTGGGGAGTGGAGGGCGGGGCCATGTGCACGCTGTGGAAGCCAGAGGGCGCGGCCAATCTGGAAATTGGCTCCAAGAACACACGGACATTACAACAGAGACAGATCCTTCAAAATGGCCCGTGCTTTCATAATGGAAAGTCCAGCAGAGGAGTTTTGGAAGGGGGGAAGCTGGCAGGGCTATGTCACAGGGTGGAGATGTAATTTAAGCCACCAACTGAGTCAAACAAGACTTCCAAGTCTCCATGGTTCAGGGCTCTGTGTCCTTGCCCTGGATAAGTGAGGGAGAAACGCACATTGCTGCAGAGGCGTGGCAGGGACCCTGTGCCATAACACAGCAGAGCCTCCTGCGCTTTGGAGCTCACAGAAAGGACGGATCTACAGACATCACACGGGCAGTCAGGACAGATGCTTCCAACCCAAAGCTGAGGGCAGCCCACCCCCATGAGGCCTGTGGACGGTCGTGCTGGGCTCAGCGTGCGGGTGCCAGGCAGGGGCTGTGATGAGCCCCTCTACCTCCTCCTGCCCGGCCTTGGCACAGGCCGTGCTTGGTGTGGGCGGGCGTCAGACAGGGCCGCGCCCGCACGCCTGCCTGGGGCCTGGGGCTTGGTCCCGAGTGCTCCCCCGTTCCTTCCCATGTCGTAAAAAATCAGTTCCTTTTGCCCCTCCTGCACTTGCAGGAGGAGTGACCGTGTGTTTGGCGAGGAGAAAAGCCGGCCGACTTGGTTTCTGTGCTACTTGCCACCTTTAACGGTGGCAGTGGGTCAGGAGTTGGTGGCAGCTGACACAATCTGACTCCAGCCTGCCTTACATTCTTTCTTCTTAAATAAGACTTAGTTAGAATCCAAGACTTTATTTTGAGTCACACATGACCCTGGATGTACACCAAAGGGGAACACTGGGAGTACTTAATAATAATGTCCCTTAAACCAGGACAACTTAAAAAAATAACCACGTCGCCTGTTTCCAGGGAGCCCAGGTATGCCCCTGGCATGCCCACTGTGTGTGCCAATATTTAGAGAAACATTCTAAACATGACAAAGCACTAAGATTTTGTAAAGGAAAACAAGTAGTTTTACTAGCAAGCAACTAAAAGTTTTCGTCTAATGATAACCTGCAGCTGGACATCTGAACATGGCTTTGCTTCGGTTTGCCTCCGGATAACTAGTGAAACATAGATTATAGGACTGGACCCCCAGAGGGGCAATATATGTGCTTACTATAAAAGCAACAATCCAGGACACAAGGCGGCCCACCAATTCTCACTGGGTCAGACTATTAGACGGTCTCCGCGGGCAATGGCCCATTAACCGGCGCAGCCATGGAAAGGAAAGGCACAGAAAATCCAGAAGATTCCAAAAACCCAAGTGGGCAGGGGTAGGTGGCATCCAAGACCAGCCAAGTGCCCAGACTTCCCGGTGAGTAAGAGCAACTTTCTGAGGAACTTAAGACCTGGCACTCAGTGCTGTGTCAAGAAAGTCCTGCTCATTCTGTCCAGTTTGTTTTCTTTGATAAAAACTGAAATCCGTGGTACAGTCTTGAAGTACTGGCAGGGCTCTCAGGAAGATGGCGCACCTGGGGGCACAGGCAGCGGGCCACCCCAAATGCAGGTCAGTGGCACAAGCTTCTCAACCTTTGAGAGCTAAAAGCCTCTGCCAGCTGGTCAGTACCTTTTGAAGTCTGCCTCATTATTCCTTTCTGACTCTTTTGGAAGTTCTGCCAGAAATACTTATTTTTCTTCTTCCAATCTCCTTTTCCTTAAAAAGAAGAAGAACGGGCACAAGCAATAAGTTTATTAACAACAAAAGTAGCATCTTCTTTATAATTAAAAGCTTGTGAGAATACTTAGATTTCACACACTGACACACAAAAGACAGTTTCTCTTTTGGTCCGCGAAAGACAGGGAAATGCCTATAAAGTTGTTTAAAAGAAATGCAAATTTCCTAGTAGCGAGTGGGGAGCTAAAATGAGAAATAAAGCAGTGTTAAAAGGCAGGCAAACGAGGGATAGATGGGAACCCTGTGTTTTATGCATGTTTTTTCTGTAAACTACAATTTCTACAAAAAGAAAAAAAAAAAAAAAGGCAGGCAAATGTGCATCCCCTCCCCCCAACCCGGGTCTGTGTGTGCCGCCCGCTGCGTGGCCCTGACCCTCCTCCCTGTGGCCCTGGGCTGCCTGGTGGCCCACCCTCTACGCCCCTGCTGCGGCGGCCCCTCCCACCTCTACCCGAGTCTGGTTTGGTTCAGAGGAGAACAATTCCACGGCCACAGCCGATGTCCTCAGCAGCTGGCAGGGCTGATCAGTACCGTGTAACGCCTTTTAAAAAGCAAAGAGAAAGGGGGAGAGTGAGCAGAGATACCCTCATGGTTCCCCGGGTGACCTCGGCTGCACTTCGCAAGATATAAGGACCCCTCAGAGCCACTGTGTGTGTCCCTGGTGCAGAGGTGCCAGCATTTTGGGTCTCTCACTATTCTTCTCCCTCCCCCCCACCCCCATTCTCCAACTCCTTTCGCAGAGCTTCCCTCAGAGGCTCTCAAGACCACTTAGGGAGGGGTAAAAAAGGAGGGTCAGATCAGTGCTCTGAATAAGCAGAGGACTAGTTCCCCAGCCTGCAGAGGGAGGAAAGCAGAGCTCCTGGGAGTGGGCTGTGCCCCGGTGCCCCTCCCCATCAGCCCCTGCCTCTGGCACTTCTTCTACAGCAGTCCCAGCTCCACCCTAGGGTGCTTCCTTCAGCTCCTAGGGGTGACCCTGTGGATTACACAGGGGAAATAGCAAATCCCGTTTACAGGCTTCCACTGTGGTCCCCCTCAGATCCTATTCCAACCACTTGTCTGCTGACTCTCTCTTCCCTGAGTGGGTCATGCAGGGCAGGGCCTGTGAATTTAACATGTTTGAGACCTCAGAGGATGCACAGTGTTGGGACATAGCAGGTGCCACATAATTGCTCACTAAATGAAAGAATGCAATATCCACCCATAGCCCACCTAACGGGAGAGACCTGGGACCCTCAGAGCCTGAGACCCTTCTCTCTACTTCCATGTTCAGATCCTGCCATTTCCTTACTGCAGCATCTGAAGATGCGAGTGGAGATTGTGCTGAACGCCCAGGTCTGAAGTCAGGAGGCTGGGGCACTGTGGGGCTGAAAGAGACGGATGGAACTAGGAAAAAGGGAGTAAGAGAATGGGGGAATAGAATCCCAGAAGAAGTCGGCAGGGGCGGGGGGAGGGGAGAAATGCGGGAGGAATTGGGACTGAGGGAGAAAGGCGGGAAACAAAGGGGAAGAAAGTGGGGCAGAATGTGAATTTTCTCAGCTGCACCTGTCGGAGTCCTGAACTCACAGGGTGTCTCCTTAATAATATCTACCGGCTTGGCCACAAGGTCCTGGCTGGCGGATTTTGAGAATAAGTCCAAGACCCTGGAGTGGCCCAGCTGGGATCCATTGTTTCAGGCCTTGGGTGGGATGGGGTGCCTGCACACAAGAAAATTTTCCCTCTTTCCAGCCTGAAAACTGTCCCTACCCTGGGTGACAAAGTCCTGGAGGCATAAGAGAAACCCTAAGTTTGCCTCACCTGGAGAGAAGCACCAGCTCAAGACGTTCATTTACTTCCACACTGGGACTAAGGTTGGGGAGTCCTCTGGAGAGTCTTTATGTTGTTTGTGGCTCAGAGAAGTCTCAGTTCTGCATAGTCCTGGGTGGGACGGGTGTGTGACTGTCACCACAGAGTGGCAGACTGAGGCAATCTGTGGGCAGACCCTACGGTCAGAAGAATAATGGTTTCCCAAGGAGTCCAAGTCCTAATTTCCAGAACTTGTGAGCATGTCAAGTTCATTCGAAAGGGGGAATTGGATTGCAGATGAAATTAAGTTTTCTAAGTCTTGATTATCACATGGACCTAAAAAAATCATGGCATTTTGGGTCATGGGCTTTTAAATGTGAAAAAGAAGTCAACATCTGAGTGATGTTTTGTGAAAGACTCTCAACTTTCTGTAGGTGATTTTAAGGACAGAAGAGGTTTATGTCTTCAAGTAGCCTCTAGAAGCTGGAAAAGAAAACAGATTCTTCCCCAGTGCTCCAAAGGGAACACCTTATAGCCGATTCCCCAATTTTAGTGAAGCAAGACACATTTAATTAATTTCTGACCTTCAGAAATTAAGAGAATGAATTGTATTATTTTAATTCACTAGACAGGTTGTAATTTGTTCTAGCAACAATGGGAAACTAATACAGACCCTGTCTTATATTGGGATTCCTGGAAACAGAGATCAGGGTTAAGTGCCAAATTAACCTTGAAGAAGGTGCTGTTGGAAGAAACACTTCTGAGGAAGTGAGGAATACAATATTGGTCAGAGAGAGAAATTGGCCCACAATGTAATTGCAACTGAAGCTTCTGTCAACCCTACGGGTGACTCTGGAACTGGTTTGACTCATCAGAGTTGCTCCAAGTTGAAGGAAGGGACTGGACTTTTCTATGTAACCATCAAGCAGTCACTGGCTGCAGGCTGCCCCTTAGGAGAGGACATAACCTTGCTCAATAGTCTCTTCCTTCTCTCCAAGGGCAATTCCCAGTGAGGGACACAGCTGTGACCTGGCAGTCACCAATATTCCCACCAACTGTGAGATGGTTTGTTGGCCGTAAAGGAGATATCTGGGCAGAGCACACATATCCCCCTTATGGTCTATATCTTTACAGCACTTAGGCTCTCTTGCTTCCCATAGTAAATTTTCACCATCTGTGAACAACTTTTTTCTTCAAGATTGTGGTTGGTCCTGTTTTCTGAAAACAAAAACAAAAACAAAATTCAAAGGGAAGGATTAGAGAGATGAGCTACAGCCCCTGTACTTTAGTATTGAGTCTAATACTCCCATTCCTTTACCCCTTCCTCTACCACCCTTTCTAGATTCTCTTCACACTCAACTGGCTCCTCTGTTGATCTAACAGTTGGCAGACTGTGCTTGGGGTGACCCAAAATGCCATTCCTTGTGGGATCTGTTTCTATACTTACCATGCATTTCTCTGCCTGTGACTGTAGTGATTTATGGTTTCTTCATCTATTTGGGCAGGGGAGCTCCAAGAGAGGGCACCAGAGCTACATTCATGCTCTCCCTGCTGGCAGCACATAGCAGCAACCCCACCTTCTTCTGATGTTCAGAGTTTATTATTCTTACCAGTATAGTGACTCCTTTCATTTCTAGCTTGTCTCTAGGCCCAGAAGCCTGCAGTGATCAGGTGGCAGCCCCAGCTTGAAGTTCAACGGGAGTCTTACTTTGTTCTCTGATAAAAGTGTTCCTCTTCTAGAGACCAGGACCTCTAGAGAGGCAGAGACTATAGTTGGAGGGACAGAAAATGTACATTCCTCAAATAGGTAGCTGGAGGGATGGTAGGCAAGGATGTTATCCCTTCCACACCTTGGTTCCAAGGCCCACGTGTTGTACTTTTTTAGAGACGCAACACAATGTAATGGGCATTGGTGTGAGGTACTTATTATGTCCTGAAGAAGACATCCCACTCTATAGGCTTTCATCTTCAAGCTGGTATCTCAGCTGTATTTTCACCAGGTCTTTCAATATCTCTATCAGACTGGGTACTTATGCATGGTGAGGTGAGTACAGAACCACCATCCACTGCCATACCTTGTTTGCTGTTCAGTGATCCCTTGGTCAAAGCCTTGTGATTCAGTGAGTCAATGCCTTGGTAAGCCCTCGGATAGTGACATCAGTTGAGGTCGTGGGCAGGAAAGACAAACCAAATGCTGAGTTGTGTCAATTCCTTTCAAGATAACTTGATGTCTTTAGGCACAAGAGAGTGTTGAGCTCTGTTGTTGTACTCCCCAGTGAAACTTCTAAAAAAATTTATATCCGCCACCCCCTGCATACAAACACCCACACACCAATTAAATTCTCTGAATTTGACCCTAAGCATATAAAGCAAATGAAGAAACATTTATTCAAGAAAATCATCTAAACTCAATCAGCACAGCAAGAATCCATTGTATTGAATCAAGACCCATACCCTCCACCCCTCATCCCTGCTCAGCAAGACAGAAACTCACTTCGGTCTGGTACAGCAAAAAACCCAGGGCCCCCTTTACCCCCAGCTCCCACTCAGAAGGCTGTCATCCCCAGGAGGGTAAAACATCAGCCTTTCTCTTTCTCATCCTAGGTTTAAGGAGAGTGCGGCTGAACAATGGGGACTCTTCTGAGGCAAATTCCTGTGGGATACAGGTAGAGGTGCAGGCTGTGACTCTGTGGACAGGAAACGAATACCTATACCTGGAATATGCACCTATCACTTTCAGAACAAGTCATTTGTCCTTCCATGTTGGGAGGGGCCCAATGTCCTCACCTTGTCACCAAGTGGTTGCTTGGGTCTCCTCTAGGAATGGTGCCATACTGGGGATTCATTGTTGGTCTCTGTTGCTTAATTTGCACATTTGATGGCAGTAGCCTTGGTAAGTGAGAAGCTGTGCTGCTGGCCCATGAGGAGCATCTTTCTCTGCCTCCAGGGTCACCTAAGCTATGTACCCATCATGGGAGACTCTTCACAGAGGCTGACTGTTATCAAGCAGCCAACATGGTTGTGTAGTGTTTGTTCAATTGTGGATGCTCCGTGGTGGGTGGTTCACATGCTATTTTGGTAAAGTTGTTGAATTGTGACATACCAGAACTGGGTTGACTTCTACAATGGAGATTTATTAGCTTATAAGCTCATAGTTCTGAGGCTGTGAATATGTCCAAATCAAGGCATTATTAAGATGATACCTTCTTCCTGAAGTCAGGCTGCTGGCGCTCTTCAGCCCTTGTTGTCACATGGCAAGGGACATGGCAGGTCTGCTGCTCTCTCCCTTCTCTCCCAGGTTTCACTGCTTTCAGCTTCTGACTTCTCTGTCTGTGGCTTTCTTTCTCAGCTTCTGTATCCTTTTCTCTCTCAGCTTCTCTCTCTTTCCCTCTGTTTCACATCTTCTTACAAAAGACTCAAGTAAAAGTATTTAGACTCACCTGGGGCATGCCTCAACTGAAATAGCCTAACCCAAAGTTTCCACCCACAATAGATCTACACTACAGGAGTAGATTAGCCTTAAGAGCATGATCTTTTCTGGGGTCCATAAAACCTCTCAACCATCACACAGGGGTATAAAGATTTTCACTCTTTATGCACAGTTCTATATGTTCATCTACATATCTTTAGCTGAGACTTCATTGTCATTTATCTTCCAAAAATTCTCCTCCCAAGTAGTTGACCAGCCTCCACTATTGCCAAGGAGTCTATCTGTGTGTGTATCATGTGTGTGTGTGTGTGTGTGTGTCCATGTGTATTATAATATACACAGACATGCTAATCTTAGGCTATTAATTTTTCACATAAAGTTGGGTAAGTTGCACACCTGAAATCTTGCCGATGGGGAGGATTTTCCATCAGTACTTTTCAAGGTCATCTTGAATAAGGGCACAGTGCATTTGTCCATTTTGAAATGTCAACCAAGTGCTTAGTTGAAAATCCTGTGAATCCAGCTCAGACTTTATCCTCCTATGTCAGCTGTTTCCAAGGTTTCCCCCCTATGGACACGGGTTGGGCTGAGGGCTGAGGGTTGGTACAACATGGTGGATTCCTTGAGGGACTGGGCTACGTACAGGTGTGGCTTCCGTCTTCTGTTTCCCATTGTCTTCATTGCTGTCGGTGAGCTTAGTGAAGTGTGCCACACTTTTCAGACTCAAAACATTCAGGGGAATCTGGGAATTTAAAATCTTGGGAAGGGCTAACAACCCAGATGATGAGAGCCCGTGCCAGGACATCATTTTTTTTTTTTTCATCATGGTCATGATCTTGGCACAGTAGACCAACCTTTGTGGAGGGTTTAACCTTCTTAGGCACTTGGACACTCTGATGATGAAGCCTTGGACCTGACTCTCAGCTTTCTCTTCCATTGTATGAGGTGAGCTACTTTGTATGGTACCAAGAGGCCTTCTGTCTTTTATACTTGGCTTTCAATTGCTCGTTACTTGCTCTCAGTCTTTTGTTATCTTTCTCTATAGCATCAATAGAGCCTACAAATCATCATCCAATCCTTTGGTCCTTATGTAATTTTCTTCAAGCGTTTAGGAGACTTTTTCTGCCCTTTGCCTTTAACTCTCTTACCTCCTGAAATGTAAATATTATGGACACACTCTGGTAGCCACTTACATTCTAGGGATGTAAATCTTGTCCTCATACATTTCCCTAAGATGGAAATGGGAGTGGAAGTGAGAAGATTGACGAGACTTAGGTCCCTGATAACACTTTGGAGCTGCCACATCAGCCCTGGACTTCCCTCTTCAGGTTTTTTCTACATGATATAAAAATAATCCTCTAATCTGGACCCCTATCTTATACCCTCTACAAAAGTTAACTCAAAATGAATTAAAGACCTAAATGTGAGAGCCAGTACCATAAAACATTTAGAAGAAAATGCAGGGAAACATCTTCAAGATCTAGTAATAGGAGGTAGCTTCTTAAATTTTATACCTGAAGCACAAACAATGTAAGAAGAAAGAAACAAATGAGAACTCCTTAAGATCAAGAGCTGCTGTGCCTAAAAGGACTTTGTCAAAAAGGTGAAGAGGCTGCCAATTCAATGGGAGAAAATATTTGGAAACTACATATCAGATAAAGGCTTGGTGTCCTATGTACATAGAGAAATTATACAGCTCAACAACAAAAGAACAAAACCTAATTATAAAATGGGCAGAGGATATGAATAGACACTTTTCTGAAGAGCAAATACAGATGGCTCAAAAGCACTTGAAGAGATGCTCATTTTCATTATCTATAAGGGAAATGTAAATTAAGACAACAATGAGCTATCACCTCACACCTGTAAGAATGGCTGCTATTAAACAAGCATAAAACTACAAATGTTGGAGAGGATGTGGAGAAATTGGAACACTTATTCACTGTTGGTGGAAACATAAAATGGTGCAGCCGCTGTAGAAGACAATTTAGCAATTCCTCCAAAAACTGCATATTGAGTTTCTCTATGACTCAGCAATACCAATACTCAATAAAAACTCAGAAGAGCTAAAAGCAACAACACAAACAGACATTAGTACACTGATGTTCACCACAGCACTATTCACAATTGCCAAAAGATGGAAACAATTCAAGTGCCCAACAGCAGACAGTGGATAAACAAAATGTGGTGTATATATATGATGCAGTAAAAGTAAGATGAAATGAAGTCCTGAAGCAATGACAAAATGGATGAACCTTGAGGACATAATGCTAAGTGAAATAAGTCAGACACAAAAGTATAGATACTTTATGATTCCACTATTATGATTCTAGTAAAGACCAGTGAAAATTGTCCAAAATTGAGAGTGCTGCTGATTGTACAACCGAGAATACTGGAAGACATGGTTTGTTTATTTTGAACATTAGCCATGATGCCCAATAGATGGATGGAGCTGAAGGGTACAATGACTGAGAAGGAGAATGGCCAACTGTGACACATTTATATGAGGGGAAAAGGTGTGGCTTCAAAAAGGAAGGATGTCGAGAGACATGCAACACACTTGGGGACCTGGACAATGGGTTGGACAAAATAAGCAAGAAACAAAAGAACCATTATAAGAAAATTGGAGCTTAGATTGTAAACCCTCATAGTAGCCACACTTAGTCTGAAGTTGTAAATGTATTTCTGGATCCTGAGGCATTGAGCTATATGTGTATCAGTTGGTATTTCCCTGGGACTTTGAGTAACTCTGTGCCACCAAGGACCCAGAGATGGAGCACTGCAGCACTGGAGGTTACCAGAGTTAAATATGATAACAGTTAAAGTAACCAAAGGGGAGATCAGATCTCAATTAGAGTTAAAGAAAAAGCTGGGAGAGACTTCCTGGAAGATGGCGGCTTAGTAAGACGCGCGGATCTTAGTTTCTTCTCCAGGACAGCTACTAGGGAAGTAGAAACGATACAGAAAGCGCCCAAAGCCACAACAGAGATAAAAAAGACAGCGTACCCCATCCTGGAACGGCTGGCTGGCTGAGAGAAGCAGCTCGGGTGAGATCACCGAGGCGCGCGGGCCTCACCGGGCGGGGCGGCAAGCGGCCGGAGTCACTCCCTTCCCCCATCCCGGGCCGGCTGGGAGAATTGGAGAGGCAGTCCCCTGAAACCAAGGCGGCTGGCGCCCACACCACGCGTGGCCCCCCGGACCAACTGAGAGAATTGGATCGGAAATCCCCAGGCCGCGGAGAACGGTGACGGGTGGGGGAGGCTCCTTCCAAACCCGTGACTCCCGGGGAACGTGCACTCTCCCGGGCGGGCAGCTGCCGCTGGCGCCCTCCCGCCACGCTTGTCGCCCAGGGCCGACTAGGAAATTCGGACGGGCTCTTTCCTGGGCTGCGGCGGCCAGCAACTGTCCCTGCGTTCAGACCCCGGGTCAGCTCAAGCCGCTTCGGCTAGCGAACCTCCCGGACGGCGAGAGTTTTCCAAAGTTTAAAGTCCCACAGCACCTTTTACTGGTGGAACCCGCAGACAAAGGTGTGCCACGAGCGCCACCTACTGGGCAGGATAAGAAAAACAGAACCCAGAGATTTCACAGAAAAATCTTCCAAACTTTTGGATCCAATACCCAGGGAAAGCTGTCTAAATGTGCAGACGCCAACAGAAAATAACGGATCACGCTCAAATAATTGAAAATATGGCCCAGTCAAAGGAACAAACCAATAGTTCAAATGAGATACAGGAGTTGAGACAACTAATGCTGAATATACGAACAGAAATGGAAAACCTCTTCAAAAACGAAATCGATAAATTGAGGGAGGACATGAAGAAGACATGGGCTGAACATAAAGAAGAAATAGAAAAACTGAAAAAACAAACCACAGAACTTATGGAAGTGAAGGACAAAGTAGAAAAGATAGAAGAAACAATGGATACCTACAATGATAGATTCAAAGAGACAGAAGATAGAATTAGTGATTTGGAGGATGGAACATCTGAATTCCAAAAACAAACAGAAACTATCGGGAAAAGAATGGAAAAATTTGAACAGGGTATCAGGGAACTCAAGGACAATATGAAGCGCAAAAATATACGTGTTGTGGGTGTCCCAGAAGGAGAAGAGAAGGGAAAAGGAGGAGAAAAACTAATGGAAGAAATTTTCACTGAAAATTTCCCAACTCTTATGAAAGACCTAAAATTACAGATCCAAGAAGTGCAGTGCACCCCAAAGAGATTAGACCCAAATAGGCGTTCTCCAAGACACTTACTAGTTAGAATGTCAGAGGTCAAAGAGAAAGAGAGGATCTTGAAAGCAGCAAGAGAAAAACAATCCATCACATACAAGGGAAACCCAATAAGACTATGTGTAGATTTCTCAGCAGAAACCATGGAGGCTAGAAGACAGTGGGATGATATATTTAAATTACTAAAAGAGCAAAACTGCCAACCAAGACTCCTATATCCAGCAAAATTGTCCTTCAAAAATGAGGGAGAAATTAAAACATTCTCAGACAAAAAGTCACTGAGAGAATTTGTGACCAAGAGACCAGCTCTGCAAGAAATACTAAAGGGAGCACTAGAGTCAGAACCGAAAAGACAGAAGAGAGAGGTATGGAGAAGAGTGTAGAAAGAAGGAAAGTCAGATATGATATATATTATACAAAAGGCAAAATGGCAGAGAAAAATATTATCCAAACAGTAATAACACTAAATGTTAATGGACTGAATTCCCCAATCAAAAGACATAGATTGGCAGAATGGATTAAAAAACAGGATCCTTCTATATGCTGTCTACAGGAAACACATCTTAGACCCAAAGATAAACATAGGTTGAAAGTGAAAGGTTGGGAAAAGATATTTCATGCAAATAACAACATGAAAAGAGCAGGAGTGGCTATACTAATATCCAAAAAATTAGACTTCAAATGTAAAACAGTTAAAAGAGACAAAGAAGGACACTATCTACTAATAAAAGGAACAATTAAACAAGAAGACATAACAATCATAAATATTTATGCACCGAATCAGAATGCCCCAAAATACGTGAGGAATACACTGCAAACACTGAAAAGGGAAATAGACACAAATACCATAATAGTTGGAGACTTCAATTCCCCACTCTCATCAATGGACAGAACATCTAGACAGAGGATCAATAAAGAAATAGAGAATCTGAATATTACTATAAAGGAGCTAGACTTAACAGACATTTATAGGACATTACATCCCACAACAGCAGGATACACCTTTATCTCAAGTGCTCATGGATCATTCTCAAAGATAGACCATATGCTGGGTCACAAAGCAAGTCTTAACAAATTTAAAAAGATTGAAATCATACACAACACTTTCTTGGATCATAAAGGAATGAAGTTGGAAATCAATAATAGGCGGAATGCCAGAAAATTCACAAATACCTGGAGGCTCAACAACACACTCTTAAACAACGAGTGGGTCAAAGAAGAAATTGCAAGAGAAATTAGTAAATACCTCGAGGCAAATGAAAATGAAAACACAACATATCAAAACTTATGGGACACAGCAAAGGCAGTGCTAAGAGGGAAATTTATTGCCCTAAATGCTTATATCAGAAAAGAAGAAAAGGCAAAAATGCAGGAATTAACTGTCCACTTGGAAGAACTGGAGAAAGAACAGCAAACTAATCCCAAAGCAAGCAAAAGGAAAGATATAACAAAGATCAGAGCAGAAATAAATGAAATTGAAAACATGAAAACAATAGAGAAAATCAATAAGACCAGAAGTTGGTTCTATGAGAAAATCAATAAGATTGATGGGCCCTAATCAAGATTGACAAAAAGAAGAAGAGAGAGGATGCAAATAAATAAGATCAGAAATGGAAGAGGAGACATAACTACTGACCTCACAGAAATAAAGGAGGTAATAACAGGATACTATGAAAACTTTACGCTAATAAATACAATTTAGATGAAATGGACAGGTTCCTGGAAAGACATGAACAACCAACTTTGACTCAAGAAGAAATAGATGACCTCAACAAACCAATCACAAGTAAAGAAATTGAATTAGTCATTCAAAAGCTTCCTAAAAAGAAAAGTCCAGGACCAGATGGCTTCACATGTGAATTCTACCAAACATTCCAGAAAGAATTAGTACCAATTCTCCTCAAACTCTTCAAAAAAATTGAAGTGGAGGGAAAACTACCTAATTCATTCTATGAAGCCAACATCACCCTCATACCAAAACCAGGCAAAGATATTACAAAAAAAGAAAACTACAGACCAATCTCTCTAATGAATATAGATGCAAAAATCCTCAATAAAATTCTAGCAAATCGTATCCAACAACACATTAAAAGAATTATACATCATGACCAAGTAGGATTCATCCCAGGTATGCAAGGATGGTTCAACATAAGAAAATCAATTAATGTAATACACCATATCAACAAATCAAAGCAGAAAAATCACATGATCATCTCAATTGATGCAGAGAAGGCATTTGACAAGATTCAACATCCTTTCCTGTTGAAAACACTTCAAAAGATAGGAATACAAGGGAACTTCCTTAAAATGATAGAGGGAATATATGAAAAACCCACAGCTAATATCATCCTCAATGGGGAAAAATTGAAAACTTTCCCCCTAAGATCAGGAACAAGACAAAGATGTCCACTATCACCACTATTATTCAACATTGTGTTGGAGGTTCTAGCCAGAGCAATTAGACAAGAAAAAGAAATACAAGGCATCAAAATTGGAAAGGAAGAAGTAAAACTATCACTCTTTGCAGACGATATGATACTATACGTTGAAAACCCGGAAAAATCCACAACAAAACTACTAGAGCTAATAAATGAGTACAGCAAAGTAGCAGGTTACAAGATCAACATTCAAAAATCTGTAGCATTTCTATACACTAGTAATGAACAAGCTGAGGGGGAAATCAAGAAACGAATCCCATTTACAATTGCAACTAAAAGAATAAAATACCTAGGAATAAATTTAACTAAAGAGACAAAAAACCTATATAAAGAAAACTACAAAAAACTGTTGAAAGAAATCACAGAAGACCTAAATAGATGGAAGGGCATACCGTGTTCATGGATTGGAAGACTAAATATAGTTAAGATGTCAATCCTACCTAAATTGATTTACAGATTCAATGCAATACCAATCAAAATCCCAACAACTTATTTTTCAGAAATAGAAAAACCAATAAGCAAATTTATCTGGAAGGGCAGGGTGCCCCGAATTGCTAAAAACATCTTGAGGAAAAAAAACGAAGCTGGAGGTCTCGCGCTGCCTGACTTTAAGGCGTATTATGAAGCCACAGTGGTCAAAACAGCATGGTATTGGCATAAAGATAGATATATCGACCAATGGAATCGAATAGAGTGCTCAGATATAGACCCTCTCATCTATGGACATTTGATCTTTGATAAGGCAGTCAAGCCAACTCACCTGGGACAGAGCAGTCTCTTCAATAAATGGTGCCTAGAGAACTGGATATCCATATGCAAAAGAATGAAAGAAGACCCATCTCTCACACCCTATACAAAAGTTAACTCAAAATGGATCAAAGATCTAAACATTAGGTCTAAGACCATAAAACAGTTAGAGGAAAATGTTGGGAGATATCTTATGGATCTTACAACTGGAGGCGGTTTTATGGACCTTAAACCTAAAGCAAGAGCACTGAAGAAGGAAATAAATAAATGGGAACTCCTCAAAATTAAACACTTTTGTGCATCAAAGAATTTCATCAAGAAAGTAGAAAGGCAGCCTTCACAATGGGAGACAATATTTGGAAATGATATATCAGATAAAGGTCTAGTATCCAGAATTTATAAAGAGATTGTTCATCTCAACAACAAAAAGACAGCCAACCCAATTACAAAATGGGAAAAAGACTTGAACAGACACCTATCAGAAGAGGAAATTCAAATGGCCAAAAGGCACATGAAGAGATGCTCAATGTCCCTGGCCATTAGAGAAATGCAAATCAAAACCACAATGAGATATCATCTCACACCCACCAGAATGGCCATTATCAACAAAACAGAAAATTACAAGTGCTGGAGAGGATGCGGAGAAAGAGGCACACTTATCCACTGTTGGTGGGAATGTCAAAGGGTGCAACCACTGTGGAAGGCAGTTTGGCGGTTCCTCAAAAAGCTGAATATAGAATTGCCATACGACCCAGCAATACCATTGCTGGGAATATACTCAAAGGACTTAAGGGCAAAGACACAAACGGACATTTGCACACCAATGTTTATAGCAGCGTTATTTACAATTGCAAAGAGATGGAAACAGCCGAAATCTCCATCAACAGAAGAGTGGCTAAACAAACTGTGGTATATACATACGATGAAATACTATGCAGCTTTAAGACAGGATAAACTTATGAAGCATGTAATAACATGGATGGACCTAGAGAACATTATGCTGAGTGAGTCTAGCCAAAAACTAAAGGACAAATACTGTATGGTCCCACTGATGTGAACAGACATTCGAGAATAAATTTGGAATATGTCCTTGATAACAGAGTCCAGCAGGAGGTAGAAACAGGGTAAGATAATGGCCAATTGGAGTTGAAGGGATACAGACGGTGTAACAGGACTAGATACAAAAACTCAAAAATGGACAACACAATAATACCTAATTGTAAAGTAATCATGTTAAAACACTGAATGAAGCTGCATCTGAGCTATAGGTTTTTGTTTTGTTTTGTTTTGATTTTACTATTATTACTTTTATTTTTTTCTCTATATTAACATTCTATATCTTTTTCAGTTATGTTGCTAGTTCTTCTAAACCAATGCAAATGTACTAAGAAATGATGATCATGCATCTATGTGATGATGTTAAGAATTAATGATTGCATATGTAGAATGGTATGATCTCTAAATGTTGGGTTAATTTCTTTTTTTCCGTTAATTAAAAAAAAAAAAAAGAGAAGGGATAATTGAAGCTGAAGGGATACAGACTGTACAACGGGACTGGATATAAAAACTCAGAAATGGACAGCACAATACTACCCAATTGTAATGCAATTATGTTAAAACACTGAATGAAGCTGCATGTGAGGTATAGGTTTTTTGTTTTTGTTTTTTGTTTTTTGTTTTTTTCTTTCTATTATTGTTTTAATTCTTACTCTGTTGTCTTTTTATTTCTTTTTCTAAATCGATGCAAATGTACTAAGAAATGATGAATATGCAACTATGTGATGTTATTAAGAATTACTGATTGTACATGTAGATTGGAATGATTTCTAATTGTTTTGTTAATTCTTTTTTTAATTAACAACAAAAAAAAGCTGGGTCTAAGGTAAATCAGAATTAGGGTAAAAGATGATGCAGTATGCATTCTAGAGCTTCACCTACTGAACGGCACCAAAGGCAGGAAGGTTATTATGTCTAGAACACAAATTTTCTGTGACACATAATCTAAATCAACTTGTCTGGGTAGCTCATTTGAATGACCCAGACTCCTGGGGTCCAGAGTGGGAATGAGGCCTTGTAGTTCTATGTAGCTTGGTGTAATGCCAAGATACACTTCAGACTGTAGTGGGCTGATAATTGGGGAGTGTTGATTGAGGGTACGAAGGGGGGAATATATATATATATATATATATAAAACTACTGAACTTTCCCAATACCCCAAGTATCCTCTCAACCACTGGAGACTCCGAGGAAAATGGGCCAGGCCTTTGATTTTGAAGCTTGCCCTTATGAAACTTGTTTCTGTGTGGGGGGAGCTAAGACTGCCCATGCAAGGCTTGGCAGTTGCTTTCAGAAAGCCCCTTTGCTGCCCAGATGTGGTTTCTCTCACTCTAGACCCAACTCTACAAGGAAAGTCATTGCCTTCCCTACCTCCCCTGCATGGGACATGATATTCAGGGGTGAAGGTCTCCCTGGTGGCTTGGGACATGGCTCCCAGGATGAGTCTAGTCCTGGCACCGTGGGATCAACAACATCTTCCAGACCAAGGGGAGGGAAAGAGGTGTAATAAAATAAGGTATCAGCAGCCAAGAGAGATCAAGTGCAGTGGACAGGGTATTCTGGAGGTGACTCTTATGCAAGCTTCAGCTAGATAGTTGTGATTACCATGGTTTGCTATACCTTAACCAGCACCACTCCTGATGACTCTTGAGGACACCTAGGGCTCGAACTGACTCTATAAAGGTTTCATGTACTAAGTTTGCTGCCCTGGAACCTATAATTCCTGGAGGGTTCCTGGGTCAGATAAATCTTGAAACCAAGATCTCTTCAAGATTATCAATTAATTACATCCCCCTATTCTTTAAGTCAACGACCCTTCTCAACATGAAAAAGTCAGAACAGGCATTACCCAAAGATCCCTATAGATTGGGAGAAGTATCAAAGGAGAGAATAGGATTTGGAAAATGAGTATGACTGCTGAATCATTATATTAATATTACTTCAACCTCCAGTGATTTGGAGCAGCTAGAAGGAAAAATCTGAGATGGTGGAATGATAGCCCATGACAAACTCTGGGATCTGTTCAATACCCACTTGTTGAAGTGTGCTTTGAAAATTATAGCTTTTTTCTTTCTTTTCTTTGTATATATGTTATATATATATATATATATTTGTATATATGTTATATATATATATGTATATATGTTATATATACATACATATATATTATATATATTTTTTTGTGGGGGGGAGGGGGGGAGGTGCATGGTCGAGGAATCGAACCCTGGGTCTCCCGCGTGCAAGGTGAGATTTCTACCACGAAACCACCCTTGCACAAAAAGCTATCAAATATGTTATATTTTACAATTAAAAACGTTTAAAAATCCTCTAACTTTTTTGAGCAACTGTTGGCTAGATTTCTACTTTAACAACTAATCACAATTAATTGATACCGAAGTTATACTACATTAAAAATTATTTTATGCTATTTTTCTCATTCTTCTAGTATTTACGCTTAAATTTTAACATATTTTTCTATTAATATCTAGCACAGATCATTATCTATTGCATTCCCTCAAATCACACAAGAACTTTAGTCCAATTGCCTTCCTTTAACCCATCTGTCTAGCAACATCTCATGTTATCATTTTGAAGACATTTCTAAATTGATATTAGATTTTTTACAGTGAAATCTTGTTTAGACTTGAGAATAAATTTTACCAACTTCTCTATTCACCGATGCTTTTTTTTTTTGTCATTCCCATAGATTAGTTTTACATTATTGTATTTGTACCTAGTAAATCTTTCCAAGAGGGATAGAGAATTTTCTTGGTCATGCAATATGAAATGATTTTTCATTTGCCCTTCTCTTCAAACTCACTTTGTGAGTTTAAAAGTCTGTGCTTAAAAATATTATCTCTTCAGAATGTTTGTCATGCTGCTTCATTCTCTCTGCACCCAGTGTTGCTACTGAGAAAGCTGACATCACATTGAATCTTCTCCTTAGTAGATATGCCATTGGTTCCTTGTCCTCATTTACTATTTCTATTCTATCATAGAGAATACAAGAATGAGATTGTATTGTAATGTACAGTACATTTGGGGGATCTATCTGTTTTCCTACATCTTTTTGGATGGTTGAGCTTTCTAAAGCTCCAAGAATCCCTTCATTGCCAAGGCTTTGAATGTTTCTCATGTTTGTTCGCTGTCCTGCCTCTCTGGAGCACACAATTGACCAATGCTTGAACTTCTGGGTCAATTCTTTCTCCATTTACTTTTTCACTCTTTCCATTCTTCCCTAGTATACTGCATTTGGGAGAATTCCTCATGTCAAACTTCTCACCCAATAATCTACACTTTGGTTATGTCCACTCTGTTCTCCATCCTGTCTATTGGGATTTAATTTCGACAATCTGGCTGTTTCTCTTTGGGATTCATTGTTGTGTCTTTCAGTATTAGAATGTTCTTCCTCCCTAGCTGAGAAGCCATTGCCTGCCCCTGAAGATGTTAATTAAGCTCCTTTAGAGTCCCTGTTAGGGCTCTTCAGCCTTGGCCTTGGCCATCAGTGATTCTGTTTATTGAGCACAAGAATTCTGAATCATGGTCTTGGTTACATGCACAACCTTGTTCCTGAGCTTTCTATTCAGCCTAACTTAGGGACCTCAAACCCCTGTCTTGGAGTTTCAGGCACAGGGTGTAGGCTGCTGGTCTTCTGGGCAGGGGGCTTCCTGGAGAGTGTGGACTTCCCAGATGGCAGCTCCCTGGGCAGTTGGGCAGCAGACCTGGTGGCAGGGAGACCTCACACAGACCCTCGGGCTTCAGGGGTAGGAGCCTCCCATTCTGACTTTGGCCGTGACAGTCCTTCAGGTGAGAACCCACACAAACAATGCAGATATGACATCATTTCTTGGACCCCCTAGCCCTCACTAAAAAATATATTTTCTGGGGTAAACACCAGAAGTGGAAATGCTGGGCAATATGACCTGTAAAGGCTCAATTTCCTTAAAGTCCAGGAGATTCCTCTCTGCCATAGCCTCCTGCTTTCACAGTACATGACCCTGGGACTTCAACTCCAGTCAGACACACCATACCAGGCTGCCACTTACTCTTGTATGGTCGTGCCCTGCACACAGACATCTGGTAGAGGGTTTGTGGGGCTGGATTCCAGGCCATGCCCAGACTTCATCTGGTCTCACCTGCCCAAGGAATTGACACTGCATTCCAATCTCCCCAAGTGCCTGTGTGAGCTGGCAGGGGCCAGGCATTGCCTTTGGTCAATTCCCATGGTTGTCCCATTCCCTCCTTCAGTTGACATTCTTACCCACTGGTCAGGGAGGAAATGTAGGGTTCCCACGGAATTTATTTCTCTCCAGATTTAGGTATAACTCTGAGAATTCTCAGTAAAGGATGGGTCTATCATTATTGCTTTTTCTGGGGGTAGCTGGAGTGAGAGTTGTGCTCCTCTAGGTCACTCCACTTGACTCCAGAATCTTCTCTTCTTTTACTTATTACTATCTAGAAATGCACTCCAGTGGTATAAGGGTGCTCATTTTTTCCTGCTGATGCTTTTCAGCAAGTGACAGTATTGTGAAATTTTTGCCAGTACACAACCAGAGTTGCCATTATTATAGTTTCTTAAATCTGTTTCCTTACCATCCACAGCCTGATTCCAAACCCAATGCAATCTTTTTGTTTTCATAGCAGCAGAACTCTGTCTGTGGTACCCAATTTCTGTATCAGTCAGCTTAAGTTGCATAACTAAAAGAAATTTCTCAGTGTCGTTCAACACTAAGCATTTCTGTTGTGCTTACATGACAGCAGGTCAGCTGAAATTCAGGGGGGCTGATTGAAACGAAGGGCATTTAAGGTTTAACAAGGCAGGGTGCAATGTGCTCAGTGTCCCTCTAGTTCCCTCAAGAGAAGGAGGCAGTCTTGAAAGAATGTGCCTCAGAATCTCATGAGACCCTAGCATTAGGACATGGAGAGAAAGACCAGGAGATAGAGACAGAGCTTGCACATGAATGTGAGACAAGGAACTGGAACCTGCTAGGTCTGGCAGCATCTGAGTGATTCAGTGATTCAAAGGAGCAGCTCAGCAGCATAGAAGGAACAGAGCAGGGCTAAGGCACAAGGCTTCTGAGCTGGCAGACACGATGGCAGTTGGGGGAATAAATAGAGTTATTCCCACCACCATCTCTTCCCAGACCAGCCCTTTGGAGAGTTGGGACTGGGGAGCTGATGAGGGAGACAAACCTGCTGCCAGCTCAGCTGCTGGGTCAGTGATACTTTAGAGCCTGACACTTCAGAGAGTTCTGGCCAGCCTGGGGTGTATGGTCCTTCTCCACCTAAATTCCTGTGGAATTCTCTAAACCAGCCAGGTATCACTGGGGATGAGGACAAGGAATAGATGAGGTGTGAAGAAGGAGCAAGGGCTCAATGCTGTGCTTTCTATCTACTCTCATCAAATGACTCAGATTTCAATTGGGATACTACAAGGAAGCAGCACCCAGAGGAACAAGAAGGTAGCATTATAGGGTTTGCAGTGGCCAGGCTGTTTGTAAACCAGTTTCTGTGGGTTCCATGGGAAAAAGCAAGGACTGAGCCATGAGACTAGATAGGCAAGTTCCTGCCAGCAGACCCAACCTGTCTTCATATTGCACAACTCCAGAGGACCCTTTTCCATAGGCTGCAGTGTGGATGAGGATCCCTGGAGGTGGCCCACCTGAACCTGCACCTCCAACCCTCCTGCCTCAGGCAGACAATGCTAGTTAATCCCAGGTTGTGCTCATCCCATATGGGGTCACATTATCCCCTCCACTCGGAACCCCAGACATCCCCCTGATAAGTCCTCAGAGTATCTGATAAGTCCTATGAGATGGCGAGTGCCTGCCGTCATCTTCCCTGACCTGTCCCTGAGGCAAGGAATTCTTGGGGCTGGAGAGACAGAGATCTGGTGACAACAGAGTTGGAGCAGACCTGGTCAATTCTTTATTGGGAAGGGGATGCAGTCTGTAATCCGACAAATCTGTGAGCCCAGAAAGATTTCAAGTTCAAGCTCCAACTGGGTTGCTGTGAGTTCATAGCTGCCCTGGAGAAAACCACGGGTGTGACAATTATGCCAACGCCAATAGGTCTGGATGATGCGGGCAGCATTGAGCAGGCGGCAGTAACACCGGCGGACCAGCCACATGCGGACCCAGGATTGCAGCTGGACCACTGCCCATTCCTGCTGTGCGTAGTAATCAAGCACTCTCCGCCGCCTCTTCTCCAGCAGCCTCACCAGCGTCAGCCGCCACCAGCTCTGGATGATCCAGGCCCTGAGGGCCGCGTGCAGCAGCGTCCGGCGCACCAGGGTGCCGCGCCACCAGGCCTGGATCCTTGTGGCTGCCTCATCTTTGTTAGTGCGCTTCATTGGTTTGGGGTGATTGCAAGGAGAAAGAAGGGACACTCAGGAAATGGTCATCACCCTCTTCATCCCCAGAACATGCCAGGAAAGGGACCTGATGCTCTAACAATTTCTGCCCTCTGACACTTAGGAGCCCTGGATGTCTTGCTTCTGCCACTCTCTGGAAAATTGCTGTTGACCCAATGCCTTGATTCCTCCACCCTCAGTGAACTCATCTGTAAAAGGGGTACAGCTGCCTTTGCTACTTCAACCAGTTTTACATAGACCAGGGGTCCAGTCTAGGGCAAGGTTGTCATAATCTATAGTTCAAGATTACCATGTCAGCTTGAACTTGCCCCCCCCCCCACCCCCATGGGGATTCTGTTCCTTTCCCTCAGACCCCACCCACCTGCTGGGAAATGGCATCCTTTTCCCCTCTGCCCCCTCATTCCTGACTGAAAATCCACAACATGCTCTCCCCTCTGTCACATCACGGTATTAAGAGTTTCCCTCAGTTTGGGATCTTCGTCGTCTGTTTCTCACTTTCACATCTTTTGATACTCACACCTTAGACTTCAGTTAACACACACACACGCATGTATGCACACACGCTCTACCACCCAGTTCTAGATTCAGGCTTCCCTTTTGTTGGTCATATACACCCCAAACACAGCCCTCACCATCCCACTCCTGTTTTGTGTGGTCTGGTTCTCACTTTTGGAGGTTCCCTTTCCTTACAAACAACTCTCCATGACTCAACCTCCTACATTTCTCAGACTAAGAAGGAAATGGGAGAAGAAATAACCAAAGATGAGTCCATTCCTGTCCATTTCAGCTCTGCATAGGGCAAACTCTTGGTACAGTCAGCCTGGGTCATTTTCAGTCTATGATGATTCTCCTGAGTAATCCTTAATAATACCACCTCTCACGCATGGATGTGTCCAGAAGATAAATTCCCCGATCACCCCATACTATGGGCCACAGAGAAGACTACCCATCACTGCTGGATAGCTGATGTCAGAGATATCACAAGTCAGGGGTCCCCAACAAGTTTGAGAGCCCTCACCAACGTACCGTTGGTGGTGGGGATGAAAGTTTTTCCAATTTTTTTTTCCTTTCTTCCTCCTCTTTCATTTGCATCAATATTGTTTCATCATACTCTTCTATTACGATTTCGCACAAATTGCCATCTTTCTGTAATCAGAGTTTGGGAGAAAAGTATGGATGAGGTTATTCCCTGTAGAACTTGGCATCAAATTCCAAGCATGCTCAAACTCCTTGTCTGCCCAGAGACCCTAGACGTAAGACCTGTTTCCTGTATTAACTATGGAAATATGCACACTCTGCCCCCCACCTGCAACATTGGGTAGACTGGCCATATCTTACACAAAATCGAATGCCCATGACTTGTTGGTAGATGGTTTAAATCCTTTCAGGTCTGCAATCCCCTAAATTGC
Source organism: Tamandua tetradactyla (assembly GCF_023851605.1). Taxonomy (NCBI): domain Eukaryota; kingdom Metazoa; phylum Chordata; class Mammalia; order Pilosa; family Myrmecophagidae; genus Tamandua; species Tamandua tetradactyla. The sequence continues at coordinate 34,196,985 of NC_135341.1, forward strand.
CCATGGTTAGGGGCTAGATGGTTCCATTCTCCTCAGGTCTGCACTCCTCCAGCCACAGCTGGCAGGTACAGTGGAGGAGAAAGAGAGCAATGATGTCATAAGGGCAGCTATGATGCAAGGACTAACATGGCTTCCTACAGTTGCACCCTTTTCAGTGATGGAAGATATGCCCATTCTTTCCTTTCAAAAAATGTCCAAGCCTTGGCTGCAAAGGAAGGACACTAGAAATACTGAACCATTGGAACAGAGGCATATAAAATTGGTCATTTCTGTCTGGTTGTTAAATACAAAATTGAGACAACTTAAAAATCCATCAGTACAGAAATCAGTTGCATGGATTTATGTCCAATCAAATAGCAAATGCAAATAACAACGAGAATAAATGAGTTTGGAGTACAATTTTGAAACAGGTATTTCCCAAAAGGAGATTTACTAATGTGTAATAAGCATGTGAAAAGATGCCCAACAGAATTATTTATGCGGGAAATGAAAATTAATAGTACAAAATGAGATAATTCTGCAACCTGTGAGAATGGCCAAATAAAATTGCTGGCAGCCTTAAATATTGTCGAAGATATAAATAAGCTGGAATCTTACACACCGCTGGTTGGCAGTTCAAAATGGTAAAACCACTTTGGAAAACTATTTGGCATTTCCTAATATAGTTAAACCTACATCTGCCTTTTAATGCAACAGTTCTATTGCTAGGTATTTGCACAAGAGAAATGAAAACACATATCTAGGAAAGACATGAATGTTCATAGCAGCTTTATTCAAAATAGGTCAAAACTGGAGATAATCTAAATATCTATCAACAGGAGACCTGTCAAATAAATAGAGGCATATTCTTGTAATGAAATTTTTCTCAGCAATTTAAGTGAACAAACTACTGATACATACAATAACAGATGAATCTCATAGCATGCTAAGTGAAAGAAGCCAAAAGTAAAAAAGCACATACAGGATAATTCCATTCATAGAAAATTCTAAAACAAGCAAGACAAGTCTATAGTAAGAGCCATCAGAATAGATTTTACATGGAGGGTGGGTGTAAAAGAGGAATTAAGTGCCTGCAAACTGCACACAGAAACAAACAAAGAGGAATGGGCTAGATATTGTTTTGGGTGGTGTCACAGGGAAATATGAAGCGGTAAGTGCATTGTGTGCAAAGTGTCCCTTTGAAGATAAAGTTGATGGAATTTATTGCCTTGTAAATTTTTCTGGGCAGTATAGTAAACTTTTTTGGTCTTTGAAGGTTTAAAATGGTCTTTCATTGCCCTTATATTTGAATAACATATTGGGTGACTTAATACTTTAGTACTTAAAAAGATCTCTCTTCAGACAAATGAAAATGAGAATACAACTTATCAGAACTTATGGGATATGGCAAAGGCTGTGCTGAGAGGGAAATTTATTGCCCCAAATGCCTATATTAAAAAACAAGAATGAATGAAAATTGAGGACTTAACAGCACACCTGGAAGAACTTGAGAAAGAACAGCAAACTAACTCCAAAGGAAATAGAAGAAGAGAAATAACAAAGATCAAAGCAGAGATAAATGAATGAGAGAACAAAAGAAAAATAGAAAGAATCAAGAAACCCAAAAGTTGGTTCTTTGAGAAAATCAATGAAATTGATAAGCCACTAGCAAAACTGAAAAAGAAAAAAAGAGAGAACATGCAAATAAACAAAATCAGAAATGAGAAGGGTTGCGTAACCACAGACCCTGATGAAATAAAAGAAGTCATAAGAGAATACTATGAACAACTATATGCCAACAAACTAACCAACTTAGATGAAATGGACAAATTCCTGGTAACATACAAACAAGCTACACTGACTCAGGTAAAACAGAAGATCTTAACAAACCAATCACAAGTAGAGATTTAATCAGTCATCAAAAATGTTCCTACAAAGAAAAGCCTAGGGCCAGTTGGCTTCATAGAGGGAATTTTATCAAACATTCCAAAAAGAACTAACACCAATCCTGCTTAAATTTTTCCAAAAATTGAGGAAAAAGAAACTCTACCTAACTCATTTTATGAAGCTAATATCATTTTAATACCAAAACTGGGTAAAGATGCTATAAGAAAGGAAAACTACAGGCCAATCTCCTTAATGAACATAGATGCAAAAAATCTCAACCAAGTATTAGCAAATTGAATCCAACACACATTAAAAGAATTATACACCATGACCAAGTGAGCTTTATACCAGAAATGCAAGGATGGTTCAACACAAGAAAATCAATTAATGTAATACAGCACATTAACAAATCAAAAGGGAAAATCACACAATCATCTTGATTGATGCTGAAAAAACATTAAAAAAAATTCAACATCCTTTTCTGATAAAAACACTCCAAAAATAGAAAGTAACGACCTCAATATGATAAAGGGAATATATGAAAAACCGATAGTCAGCATCATACTCAACGGAGAGAGACTGAAAACTTTCCCTCTAAGATCAGGAATGAGATAAGGATGCCTACTGTCACCACGGTTATTCAACATTGTGCTAGAAGTTCTAGCTAGGGCAATCAGGCAGGACAAAGAAATAAAAGGCATCCAAATTGGAAAGGAAGAAGTAAAACTGTCATTTGCAGGTGACATGATACTATACTTGGAAGATCCTGAGAAATCTACAGCAAAGTTACTGAGCTAATAAACAATTTAAGCAAGGTGGATATATAATCATATAATTAATGTGCAGAAATCAGTAACGTTTCTATACACAAGCAAGGAATGTATAGACCTAGCTCAGGAGTGAGTTAAAGAAAAAATTCTATTCAAAATAGCAACTAAAAGAATCAAGTATTTAAGTATGAACCTAACTAGGGATGTAAAGGACTTGTACACAGAAAACTACATAACATTGCTAAAAGAAACCAAAGGAGATCTAAATAGGTGGGAAAGACATTCCCTGCTCATGGATAGGAAAGCTAAATATACTTAAGATGTCAATTCTACCCAAATTGATCTACAGATTCAACACAGTGCCAATCAAAATTCCACCAAGCTACTTTGAAGACTTTGAAAAACTAAGTACCAAATTCATTGGAGGGGAAAGACACCCCAAGGAGCTAAAAGCATCCTAAAAAAGAAGATTTCCCAAATAGCTAAAAGCATCCTTAAAAAGAAGAACAAAGTGAAAGGATTAACACTCTCTGACTTTAAAACTTATTATAAAGCTTCAGTGGTCAAAACAGCATGGTACTGGTACAAAGACCAATGGAATTGAATCGAGAGTGCAGAAATAGACCACCAAATGTATGGTCAACTGATTTTTGACAAGGCCCCCAAATTCTCTGAAATGGGGCAAAATAGTCTTTCAATAGTTGTGTATGGAAGAACTGGATATCAATAGCCAAAAGAATGAAAGAGGACCCCTACTTATTCCCTACACAAAAATTAACTCAAAGTGGATCAAACACTTAAATATAAGAACTAGCACCATAAAGCTTCTAGAAGAAAATGTAGGAAAACATCTTCAAGACCTAATAATAAGGGGTAGTTTCCTAAACTTTATACCCAAAGCACAAGCAACAAAAGAAAAAATAGATAAATGGTAACTCCTTAAAATCAAATGCTTCTGCACCTCAAAAAACTTTGTCAAAAAAGTGAAGAGGCAGCCAACTCACATATCAGTGGAAATCACATATCGGACAAAGGTTTGATTTCTTGTACATACAAATAACTCATACAACTCAACAACAAAAGAACAACCCAATTATATAACGGGCTAAAGGTATGAATAGGCATTTTTCTGAAGAGCAAATGCAGATGGTTCAAAATCACATGAAGAGATGTTCATTTTCATTGGCTATAAGGGAAATACAGATCAAGACTATGAGATACCACCCCACACCTATAAGAATGGCTGCTATTAAACAAACAGAAAACTATAAATGTTGGAGAGAATGTGGATAAACTGGGACACTTATGTACTGCTGGTGGGAATGTATAATGGTGCAGCCACTATGGAAGACTCTTAGGCAGTTCTTTAGGAAACTAAATATTGAGTTGCCTTATGACCCAGCAATAGCACTACTTGGTATATACCCAGAAGAGCTGAAAGCAATGACACAAACAGACACTTGCATACCAATGTTCATAGCAGCATTATTCACAGTCACCAAAGGATGGAAACAAACCAAATGCCCATCAACAGATGAGTAGATAAACAAAATGTGGTATATACCTATGATGGAATATTATGCAGCAGTAAGACAAAATGACAATCTGAAGCACATGACAAGATGGATAAGCCTTGAAGACATAATGCTGAATGTGATAAACCAGACAAAAAAAGATAGATACTGTATGATCCCAGTTTTATGCCCAGCATAAGGTATAATCAGAGGCTTATAATACAGAATATAAGGAACTTAGAGGTACGTAGAAGTTAGAGATGGGTGAACGGTTAGCTAATGAGGTTGAACTCTAATGTAAGGGAATAGATAGAAGTGAAGGTGGTTCTCTAGTTGGTCTATAAGTAATATTATCATGTCAAAGATGAACAGGATTGAAAGGGGTTGTCTAGACATATGTGTCCCACTGATTAAGATGAGAAATATGAATTAGTCCTTGCAAGAATTTCTTCAAAGATATGATTCATATATAAAGAGTGTTTGAGTCCAGGGTGTGGGGGAAAACTGTTATTGCATGCTATGGGCTTTGTTCAAAAGGAAAACATCAGCATTAGCACAGCAACAGCAGAGGTAAGTAACAGAGGGAGGGACAAGAGTTAGGAGGTTTAGATTTCCTATTTGGTGAGGATGTGTTTATTGTTTTTTTGTCTCTTGGGAACAATGAAGTTAACTAAAATTGAGAATGTTGATGGACCGTGGACTTTGGGCACTATACATGATGCCTGATGAAAGCAGGCGGCCGAAGGATGCACTGACTGAGAAGTAACTTGTCGAACGATGGTGTATACTTATGAATGAAGGTTGTGCTGCTACAAAAAGGAACAAAGTCGTGAGGCATGCAATGGTGTGAATGAATATGTGGGACATTTGGGGAGGCAAAATAAGCCAGGAACAAACTAACAACAATAGTATGGTCACCTTTAGAAAATATTTGTAAGTAAACAGGTGCCTGGATTGTAAACTTTTAGAGCAGACACATTAAATCTGAAGTGGTGAGTATTATTTCTGGATTTTAAGAAGCTGTTATATGTATATATAAATTATATATTTATATATTTGTAATACATATATTTAAATGAGTATTTATTTATAAAATTAATATATTTTATAAAATATATGTACAGGAAAGAAGTTTAGACTACCTATAGGCATGCCTAAGAGTTACTTCTGGAAACCTCTTTTGTTGACCTCACTCTCTCTAAGCCCAACTCTATAAGTGAAATCATTGCCCTCCCTACTACGTGGGACATGACATCCAAGGGTGAAATTCTCCCTGGCAGCGTGGGAGATGACTCCCAGGGATGAATCCAGCCCTGGCTCCAGTATCTTAGAGTAGCTAGAAGTAAAAACCTAAAATTGTGAAATTGTAAGCCATATCAAACTCTGAAATATATTCTACAACTAATTGTGGTGCTTTGAAATTTATTGTTTTTATGTTATTTTTCCCAAAAAGAAGAAAAAAGTCGATTGTGATGATAAAACAATATTTACGCCTTCTAGCCTCCTATATTCTGGAGCAGCTAGAAGGCAAAATATCTGAGAGGATCGTATGGGAGCCTGTGACAAACTCTGGGATCTGTCCTGTTGAAGAGTACTTTGAAAACTATTGATTTTTTATATCTTTGCTTTGTATATACGTTATATGTGCTAGTTTGAAAAGATGTATGTATCCTAGAAAATCCATGTTTTAATCCTAATCCCATTTTGTAAAGGCAGCTGTTTCTTCTAATCTCTATTCTGTACTGTATGTTTGAATCTGTAATTAGATCATCTCCCTGGAGATGTGACTCAATCAAGAGCAGTTGTTAAATTGGATTATGTGGAGACATGTTCAACCATTTGGTTGGGTCTTGATTAGTTTACTGGAATCCTATAAAAGAGGAAACATTTTGGAGGAAGCCAGGAAATTTGGAGAGAGCAGAGAATACTGCACACCACAAAGCAGAGAGTCCACCAGCCAGCGACCTTTGGAGATGAAGAAGGAAAACGCCTCCCAGGAAGCTTCATGAAACAGAAAGCCAGGAGAGAAAGCTAGCAGTGTGCCCTTCCAGCTGAGAGAAGCCCTGACTGTGTTCACCATGTGCCTTCTCACTTGAGAGAGAGACCCTGAACTTCATCGACCTTCATGAACCAAGGTATCTTTCTCCGGATGCCTTAGATTGGACATTTCTATAGACTTGCTCTAATTGGGACATTTTCTCGGCCTTAGAACTGTACACTAGCAGCTTATTAAATCCCCCCTTTTAAAAGCCATTCCGTTTCTGGTATATTGCATTCCAGCAACTAGTAAACTAGAACATTATACTGTACAATAAAAAAGTTAAAAAATGAAAAAAAATAAGGTCTCTCTTCAGAAATTTGTGGATGTTTTTTCACTCTCTCCTGTACCCAATGTCGCTACTGAGAAAGCTAACTCAGTCCTTGGTAGGTAAGATGTTGGTTTTATCTCTTCTTTAAATATGTAAGTATTTTACCTATATCCACTGAAAATTACCACAGTGTAGTTTAGGTTCCATCAGTTTTCATCATCTTGTCACAATTGGTTCACTATTTTTAATTGATTCTTTCTAAAGAAACTATTTAGAAAATCTCTTACCGATGCTTGAATGTTTCTGCTCTTCATTTCTGCACTTCTTTCAGAACACACATTCAACCATGACTGAAACTTCTGTGGTTTTTGTCATTGGGTTATGTGGTTTCTTTATGGTTATACTTCCTTGAAGTATACTTCACTTGAGCCAGTGACTGGGAAATTTCCTCTTCATATGATATATCTCTACTTAAAAAAATTTTTGAAAATTTTCTTTCCCCTTCTTTTTTTCCTTCCCTTCCTGAACAATCCAGTCCTAAAGTCATTACATTGAGCATGGAACTTACTTTTGTGTCAGAAAGCAACAAGGGCTCAAAGAGTGAGGACATGTCAAAAGAACAAAGAAGCCAGGCTAAAGAGGCTCTCATTGGCTAAATCTGGGATGATATGAACACCAAAATAATAAAAGATATTAATGTTTTATAAACCATTAACTAATGTTTTATAACCCATTAAATAAAGTAGGAATCCATGAATCTATGCAGACAAATTAATTACTACATTAAAATTTTGATGAGACTCAAGATAGTTACGTAATTTCCAAGTGTCTCCCCACAAGATGCTTATCACTTACAAGTGGGAAAGGAGTAATTTTACAGTGGGGAAGTTAGGCAGACAGCGCCTTAAAAAAGCAATGAAAGTGAGCAGTGTCTCTGATGGCGTACATTGAAATCATATGCCACCAGAAAGGATGCAGTGAGAACACAATATCTCTTCCATGTTGTTCCTACCAAAACATGGAAACTAAACAGTACACTTCTAAATAATCCATGGGTCAAAGAGTAGTTGCAAAGGAAATTAAAAAATACAACGAACTGAATAATACTGAAAATATACCACATGAAAATTTGTGGGATGCTGTTAAAACAATGCTGAAGGGGAAATTTATAGCACCAAATGCTGTCATTAAAAGGGGAAATGATAAGTACAGAGTTGCCCTAGGATCTGGCAGTCCCACTACTTGGTATATCCTCAGAAGATCTGAATCAGGGACACACACAGACATATGCACACTGCCGTTCACAAAGGCACGGTTCAAAATTGCCGAAAGATGGAAGAAAACCAAGTGTCCATCAACAGATGAATGGATAAACAAAGTGTGGTATATACTTATGTTTTAGTTTGCTAACCCAATATACCAGAAATGGGTTGACTTTTATAAACGGAATTTATTAAGTTACAAGTTTATAATTCTAAGGCAATAAAAATGTCCAAATTAAGGTCTCCAGAGAAAGATAACTTGACTTGAGAAAGGCCAATAGAATCTGGGATATGTCTGTCAGCTGGGAAGGCAAGTGGCTGGCTTTGCTGGTCCTTTGGCTTCTGGTTTCCAACAGCTTCCCTGGGGGTGTTTTCTTTCTGTATCCCCAAATGTCGCTGTGTTGGCTCTGAGCTTTTTCCAAAATGGTTCCTTCTTAAAGGACCCTAATAAACAGACTAAGACCCACTTTGAATGGGTGAAGACACATCTCCATGGAAACCGCCTAATTAAAAAGTCCCATCCACAATTGGGTGGGTCACATCTCCATGGAAACAACTTAATCAAAAGACTCCACCCTAAACCATGGCTCTGACCCCAGAAGACAGGAGCAGGACTGAAGGAACCTGGCTTTTTGGGGGTACACAATAATCTCAAACCAGCACAGCCTATGATGGAATATTATTAAGCAGTAAGAGGAATGAAGTCCTGAAGCACATGACAACATGGATGAACCTTGAGAACGTTATGTTAAGTGAAATAAGTCAGACACAAAAAGACAAATATTGCATGACCTCACTAACAGGAACTAATTATAATATGTGAACACATAGACATAAAATCTAGAAAATAGATTACCAGGAGATAAATGGGGAGCAGTTGTTTAATACGTGCAGACTATCTAACTAGGTTGAACTTAAACATCTGGAAATGGATAGAGGTTACGGTAGCACATTCATTGAGGATAGTTAACAGTGCTGAGTGGTATTGTGTGGTGGAAAGAGGAAGTTAGAGTTATGCATATTACCAGAAGAAAAGCTGGAGGTTACAACATGGGAATGTGGAACATGGTGAATCTTCCAGTGGACAATGACTGTGATTAACTGTACAAATATTTTAAAAGTTCTTTCATGAACTAGAACAAATGTATGAAACTATTTCAAGGAGTTAGTAATAGAGAGGTATATGGAAAAAAGTGTACCTGTGTCTAACGGATGACCTGTATGAAGGATGGCCATTATTTCAATCCCCACAAGCAAGTCTTTAAAAAATAGTTTTCTTTCTTCCTTTCTTCTTCCTTTCTTTCTCTCTTCCTTCCTTCCTTCTCTTTCTTTCTTTCACATCCCTCCTTTCTTCCTTCCTTTCTGCTTCCTTTCCTTTCCTCATTTGGGAGTAAAAGCAGTTTGGAAAAAATCATGAACTAGTGGCTCCAGCCCTCGACAAGGAAAAACAAACAACAAAAAAAAAACCCAGAAATCCTAGATAGTAGGGGAATTACATTTCCAGAGTTTCAACAACTAAATACTCAGAATGTCAAGTTCTCAACAAAAAATTATAGAACATACAGAAGTGTGAAAGTATGGCCCATTCTCAGGAAAAAACAATTTGACAGAGACCACACATGAGGAAGTTCATACATTGGAGCTATTAGTCAAAGACATCAAATCAATGGTCTTAAATATGTTTCGTGAGCTAAAGGAAACCAGGGACAAAGAAGTAAAGGAGATTAGGAAAACATTGTTGGAACAAAATAAAGAGATAGGAATTATAAAAAGGAACCAAACAAATTCTGGAGGTGAAAAGTAAAATAATTGAAATGAAAAACTTACTAGAGCATTTCAACATTAGGCTTGAGCAGGCAGAAGAAAGAATCAATGAACTTGAAGACAAGACAATTGAATTATCCAGTGTGTGAAGCAGAAAGAAAAGAAAGAAAAATGAGCAGAGCTGGAGGCACCTGTGGGATACTCACAAGCACACCAACACATGCATCATGGGAGACCCAGAAGGATAAGCATTAGGAGAGAAAGGGCACAAAAACTATTTGAAGAAATAATGACCAAAAACTTTCCACCCTACTTGCTTTTTCTCTAAGGCACTAGCCTCAGCCTCTGCCCTGGTGCTATTGGCTGAAGGGTGCAGGAATGGGGTTGGGACTAGGGAGAGAGAAGAATTTCTGCCTAGCCTGTTCTGGCAGAATCATGCGTGCACTCCTGAGTCCAAGAAGAGCTACGGAATGCCCAGGAGAATGGAGGTTACCTATTTGAGGTTTGTAAAATATAAAAGAGGAGCCTCTCTCCTGATAGCCATCACTGGTTCCCTCAGTTTCAGTGGCCACAGCTGACTCCATTTGGACCCAGGTGGGACCTGCTTGGATGGGCCCCAGATTTGTCAGAAGAACACACACTTGCTAAGTGTTAAGATTCCAAAGAAGCCAGGGCTTCCTGCCTTTCCTCTTGGGCCAGGGTGCAAGTATCCCGACACATACCTGTGTGGCTCCAGGGTCTGGTGTCATCTGCCTGTTTCTGCCAAGTGGAGCCCTCTTTGGCTCCCCATCCCTATCAGTACCTAACCCCCAAGTTTGGATTCTAAATGCATTTCAAATTCTTATTTGGCTCCTTTAGAGAGCAGAAAGAATGGTTTGAGTTCACTGAGTGCTTAATTTGAGTCCTTCAAAGCCCAGTTTTGAACACTCCTCTTCCCCCACCTGGAAGTGCTCATTCAGAATTCCACCACAACTGCAATACAAAGCTAGACATTCAAAGGCAAGCACAGTTCCCACAAGCAATGGGGTAGGAGAAGGAGGGACTTATTCCTGAAGCTCCCCAAAAAGAGGGTCCCTAGAAGAACAGGGCCCAATCACAGGAGCCAGGTTCTGGGCTGCATCTTTGCCACCTGCAGCTGCCAATGGGGTTGGGCATCAGATTGGACCTGGGATGCACAAATATACCACAGCTACTCTGGAGACCCTTCCCCTACGCATTCACACATTACCACACACACACACACACACACACACACACACACACACACACACACACAAGGGACCTGGGGTTAGGAAACATCGTACCAGACATACCCCAGACCCCTACACATGTTCCCCACCATTGCCAGCCCCTGGGGAGGGTCATAGACCTCAGACCCCTGCAATGGAGATTCAGAGACAAACATCCGAGGGACACAGGACTTGGGCTTGTATGACAAAGCAGAGACTCTGAGACCTAGTACAGAGATAACTAAACCATAGATGACCACAGCCTCAGCAAAGCAGAGACCCATCATCACCCACCTGAGACAGGCCCAACAGTAGGTGGGGCAGGTTGTGGGGACAGCAGGACCGGGATCTTGGGGCAAGGGACAGCACAGCTGCTCCTGAGGGTGTGGTAGGATTTAGAGGCTGCGTCCCCAAACCAATGTCTTCCAGTGGCAGAGAGGAAGCCCTTCCCACCCATTTATCACCCACTTCTACTTGTTTGCCCCCCTTTCCAGCCCTCCTGGTGCTCCCAGGAAGCAGCCAGCAGAGAGGAGGGAGGTGCCAGGCACAGGGGCTATTCCTTGGCTCCCGCCCTGGCTTCCCTAGGGGCTGCCTCTGCTGGCTGCCCCCGGTGAGGCAAAGCGCCTTCCCTGCTCTTGCTTTGCTGAGATGCCCCATCCACCTGGCTCCCTGCCCTGAGGGCCCTGCCAAGCACAGGCCTGTAGAATCCTGGCCTTCCCAGCTGGCTCTGGTGGTAGCCAAGTCTCTGGTGTCCATGCTGAATGGAGATGCCCAGACAGGGGCTGCAAAAGAATAAAATCCAATTTCTATATTCACACCCCCCTCCATGTAGGACATGACATCCAGAGATGAAGTCTCCCTGGTAGCTTGGGAGATGACTCCCAGACAAGCCTGGCCATGGCACCATGGGATCAACAATAACATCCTGACCGAAACGGGGGAAAGAAGTGTAACAAATAAGGTATCAATGGCTGAGAGAGTTCAAATAGAGTCGTGAGGCTATGCTGCAGGTCACTCTTATGCAAGCTTTAGTTAGACATTGCTACCTATCATAACTTGCCAAATCCCAACCAAGACCATTCCTGCCAATCTGAAAGGTTTCCTAGGGCATTATATAAGAGTCTACAAAGCTTCTGTGCTGGTTTGAAAAGATGTATGCCCCCTAGAAAAGCTGTGTTTTAAACAAAATCCCATTTCATAAAGGTAGAATAATCGCTATTCAATACCGTATGTTTAAAACTGTAATCAGATCATCTCCTTGGATGATGTGATTTAGTCAAGAGTGGTTGTTAAACTGGATTAGGTGATGGCATGTCTCTACCCATTTGGGTGGTTCTTGATTGGTTTACTGGAGTCCTATAAAAGAGGAAGCATTTTGGAGAATGGGAGATTCAGAGAGAGCAGCACTACGAAGCAGAGTCCACCAGCCAGCGACGTTAGGAGATGAAGAAGGAAAATGCCTCCCGGGGAGCTTCATGAAACAGGAAGCCAGGACATAAAGCTAGCAAATGACGCTGTGTTCGCCATGTGCCCTTCCAGCCGAGAGAAGCCCTGACTGTGTTCGCCATGTACCTTCTCACTTGAGAGAGGACCCCTGAACTTCATCGGCCTTCTTGAACCAAGGTATCTTACCCTGGATGGATACCTTTGATTGGACATTTCTATAGACTTGTTTTAATTGGGGCATTTTCTTGGCCTTAGAACTGTAAACTAGCAACTTATTAAATTCTCCTTTTTAAAAGCCATTCCGTTTCTGGTATATTGCATTCTAGAACAGCTTCCATGCACTAGGTAACTGTCCAACACCTACAACCTCCAGATGAGTCCCTGGCCCAGATGATTCCCTAGCCCATATAAGTCTTGAAATGCAGAGGGGCCAGCCTTTCCAGAATAGCAACTGGTTCCATCCCCCTATCCCATATTACTGACATGGAAAAATTAGAATGATCATAGCCCAAATAGCACTTCAGAGTGGGAGAAAGATCAAAGGTGATGGTGGAATTATACATAGAAGGTTGGCTTTAACAAATGAGTATGAGTGCTGAATCATTATGCTGATATTTCTTTTAGCCTCCAGTACCTTAGAGCAGCTAGAAATAGAGTCTAAAATTGTGGAATTGTAACCCATACAAACTCTGAAAGCTGTTCTACAACCAAATATTATGATGTACTTTGAAATTTATTAGTTTTATGTATATATGTTATTTAAAGAGAAGGAGGAGCATAACAGAGAAGATAGGATTTAACAAATGAGTATAACTGCTGAATCATTATACTGATATTTCTGTTGGTCTCCAGTGTCTTGGAGCAGCTAGAAGAAAAAATGAAAAATTGTGGAACTGTAAGCCATACAAAACCTTAAAATCTGTTCTATAACTACTTGTTAAAATGTACTTGGAAATTTTTTGCTTTTTGTATATATGTTATATTTCACAATTAAAAAGAACTAAAAATAAAAAATAAAAAAAAAGATATCCACACCAAATCACGGGAACCTGTGCATGTTGTCTTATATGGCAAGGACAGATCTGGCCCAGGGGATATTCAGCCATGAGGGGGGTGTGCTGGTTTGAAAGGATTATGTACCCTAGAAAAGTCATGTTTTAGTTCTAATCTGTCTCACGGAGGCAGCCATTTCTTTTAATCCCTATTCAGCACTATAGGTTGGAAATTTGATTAGATTATCTCCATGGAGTTGTGGTTCCACCCCTTCCAGGTGGGTCTTGATTAGTTTACTGGAATCCTTTAGAAGAGGAAGCATTTTGGAGAGAGAGAGAGTGATGAGAACCATGAGAGGTCACACAGGCAGAGAAATCTGGAGATGAAGAAGGAAAATGCTCCTGGGGGAGCTTCATGAAACAAGAAGCCTGGAGAGAAAGTAGCAGACATTGCTATGTTCACCATGTGCCTTTCCAGTTGATAGAAACCCTGAACTTTATCGACCTTTCTTGAGTGAAGGTAACCTCTTGTTGGTGCCTTAATTTGGACATATTTACAGAATTGCTTTAATTTGAATATTCTCATGGTCTTAGAAGTGTACATTTGCAACTTAATAAATTCTTCCTTTTAAAAAGCCATTCCATGTCTGGTATATCACATTTTGGCAGCTAGCAAACCAGAACAGGGAGGATGTACAATTACGGGCAGGGATGTCCAGCCATTGATAGGATGGATGGTCTTCTGTAAATGGGGATGTCCAGCCATATATTATCCACTAGTTGGTAAGATAGCCAACCATGGAGGGGATATTCAGCCATTGATGAATGATGTCCAGTGATAGCTGGGAATGTCCAGTCATGGGTAGCAATAGGCCACCAGGGGTGGGATGTCCAGTCATGAGTGGAGATGTTCGACCATGAGGGCAGATGTCTGACCATAATTTGGGATGGCCTGCTATGGCTGATATTTCCAGGCTAGGTGATGTGACATGCTGTGAGTGAGGATGTCCAGATTTGAATGGGGCTGTCTGCCCAAGGGTAGTCATTTCCATGTATACATGTAGATTTCTACCAATGCATCAGGATATCCATACATGGAGATATATCCAATTATGAGGAGATACCTAGCTCTTCAAGTAGATGAGTGACCAAGGCTGCAGTTGTCTCTCACAGAAGAGGGACTATCCAGTCGTGTTTGAAGTTTTGTCCAATAGTGTATGAAGATGTCCAACCATGAGCACAGCTATCTATCTATACGTCTGGATATCCAGCCATGTAGAAACATTCAATAATCTGAAAGGGTGGTCCTGAGAAGATTATAGGCGAGGTATAGTTGAGGTCTTCTGAGCTGCTGATATCTGCTTCCACAGGGTGCACTCCCTGCCCACTGATATCCACAGTACCATGAGATTTGCAACCCCCCAAATTCCTGCACCAAAAGGCCAGCCTCCTGTCCTTTGTCTGGGGTTGCATTGTTACTTCTTAATGGGTAATTGAAAAAGGAAGAACTGAGGAATCCCAAACTCAGCTGGCCTCAAACCCCAGGCTGACAGAGTGGGCCTCAGAGAGGAGCCCAGAGGATTCAAAGTATGAAACCTTCTCCCATACCCACTCCAAGAGAGGAAAAAGGGATGACACCAGGGATGAACAGTTCTACTTTGGCTTCCCCATACTTCATGTCATGAGCCTTAGGCCTCAGTTCCTCATTTATAGATGGGGACAACAACATAAACGTCTTTGGAATCTGAGGACTTGAGGAGTTAGTGAGACATGAAAAAAAACAAACATTTTTTTATTGGGGCAGAGGAGACAATTTTCCTTATGGGATTTCCTCATACTAGGATTTCAATGTGAAACTCTAGCTGGTTGAAAGTGATTCCATATTATTCTTGGGTCTCCCATAGGCCTGGATTATGCATCACAGCACTTGGCAGAGGTGTGGATGGATATACCATATGTGAAACTAAGATTGCATCCTGACAACCTGGTTTACATATGTGCCTCCAAGCTGCAGGCCATTTCTGTTTTAGTACCCTTGCCGGCCTCAGCTTCAACCAGCACTAAATGACCAAAGTCTTGAGCACCACAGGCAGCAGGTCTGCTCCAATGTGTCACATCACCAGGCAGAATCCTCATGGCTGCTTTGTTCTGCTGTACATCCATTGCTCTTCAGAAAATAGCTGCTTACGGAAATAAATACTTGTCTTGTTATTATTGGTTTCTGGCTTAACAAAACTGTGGTCATGGAACATCATCTGTACGATTTAAATTCTTTGAAATTTGTTGACACTTGCCTTACGACCAAAGCATATAGTCAGTTTTGTTAAATATTCCATGTGTATTTTTTTAATGTGTACTTTACAATGGTTGGATGATTTATGCTAATAAGGCCAATTTGTTAATCATCATGCTCAAATAGTCCATTCCTTACCAATATTTTGTCTTCTTATTCTATAAGAGAAGTATATTAAAAAATCCCGCTATGCTTGTCTGTTTGTATATTTCTCTTTATGGCTCTGTCAATTTTGTTTCAAAAATTTTGAAACTGTTATTAGATGCATACAAATTTAGATTTGTTATATCATCCCAGTGAGTGAATATTTATCATTATGAAGACTGCATCTTTATTTCTAGATGTTCTTTACCTTAAAATCAAATTTGTCTGATATTAGGTAAATAGATCAGTTTTCTTTGGTTAGTATTTGCATGGTTTATAATTTTCATTCCTTTAACTTTCAATCTTTCTGAATCCTTGTAATTTAAAGGTATCTCATAAGCAACATGTCATTTTCTTAAAAATCCAGGCTGCCAATCTTTATATTTTAATTGGGGTCCTTAGTTTATTTACATTTAATATAATTACTCATATATTTATGTTTTAATCTATTGTCTTACTATTTGCTTTCCATTTGCTTCATCTGTTCTATTTTCCCCCTCCTTTCTTTCCTTCTTTTGACTAGAGTTTTTATTATTAAATTCCATTCTCTCAACCTACCTTCCCCCACCCTTGTTTTCTTGAAAGTTAAACACTATTTACTATTTGGTTAGTGATTATATCAGGTTAGCACTGTACAATAGAAATATAGTGTGAGTCACAAATGTGAGCCAAAATGTAATTTTTAATTTCTATAAACCACAGTAAAAAAAGGAAAAAGGCAAAACTAGTTTTAGTAAAATATTTTACATAATCCAGTGTGCCCCAAATTTTATCATTTCAACATGTAATCAGCATAAATTTAGAAGTGATATATTTTTTCATTTTTTGCACTGTCTTTGAAATCTTGTGCATATTTACATTTATAACACATTTAAATTGGTAGTAGCCACATTTCAAGTGTCAGTAGTCTCATGGGGCTAGTGGCTACCATGCTGATCAGCGAAGCCTTAGAAAATACAACATGCATCCTTAACTTATAAAAGTCTAAAATAAATTTTGTACTTTTACCTCTTCCAAGATAATGCAAGGAGTTCAGAACAATTTAACATTTAATATCCTTCTCAGTTTATATGTTTATCACTTTATACAATCCATATTAATTTAATTTTCCCCTTATATTTACTATTTTGATTGTTCTTGCATCTCTGCCTGATACCTAGGTACATTTTCCTTCTGTCTTAAGAATACCCTTTAGCTTTCCTTTTCGTGTTTGTTTGCCTTGCTGGTGATTAATTATTAATTTATTTCCTATTTCATCATCATTGAAGGATGATTTCAGCAAGTAGATCAGCAGATATTTATTTTCAGTCCTTATCGTTTCACTGTTTTTTTGCTCACATTGCTTCCAATAAGTCAGCTGTTAGTCTAATCGTTGCTCCTTTGAAGTAATTGAACTTGTTCTCTGTTCTCTGTCTTTATTTTTTACCAGTTTTATAATGATGAGCTTAAGTGTTTTCTTTTTAATCTTTTTTCTTTTTGGGATCTATGGGGCTTCTTTTTCTTTTTTATTGGAGAAGTGGTAGGTTTACAGAAAAGTCATGTATAATATACAGAGTTTTATATACTATCCTACTATTAACACCTTGCATTGGTGTGGTATATTTGTTACAACTGATAAAGAACATTTTTACAATTTTACTATTAAATATAGTCCATGGTTTACATTAGGGTCCACTGTTTGTGTTGAATCTATGGTTTTATGTCTATACCTCAGTTTCAGAAAGTTCCCAACTTCAAATATGACTTCTGCCTCATTTTTTTTCCTCTTCCTCTTGGATGAAATTCTAATTAAATACACTTGGACTTTTCCCTGTATCCCTTGTGTCTCTTATCTTCTGTTTGGCTTTTCCATCATTGTGTACATTATTCTATATGTTTTCTGTTGACATCTTCAAGTTCACAAATCTTCTCTTCAACTTTATCTAGTCTGCTGCTATAGTCATCTGTTAAATTTCGAATTTCGGCTATCATTGTTTTATGTTATAAAATGTCCATGTGATGCTTTTTAAAATAAATAACTTTAAGGTTTACAGAAAATTCATGCTGAAAATACAGAGTTCTCATATACTCACTCCTTCATATATGCGGTTTTCTCTATTATTATCCCTTTGCATTAATGTGGTAACTTTGTTATAGCTGATGAGACAATACAATTATAGTTATACTATTAACTATAGTCCGTAGTTTGCATTGGGTTTCACTGTGTTTACAGTCTTATGGTTTTTTAAATTTTTATTCTTGTAACATATATACAACCTAAAATTTCCCCCTTTTAACCACATTCAGTATATAATTCAGTGGTGTTAATTATACCATTACCATTGTGCTGATTTGAAACTGTTATGTACTCAAGAAAAGATCATGTTCTTTCAACGCATTCCTGTGGGTTAAGACCTGTTGTGGGTAGGACCTTTTGGTTAGGTTATTTCAATTTGAGATGTGACCCATTCCATTCAAGGTGGGTATTAATCCTTTTACTGGACTCCTTTATGAGAGGATAAAGGACAGGAAAGGCCAAGAGAGCTGGAGGCAAAAAAAAGTCCTCAGAGTAGCTGAGAGACAAAGCCACTGAAGCCAGAAGCTGAGATCAATGAAACCTGGGAGAGAAGGACCAGTAGCCATCAGTCATATGTCTTCCTATGGGACAAAGGTGTCCCAGATGCCAGCAGCTTGTCTTCAGAGTCTGGGTGTCATCCTGTTGATGCCCTGAGATGGATATTTTCACGGCCTCAGGACTATAAATTGTAAGTTAGTAAATCCGCATTGTAAAATCCAACCCGTAAGTGGTATATTTCATTCTGACAGCTTTAGCAAACTGAAACAACCACAATCTATTACCAAAACTTTTCCATTACCCCGAATAGAAACTCTGTGCCAATTAAGTATTAACTTCCAATTCCTTCCCCTGACCCCAGACCCTGGTTACCTGTACTCTAGTTTCTAACTGTATGAATTTGCTTATTCTAATTCTTTCTTATCGGTAGAGTCATACAATATTTATCCCTTTGTATCTGGCTTATTTTACTCAACATGATGTCCTCAAGGTTCATCCATGTTGTTATATGTATCAGAACTTCATTCTTCTTTGTGATTGAATAATATTTCATTGTATGTATACACCCCATTTTGTTTACCCATTCATCTGTTGATGTTTACTTTTTTATAGGTTTTGGTTTTCTGATGATTACTAATTTTGTCTTCTATTTCCTAAAACTGAAACCAAATTTTTACAAAATCTGCTTACCCTCTGATGTTTTCCCTTTGCACTCTGATATTTTCTAATAGAATCTATGCTGATGGGCTGATAAGATTTGGATGAAATTGGAAAGAGTCTTCTCTACTAATCAGAGAAGTGTGTACTTAATCCTGTAAGGTTGAGGAGTCAGCAGACAGACCCCTCCCTCCCTCTCTTTTTCTCTTCTATAAGGTTTTTTTTTGTTTATTCACTTGTTGTTGTTGTTTGTTTGTTTGGCATGGCAGGCACTGGGAATCAAACCCTCGTCTCCAGTATGGCAGGTGAGAATTCTGCAACTAAGCCACCATTGCACCGCCCTGTATAAAGTATTTTAAATAAGGGAACCCTATAATTGATTTGGGTTTTTTTCCTTTTCCGTTTATTTTTCCCAAATTATTATTTTTAAATTTTCCAAGCCTATAGAAAAATCCATAGAATAGTACAATGAACATCCATTTATTCTTTACTTAGATTTTCCAGTTACTAATTTTTATTTTTAAATTTGTATCTATAACTTCATTATCTGAATCCCTCGTGAATCTCTTCCTATAGTCGGTTATTTCTCTTCTTTTCAAGCATTTTATTTTGCTATAGACACTGTTTAAGAAAATTAAAAATAAGCCAAGGTCTGAGATAATGTGGCCTTCCTTCAGAGATTATTTACATTTGCTTTTGTCAGATGGCTGGAGCATTAGCAGCCCTGGATCACCTCAACCCAATTTCAGAGATTAAGATGATGTGAAGCTTGGCATCCATCACTGGAAATGCTGATCTATTTTCAAGTCACCTTTCTTCTAGTATGACATAGCCCTTTTGGCATCTGACAGTAAATATTGGGGATTTACCAGGGTGTCCTCAACTTGGCAGACCTTGTTTCCAATTTCTGTGCCTCCTCCCAAAAATGCTGTCAAAAAATCTGCTAAAAAATTTAGGGTTTCTCTCTAGTATGGATTTTCTGGTGTGTAATAAGATTTGACCTGCCAGTGAATGCTTTTCCATATTCAACACATATACTGGGTTTCTCTCCTGTGTGAATTCTCCAATGCACATGGAGTTGTGACTTCTCAGGAAAGGATTTCCCACAATCACTGCATTCAAAAATTTTCCCTTCAGTATGAATTCTGTGTTGTACAATGAAGTGTGACTTCTGAATGAAAGCTTTCCCACATTCAGGACACATGTAGGGTGTCTCTCCTGTGTGGATTATCTGATACACACTCAATGCTGATTTCTGGATAAAGACTTTCCCATATTCATTGCACAAGATAGTGGCTCTCTTCAATATGAGATTTCTGATGTATTTTGAGGCGTGAATTCCATATGAAGACTTTCCCATGGCCATTGGGTTTATAAGGTTTTTCCTTACTATGAGTTTTTTTGGTGTTTAATAAGATTTGACTTATCAGTGAAAGCCTCCCATATTCAGTACATATACAGGGTTTCTTCCCAGTATGAGTTTTCTGATGTGTAATGAGATTTGTCCTTTGAGTGAAGAACTTCCCACATTCTGAGCTCCTTGTCCTTTCAAATGACTCTTCACCACTGTTCCCATTACCTACACCATCATCCAGGAAGGTGAGGAACAAGCTGTTGATGCTGAATTCACATTTTAAAATTTTAGATACTGGGTCCGCATGGGAGGCATAACTCAGCACCTTCAGAACACCTAATGGCTGGGATATCAATAATCTGGATTTATTCTGTTTGTATGGAACTTCCGTCTACTTTCTGCTTCCCTAAAAATGTTTCTCCAGCTTTCTCAGTTTCAATTATAGTTACCCATTAATTTTTATATAATAGATGGTGTTCTAGTTTGCTAGCTGCTGGAATGTAATATAACAGAAAGAAAATGGCTTTTAAAAAGGGGAATTTAATAAGTTGCTAGTTTACAGTTCTAAGGCTGAGAAAATGTCCTAATTACTACACGTCTATAGAAATGTCCAATCAAAGGCATCCAGGGAAAGATACCTTGGTTCAAGAAGGCCAATGATGTTTAGGGTTCCTCTCTCATTGTGGAAAGGCACATGGCGAACACAGTCATAGTTTCTCTCTCAGCTGGAATGGTACATGGCGAACAAGTCATCATCTGCTAGCTTTCTCTCCTGGCTTCCTGTTTCATGAAGCTCCCCAGGAGGCATTTTCCTTCTTCATCTCCAAAGGTCGCTGGTTTCTCTGCTTCTCGTGGCTATGTCATTCTCCTCTGCTCTCTCTGAATCTCCTAATCGCTTTTATTCTCCAAAATGTTTCTCTTTTACAGGACTCCAGAAACTTATCAAGACCCATCCAAATGGGTGGAGACATGTCGTCACCTAATCCAGCTTAACAACCACTCTTGAGTAAATCACATCTCCAGGGAGATGATCTGATTACAGTTTCAAACACACAGTATTGAATAAGCATTATTCTGCCTTTATGAAATGGGATTTAGATTAAAACATGGCTTTCCTAGGGGACATGCATCCTTTCAAACCAGCACAGATGGTATAGAGCGAGACATGGATCTTCATAAGGTACTGTTCTGACTCCTTTTGTCTCAGAGCAATGACACCCACAACCCAAGCCTATCTCGTCTCAGATCTCCCAGAGTTTCTTGTATTCTAGGGACGTTACCCCTTGCCAATTGGGTTGGATATGAATATATCTCCTACACAATGGTAAAAACGTCCATAGCTTTTTTCTAGATGGTTCTGTCACCTGGCATGGGCAGGAAGAGTGGTGGGCAAATCAAAAGATCAAAAGTGACTGTGGACAAAAAAAAAGAAAAAGTGACTGTGGCCACATAATCGAGTCTTCTTCAGGAAGAGGCTCTATGAAAAGGTAGGTAGCATCTGTCCATTTCCTTCCTGTTAAAGATAGGTCAGAGGTCTGAGTGGAAAAATGTGATACCTGTATTTTGTCCTCACCAGGTTCTCCTCCTGTGTGGTCCATCCACAGTAATTTCCCTGTGGTCTCTTAGTAACATAGAAAGAACCAAAGCCAGGTCCTTCTCAGACCTCAGCCAGCCCTACACCTGCTCCCTTGACCCTGGTCACTTGTCCCTGGGCCCAGCTCTCTTTCATCTTCCTCTGTGACCCCTTGAGGATATTCCTCTCAGCCACATCTGGATGTTTCTTGGCACACATCTCTCTAGATGTCCTTGATGTTCCTATACCAGTACACTGTTCCTTTTTGTTTCCAGGGTTTTGTACATATAGAACAAAAAAAAAATGCCAAGGTGGGGTATGTGACAAAGTTTATAATATTCATACAGCATCTCTCCACTCTCCAATCACCTTTGCTCCTTGTTACACATGGCATGGTGTAGGAAACCCGGAATCCATGTGCTTATTTTAATATCTTAGGGTTGGTGCCCCCATTGCTTCTGCTGGACACCAGCCACTTCAAGATCAACTATGACAGCTAGTGCCAGATGAAGGGCCAAGTTCCACCAGAACTTCCTTGCAAGATAGGTTCTTCTGTTCGATTCCCGGTGCCTGCCCATGCAAAAAAAAAAAAAAGAGGTTCTTCTAGAATTTGCTCACCTGTCAATGTGTCCATCATGGCCCTGGCTCATAGCTGTGGTGAGATGAGCTGGTTTGACTTTGTTTTTCTTAGTTTCAAGGAGCATGGCTTTCCTTGGGCTGGTATACATGATAAGGGCCAATACAGGATCAATACAGGGAGAGGGTATTCTGAAGATGCAGTTAAATAAATGGTCATAAAATGGAGCATCTCAAAGCTCTAAACACAATACAAGGCAGCTCTGAGACTTCCCAGGACATGCATGGCATTTACTCTGGGCTGTTTCTTCAGTTCAGCTAACTTCATTTCTAATGTTTCTTGTTACTGTCTTTTTCCTCATGATGTGTATCCTTTTTTCTTTCTCTCTTCCCTATAACATTTGCTATTTCAAAATTTTAACTTGGCCTTGAACACTCATGACCCCTGATGACCCCTGATGCCTCCCATGCATCTATGCATATGGGCCTTAGCTCTGCACTGTGCCTAAGTGTCTCTATGTTTCACAATTCAAATGTCAGGGCATGAGGATGCTTTTTTAAAATTATTGTTTCTTGTGTGTTTGAGGACAAAGTTCTACATATATCTATTAGATTTTTCAAATATTCTATTATTTTTTTTGTCTGCTTGGTCCACTAGAGAAATATGATTGTAGAGTTTTTCTATTTCTCTCTGTAATCATATCACTTTTTATTTATATAGTTCTAAATTATGCTGCTGAGTGCCTACAAATTCCCAATTATTATAGCTTCTTGGAATAGTGTTCCTTTTGCTGGTATAAAACAGAGGTTGGCAAACTTTCTCTATAAAGGGCCAGGCAGTAAATATTTTGGTTTTGCAGGCCATTTGGTTTCTGTTACAATTACTCAACTCTTCTATTGTAGCTCAAAAGCAGCCATAAACAATATGTAAACAAATATGAATGTCTGTGTTCCAGTAAAACTTTATTTATAAAAACAAACAGTAGACTAGATTGGCCAGTGGGCCAGAAGTTTGCCAATCCCTGGTATAAAATATCTTTATTATCCCTTTTAATATTTAAATTCTACCTTGCTACAATAGCTTTCTTTTGTTGAGTATCTGCCTGATATACCTTTTTTCTATCCATTTGTTTTCAAACTTTGTGTTACATTTTATAAAGGTGTATCCTTTGTAAACATAACATAAACATTCCTTAGATGTATTTAATATTTAATCCAATCTATGAATTTACTTTTTAATCACTGAGTTTAACCCATTACATTTATTGGTGCATTTATTGACATATTTGGACTTATTTCTGTCCTCATTCTGCAGTCCCATCACCAACAGTGCGAGTTAGCAACCAATTTCAAGACTCAGCAGACTTTGATCTAGCACTCAGTTTAATTAGCTCTAGAGGACATCCACGGCAGAAAACCAGCATGCATGACGCCTTCGGTCTCCTCAGGAGTCCCAACGATTATCCACACATGCAATTACTTGTCCCCCTCTTTTACCCACGAAGGGTTAGAATGGTACAAGTGATTGCTTGGGACAAGGGCAAGGTGTGTGAAGCTCACCTTGACACAGAAAACCATTGCCTTAGTTTCCCGCTGATCGGCCATTCAAGTCTTTACCTGTGGAGTCTATGTGGTTACGGGCAAGATTGCCACAGGAAGGTCATTCCCCTACGACTCCACCTCCTGACCTTTCCCACAGCTAGCTAAGAATGATCAGGAGCTTAGGTAGCCACAATCAATCGTACTCACAGGGGCTTGAATGGAACCTATTTTTTGTCTTCAGCAATCTGGGATGAGAGTGAGTATGACGGTCACTCCCGGTCACCTGGAGCACCGACCACAAGCAGAAGGCCCCACCTAGACCCAACTCAGTTTAACAGGTTATGAATCCAGGTGCAGAAAGCGGTACCGGCAACATCACCTACCCAGCCTCGGCCAACCAGCAGGAAACCCCGGGCGATGCGATTGTCCACCACCCCTCACACTAGAGAGTTCAGAACTATCAGTAGTCTGGGAAAGACATACAGAAGAGTCCAGGAATAGCAGGATGAGGTTACACAGAATCATATCAGCATCCAGAAAATTAATCTTGTTGCTGTCACCTCAAATGGAGACTGTTCCTTTCTGGAATCAGTGAGCGTTGGGAGGTTTCCGGGAGCTTTTAGGTTAATTGGTCAGTGGTCAGGCTGAGGGAGGTGGCAGCAGTCTGCGTTAAATTGGCCAGATGCCCAGCAGACAAGAATTGAGAGAGATTAATGGTCCCTCTCTGCCCCCCCTGACCTCCTGGGGTCTAAGGCATTCTCTTCCCACCAGCCGGGGTTGTTCCTTTCCCTCCACAGCCATGTGCTCAGTATGACCAGTCCCTGCAGCAACCACATCACCCCTTTTCCTGTCCTCCCCAAACCTTCCCCTTACCCACCCCCAGGTGGCTAGCAGACACCACGTATGGTCCTAGAGCGTCTTCTACATCTTGACATGTGTGCTATGTCGGGACCACTTTAGATGTTATCACCTCATATTCACGATCAGACTTTCTTTTTTGGGGGGGGGTATCACATTACTTTGTTTGAAGGAATGGTGCACACGAAAGAACTTGGTGGGTGTTGGCACAACTTATAGGTAAACCCAGCATGCATGCACTGCCGCCGCAACCGCAGACGTCACCCCGTGACTCTGGGGAAGACGGAATAAGGCTTAGCTCTCATCATCACTGTTTCCAAGAGTGTGCTTGTCAAAGAGATACTCTGCCAAGCCAGAATCTGGGGCAAGTTGGTTACGTAGTCACCCAATTCTTTGATGAATTTCACTTGCTCATTCAGGAAATGTGTCTCAGTGAAGTCACACAAATGGGGGTCGTTTTTGTCAGTGGCCAGACTGTGCAGTTCCAATGTGAGGGATTCACCCTTTTTCCAAGTGTAACGCACACTCCACTGCATTCAGTCCACTCTCCCAGTCGTCTCCTTCTGGTTTCTTGATATCCTGAAGGAAGGTTCGGCCACCTGGTTGGTTCTGCTGCCTTGTAAGTTTCTCAGCATGTTCCCTCTCCTCATGAGACTGGGGAAGGAAATATTTGGCCAAGTCCTTCAAAGCCACATCATCACGGTCAAAGTAGTAAGGCACTGACGGGTAGACGGGAGAGGCGTAGAGCTCCAGGCTGATCTGGCGGTGAATGGCGGCCTCTGAGTCCTGGTGCACCTGCGCCGGGGGCGCGGTCGTCACAGCAGGTGGTTGAGGAGAGGAGGCGGTGCTATGGAGGTGGCCGAGGGCTGCTCGGGGTGGCTGGCCAACCAGGGTGAGCACCGGGTTCCATTCAAGCACTGTTGAAGCAGGAAACCACGGTCACTCTCTGCAAAGACATGTGCCCCATGGTCAGATTTTCAAAAGAAATGGTCTTCTGAGAAGGCAACCCAGGGGTCATGTTTAGAAGCAGGGAGTCTGGGAAAGGTCCAGGCCAGCTTTTGCCCTTGACTCACATGGTCCTTCCTCACCGCTGGCAATTTCTAAACTATTCTCTCTAGAAATTTTACTTTCTGGACTCTACATCTTCTAAATTTATCTTTCTAACTTTATCCTCTACCCTTCTTCCCCTCCCTTACCCTGCTTCTGTCACGCCAGCTTCTGCTCCACCAGCCTCCTCAGACATGCTGGGCACATTTCTGCTTTGGTTCCTTGACACTTGATCAGCCCCAGATGGCTCCATGGCTTTCTCCCTCCCTCCTTCACTTCTTAGAAGTCTTCCCTGACCACCCATATAACACTGCACTCCTCTCCTTGCCAGCAGGCCCTGTTTCCCTTCCCTGCTCGATTTTTTTCCATAGCAAGTGTTATCATCTAAGCACCCTCAATAGAACTGTTCCATTACTGTTGGAATCTTGCTTATTTTGTTCACCACTGAATCCCCAACCCCTACAATAGTGGATAGCACATAGTGAGTGCTCCATAAGTAAGTTCTGAGTAAATAAATTTGGTCTAAGCAGGTTTAAAAAATCCCATCCCTTCCATCTCCCTTAGTATGAGCCTGTCAGACTCAGGGCACAGGCAAGACGTCTCTTGAACCACAGGGCCTGGTCATGGATTCCAGAAAACACTAAATACAGAACGTTGTTCAGAGGTTCGCTCATTCATTCAACACTTACTGAGCACCTCCTATGCTCCAGATAGTTATGGGCATTGGTCAAAGCAAAGAATAAGACAGGCAATGCCCCTACTCACCTAAAGATCATACTTTTGTGAGAAAGAGACCAACAAATACATATGCTTTCTGTGGTCTGGGGCAGATGGATATTTGTAGCCGCTATGCATTTACAAATAGGTTGATGGGCTGCATTGTCTAATTTTAACCATGTTAATCATCCTCAATATGAACAAGTGGATTAAAAAGATCCCTGCAATTGATAGAATAGACAGATGAGTGGACAGATGGAATGATACAGCAAATGTAGCAAAATGTTAAAACTGGTGGATCTGGGTATCTGGGGATGGGGGACAGTATGTTGGAGCTTTCTCTGTATGGGCTTGGCATTATTTTTGCAACTACCCTGTAAGTCTGAAATTACTTCAAAATAAAAAGTGAAAAAAAAATTTATGCAAAAATCCATGGACTGAAATTTACTGCCCACAAGCCCATCAAAAGAAAGGCAGTGCTAATATTTTTCTCACCCCTAGAGGGAGCTCCTCAGCAGCCAAATTAAGGATACCATTGGCAATGTTTCTAGAGAACAGCTGTTTTGTAACATTTCCTCCTTTATGTGACTTTGTTGCCGAAAAGGGCATGGTTCACGCACAAAACTCTTATTTGCCCACTTAAAACTTTGGAAACAATTTTCTCACCAACTTATCACTTATCTTCTCAAGAAGTTTTAATGGTTTGGGGTCCATTTGTTAAAAATATAAAAAGCAACACTTCTAATTAGTTTATAGAACAGATGCTTGTCATTAGGAAATAGATTTTCTACCCAGATTTTAATGAAAATTTCTGCATAATCAGTGGATGAAATTGGAAAGTGAGTGAGTACCTTCAAATAGGAGGCAGAGCCAGTAATGCTGCTCTTCCCTCCACTCACAGGTTTTTGTGAGGTCTTTTCCAAGTTCCATAGACATTAAAATGGATCCAAGGGAACCTAGCTTCAACTCCAAATCATCAGATCACAGTAGGACAAAGGGTTAAACCAGGACCTTCCAAAATAAACAAGCATAAGAAAAAAAAAAAAAAAAAGACCAAAACTACCCAATGGAAACACAGACAAAAGGGATGAACAAAGAGTTAATATAAAAGGCAGAGTTCTTGCCTGCCATGCCAGAGACCTGTGTTCTATTTCCAGTGCCTGCCATGAGAAAAAAAAAAGAAAGAAAGAAACAGCAGGAAAAAAAGAACATGAACATATGCAAAAATGCTCAACTCACCCATAAAAAATTGGCGATAACAGGTCCTCTGTGTGGGCAAGGGTGGAGAGAAAACAGGCAGTACTATATATGTTGTTGGCCAGAATGTTAAACGAGCAGAACCTTTTTGGATTGCAATTGGACAATATCCTTTAAAACTAAAAATACACATACCCCTTGATCCAACATTTCTACTTTGGGAATTTTTCCTACAGAAATATTCCCAAAAGTTAACTCCAAGTGACACTAAAATCAGATTAGGATGACACAAGAGGAAAAAAGTATTGGCCAATCTGATTTATGAAACCAGATGCAAATATTAAACCAAATCCGACCATGACTACAAGTAGTACATTAAATATTGAATGAACAGAATTTATCCTAGCAATGTAAGTGTATTGGTCATTGTACTTAACTACAAACAACATAAACCAGGTCAGATTTATTTAAGCGGAAAATGAACTGACTGAAACAATATTTAGCAGCTTCTGACAGGAAGATCAGACAGGAGTGCCCCATTGAGACCACAGCGCACACCAAACCACAGAACCAGGCTGAGGAAGGTTCCTGGTTCTCTGGACCCCAGCTCCAGATTAACAGTCTCTAGCAGGAACATTTGATTGGCCAAGCCTGGTCACATGTCTGCCCCAACAGCTAGGGGAGCTGGAAAAGCAAGAAACTGGCACTTTCAACCCTGAAATTAGAGGTAGGTTGTCTCCCACCAGGTCAAATTAGGGGAGGGGTCAACATGGGGGAGGAGGTCAGGTGTCAGGCAGTTAACGTATGAGGAGGTTTCCACAGTAGAAAATCTAGCAATACAATCTGCAACATGAACAGATAAGAAAGGAAAACCATGTCTCTGCAGTTGTAAAAAGAAAAAGCATTTAATAAAATTCCTGATTTTAAAAAACCATTGGCACACCATAATAGGAGGAAACGTACTAAATTTTAAAAGCTTAGGTACAATAAACCTACTGCAAATATCCTCCTTGGTGGGAAAGTGTGAAAAGCCTTCCTGTTAAAGTCAGAGGGAGAAGTGGTGCCCACTCTCCCCAATGCTTCTCAACACTGTGCTGGAGCCATTAGCCAAAAGAACAACAACAGCAGACAAAAAAGCAAAAATAAGAATAAAAAAGGAAGTACACATGTTGGGGAAAAGATCTATCAAGGTGTCAGCCCAAAGCAACTGATAAACTATTAGAACTATGAAATGTGAGGAGAACATGGTCATTATTGTAAGGGATTTCTGTATCGGTAGCCAAAAAGTAAGGACATAATGAAATTGAGTAAATAATAATCAGAAAACTAAATTCATCAGAGGCTCACAGACCTCTGCATCTTTCAAACAGAGAATCCTCATTTACTTCATGTCTACAAAAGACTGACACGCATTCCCCTACCAAAGAAATGTTAAAAGCAAAAACAAAAAGTGGAAGTTTTACAAGGATATTTACTGATCATATCCAATAAAAACAGAAATAAATAAGAAATTTAAGGAAAAACCTTGATGGAATGCAAAATCACACTGAAATTGCAAACTATCCAAAAAATAATGAAAAAGAGAGTACTTCCTAACAAAACTTGGGCTAGGAGGAAATTTCATATCTTCAAATGCCTTGATTATTAAGAAAGAAAGACCCCAAAATTAGAATTCATTACTCAAGCTCAGAAGGAGGAAAAAATAATTAAAAAAAGAAATAAGATCAAGGAAGATAATAAAAATAAAAGTTCAAATTAATGAAAAAAATACAGGAAGGATAAATAGGCTCAAAAGCTAGTTCCTTGAAAAGACCAACAAAATTGACAAACTCTTGTGAATCAGATTGGAGAAAAAACAGAGTGCAGAAATGAACAAGATGGGATATGGAACAGAGTCAATATTGCAGATGTGGGAAAATTAAGATAATTTAAACAGAATATTCTGTGCAACTTTATGGCAAATCAAATTAGAAAATATTGAGGAAATGGATGGTCTACTAGCAAAATACAAATTACCAAAATCAATCCAAGATAAAGAAGAAAATTTGAATGGACCAATTACCACAGAAGATTATAGACTGTTATATACTATATTATTGTATATAAATATTGCTCCAGAGCCACATGATTTCATAGCTGAGCTTTATTTATTTTTGCATGAGCAGGCACTGGGAATCGAACCCAGGTCTCCGGCATGGCAGGCGAGAACCCTGCCACTGAGCCACCACTGCACCACCCCATAACTGAGTTTTATCTAACTTTACAGAAGACATAATTCCAAAGCTATTTAAACTATTTCACATAATAGAAAAAAAAGAGGGGAAAGTCTTCAATCGTTTTATGAAGCCAGCTTAACCTTAACAAAAAACCTGATAAAGATAGGACAAATAAGGAAAGTTATAGACCAAGGTTGTCAAATTTTTTTTTGTAAATAGCCAAATCGTAAAGATCTTAGGCTTTGAGCACCCTACAGTATCACCTGCAGCTATTCAACTATGCATTGAAATGCCAAAGCAGTCATAAGTAATACATAAATAAATGAATGTGTAGTGTTCCCATGAGTTTTTATTTATGAACACTAAAATTTGAATTTAATATATTTTTCACATGCCACAAAATATTATTATTCTTTTGATTTTTCTCAACCATTTCAAACTGTAAAAACAATTCTTAGGTCAAGAGCTGCACAAAAAGAGGCAGTAGGCTGGATTTGGCCTGTGGGCAGTAGTTTGCTGGTTTCTGCTACAGCCCAGCAAACTGGGCTAACGAATATAGATGTAAAAAGGTGAAATAAAATATTATCAAATAGAATCCAGCAATGAGTCAAAAGAATAACACAGTAAGATTAAATAGATTAAATAGAGTTTATCCCAGGAACGGCCTTAATATCAGGAAGAATTAGCATGTCTTTACATTAAGAGTGTGAATGGGGAAACATCTCCCCAATCAAATCAATATATGGTGAAAATGCCATTTATTAAATTCAACAACTAATGTTAATTTTAATATAACTGTGTAGTGAAATATTTGCATAATAGTAGATATTACATACTTCATAGTCTGCTCATTAGACATGCAGGGAAGCAAAAAAATCTACAATCCAAAACAGAAAGGAATTCATAACTCTTTTAGGTTTTTTCCCTACAAATAAGAAATCAAGTCGATTAGTTTTGTTTCAACATCCATCCAGTCAGTACTGACAAAGAAATGAAAAAAAACATCAGTAACGTGTTTTACTTTGTTGTACTTTGCTACGTCTGTTCAAACTCCATTACTGATATTTGGGTTCTGGAAAACTGACTGTATTTGGTTCAGATACCATTTGTCTGATACTATATTGTGTATCTCTATAAGTATATTTGCTCTTATCACTCCCCCCCCAAAATATATATATATATAACTGTGTAATGTAGGAATAGAAAGAAAGGCCTTAAAATTGATGAAGTTCAGTTATTTAAAAAAAACAAGGCAAGCAGCAAACCTCAACTAAAACCATTCCTGTCAAGCCTAAAGAATATCTACAGCATTATATAAGATTCTACAAAGTTCCATGCTCTAGCGTATCTTTCCAGAAACGTACAACCTCCAGATGGGTCCCTGAATCAGATAAGTCTTAAAATGCAGAGGGCCCAGACTCTCCAGAACATCAGCTAGTTCCATCCCCCTACCCCATATTATCAATTCCCCCTTTGAATATGAAAAAGTTAGAATGGCCATAGCCCAAATACCCCTAAAAAGTGAGAGAAAGATCAAAGGTGATGGTGGAGTTATACAGAGAAGGTCAAGTTTAACAAATAAGTATGATTGC
Source organism: Tamandua tetradactyla (assembly GCF_023851605.1). Taxonomy (NCBI): domain Eukaryota; kingdom Metazoa; phylum Chordata; class Mammalia; order Pilosa; family Myrmecophagidae; genus Tamandua; species Tamandua tetradactyla. Next base: position 34,228,457 of record NC_135341.1, read on the forward strand.
TGAATCAGTATATTGATATTTCTTTTGGTCTCCATTGTCTTGGAGCAGCTAGAAAATAAAATGAAAAATTGTGGAACTGTAACCCATACCAAACTTTTAAATCTGTTGTATAATTACTTGTTAAAATATACTTGGAAATTTATTGCTTTTTTTGTATGTACATTATTTTTCACAGTAAAAAAAGTTAAAAAACAAAAACAAGGCAAGCAGCCTTCTAATGGTAGAAAAAAAGCCATTCCATTAAAATCAGAAACACAGCAGGGGTGGTATCTACTTTTCATTATTTTGGTTCCAGCAAATGCAATAGAATGGAAAAATCAGTAAGAATTTTGAAAAGGAGATGAAAATTATTTACTTTTGCTACTTATATGATCATATACCTAGAAATTCCAAGTGAATCTAACGAGGATGAAAGTACTAGTAGAATTAATAGAGAATTTGGTATGTGGGCTGAAACAGAATAAATATACAAAAATAATATAGTTTCTCTATATTAAAAGTAACCATATAGAAATTGAATTGCATAAATATCTTATCCACAAAAGCAATAACAACAATAAATACTATTAAATACTTAGAAATAAATTATACATGGGACCTGTATGAAGGAAACAGTTCAAATTAAAAGACACAAAACAAGATCTGAACATATGTGCTTGGATGGAAAGATTATTAGCATATTCTTTTTCAGAGAGTGACTGCAATGGATTTTTCATTCTACAAAATAATATTAAGGCATATATTTAAGAATAAATATCCAGTGACCAGGAAATCGTCAAAAAAGAATTATGAGGGAGCCCAGACTTAACCACTATAAAGCAACTGCCCCTCAAACAGAAGGAAGCTGGCATAAGAAATTAGCAGAACAGAATGAAAAAAACAGGAAATGGGTACCTTGAAAATATGAAACTTTAGCAAATGACAAAGTTAGGGGAAACCATGGCTTCTTTAATAGTAGGTCTATCTAGAAAATAAAGTCGGGCTCTTCATCTCTCAGCACATACCAAAATAAATTTCTGGTGCATTAAAATCCTAACTGGAAAAATCACCCTCGAAGGCGGTCAACTCCCAGTTCTGAAGCACATCTTGGATGGACTCACCTTTAGAGGAATGACCAGGCAGAGAAAGCTGGCTGCACCAGGATACCCCGAACCCTTAGAGCCAAGGTTTTCGAATTCCTGGAGTATCCAACCTAGATGTGCAGCAATAGCAGCAGATGTTCCAGCCAGCGATGGTCAGGAGCTTCCTGCGAATCTGTGGACTCCAGCAAGTCCTTTCACACCCAAGGTATAGTCTACAACTTTACGACATTATTCACATCTCTATCTGCTCTCCAGTCAGACCTCCTCCTGTGCAGAGTCACCAGACACAGGGAGTCCCTCCTCTAATGTCACTTCATTTTCTTTTATTTGAAAAAAAGTTTATCATGGTAATACACGCATAATAAAGCATTTCCCATTTAACCACTTTCAGGTTTACAATTCAGTGATGTTAATTGCATTCACAATGTTTTCTACCATCACTACCATCCATTACTAAAACTTGTCACCCCAAAAAGAAATTCTATACTTATTAAGCATTAACTCCCCATTCCCCACCCCTGCCCCTAATACTCTATAATTTACTTTCTGTCTCCATGAATTTGCATATTCTAATTATAAATTATAATTGTATAATTATTATTTCATATAAATGAAATCATATGATATTTTTCCTTTTGAGTCTAGCTATTTTATTGAGCACAATGCCTCTAAGGTTCATCCATGTTGTAACATGTATTAGAAAGTCATTCTTCCTAATGACTGAATATATTCCATTGTATATATATAGCACATTTTGTGTGTCCATTAATCCATTGATGGCTGGCTGGTTGCTTTCACGTTTTGTCTATTGTGTATAATGCAGCTATGAACTTTGGTGTGCAGATATCTGTCTGGGTTCCTACTTGGAATTCTTTGGGGGCATATACCTAGATGTGGGATTACTGGGTCATAGGGTAAGTCCATACTTAACTTTCTGAGGAACCAGCAAACTGTTTTCTGCAATTGTTGCACCATTTTACATTCCCACAAACAATGAACAAGGGTTCATATTTCTCCACATCCTCACTGGCACTTGATAGTTCCCTTTAAAAAATCCATCTAGTGGTTATTAAATGATATTTCATTGTAATTTTATATCCATTTCCTTAATGGCTATACTAGTTTGAAAGTGTTGTGTACCCCAGAAAAGCCATGTTCTTTAATCCTGATTCAATATTGTTGGGTAGGATCTTTTTTATTAAGTTGTTTCCATGGAGTGTGATCAACCCAGTTGTGGGTGGGACTTTTTGATTAGGTTGTTTTCATGGAAATGTGTCTCCATCCATTCAAGGTGGGTCACTTACTGGAGTCCTTTAAGAGGGAACCATTTTGAAAGAGCAGATAGAAGCAACAGAGCCAACACAAGACCCAGACATTTGGAGATGGAGAAAGAAAATGCCCCTGAAAAAGCTGACTGAAAAGAGAAGCCAAAGGAACAGCAGACATCAGCACATGCCTTCCCAGCTGGCAGAGATGTTTTGGACCCATCAGCCTTTCTTGAGTCAAGATATCTATCCCTGGATGCCTTAGTTTGGACATTTTATAGCCTTAGAACCATAAACTTGCAATGTAATAAATTCCTTTTTAAAAGCCATTCCATTTTAGGCATATTGCATTCTGGTAGCTTTAACAAACCAAAACAATGGCTAATGATGTTAAGCATATTTTCTTGTGCTTATTGTAATCTTCTTTATAGTATTGTCTATTTTAGTCTTTTGTTCATTGTTTTTTTTTATTAATTAACGGAAAAAAAGAAATTAACCCAACATGTAGAAATCATACCATTCTACATATGCAATCAGTAATTCTTAACATCATCACATAGATGCATAAGTGGGACCATACAGTATTTGTCCTTTAGTTTTTGGCTAGACTCACTCAGCATAATGTTCTCTAGGTCCATCTATGTTATTACGTGCTTCATAAGTTTATCCTGTCTTAAAGCTGCATAATATTCCATCGTATGTATATACCACAGTTTGTTTAGCCACTCGTCTGTTGATGGACATTTTGGCTGTTTCCATCTCTTTGCAATTGTAAATAACGCTGCTATAAACATTGGTGTGCAAATGTCCGTTTGTGTCTTTGCGCTTAAGTCCTTTGAGTAGATACCTAGCAATGGTATTGCTGGGTCGTATGGCAATTCTATATTCAGTTTTTTGAGGAACCGCCAAACTGCCTTCCACAGTGGTCGCACGATTTGACATTCCCACCAACAGTGGATAAGTATGCCTCTTTCTCCACATCCTCTCCAGCACTTGTCATTTTCTGTTTTGTTGATAATGGTCATTCTGGTGGGTGTGAGATGATATCTCATTGTGGTTTTGATTTGCATTTCTCTAATGGCCAGGGACATTGAGCATCTCTTCATGTGCCTCTTGGCCATTTGTATTTCCTCTTCTGATAGGTGTCTGTTCAAGTCTTTTTCCCATTTTGTAATTGGGTTGGCTGTCTTTTTGTTGTTGAGTTGAACAATCTCTTTATAAATTCTGGATACTAGACCTTTATCTGATATGTCATTTCCAAATATTGTCTCCCATTGTGTAGGCTGTCTTTCTACTTTCTTGATGAAGTTCTTTGATGCACAAAAGTGTTTAATTTTGAGGAGCTCCCATTTATTTATTTCCTTCTTCAGTGCTCTTGCTTTAGGTTTAAGGTCCATAAAACTGCCTCCAATTGTAAGTTTCATAAGATATCTCCCTACATTTTCCGCTAACTGTTTTATGGTCTTAGACCTAATGTTTAGATCTTTGATCCATTTTGAGTTAACTTTTGTATAGGGTGTGAGATATGGGTCTTCTTTCATTCTTTTGCATATGGATATCCAATTCTCTAGGCACCATTTATTGAAGAGACTGTTCTGTCCCAGGTGAGTTGGCTTGACTGCCTTATCAAAGATCAAATGTCCATAGATGAGAGGGTCTATATCTGAGCACTCTATTCGATTCCATTGGTCGATATATCTATCTTTATGCCAATACCATGCTGTTTTGACCACTGTGGCTTCATAATATGCCTTAAAGTCAGGCAGCGCAAGACCTCCACCTTTGTTTTTTTTCCTCAAGATGTTTTTAGCAATTCGGGGCACCCTGCCCTTCCAGATAAATTTGCTTATTGGTTTTTCTATTTCTGAAAAATAAGTTGTTGGGATTTTGATTGGTATTGCATTGAATCTGTAAATCAATTTAGGTAGGATTGACATCTTAACTATATTTAGTCTTCCAATCCATGAACACGGTATGCCCTTCCATCTATTTAGGTCTTCTGTGATTTCTTTCAACAGTTTTTTGTAGTTTTCTTTATATAAGTTTTTTGTCTCTTTAGTTAAATTTATTCCTAGGTATTTTATTCTTTCAGTTGCAATTGTAAATGGGATTCGTTTCTTGATTTCCCCCTCAGCCTGTTCCTTACTAGTGTATAGAAATGCTACAGATTTTTGAATGTTGATCTTGTAACCTGCTACTTTGCTGTACTCATTTATTAGCTCTAGTAGTTTTGTTGTGGATTTTTCTAGGTTTTCGACGTATAGTATCATATCGTCTGCAAACAGTGATAGTTTTACTTCTTCCTTTCCAATTTTGATGCCTTGTATTTCTTTTTCTTGTCTAATTGCTCTGGCTAGAACCTCCAACACAATGTTGAATAATAGTGGTGATAGTGGACATCCTTGTCTTGTTCCTGATCTTAGGGGTAAAGTTTTCAATTTTTCCCCATTGAGGATGATATTAGCTGTGGGTTTTTCATATATTCCCTCTATCATTTTAAGGAAGTTCCCTTGTATTCCTATCTTTTGAAGTGTTTTCAACAGGAAAGGATGTTGAATCTTGTCAAATGCCGTCTCTGCATCAATTGAGATGATCACGTGATTTTTCTGCTTGATTTGTTGATATGGTGTATTACATTAATTGATTTTCTTATGTTGAACCATCCTTGCATACCTGGGATGAATCCTACTTGGTCATGATGTATGATTCTTTTAATGTGTTGTTGGATACGATTTGCTAGAATTTTATTGAGGATTTTTGCATCTATATTCATTAGAGAGATTGGTCTGTAGTTTTCTTTTTTTGTAATATCTTTGCCTGGTTTTGGTATGAGGGTGATGTTGGCTTCATAGAATGAATTAGGTAGTTTTCCCTCCACTTCGATTTTTTTGAAGAGTTTGAGGAGAGTTGGTACTAATTCTTTCTGGAATGTTTGATAGAATTCACAAGTGAAGCCGTCTGGTCCTGGACTTTTCTTTTTAGGAAGCTTTTGAATGACTATTTCAATTTCTTTACTTGTGATTGGTTTGTTGAGGTCATCTATTTCTTCTTGAGTCAAAGTTGGTTGTTCATGTCTTTCCAGGAACCTGTCCATTTCATCTAAATTGTTGTATTTATTAGCGTAAAGTTGTTCATAGTATCCTGTTATTACCTCCTTTATTTCTGTGAGGTCAGTAGTTATGTCTCCTCTTCCATTTCTGATCTTATTTATTTGCATCCTCTCTCTTCTTCTTTTTGTCAATCTTGCTAAGGGCCCATCAATCTTATTGATTTTCTCATAGAACCAACTTCTGGTCTTATTGATTTTCTCTATTGTTTTCATGTTTTCAATTTCATTTATTTCTGCTCTAATCTTTGTTATTTCTTTCCTTTTGCTTGCTTTGGGATTAGTTTGCTGTTCTTTCTCCAGTTCTTCCAAGTGGACAGTTAATTCCTGCATTTTTGTCTTTTCTTCTTTTCTGATATAGGCATTTAGGGCAATAAATTTCCCTCTTAGCACTGCCTTTGCTGTGTCCCATAAGTTTTGATATGTTGTGTTTTCATTTTCATTCGCCTCGAGGTATTTACTAATTTCTCTTGCAATTTCTTCTTTGACCCACTCATTGTTTAAGAGTGTGTTGTTGAGCCTCCACGTATTTGTGAATTTTCTGGCACTCCGCCTATTATTGATTTCCAACTTTATTCCTTTATGATCTGAGAAAGTGTTGTGTATGATTTCAATCTTTTTAAATTTGTTGAGACTTGCTTTGTGACCCAACATATGGTCTATCTTTGAGAATGATCCATGAGCACTTGAGAAAAAGGTGTATCCTGCTGTTGTGGGATGTAATGTCCTATAAATGTCTGTTAAGTCTAGCTCATTTATAGTAATATTCAGATTCTATATTTCTTTATTGATCCTCTGTCTAGATGTTCTGTCCATTAATGAGAGTGCGGAATTGAAGTCTCCAACTATTATGGTATATGAGTCTATTTCCCTTTTCAGTGTTTTCAGTGTATTCCTCACGTATTTTGGGGCATTCTGGTTCGGTGCGTAAATATTTATGATTGTTATGTCTTCTTGTTTAATTGTTCCTTTTATTAGTAGATAGTGTCCTTCTTTGTCTCTTTTAACTGTTTTACATTTGAAGTCTAATTTGTTGGATATGTATAGCTACTCCTGCTCTTTCTGGTTGTTATTTGCATGAAATATCTTTTCCCAACCTTTCACTTTCAACCTATGTTTATCTTTGGGTCTAAGATGTGTTTCCTGTAGACAGCATATAGAAGGATCCTGTTTTTTAATCCATTCTGCCAGTCTATGTCTTTTGATTTGGGGATTCAGTCCATTAACATTTAGTGTTATTACTGTTTGGATAATATTTTCCTCTACCATTTTGCCTTTTGTATTATATATATCATATCTGACTTTCCTTCTTTCTACACTCTTCTCCATACCTCTCTCTTCTGTCTTTTCGGTTCTGACTCTAGTGCTCCCTTTAGTATTTCTTGCAGAGCTGGTCTCTTGGTCACAAATTCTCTCAGTGTCTTTTTGTCTGAGAATGTTTTAATTTCTCCCTCATTTTTGAAGGACAATTTTACTGTATATAGGAGTCTTGGTTGGTAGTTTTTCTCTTTTAGTAATTTAAATATATCATCCCACTGTCTTCTAGCTTCCATGGTTTCTGCTGAGAAATCTACACATAGTCTCATTGGGTTTCCCTTGTATGTGATGGATTGTTTTTCTCTTGCTGCTTTCAAGATCCTCTCTTTCTCTTTGACCTCTGACATTTTAACTAGTAAGTGTCTTGGAGAACGCCTATTTGGGTCTAATCTCTTTGGGGTGCGCTGCACTTCTTGGATCTGTAATTTTAGGTCTTTCATAAGAGTTGGGAAATTTTCAGTGATAATTTCTTCCATTATTTTTTCTCCTCCTTTTCCCTTCTCTTCTCCTTCTGGGACACCCACAACACGTATATTTGTGTGGTTCATATTGTCCTTGAGTTCCCTGATACCCTGTTCAAATTTTTCCATTCTTTTCCCGATAGTTTCTGTTTCTTTTTGGAGTTCAGATGTTCCATCCTCCAAATAACTAATTCTATCTTCTGTCTCTTTAAATCTATCATTGTAGGTATCCATTGTTTTATCCATCTTTTCTACTTTATCCTTCACTTCCATTTGTTCTGTGATTTGTTTTTCCAGTTTTTCTATTTCTTCTTTTTGTTCAGCCCATGTCTTCTTCATGTCCTCCCTCAATTCATCGATTTCGTTTTTGAAGAGGTTTTCCATTTCTGTTCGTATATTCAGCATTAGTTGTCTCAGCTCCTGTATCTCATTTGAACTATTGGTTTGTTCCTTTGACTGGGCCATATTTTCAATTTTCTGAGCATGATCCGTTATCTTCTGCTGGCGTCTGGGCATTTAGTCAGAATTCCCTTGGTGTTGGACCCAACAGGTTGAAAGATTTTTCTGTGAAATCTCTGGGTTCTGTTTTTCTTATCCTGCCCAGTAGGTGGCACTCGTGGCACAGGTTTGTCTGCGGGTCCCACCAGTAAAAGGTGCTGTGGGTCCTTTAACTTTGGAAAACTCTCGCCGTGGGGGAGGATCGCCAGCCGAAGTGGCTTGGAAGAGTGCCAGCCGGCCCGGGGGTCCGAATGCGGGAGGGTCGCCAGCCGCCGCAGCCCAGGAGAGCGCCCATCCGAGGCGGGAGGGCGCCAGCCGCTGTGGCCCAGGAGAGTGCACCATTCCCAGCCGGACCAGGGAGTCACGTGTTTGGAAGGGAACCCCCCCGTCACCGTTCTCCGTGGCCTGGGGATTTCCGATCCAATTCTCTCAGTTGGTCCAGGGGACCGTGCGTGGTGGGGGTGCCAGCCGCCGCGGCTTGAGGGGACCGCCTGCCCAACTCTGCCAGCTGGCCCGGGAAGGAGGAAGGGAGGGACTCTGGCCGCTTGCCGGCCCACCCGGGGAAGCCTGTGCCCCTCGGCGATCTCACTGGAGCGGGTTCTCTCAGCCAGTCAGCCGTTCCAGGATGGGGTACGCTGTCTTTTTTCTTGTTCATTGTTTAATTGAGTTGTTTGCCATTTTGTTGAATCCTAGCAGTTTCTTTATAAATTCTGGATAATACCAGCCCTTAACAGATAGTTGGTGTTCCAGTTTGCAAGCTGCCAGAATGTGATATACCAGAAATGGAATGGCTTTTAAAAAGGGAAATTTATTAAGTTACGCATTTACAATTTTAAGGCCATGAAAATGTCCAAATTAAAGCAGTGCTATAGAAATGTCCAATCTTTCAGAGAAAGATACTTTGGTTCAAGAAGGCCAATGACAGTCATGGTTTCTTTCTAAGCTGGAAAGGCACATGGCAAACATAGTGGCATCTGCTAGCTTTTTCTCCAGGCTTCTTGTTTCATGAAGCTCCCCTGGGGGCGTTTTCCTTCTTCATCTTCTAAGGTTTTTTGCTGCATAGGTTCTAAAGATTTTTCCAAAATGGTTCTGTCTTACAGGGCTCCAGTAAGCAACCCCACCTTGAATGGGTGGAGACACATTTCCATGGAAACCATCTAATCATAAGTTACCACACCCAGTTGGGTGGGTCATATCTCCATGGATGGTGCCCACCCAACAATATTGAGTGAGAATTAAAGAACTTGGCTTTTCTGGGGTATACAACAGATTCAAACCAGCTCAGATGGTTTCCAAATACTTTTTCACATTCTGTTGGCCCTCTGTTCACTTTCTTGATAACGACCTTTGATGCACAAAAATTTAATTTTGATGACATCAAATTTATCTATTTTTTTCTTTTGTTGTTCATATTTTTGGTATAAAGCCTAAGAATCCATTTGCCTACTCCAAGGTCCTATAGATATTTTTTCCTATGTTTTCTTCTAGGAGTTTTATAGTTTTAATTCATATATTTAGGTCTTTCATTGATTTTGAGTTAATTTTTGTATATGATTTGAGGTAGGGATCCACTTCTGTTCCTTTTCATGTGAACATCCAGTTTTCCCAGGTCCATTTGGTGAAGAGATTATTCTTTTCTCCATTGAGTGGACTTGGCACCCTTATAAAAAATCAGTTGGTCATAGATGTGGAGGGTTATTTCTGAACTTACAAATCTATTCTACTGGAATATATGTCTGTCCTTTTGATTACTGTAGCTTTGTAAAGAGTTTGAAATCAGGGAGTGTGAGCCTTCCAAATCTGTTCTTTTTCAAGAGGGGTTTTGTCCATTTAGGGACTCTTGCCCTTCCATATGAATTTGATGATTGGCTTTTCCATTTCTGTGAATATTGCTGGAATTTTGATTGGGGTTATGTGGAATCTGTAAATCACTTTGGAGAGTGTTCTGGTTTGCTAGCTGCCAGAATGCAACACACCAGAGATGGATTGGCTTTTAATAAAAGGGGATTTATTTTGTTGGTTCTTCAGAGGGAAGGCATCTAACTTTCCACTGAGGTTCTTTCTTACGTGGAAGGCACAAGATGGTCTCTGCTGGTCTTCTCTCCAGGCCCCTGGGTTCCAACAACTTTCCCCAGGGTGACTTCTTTCTGCATCTCCAAAGGCCTGGGCTGAGCTGCAAGTGCTGAGATGAGGAATGCCGAGCTGCTAGGCTGTGCTACATTGTGTTCTCTCATTTAAGCACCAGCCAATTAAGTCAAACGCCACCCATTGCAGCAGACACGCCTCCTAGCCCACTGAAGATGCAATTAGCAACAGATGAGGTTCATGTACCAGGCTTGTGTCCGCAGCAACAGAACTAGGTATGCTCACCTGGCCAAGTTGACAACTGAATCTAACTAACACAGAATATTGACATTATAAAAATAGTCTTCCAATCCATGAACACGAATGTCTTTCCACTTATTTAGGTCATTAATTTCTTTCTGCAATGTTTTGTAGTTTTCTGTGTACAAGTCCTTTATGACCTTGGTTAAATTTACTCTTAGATATTTGATTCTTTTAGTTGCTATTATAAATGGAGTTGTGGTCTTGATTTCCTTTTTTAGATTATTCATTGCTGACATATAGAAAAAAACACTGATTTTTGTGGTTGATCCTGTACTCTGCCATTTTGCTGAATTCATTTATTAGTGTCTAGTAGTTTTCTTATAGATTCTTACAGATTTTCTATATATAGGATTATACTATCTGAAAATGTAGAAAATTTTAATTCTTTCTTTACAATTAGATGTCTTTACTTTCTTTTTCTTGCCCAATTGCTCTGGCTAGAACTTCCAGGATGATGTTGAATAGCACCAGTGAAAAGGAACATCCTTATATTGTTTCTGATCTCAGAGACAAAGGGTTCAGTCTTTCAACAATGAATATAATGTTAGTTATAGGTTGGTTTGTTTTTGTTTTACATGAAATATCTCAGTTTTTTTCATTAGAGAGATTGTGGGTGTACAGAAAAGTCATGCATAAAATACAGATTCCTGCACACCACATCACCACCAACATTGTGCATTCGTGTGGAACATTTGTCACAATTGATGATAGCACATTTTTACAATGGTACTATTAACTAATGTCCATGGTTTAACGTAAGGCTCACTGTTTGTGTATTGTAGTTCCATGGATTTTAAAAAAACTATTCTGTTACTATACATACAATCTAACATTTTCCCTTTTAATCATATTCAGATATATATTTCAATTATTTTAATTGCATTCGCAATGTTGTGCTCCCATTATCATCATGCATTACAAAATGTTTTCATCTTTCCAACAGAAACCTGAACACTTTAAGCCTAACTTCCCATTCTTTATTCCTGCTACATCCCTTGGTAACCTATATTCTAGATTCAGACCCTATTGAGTTTGCTTATTCTAATAGTTTCAAATCAGTGAGATCATACAAGATTTGTCCTTTTGTGTCTGGTTTATTTCACTCAACATGATAGCTTCAAGGATCATCCATGTTGTTGCATATATCCTGACTACATTCCTTTTCATGGCTGAATAATATTCCATTGAATGGTATAAATGCCATATTTTATTTATCATTCATTCATTGATGGATAGTTGGGTTGCTTCCACCTTTTGGCAATTGTAAAAAAGATGCTATGAACATCAATGTAAATATCTGCTTGATTTCCTGCTTTGAGTTCTTTGGGTATATAGTGGGACTGCCAGATCATATGGTAGTTCCACACTTAGCTTTCTGAGGAACTGTCTGCCTATCTTCCAGAGTGGTGGCACCATTTTACATTGCCACCAGCAATGAATGGGTGTTCCTATTTCTCTGTAACCTTTCCAACACTTGTTACTTTCCATTTTTTAATAGCAGCCATTCAAATGGGTGTGAAATGGTATCTCATTGTAGTTTTGATTTGCATTTCCTTGATGGCTAATGAGGTTGAGCATCTTTTCATGTACTTTCTGGCCATTTGTATATCTTCTTGGGAGAGATGCTTGTTCAAGTTTTTTGTCCATTTTTAAATTGGACTGTTTATCTTTTTGTTGTTAAGCTGAAGGATTTCTTTATATATTCTTTTTTTAATTTAAATATTTTTATTATAAATAACAAACATACAAACATTCTTGACATACAAAACAATTTTTAAAAAATACCAAAATACACCAAACAAATTCAAACATTCCTATTTTGATCATTCCATTCTACATATATAATCAGTAATTCACAATATCATCACATAGTTGCATATTCATCATCATGATCATTTCTTGGAACATTTGCATCTATTAAGAAAAAGAAATAAAATGAAAACAGAAAAAAAATTTATACATACCGTACCCCTTACCCCTCCCTTTCATTGATCACTAACATTTCAAACTAAATCTATTTTAACATTTGTTCCCCCTATTATTTATTTTTATTCCATATGTTCTACTCATCTGTTGACAAGGTAGATAAAAGGAGCATCAGACACAAGTTTTTCACAATCACACAGTCAAATTGTGAAAGCTATAGCTCTACATTTTCAGGCAGTTCCCTCCAGCCTCTCCATTACATCTTGAATAACAAGATGATATCTGCTTGATGCATAAGAATAACCTCCAGGACAACCTCTCGACTCTGTTTGGAATCTCTCAGCCATTGACACTTTGTCTCATTTCACTCTTCCCCCTTTTGGTTGAGTCTTTATATATTCTTGATATTAATCTTTTATTTTTATGTGGTTTCAAAATATTTTCTCCTATTATGTAGGTTGTCATTTTACTTTCATGATAAGGTCCTTCGAGGCACAAAAGTTTTTAATTTTGATAAGGCCCCATTTATCTACATTTTCTTTTGGTTCTTGTGCTTTGGGTGTAAAATCTGAGAAACTGTCGACTAACACAAGGTCCTGAAGATACTACCTCATATTCTACGAGTTTGATACTTCTCTTATATTAATGGTTTTGATCTATTTTTAGTTTATTTTTGTATATTGTGTGAAATAGGATCCTCCTTTTTATTTTTGCAAGTGGAGATCCAATTTTCCCAGCACCATCTGTTGAAGAGACTATTCTTTCCCAGTTGAGTGGTCTTTGCAACCTTGTCAAAAATCAGTTGTCCATAAATGTGAAGGTTGATTTCTGAGCTCTCAATTCTATGTCACTGGTCTATATAGATATCCCTTGTGCCAATACCATGCTGTCTTTGTTACTGTGGCTTTGCAATAAATTTTAATAATGGGAAGTGTGAGTCTCCAATTTCACTGTTCATTTTCAAAATGGTTTTAGCTATTTGGGGCCCCTTGTCCTTCCACATAAATCTAATGATTGGCTTTTCCATTTCTGCAAAGACGGTATTGGAATTTTAATTCGGATTGCATTGACTTCATAAATTGCTCTTAATAGAGCAATTGTATTGACATCTTAATAGTATTTACTCTCCCAATCAATGAACATGGGATGTCCTTTCATCTATTTAGGTCTTCTTTTATTTCTTTTAGAAATATTTTGTAGTTTTCTGTGTACAAGTCCTTTACATCCTTGGTTAGATTTATTCCTAGATATTTTATTCTTTTAGTTGCTATTATAAATGGATTTTTTTCTTGATTTCTTCTGATTTTCCATTGCTTGTGTATAGAGACACTATTGAGTTTTACATATTGATCTTATACTCTGCCACTTTGCGGAATTCATATTAGTTCTAGGAGCTTTCTTGTGGATTTTTCAGGATTTCTTTTCTTGCCTAATTGCTCTGGCAAGAACTTCCAGTACAATTATGAACAAGAGTGGTGACAGTGGTCATCCTTGTCTTGTTCCTGATCTTAGAGGAAAAGCTTTCAATCTTTCACCATTAAATAGGATGTTAGCTGTGGGCTTTTCATAGATACACTTTATCATATTGAGGAAGTTTCTTTCTATTCCTAGTGTTCTAAATGCTTTTATTAAGAAGCAGTGCTGGATTTTGTCAAATGCTTTTTCTGCATCCATTGACATGATCATGTTTTTTCCCCTTCATTCTGTTAATGTGGTTATTACATTAACTTATTTTCTTATGTTGAATCATTCCTACATACCAGGGATAAATCCCACTTGATCATAGCGTAATAATTCTTTTAATATGCTGTTGGATTCAGTTTGCCAGTATTTTGTTGAGGATTTCTGCATCTATATTTATAAGAGATATTGATTTCTTTTTCTTTTCTTGTGGTACCTTTGTCCAGCTTTTGTATGAGAGTGATGCTGGACTCAATAGAATGAGCTAAGGAGCGTTCCTTGTTTTTCAGTTCTCTGGGAGAGTTTGAGCAGAATTGGAAAACTCTTGGAATTTTTTAGAAAATTCTCCTGAAAAGCCATCTAGTTCTAGGCTTTTCTCTTTTAGGAGGTTTTTGATTGCTGAGTCAATCTCTTTACAAGTAATTGGTTTCTTGTGATCTCCTATTTCTTCTTGAGTCAATGTAAGTAGTTTATGTGTTTCTAAGAATTTGTCCATTTCATTGAGGTTATCTAATTTATTGGTATACAGTTGTTCATGGTATCCTTTTATAATCTTTTTATTTCAGCAGGTTTGGCAGTAATGTTCCTTTATCATTTCTGACTTTTGTTATTTGAATCCTCTCTTTTTTTTCAGTCAGTTTAGCTAAAGATCATTGATTTTTTTGATCTTTTCAAAGAGCCAGTTTTTGTTTTTGTTGATTCTACTTTTTTTTGTTTTGCTCTGTTTTTTAGTTCATTTATCTCCACTCTAATCTTTGTTATTTCCTTCCTTTTGCTCGCTTTGGATTTACTTTGCTGCTCTTTATTTAGTTCTTCAACTTCTGAGGTTAGGTCTCTGATTCGAAGTCTTCCTTCTTTTTGAATGTAAGTGTTTTGAGCTATAAATTTCTCTCTCAAAACTGCCTTCACTGCAGTCCATAAGTTTTGGTATGCTGTATTTTCATTCACTTTAAGATAGTTCCTAATTTTGCTTGTGATTTCTTCTTTAATCCATTGGTTGTTAAAGAATATGTTAATTTCCACATATTTGTTATTGATTCTAGTGTCATTTCATTTTGGTCACAGAATACACATTGTATGATTCCAATATTAGTTTAATTTACTGAGACTTTTCTTGTGACCAACATATGGCCTATCCTGGAGAATGATCCATGTGCACTCGAGAAGAATTTGTATTCTATTTCTGTTGGGTGCAGTGTTCTATATATGTCTATTAGGTCTAATTGGTTTAGTATGTCATACAAGTCCTGTTCTTCCTTGCTGATATTCTAACTAAATGTTCTATCCATTATTGAGAGCGGTGTGTTAAAGTCTCCTATTGTTAATATAGAGCCATCAATTTCTCCCATCAAATCTGACAGTATTTGCTTTATATAGTTTGGGTCTTTGCTGTTTGGAACAATTCCAGACCAACTGAATGGAACAAGCTTGGTGGGAGATCTCCAAAGAGGTCCTCATGCTATTCCTATGCTATCTCCTCACCCTCTCTGGGAAGGACTGATACCACTTGCTTACGGAGGAGGAACTGGAAACTGATATCAGAACTTAACAATAAATTTCATATTTAGTAGCATGTGAGTATATAAAAAAACTAGATAAGACTTCCACTTACAGCCAAAATGAAATAACAGGGACCATACTTACCCTCCCATCTGAAACAAAACAACAAAAACTCCAGACATAATCTATGAAACAATGGTTTTCAAGTCACTGGATTTCAGAGAACAAAGGCTCGTGATCTCTGAGAGACAGAATACAAATGTGGCAAGCTACAGGGCCTTGTGAGAATTTCTAGGCTTTGATACAGAGAGGGGTCTTAGGCAGAGCCCAGTGGACTCTCTGAGTTGAGGACACAAAGATAGGAGCCTAGGGAGGCTAAGACAGTTGAAATTCCCAATGCTGAGAGAGAGAGAGGTCCAGAGAGCATCAGAGCTCCTCCTTTGAGTACCAGCAGGGTACTGATCCCAGTGCATGTTTGGGAGGAAACTACCTGAGACCAGGAGAGAGAACACCTGAAATGATCAGAGATCAGTGCCCAGTGCTCACGTAAGGACAGAAACAGTGCCTGTTCCTGCCAGCCATACAGAAAAACATCACAATTTGTGGGACATTAGGTAGACTCCTCAGAAGGGTCTCCCCCTAGTGGAGAATAATTAACCAACACTAAACCCAGTTCTGATCTTACCTAATAAAGTTTACAAGCAAGATCAAAAGGAGCAAACTATTTCAAAGTAACTTAATTGCATCTCCAAGCAAAAGTCAGGGATATCATAGGAAAACAAAAATATCTATTATCCAACAAAGTAAAGTTCATATCAGGCAACCAATTAAAAATTATCAGGCATGCAAAGAAATAGAAAAATACAACCTATAATGAAGGGGAAAAACAATCAAAACTGGCCCAAATGTTGGAATTACATGACAAATACTTTAAAGCAGGTGTTATAACTATATTCCATATGTCCAAAAAGTTAAATATAGAGACATGAAAGACATTTTTAAAGACCCATATTGTGCCAGTTTGAAGTTATTATGTACCCAAGAAAAGCCATGTCCTTTAATCCTCATTCAATATTGCCAGGTGGGATCATTTTTATTGTTTCCATGGAGATGTGACCCACACAACTGTGGGCAGTAATTTTGGATTAGATGGTTTCCATGGAGATGTGTCTCCTGCATTCAAAGCGGAGTTGCTAACTGGAGCCCTTGAAGAGGGAACCGTTTTGGAAAAAGCTACAGAGCCACCAGAACCGACAGACTCAACAGAACAGCCAGAGCCTCGGTGAAGCCATTGAAGATTCCTGGAGAGAAAGCTAGTGGATATCACCATATATCTTTCCAGCTGAGAGAGAAACCCTGAACATCATTGGCCTTGCTAGGCCAAGTTATATTTTCTTGGATGCCTTAATTTGGACATTTTTGCAGCCTTGCTTTAATTTGGACATTTTCGTGGCCTTAGGACTGTAAGTTTGCAGCTTAATAAATTCCCCTTTTTAAAAGTCATTCAATCTCTGATATATTGCATCTGGCAGCTTTTACAAACCAGAACACATAACAAACTTCTAGAGATGAAAAGTACAATATTTGTGATGAACAATATACTGGTGGTAATTAACATCATATTAGATGTGGCAGAAGAGATTACTAAACTTGAAGCCATATGAGTAGAAACTATCTAAAATTAAACACAGAAAGAATAAAGAGTTTTTTAAAAAAGCAATAACATCAGTGAGCTCTGGGACATCTTCAAGTGGCCTAATAAAAATTTAATTGATGTCCTATAAGGTGAGAGATGGTAGGAGATGGACAAAATATTTAAAGAAATAATGGCTGAAATTTCTTTCAAGAATCTCAATGAACCCCAAGCAGAAGAAACAAAGAAAGCAGTCAGTGAGATCTGAGGCCTCATGCCAACAGCCATGTTAATGACCTTGGAAGTCCAGCCCCAGTCAAGCCATCAGGTGACAGCAGCCTCAGACAACATCCTGATTGCAATCTCAAGAGATATTTTTAGCTACATGACCCAGCTAAGCCACTCCTGAATTCCTGATACACCAAGACTGTGAAGTAATAGATGTTTGTTATTTTATGCAAAAAATCTTTATAGAATTCCCATTTTAATAGAAAAATTGTATTTTTATGCTACGCAAAGCCCCCCAAAAAGGAAAATAAAAATCAAGTTGATAAATAATGTTTACTTTAAAAAAAATGCAAACTAATGGCTTGATAGCAGCAAAATGGTTAAGTAAGGAACTCCAAAACCCCTTCCCTCTACAAAAGTAGGGAATAAACTGGCAAAAACTGTCCAGAATGAACTTTATAACTCTGGAAGCTAATAAGTAGTTTATGGTAACCAGGAAAACACTTTTAAAAATACATGAAAAGTATAAGAAGCTAAACTAAAGCAGGCAGAAGGAAGGAAATAATAAAGCTTAGATTGAAAATAAATGAAATAGAAAACAGAAAAAAATGACTGATGAAACCAAAAGTTGGTTTTTAAAAAAAAAAAAATTTGCAAACCTTTACAAAGAAAGGAGACTCAAATTACTATGAATAAAAGTAGCTCATTACTACTGACCCTACAGAAATAAAGAGGATTATAAGAGAATACTATGAACAATTGTATGCCAAAAAATTAGATAATTGAAACAAAATGGACAAATTCCAAGAAACACACAAACTAGCAAACTAACTTAAGAAGAAATAGAAAATGTGAATAGAACTATAACAAATAAAAAGATTGAACCAGTAATCAAGAAATGTCTAACAAGGAAAAGCCCAGGACCAGATGATTTCATCAATGAAGTCTATTAAACATTTAAAGAAGAATTTACATTGATCTTTCTCAAATTCTTCCAAAAACTAGAGGAAAAAGGAACACTTTCTCACTCGTTCTATAAGGCCAATATTACACTGAAACCAAATCCAAAGATATCACGAGAAAAGAAAACTACAAATAATTTCCCTTATGAATGTGGATGTGAAAATCCTCAACAGAATACTGGCAAACCAAATTCAACAGCAGCATAAAAGAATTAGACACCATGACAGAGTGGGATCTGAACCAGGAATGCAATGGTGGTTCAACATACAAAAATGAGTAAATATTGCAAATGTTCTAAAATTGATTATGGTGATGAATACATGACTATGTGATGACATTGTGAGCCCTTGATTGTATAATATGGTTGAATTGTATGTGTGTGGTGTGAAGATTTCTCATTAAAAATATTTTTTAAAAATCAATCAATATAATAATCAGATTGACAGAGTAAAGGAAACCCCCTACATGATCAGCTAAATATAAGGAGAAAAAGCATTTGACAAAATCCAACACCCTTTCATGATGAAAACACTCAACTAGGAAAGGAACTTCCTCTGTCTGATATGGGACATCTACGAGAAACTTTATAGCTAAAAATCTTACTTAAGATGCTAGTAAGATGTCCACTCTTGCTGCTTATATTCAACATTATACTGGAAGTCCAAGCCAGGGCATAGGCAAGAAAAAGAAATAAAAGCATCCAAATTGGGAAGAAAGAAGTAAATTATTTCTATTTGCACATGACATAATATTATATATAGCAAATACTGAAAAAAATTCACCAAAAACTCTATTAGTGCTGAAACAAAATCAGCAAAATTGCAGGACACAAAATCAACATACAAAAATTAGTTGTATTTCTAAACACTAGTAATGAAGAATTCAAAAATGAAATTAAGAAAATCTCATTTATGAAAGCATCTAAAAGAATAAAATATCTAGGAATAAATTTAACCAAGTGGGTGCAATATTTGTACATTAAAAATAACACAACATTGTTGTAAGAAACCTAAATGAATGGGAAAACTGGAGAACTTAATGCTGTTAAGATGGCAATACTCTCCGAATTGATCAATGTAATCCTATAAAAATTCCAGATGCTTAAAATTCACAAGCTCAAAGAACCCAGAATAGCCAAAGCAATCTTTAAAAAAAGAACAAAGTTGCAGAATTCAAACTTCCTGAATTCAAAACTTACTACAATGCTACAGAAATCAAAATAGTCAGATACTGACATAAGAGTAGACATATAGATCAATGGAATAGAATTGAGAGTACAGAAAAGAACCTGTGCATCCTATGGTCAACTAACTTTTGACAAGGATATCAAAACCATTTAGTGAAAGAATAGCCTCTTCAACAAATGGTGCTGGGACAAGTTGAATAGCCATGTGCAAAAGAATGATCTTTGGCCTACTTAACTCTATATGCAAAAATTAATGCAAAATGGATCAAAGATCTAAATGCAAAAGTGAAAACTATAAAACTGTTAGAAGAAAATAAAGGGGTAAATTTTTATGAACTTTGATTTGAAAATGGATTCCTAGATATGTGTTTTAAATATGTGCAAGCAACAAAAGAAAAAACAGATACACTGGACTTCCTCCAAATTAAAAATGTTTGTGTATCAAAGGACACTTTGAAGAGAGGGACAAGTTAACCCATAGAATGAAGGAGAATATTTGCAAATCATGTATCTTATAAAGATCTAGTATCTAGAATATATATTTAAAAACTTTTAAAACAGCAAAAAGATCACCAACGCAATTTAAAAATAGGCAAAGAACTTGAATAGACATTTGTATTCATCAGGGTTCTCTAGAGAACTCCTAACAATAGGAGATACACGTAAATAGAAAACAATAACAGACATATTTTTTCCTCACCTAACAATACTCAACTTGCCTGTGTACAACTGGAAATGCACGAACTCTCTCTAGATTAGGGTGCAAGTCCTTGGGTAATATTTACTATTAAACTTGATATCCTACAAGTTAAATATTATAACATAGCAATACAACTTATGTCATACGATAAAGGGGATAAAATAGAGAGGAAAACAAAGATATTTGCTTTATGTATAAATACATAGATACTCATTACAAAGCAAGGAAGAAATAAACATACCATTATAGTCCTCGCTTCTGTAACTGGTTATGTGGTTGTAGCTCATATTTACCTGCTTCCACTACCCATTCCATGTTCCCTTTACCCTCAGCAAGTACCCAGCTGGCTGTGGTTCTTTGCCTGGTGGAGTGATTCATTCCTGAAGTTTCTGAACCATTGGTGGTCCTACTGGATCGGGTTGTAGCAGTTTTCCATTAACTTTAATCACAGGGAATAGTAGTACCAAGAGACGCCCTAGGGGATCTCCTGTATTCCAGGAAAACTCTTCTTTACCTCCAATGTACAGTTGTAGTCTTACTTCCCCTTGATAGTCAGGGTCTGTCACCCCAGCCAGTAAAGTAATCCCCTTCTTTGCCTGTTGATCCAGGGGCATGAGCAGACCAAAGTGGCCAGGAAGCAGTCTTAGCTTCCAGTTTAAGGGAATCATTGTTGTGTCTCCTGTTGAAAGCACTCCTCTTTTTGGAACTAAAACATGTAGACCAGCAGAGCTCAAGTTTGCAGGGACAGGAAGCAAAAATTTTCCCAGTGGATCACTAAGGGTAATAGTGAGTGGTGCCTCTCCCATTTCCACCCCTTGATTCCTGGACCCTGTGAATCCTGGCTATGGGAGAAACAGCATCATAGAGTGGACACTGATTCAGAGCATGCACAGCCTCCTGGAGAGCACTGCCCCAGCCCTGCAAGGTATTGCCACCTAGTTGGCACCATAATTGGGTCTTTAAAAGGCCATTCCACCATTCTATCAACTCAGCTGCTTCAGGATGATGGGGAACATGGCAAGACCAGAGAATTCCATGAGCATGTGCCCATTCCTGCATTTCATTTGCTGTGAAGTGGGTTCCTTGATCAGAAGCAATGTTGTTTGAGATACCATGATGGTGGATAAAACATTCTGTAAGGCCACGGATGGTAGTTTTGGCAGAAGCATTGTATGCAGGGAAGGCAAGCCCATATCCAGAGTATGCTTCTATTCCAGTTAGAGCAAGTCGCTGCCCCTTCCATGATGGATGTGGTCCAATGTATTCAACTTGCCACCATGTAGCAGGCTGATTATCTTGGGGAACGGTGCCACTGGACCCACTGTGCATTGGACCGGAACTAAAACTATGTTGATCACCTGACTTCCATAAGACCCCACTCTGACTAGTGGACAGAGTGATGTTTTGGGTCCCCTGGAATTAATGTTCCTTCTTAACCAGTGTCTAACAATCCCCCAAATATCTGATCATTTCCTTTTCCCCAATGCACAGTTACCCGGTAAAAGGCTGGTGGTCTTCCAGCTTTTTGGAATCTTCCAGAGGATTCCAGCTCTGTGACAGCAGTTCCTGCAGTAATATTTGACGTACAGAGAAGGGTGACTATAGAACTCTTCAGGGATGATGGAAGTACTCTCACAAATTTATTTCTCTCAGTTCTGGAAAAAGGTGTGAGCTCTTGACATTCCTGGGGTGTGTGAGCAGGCCCTCCATGATAAATCCGCTCTAACATTCCAATCTCTCTAAGCCTCTGGATCCCCTCATCTACATTTATACGAGGGCAGTTCTGACATTTCAACCTCAGATAATGTTGGCCACCTTTTGATCCATGTTTAAGCCAACCATACAAACGAACTGTTAATGCCCTTTCTACCCCCTCAAACTATAACACTGGATGCAGAATCTCTGCTTAGTGGGCCCGTATCAATAAACTCAGCCTGGTCCAGCCTTATATTCCTTCCACCATTATACCACACCGTTAATATCCATTCCCACACATTTTCCCCTGATTTCTGTTTATATGAATTGGAAAACTTATGCAGTTTTTTTTGGAGTACTGTGTACCTCCTCATGGGTGACACTTTGTACCTCACCTTTTGGGGTCTGTTGGGACTTTAGTCTAGTTACAGGTTTGGAAGAAAAGAGGTATGGTTGGGGTGGGACATGAAAAGAATCAGAAGTGTCTTTCAAGTCAATTACCTCAGGGCATTCCTTTGCAGTTTCGTCTGGTGAAACAGAATTAATCTCTCCAGTCAGAGGAGCAAGGGCTGTTTCCGCATGAAAGGTAGGTTTGTTTGCCTCACAGGCACTGAAGGGTTGATCTCTTCCAGTGGAGGTTGGATGGCCAACTCCTCAGAGCAGGAAGCCATTTCCTCAAAGCAGGCAGGAACTTGGGGAGCTCTTTCCTCAAGGCATGTTGGAGGTTGGGCGCTATGTCCTCGGGGCAGACCAGTACAGGTTTATCTAGAACAGACTCAGAAGAATCTAAGGTTTCAATGTCTCCACAGCTGTTATTATCAAGCCATATGTCCTTATCCCATTTTTCAGGATCCTACTCCTTCTTAATCAATACCTTCGCTTTAACAGCAGACATCCTACAAAGTTGAGATTTCAGTTTATGTTCTAAATCTGCTACTCTGACAATGAGACTCTGGGTCTGATTTTAAGAGCTCTCAAGTCTGCAGCTACAGGAAATAAGATTTTCCTTCAGGACACTCATATAACTTTTTACATCTTTCATATAGCACTTAAAATGCAAATTTGAAGCCTTCAGCTCATTTCTTTCTTTTATAAAAATCCAGCATATCTAGGAATAACCAGCCAACATCATCATACCTTTTAACTCAATAAAACTCTGTTAAGGTGTCAAACACACTCTCACCCTGAGCCTTGCCTCATATAAGCACGCAATTAGCAGAATCAAATGGTATTATTTTGCATATTTTTCTTGCAAACTCTCTTCATGGACTGTCAGTGCCATCTTGATTATTGGAAATAGAGTCATTATGCCTTTGAATCTAATCAGAGTAGAAAACCAATTGTAAAAACCCATTTTTAAGATTCTGTTTCTTAAGAACCACTCCCAGTACCAAGCTGTACTAGCCAGGGTTTTCTAGAGAAACAAAACTAATAGGAGATATCTGTAAATATGAGATTTATAAGAGTGTTCATGCAGCTGTGGAGACATAAGACTCCAAAATCTGTAGGGCAGACCATGAGCTGGCAGCTCCAGTGAAGGTCCTCAACGAACTCCCCAGGACAGGAGTTCTTAAAAGCCTTCGGGTGATTAGATTAAGTGTTGCTCATTGCAGAAGACATTCCCTTTAGGATGATTCCTGCAGATGTAATCATCCGTGGGTGCAACCAATGTGCTCATGATTTAAGTCCATGAAATGTCCTCATAGCAACAGATAGGCCAGTGTTTGCCGGACCAGACAACTGGGCACTATCACCTGGCCAAGTTGACAAATGTACCTGACCATCACAACATTTCTCAAAAAATGATACAGAAATGGCCAGTAAGCACATATGAAGATATCTACTCAACATCATTAGTCATTAAAGAAATGAAATTAAAATCCTATGAAGGGAGGTGCAATGGTGGCACAGTGATAGAATTCTCACCAGTCATGCTGGAGACCTGGGTTCAATTCCCAGTGCCTGCCCATGCAAAAATAAATAAATAAATAAAATGAAATCCTATGAAATATCACTTCATACCCACTAAGATGGTTTTTATCCAAAAGTCAGATAATACGTGTGTTGCCAAAGATGTAGAGAAAATAGAACCCTTATGTACTGTGGTGGGAATGTAAAATGGTGCAGCTTCTGTGGAAAACAGTTTGATGACTCCTCAAAAGTTAAACATAGAATTGTCATATGACTCAGTAATTCCAGTCTTATGTATATGCCCAAAATAATTGAAAACAGGTGTTCGAACAAAATCTTGCACATGAATGTTCATAGCAGCACTATTCATAGTAGTCAAAAAGTGGAAGCAACCCAAATGCTCATCAACAGATGAAAGAACAAACAAAATGTAGCATATCCATGCGATGGAATATTCGCCAGCCATAAAAAGGAATGAAGTACTAACACATGTTACAACATGAATGAATCTTATAAACATTATGATAAGTGAAAGATGTGAAAATATTACCTATTGTATGATTCATTTATACAAAATGCCCAGAATAAGCAAATACATAGACACAGAAAGCAGATTAGTGGTTTCCAGGGGCTTAAGTAGGGGAAAATGGGGAGTGACTGCTTAATGGTTACAGGTTTCTTTGGGGGATGATGAGAATGTTCTGTAGTTAGATGCTGGTGATGGTTGTACAACATTGTAAAAGTACTAAAAGCCACTGGAGTGTGTACTTTAAATGATTAAAATGTTGAATTTTATATTATGTGAATTCTATGTCAACTTAAAAAAAGATAAATAGAAATACACAAACAACATTGTGCATTTTTTTGGTCTATGAATGTACTGTCTATAAATGTACGGCTAATTATCCACGAGAGTGGGGAGCAGTAACAATAAAGAGGAGGAACAGGGATGGACAAAGGGAAATTGAGTTTGAAATTATGAATTTTTGCAAGAATATTTTCATGGTTAATTAAAAATAAATTATTTTTATAGAAAAATTAAGTTAGTATGTGCATGGTATAAGATCTGGGAGAATAGCTCTCAGGGCAAAATTCATTTTCCACCCTACATGTTTCTATGTTACTTGAAATTTTAAGGACATAAATTTTATTATATTTATAACCAGAAAAACAATTTTAAAAAGATGAGTACAAGAAGCTGGGGAGAGTGAGTGAGGAAATAGGGACCAAGAACCATGATCTGTGAGAAACTAGTCAAATAAGAGAGTTTGTCTTACCGGCCCCTTATCCTCATCTTTTGCCACTTTGTGAATAACTGCAAAGCTGTGAATATAAAAGGAGCTGACGAGGTTTTCCCAGGGTCATCTAAGAAAGAGACAGAGCTAGGATATTCTGGCAACATCCAGCCAGGACAGAGTTGGGGGGAGGGGAGTGAAGATCCAAGAGGAAGGACGGAATATGGCAGCTTGACCTTGGAAGTTTGGGCTTCATGTGTTGAGTCCCAGACCCTAACTCTGCCCACAACCTGCACTCCCACCCCTCCCACCCTGGAATCCATCAGATCTGGCAGGGAGTGGACCCTGACACCAGGATCAACAGTTTAATAAGGAAATGAAGGTGTTTGAGATGGCTGGTATCAGTGCGCTGCTCACCTAAATTGAGTCATCAAAGCAAGCAACAGTGAGGACTTTTTAACATGGAGCAATGAGGGCTGCTGGGTTAGCAGGAGGGCCAGAACCTGTAAGACACCTAGATGGACACTGTATGCCAATGGCATAAGACAACAGGAACCTCAAATAAGCATAAACAGGAGCCACAGAGTGTGCCCCACAAGCAGCGGGCACCCAGCAAACTGTTATGCAGAAAAATGGGCAAGAGCATACATGCTAACGCGAGAGCTAGAGTGGCCTTCCACATCCTAAAAAACTTCCAGCATCTCTGCATCACCTATGTCTGCAATTCTGCTTCTATCTGTGGATCCTGGAAGCTCAGTTCTTTGAGAGTTCCCAGGAGACTTGGTTGCACAATTGCATTCTTCCAGCATGGCAGGATAGATCCAGGTTTTGTGGAACCTGAAGCTTATATAAAGCCCACCTTAAGAAACAGAATACAAAGTTACAGACATAAAATTAGATTCAAAGAAGTGAACATTTATTTAAAACAAGGAGAAATCACAGCAAATTATAAATTAAAAATTTTTAGAAGCTGACAATACCACAAACATAACATAACGTCATATTATGTTCATAAATCTGTCACAATTTTATAACAGTTTTCCTACACTTTTAGCTACATAATCTTGTTTCTTCACATGATAACAATTTTGCAACATTATTTCCTATAGAGAAATTAAAAGGTTAATTAAAAACTTGTTTAATATTGGTGCTTGGGATGCATAAAACACATGATTTCTCACATCAACTTTGTAGCAGTTCCACAATTCTGATAGTCTATTTTATAAAATTTCCATTAAAAAAGAAAAAAAAGCATGGCATGTTTATAATTGCATCATTGCATTATCAAGTATATTCTTGACAAGAAAGAACTTCAATTTTAATCAGACATCAATGAGAACAGAATTTTCTGCTTACAATTTTGCAAGTCTGACAACAGGAAGAATTTTCTACAGACTAGCTTCTGACTCCAAACCTTGATTTTTTTTTTTGCCAACATATGTCAGGTGCTGGCCACTTTAGAGTGTGGTCTTATCACAAAAGCATATCTGTCTTTGCATCTTCAAGTCTTGATACAGGGTGAGGGAGTGCCGTAACTGGTAGGAGTACTCTTAGAAGCCATTTCTAGAGCAGAATGGCCAGGGAGAATTTATCCATTCCCAGAGGTGACTGTGAATCACATAAATCTACCCTGTTAAACTCAACCAAATTTATACCAACTCAGCTTCCCCTTAATCAAATACCAAAAAACAGCCTCAGCCATTCCACACCACCCAACAGGAGAAGGGAATTGGAGGGATATCAGAGGGAAAACAGATAAAGCTCTTCTCCAGCAGTTAAAATATCCTGCTTTTGCAAATTTTACCCCAAAACATATAACCCTATGACCACCTGATCAGGTCCCTCCCAAGGACTCCAGTATTTAAGCTTCAGGAAATCCACACTAGCTATGGGTATCCTTAAAGTAAACCCCCTCACTTAAGGAAATGCCAAGTGCATCTCTCTTCCCCACCACCAGGAGGTACAGAAACGAATAACTGGGCCATGTGGATAGAGAGCAGGACTTAAGGTGCCAGTTGAGTAGGAGAAATAAATTCAAGGCATGAGATCACGGTGGGCTTCTAATAATGATGGCAATCAATAAAGTGATTGATCGATCTGTAAGGAGACAGTCCAAAGAAGGGGCAGAGCTGTGGTTAAACTGCAGGTGGGCAGCTGGGAGGAGGCGTGCTTGTGGACTGGTGGGCGGAG
This sequence comes from Tamandua tetradactyla, assembly GCF_023851605.1. Classification (NCBI taxonomy): domain Eukaryota; kingdom Metazoa; phylum Chordata; class Mammalia; order Pilosa; family Myrmecophagidae; genus Tamandua; species Tamandua tetradactyla. The sequence continues at coordinate 34,255,421 of NC_135341.1, forward strand.
TCTAGTGATGAGGGGTGTGGCTAACAGTTGAGGGTGGGGCTAAGAGACTAAGGTGGCCTAAGGGATAGGTGTGTGGACTCTAAAGACCAGGACCATGGCCACACATAATGTGAGTGAGATCCCAGCACAAGGGATCCAGCCCACAGATAATGGGCAGAGGCTAAAGGTGAGGGGTGGAGCTGGAAATAAGATGGGCAGGGTCTAAAAATGATAGAACAGCATGTCCTGGGCCAGGCCCCCTATCCTCCCAATTACCAGGATAGGGGTGAGAATGAGAGGATTCCCCTCTGAGCGTCTCCGTGTTCTTCCTTACCCCTCAATCAGTTAGAAAAGGCAGCCATAAAGATTCAGGCATGGTGGCGTGGCAGCCTGGTGCGCCGGACGCTACTTCACGCGGCACTCAGGGCCTGGATTATCCAGTGCTGGTGGAGGTCGATGCAGGCCAAGATGTTGGAGCAAAGGCGGCACCTGGCACTGAAACTCTATACCTGCCAGGAGTGGGCGGTGGTGAAGGTGCAGGCGCAGGTTCGAATGTGGCAGGCCCGCAGACGGTTCCTCCAGACACGGCAAGCAGCCTGCGTCATCCAGTCTCACTGGCGTTGGCATGCCAGCCAAACCCGGGGCCTGATCCGGGGCCGCTATGAAGTCAGAGCCAGCCGGCTGGAGCTTGACATTGAAATCCTCATGACCTAGGGTGCTGACAGAGCTGAGAGAGACTGGATCTCTCTTCTAATAAAGACACTTACTAACCACAGCCTTGCCTGTTGGATGTTAGACCCATGGAAGAAGGTTCAGTCACTAACCTTCCTGCCTGCTACCCGGAGATTCCTAGGCATGGTCTAGAGCCCTTGACTCCAGGGCACCCACCCTAAACCCCTTCCAGCTCTTGATGGCAAATCTGACCAATATTGTGTCCAAAAGAGACCTCAGGGCCCAGGCCAGCCTGTGATGCCTCATTGGGCCTGATTTCAGCCCCCTCCCCAAGTATGAGTAGGAACTTCATTCTTCTGCAGCCCTTGCCTGGGTATCTCCATGCAGCATCAGGGCAGGTCACCAGAGAGTTGGCTACTGCTAGTGCCAGCTGGGAAGGCCAGGATTCCATAGGCCTGTGCTCGGAAGGGCCCCTGGGGCAGGGAGCTGGGTGAATGGTGTATCTCAGTTGAGCAAGAGCAGAGCAAGAGCAGAGCAAACGCTGTGCCTCACTGGGGGCAGCCAGCCAGAGGGAACCCCTGGGAAAGCCAGTGCAGGAGACAAGGAGCAGCAGCTGTGCCTTGCAACTCCCTCCTCTCTGCTGGTCACTTCCTGAGAGCACCAGGCATGGGGTGGGGAAAGGAAAGGAGCATAGATGGGCTGGGGAGTGGGGCAAACAAGCAGAAGAAGATGAGGGGTGGGTGGGGAGGAGGACTGTTCCTCTGCCACTGGAGGACATTGGTTTGGGGACACGGCCTCTAACTCCTACCACACCCTCAGGAGCTGTGCTGTCCCTTGCCCCAAGATCCCAGTCCTGCCCTCCCCACAACCTGCCCCACTTACTGTTGGGCCTGCCTCAGGTGGGTGATGATGGGTCTCTGCTTTGCTGAGGCTGTGGTCATCTATGGTTTAACCATCTCTGAACTAGGTCTCAGAGTCTTTGCTTTGTCATCCAAGCCCAAGGCCTGTGTCCCTCAGATGTTTGTCTCTGGACCTCCATTGCAGGGGTCTGAGGTCTGTGACCCTCCCCAGGGGCTAGCAATGGTGGACCCTGCCCAGGGGAGGGAGGAACCAGGAGGGTGTGTGTGCAGGGTCCAGGAGTCTGTCAAGGGCATCATAGCTAGATGACACTTTCCCCAACCCCAGGTCCCTCCTGTGTGTGTGTGTGTGTGTGTGTGAGGATAGGGTAGAGTGTCCCAGTATCAGATGTGGCAAATGTGAGGGTCCAGGGTTAAGTCTGATGCCCATCATCCCCAGTAGATGCAGGTTGCAGTGATGCAGTTGGGTACCTGGCCTTAATGACTGCACCCCACTCTCCTAATGTACCCCCTTCAAGAACTTTGGATACAGCTCTCTCTTCCCTTGTTCTAGGTTGCTAGCTGCCAGAATGCAATATACCAGAAACAGAATGGCTTTTAAAAAGGGGAATTTAATATTTTGCTAGTTTATAGTTCTAAAGCTGAGAAAATGTACCAATTAAAACAAGTCTATAGAAATGTCCAGTCTAAGGCATCCAGGAAAAGATACCTTGGTTCAAGAAGGCCGTTGAAGTTCAGGGTTTCTCACTCAAAAGTGGAAAGGCACATGACAAACACGGTCAGAATTCCTCTCTCATCTGGAAAGGCGCATGGCAAATACCGCATCATCTGCTAGCTTCCTCTTCAGCTCCCCAGGAGGCATTTTCCTTCTTCATCTCCCAAAGTCACTGGCTTGTGGACTCTCTGTTTCGTGGTGCTGTTGAGTTTTCTGTTCTCTCAGATTCTCAATCTTTCTCCAAAATGTTTCCTCTCTTAAGGATTCCAGTAAAGTAATCAAGACCCACCTAGAATGGGTGGAGATATGTCTCCACCTAATCCTGTTTAGCAACCACTCTTGATTGAGTCACATCTCCAGGGAGGTGATCTAATTGAAGTTTCAAACATACAGTACTGAATAGGGATTAGAAGAAACCATTGCTCCCACAAGATTGATTAGGATTAAAACATGGCTTTTCTAGGGTACATAAACCTTTTCAAACCAGCACATCCCCCTACTCTGAGCAGTGAGAGAACAACCTGCCCCTATTGCTGGTGGAAGACTGGTTGGGTCTGCTTGCCGAACATGATTGAAATTCTGCATGTCTAGCCCTGTAAGTGCCACCCCAGCAGTGAGGAGCCTTGAAAATCTAGACTGGGAAGGGTTTCAGTCTCTGGTTGTCAATCTACATAAGACCTTGGAGTCACCTAAGCAACCTTCAAAAATACTGATGTTTGGGCTCTCCCCAGAGATACTGATTAAATTGAACTGGAGTGAGGCCTGGGTGTCAGGATTTCAATGTGCAGCTAAAGTTTGGGTACTTCTGAGTTATGCTCTTCCCAGCTCAGGTTATTTGCTCCTCCACTGCTTGCCCATGTGGTCCCACATGGGGATGGCTTGCAGAATTCCAAGCTGAACACTAAGTGGGCTCAAGCTCATCAATGCCTTGTGCTCTCTAATAAACTAAGAATGCAAAGCAGAACAGGGATCCAGAAGAGAGCCATTTTGGTTCAAATCCTTTGGAGATAGAGAGACACAGCTCCTTCTAGTGCCTGGGGGCTAGGGTAGGGGCCTCTTGTTCCAGGTAGATAGGATCCCAGAAAGATTATACCTGCTACTGAAGTCACACAAGTATGAGAAAAGGAGACTAAAGGGTCAGCCCAAGAAGGCCAAGCTTCTTCCAAGGCCTTAACTGCCACCTGGAGGTGTCCCCTTCTAAAGCCAGGGGTGTGAAGAAGGCTGGGAGGGTACGAGTGAGTGCCCTTCACTCTCACTAGAGAGACCAAGGCAGAAGAAATGAAAGAGGCGGAGGACAGGAGTGAGGAGAGAGGCTCTTCTCTAACTGTGAGGTCTTGTGACCAGCTTGGCCCAGCACAGTGGAACCGCCCCCCCACTCCGTAGCAGGGGTGGAGCTGTAGGCGGAACTTTCAGAGGCAGACTGCTCAGGCCCTCGCAGACCCTGCCTTCTCTCCAAGACCCAGCATCGAATCGAGCTGCATAAGGGACTTTTTCTTCTCCACCAAAACACTAGAAGTGGGGATAGGAGGAAGTGCTAATAGTTTGAAGGCAGGAGTAGGCCTGAGAGCCCTCTGGGGGACCTGATATCCCCACTCCTGCTCCTCACCCAGGTGACACAGTGTCCCCAAGATATGTGTGCCCCAGACCTTGTCAATAGAGAAATGTATTGACCCTCAGACTAGCCTGCCACCTGGGGGCCTCTAAGAAGATAGTTTAGTAGGTGAAAGCCCATCCGTGAGCTTCCCTACCATCCTTGGAAAAGGATCCTGTTCTGGTTTGAAAGGAAGTATGCCCCCTAGAAAAGCCATGTTTTGATCAAAACCCCATTTCATAAAGATGGAATAGTCCCTATTCAATACTGTATGTTTGAAACTGTAATCAGATAATCTCTCTGGATGATGTGATTTAGTCAAGAGTGGATAAACTGATTATGTGATGATGTGTCTTCACCCCTTTGGCTGGGTCTTGATTGGTTTATTGAAGTCCTATAAAAGAGGAAGTGCTTTGGAGAATGAGAGATTCAGAGAGAGCAGAGAATACTGCAGCACTATGAAACAGAGTCCACAAGCCAGCGACCTTTGGAGATGAAGAAGGAAAATACCTCCCAGGGAGCTTCATGAAGCAGGAAGCCAGGAGAGAAAGTAGCAGATGATGCCTTGCTTGCCATGTGCCTTCCAACCGAGAGAGAAACTGTGACTGTGCTTGCCATGTGCCATTCCACTTGAGAGAGAAACCCTGAACTTCATCGGCCTTCTTGAACCAAGGTATCTTTCCCTGGATTCCTTTGATTGGACATTTCTATAGACTTGTTTAAATTGGGACATTTTCTCAGCCTTAGAACTGTAAACTAGCAACTTGCTAAATTCCTCTTTTTAAAAAGCCATTCTGTTTCTGGTATATCGCATTCTAGCAGCTAGCAAACTAGAACAGATCCCCAAATGGCATCGAGTCTCCTTGCTCCAAGGGTGCCCACTCCATGCTCACAAGCCCCCATCTGATGTATCATCAGTCTCAGCCTTGACCCTGCAGCTTCTTGTTTTTGGTCTCTTTCTGTCCCATAGACCAACTCCAAAATGAGATGGCCACTGCCACGCAGGCAGATTGAGTTGGCCCACTGACCATACATGTACATGCACACACTATGTTACTCAAGGACACTGATCCTAACAACCATCCCCCTCACCACTCTCACCCCACCAAGGAAATCAAGGGTGGGTGCTGCCAAGCATAAAGAAGTCTTTGCTCAGCTTTGTTTCTAAACATTGGATTTGTTCAATTCCACCACAAGTTAGTCATCCAGAAGCAAGCATTTATCCTGTACAAGAGCTGGAGTGAGTTGGAAAGAACAATTGTTTCCTGGGCACTCCCAAAACTGGGCTTTCATATCAAGTATCAAGGACAAAACACTTGGCAGAGGGTTTGACTCTAAAGAAGGTGGCCATGTGATTTAGGGCCCAGATCCTTTTAAGAGTAAAAGTGGTACTACTAAGTAGTGTGTTGGGAACAACAAGCACAAAACAGGACTACCCTGAGCAAACCTGAAGGCATTAATAGCCTAATGCTAGGCCTCAGAGAATGGCAGGGGGTGGGAGGTGAGGGAAAGTATGCAGAGAAAGTTCCAGCCACAGAGCAAGAGATAAAACCTGTCCATGGCCCTGGGGAGGAGCCCACTCTGTGAAAGAAGAGTGTAAGAGGACTTAGGTGCTGCTCAGCCAACTGCCTGCTCCCTGCCCTCCAGCCCCTCTCCTTAAGCACCCAGATAGGCCTACGGAGACCTGAGACCATAATCTCAGGGGGACTGGATGGCTCAGAAGTGAACTGTCACAAAAGCCCAGAGAGGTGCTTAGGTGGATGGGTCTGAGGGCTGCCCCACTGAGTCCTATGCACTCCCTTATGGAGCTAGGAAGTAGCCAAAAGTTCCTGGACCCCCACGATGGAGAAGGCTAGAAGTACCAAAAGGACACCTGGTCGTGCTGAAGAGGCCTGGGATGGAGACAAGAAGACACAGACTGCAGGGACCTCACTGCCAGAGGTCAAAGCTGACTGGGTTCAGCGTGGGGAGTGGCCTTTGAACATGACACCCATAAAAGCAGGGTGGACCAGTTCCAAGAACAACCCAGGAGGCCCAGGAACAAGACAGGCTGTTGCAGTCCAAACAACAGGTCTCATTGGCTTAACCCAAGTGTATTTCTTACTAGCAACTCCCATGGCAGCATCTCTTGCTGTGTTTGCTCAGCCTTACAGGCTGCTCCACTCTCATACCACCCCCAGTGGATATAAGCTCCTGTGATTATGCTTGTTGTAACAGGGGAAGGCAGGGCTGGAGAAAAGAGTGCCAGCAATTATAGCCTTTCATCTGGAAATGTCACGTTTCACCTGTACTCCCATTTTATTGGGTAAACTAGCCATGTAGCTCCTCTTCAAGGAGAAGAGAAGTGCAATCTTCCCACATGCCTGAAAGTGGTGGAAATGAAAATGTTAAACAGATCAAGTCCCTTGCAACAGGGATCTGTTTATATGACCGAAGAGAGAGTGGACACTGGGAGACAATCTGCAGCTTCTGTCTCAGCTCCTAAAATGTTAGAGTAAAATCTGAAGAAAACTCTTAAAAGTCTAGAGATTTATGAAATAGGAAAAATAATAAGAAAGCATGGTAGAAATCCAAAGGTAGGAATAACTCTCATTAAACGGTAATGGGTAAATTTCATCTATTGATGGAGTATTACATTGGGTTAAAACAAATTTCAGGGACACACCTGAAATAAAAGGAAGCTGGAGATTGAAATTAAAACAATGTAAAAAAATAAACAGGAGTGATGATTTAGCTCTTTAAAGACGCAGTTCATCTCCTCTCTTCTGAGACCCAAGTAAAATGAAGGTAAAGCAATTACCTTCACGGAAAAGCTAACAATTGTGAAAAAAGTAGGAAAAGTGCTATCAGTGGATAAGAGAGGACCACAATTTTGGAAAAGGGAAAACAAGATGAGGGGCACCAGATGAAGCAGGAAGAAGGAAGCAGAAGAACATGTTGCTACAGATGTTGAACCAGAGGCAGCTAGGACTCAAGAGCAGACCTCTGGCTCCAGGGACTGTGGTCTTAAATACTGTGCTAAATGGCCTCTGCAAGGGGACTTGTGGCTTTGGCTATAGGAAAGGAGCTTTTGAAGAATAAAAAAGTGAGGATGACTGAATGAAGAGTATGATATTAAAAGGGCTGCATGATTTTCCCTATTCCTCCTGGTGCAGGTTTGGGAGTTCAGAGCTCACGTTGATGTTATAAAATTATGGGATTGGGAGGCCAGAATTTCAGCAATACAATCCTCTTAAATGTTGTAGACTTCCAGTCTATTTTAGCCAGTTCCAAAAGCAAATAAACACAGCCAAAAACCTCATCTAGATAGATTTGTTTTTCACTTGAAAATTCTGGTCTTTCTGTTATTGCTGTTGGCACTCTGCCCATGCTAACTTAATGGTGATTTAATGGTGGCCACCTCGATTCCATTTGAAACAACAGGCATAACCGAGAAGGCAACACCCTTAATAAATCTCAGTTGCGTGGCTAGTTTCGTCGTCAAAGAGATGCTCGGTACAGGTTTGGGACCACTGATGTGTCTCCTGAGAGGGCTGCTCTTCCCAGGCACCTTTTCTATGAGTTGAGCTCATCTCCCTTGAAACCGCACCTACACACCTAGTTGAAAAGCAGGCTGGGCAATCTACTCCTACATGGGTGGTCTTGTACACAGGCTAAAAATGTATGTGTATCTGAATAAATATTGCACATACTCTACACACATACACATAAACACACATACATATGGTAAAACACACATATACATTTAAAGGATAAAATGGGTGTGGGAGGGGGCAGCAATAGGCAGTCTTTGCTACTGGAAAAGTTCCGCAAAATGTAAAACCACAGATTATTCCAAGTAATAGAAACTATTGCATAGGATAGAAAGAACAGAAAGCTGCCCAGTTATATTTATGATGCTGACATGGCATTGACATCAAAACTGACAGATGTATTACTAGAAATGAAAATAAATACAATCTGTAGAACTGAATTGTCTAAGTAAATAATTCAAGTTCCATCATTTACTACCTAAGTGACTTTGAACAGGTCACTTAATTCTATGTGTTTAATTCTGTATACGAAAGGTAGATGATAATTGATCCACCTTATAAGGTCATTATGAAGATTATGTGAGTTAACGCACATAAAAGACCTGTGTCTGGCACAGAAAATGCTAAAAAATTATACTCTATTATTAAATTGTCTGCACATATTTCCTCAAAAGAGAAAATACTAGCAAAGAGTCAAAGAATAAAAATTAAGTATTGGTTTCTGGCTTCCAAAATAGACTCTTAAAACTATGGCAGAGACAAAGTCTTGAAAGCTAAGGCTTTTAACTGGCAAGAACATGCTTTCTGAGGGGAAAAAACCCCAGAATTTTGTGTTTTGAAAAGCTCAGCTCTAAGGGAATCAGAACCTAAACATATACCATAAGTACTGGATGGACACCAAGTCAGAAGGGAAGCAAGCAAGCTTAGCTTGAGATACGTCCCTGAGAAAGTGGCCCATGTCCAGCTCCATTTAAAAAAAAATAACTGTGGGAGTTGATAACAATCTCCAGACAACTTGGAGAATCTTAGAGCAAAGACACCATTGCTCTCTTCCCAGGGAAGAGCAAGGAAGAAAAGAAATCAAGATCCCAGCATCTTCTCATATTCAGCCGACAAATGGCGACAGCAACAGTGTAGAAATGGCAACATGGCGACCTCAGCAGAGATGGCCTGGGAGCCATCCCTAATGCCCCCTTAACCTCAAAGTAATGCAAGAGGCAGCTAAAGATTTCCCGTTCTCCTAAGCGAGGAAGCTAGCTGGGTTTGAAGGGGTTTTGTGGAACTTTGCTCTCAACTACTTATTTGAATGTGCACATATCAGCCTCTGATACCAACATGGTGGGGGAGGCATGGCCAACCAACAGCCAGATGGTTTCCCCCTCTGCCAGGACATTGCATCATCCCCAAGTATTTAGATGCCATCCTGAGGAGAAGCAGAGGGAGGGGAGAAATCCTGAAATGACTAGAAAAAGAAACAGAAGTGATTGAGTTTATCAGCAATGCATAGGCAAGAATTTTAGCCAAGAGGTAGAATATGGGATTGAACTAGGGATTAAACTCAGTTATAGAAAATTTAAAAATGAGGTTCCTTTTTTTTTTGGCAAATGAAGAGACTGTGGTCTTGCACATATATGTGTCCTATGTAGATACGTAACTATACATTGGAAATGGTCTGGAAAGGTACATGGGAAGCTGTTAAATGTGATAGGCTCTAGGGAGACATCTAGACTTCCAGGAGGTTCAAAAGCATCTTTAGTGGTGGAGTTATATAGAGAAGGGGTTTAACAAAGGAGTATTACTGCTCAGTCATTATATTGGTATTTCTTTCAGTCTCCAGTGTCTTGGAGTAGTTAGTAGTAAAAACCTAAAATTGTGGGATTGTAACCCACAACAAACTCTGAAATCTGTTCTACAACAGAATTTGCAACAAATTGTTGCAGTGTGCTTTGAAATTTACTGCTTTTTTGTATATGTTATTTTTCACACACACAAAAAAAGTCGACTATGATGATAAATGCATAGCTATATGATGATATTGTGAACCACTGATTATATACTTTGGATAATTACATGGTATTTGAATGTATAATATTTGTCAATAAATTGCATTAAAATTTTAAAAAGGATCTTTAGCTTTAATTGAATTGTTAGAGCTCTGCAGAAAGAGAATGAATTAGTTGTAGAAAGATTTCAGAGTTCGATATGGGTTATAATTCCACAATTTTAGGTTTTTACTTCTATTTGATCTAAGATACTGGAAACTAAAAGAAATATCAATATAATGACTCAGCAATCATATTCTTTTGTTAAACCTTACCTTCTCTGTATGGCTCCACCATCACCTTTGATCTTTCTATCTCACTCTTTATGGGTATTTGGGCTATGGTCATTCTAACTTTTTCATGTTGGAAGGGGCTGTCAAAATGTGGGGTAGGGAGATGGAACTAGCTGATATTCTGGAGAGGTTGGACCCTCTGGGTTTCAGGACTTATCTGGCCCAGGGACACATCTGGAGGTTGTAGGTTTCTAGAAAGTTACCCTAGTGCATGGAACCTTTGTAGGATCTTATATATTGCCCTAGGTGTTCTTTAGGATTGGCTGGAATTGTTTTGGTTAGGGTTTGACAAGTTATAACAGGTAGCAATGTCTAACTGAAGCTTGCCTAAGAGCAACCTCCAGAGTAACCTTCAACTCTATCTGAACTCTCTCAGCCACTGATACTTTATTAGTTATACTTCTTTTCCGTCTTTTGTTCAGGATGGCATTGTTGATCCTGCAGATCAACAGATTTCATCCAAGTAAGATACTAAACAAAATAAATTTAAAACACCAAAACAAAACAAAACAAAACAAAAAACCCAAAACCCAAACATCCTTCATGGATTAAAGTCAGAATTCAGAGTCATTAGAATGTCCAGTGTTTAACAACAACAACAAAAATTGGAAGACATGCAAAGAAACAAAAAAATGTTATCCATATACAAGACATAAAAAAGCAGTCAATAGAAATGGTCTCTGAGTGTTCCCAGATGTTGGATTTAGCAGAAAAATACTTCAAAGTAACTAGTATAAATATGTTCAAAGAATTAAAGGAAATTATGTTAAATGAATTAAAGGAAAGTATGATAATAATGACTAAACAAATTGAAAATCTCAACAAAGAGATATAAAATATTAAAAGAAAAACAAATGAAATTTCTAAATTTAAATGAAATGAAAAATTCACTTATAAGTCTCAACAGCAGTTTTGAGATGGCTGAAGAAACAATAAGGAAACTTGAAGATAGATCAAACAAAATTATCCACCCAAAGAACAGAGAGAAAAAAGTATTAAGAAAAATGTGCAGAGACTCAGAGGCCTGTGGAATAACATTAAGCAAACTAACATATTTGTAATGGGATTCCCAGAAGGAGAGGAGAGGGAGAAAAAAAATGTGAAAAGATAGTAGCCAAACACTTCCCATATATGGAGAAAGGCATGAAACCACCTATCCAAAAATTCACCATTAAACTCCAAGTAGGATAAATACAAAGTGATTCACACCTAACAGCTCTTCAAAAACAAAAAAGTTCAGTCAGCAGTGGAATGGCATATTTAAAGGGCCAGAAGAAAAAGACTGCTAACCAAGAATTCTATATCCACTGAAACTTTCCTTCACAAATAAAAGTAAAATACATTTCAAGACAAACAAACACTTAGAGAATTTATTGCTAAAAGACCTGACTTACAAAAAACACTAAAGGAAGTCCTTCAGGCTAAAAGGAAGTGACATCGGACAGCAACTCAATCCACAGAAAGAAGGAAGAGTACTGGAAATTATAAATATGTGGATAAGTGTAAAAGACTCTATGGATATATTTTTCTAACTGTTTCTCTTAATTTCACTAAAAGATGTAAGAACGCATAAAGCAATAATTATAACAATGCACTATTTGTCTATAATATTTGTAGATGTGATACGTATGGCAATAATAGCTCAGAAGTAGAAAGAGAAAAAGGACACATGTTGAATAAAAGATTTCTATATGCTTTCAAAATTAAATTAGCATTACTTATTTAATAAGATTCATATTGTAAGCACTTGAGTGTCCACTAAGAAAGTAACAAAAAATATAGTGAAAAACCAACAGAGGGATTAAAATGATATGCTAGAAAAATATTATTTATTTATTTATTTTCCTTTTTTTCTTGTATGCTGTACAGCAGGGGTCACATTTCATTCATTTTCCATGTGAGTATCCCCTTATTGCAGCAGTTTTTGTTGAATTTTTGTTTGTTTGGTTTTCATTTGTTTGTTTGTTTGAGAAGTGCATGGGCCAGGAATTGAAAAATATTACTTAACGGCAAAAAATGACAGAAATGGAGGGACAAAGAAAAAAACCAATGAGACAAGTAGAAAACAAATAGATATAAATCCAATAATATCAATAATCACATTAAATGTGAATGGCCTAATCACTACGCTCTAAAAGCAGAGATTATCAGACTGGATAAAAAGCATGACCCAACTATTTGATGTCTAGAAGAGCCACATCTTAGAGTTAAAGATACAAATGGGAAAAGAATGGAGAAAACTGACATAAGAGAGCTGGGATAGCTATATCAGACAAAATAGATTTTATGAGAAGAAAGAGTACTTGCAACAAAAAGGGATATTTCATAATAATAAAAGTTACATAGGGAAAATATAACAATTGTAAATGCATCTAACAAAAGGACCTCAAAATGTGAAGCAAAAAGCGGCAGAATTGAAAGGAGAAATTGACAATTCAACGATAATAGTTGGAGTATTTAATATTCTTCTCACAATAATTAATAGAATAACTAGATAAAAGAAATCATTGGGGCTATAGAACCTTAACTCCATCAACCAACTCGACCTTACTGACATTATATTAAATGACTAAAGAATATACTCTTTTCAAGCACATATAGAAAATTCTCTAGGATAGACCATATACTGGCTCATAAAATAAGTCTAAACTAATTTTAAGAATTTGAAATAAAAAATATGTTCTCTAACCACAGTGGAATTAAATTAGAGATCTCTTACAAAGAAAATCTGGGAAAATCCAAATATCTGGAAATTAAACAATACACTTCTAAATGACTCATAGTTTAAAGAATAATTTACAAGGGAAGTTAAAAAATAATATTTTGAATCAAATAAAAATGAAAGCACAAGTATCAAAATTTATGGACTGTAGTTAAAGAAGTGTTTAGAGGGATATTCAGAGCACTAAACACTTATATGAGAAAATAAGAAAGTTCTCAAATAAATAGCCTAAGTTTCCACCTTAAAAAATTAGAAAAATAATGCTAAATTGTCTAGTAAAAAGAAGGAAGGAAATAATCAAGATTAACATAGAAATCAATGAAATCAATTCTGCTTGGCTCTCACAGATTTCCCATTTATGCTGTGAAATTTCCTTTAGTGAGAACCATGTTGGTCAACTCTCTCGGTATTTATATGACTGAGCATATTTCCATTTACCCTCATTTTTGAAAGATATTTTCACATAGTATATATTATATGATTGACAATTATATTCCTTCAGTATATTGAAGTTATCATTTTACCACTTTTTGGCTTTCACTGTTGCTGTATAGAAGTCAGCTGTTGCTATAATTATTAGTCCTTGGAAAGTAATCTCTGGCTGTTTTGTAAAACCTTTTCTTTGGTGTTGGTTTCTAGAATTTCATTTGATGTGTTTATATGCTTGAGATTATTTTGGCTTCTTAAATCTGCATTGTTACTGTCATCAATTCTGCAACAGCCACTATTTCTTAACATGTTGCCCCATCCTATTTACTCTGCAGCTTGTCCAATTTGCTGCTAAGCCATCTATTAAATTTCATATTTCAGTCTTTGTACTTTTCCATTTCTAGGAGTTCTACTGAGTTTGTTTCTAAGTATGTATCATCATTATTTATAGTTTCTTGCTTCCCAGTCAACATTTTTATGTTTGTCTTTCATTTCTTTAAACATATTACATATAGGCACTTTATTTCTGGAATTGACAATTCCGAAATCTGAAGTCTTTGCAGATCTATCCTTGCTAGTTTTCACACATGTGCCTTATTTCCTTGTGTGTTTCATGGTTTTTAAAATGTAGTCTGATCATTTTACCCATGAGAGTATTTGCTGCTTCTGTCTAGATAGACAGCCAGCCTAGAAATATTATAAACTAAAATAAACTAAAATCTTAGGTTGAGGCTTTTTGAATCATGTAAGCAGTGTGAATTTGGGCTGCAAACACACAGAAGGGATGCCTTTAGGAATATAATGTTCTACTTTGGAAATTTTCTTTGCAGTGCTCAAGTGTTTGGGGGAGGAGAATTATTTACAATTCACATTTATACCGAAGACATAGTGCTTTGAAGTCCCAGCTTCATGGCAGTAGATATCCCATTTGAATTCCACCTTGGGCAGGATCTCTTGTCCCCTGAGTCCTTAGAAGGCTGTAACAAGGGCTCAAGTTCATGCAATTGGGCAAATGCCCTCAAGAAAAAAAGCCAATATCACGGCTCCACTCACCTCTATGAAATTTCCACCTATTTTTAGTCTGCTAGGCTGCTGAAAGCAATGTACTAGAAATGGGTTAGCTTTAACAATGGGAATTTATTAGTTTACAAGCTTACAGTTCTGAGGCTGTGAAAATGTCCAAATCAAGGCATCAAAATGATGCTTTCTTCCTAAAAACTAGCTGCCGGTGATCCTGAACTCCTCTGCCACATGGAAACTTTTGCTGGTCTCTCCCTTCTTTTCCAGGTTTCATTGCTTCCAGCTTCTTGCTTCCACAGCTTTTTCTCTCTGTATTTATTGCATCTATGAAGGACTCCAGTAAGAGGATTACGACTCACCTTGGCCATACCTTAATTGAAGTAACCTAATCAGAAGGTCTCACCCACAATAGGTTCACATCCACAAGAATGGACCAACTTTAAGAATATGAATTTCTGGGGCATGTACAATCTCAAACTACCACACCACCTGTGTTTAGTTTTTTGCAGGAATGTTCCTTTATATCTTGAAACCTAATCAAATCACTTAAATATATAGTTTTTAAGTTTTATCCAACATTTTAAGTTGTTTTCAAATGGAGATTGGCCAGTTTGACACTGGAAAACTAATAGCTCATTAGATATTCTTTCCAAACTCAGTTTGGCCAGAAATATAACCCCCTCGAAGGGAAATATTTCTGTCCACAGATCCTACAGATGGAAAAAATGTTTTGTACTATGTGGCCCAACCTTCCTCATACCAGTCAGAACCCATTACACTTGATTCAAGCACAACCATTCCATTACAAGACAGTATAACATGAAATACTCAGCTCAAATAAGGAAGATTTGAGTTAGTCACACTCTTGAGAGCAGGAATTTGATTGGAAATATGGAAAGTATCATTGAGTATCAGGTGCTGAGTCTTCTTATATCTCATATTCCATAAGATAGAAGATGGGCCATGGGCAGTCTAAGAGAATCAAAGCAATAAAGAGAAAGCTCACAGACAGATAAAGAAACTAATTAGTTGGCCCCATGAAAAGAAGGAAACAAGAAATAGAAAAACATAAAGGAGCACAATGGAGTAGGTCCACAAAGTGCTGAGTTTTAAAACAGCATCCCATCTGGTTCAGTTTTTTTGCAACTCCATTACTTGTATTTCCAACATCTCATTGATCACTTCAACTGAACTCCTCATACAATCTAGTTTGTGTGGCACTATTCCTTGAAGCCAATGTGAAAATAGCAAAACTTCCTCAAGACCATCTCATCAAAGCTGACCCATGTCCATGTACAGGGTAGCCTCATAGGTAATCACATAAAAATCCAGGAGAACCTAGTCTCTAGGAAGTCCTTGTACCTCTACCTGGGGCTAGCTGAGTTAATCATGGGATTATCCGGATGGGTTGGCCTCCTCTGGAAGGCAATGGGTACACCAGCTATGAGGTTATAAAACAGGCCCCAGGTCCTGCTTCCATATTATTTTGGTTTGTTAAAGCTGCCAGAATGCAACATACCAGAAATGGATTCATTTTTACAAAGAGGATTTATTAGGTTACAAATTTACAGTTCTAAGGCCATGAAAATGTCCAAATTAAGACATAAATATGAGACTACCTTCACTCAAGAAAGGCTGATCACATCCAGGGTGTCTCTGTCACATGGGAAGGCATATGGTGAAGACTGCTGTCTCTCTGCTCCTGGGTTTCATTGCTTTCAGCTCCTGGTTCCAGTGGCCTCCTCCCTGAGCTTCTGTTTGTCTCCAAGCATCTCCAAACATCTGTCACTTGGTTTCACTCTCTAATCTCTGTGTCAGCCTAGAGTTTTCTCTATGTTTTCTGCCTTTTATTCTCTTCATACAGGGTTCTAGTAAAAGGATTTTGACCCACCTTGAATGGGCGGGGTCACATCTCCATCTACTCAAAATGTCCCACCCATAATTGGGTGGGTTGCATCTCCATGGAAACAACTTTATCAAAAGCTCCTACCCAAACAACAGGTCTGCCCCGAAAAGATTTGATTAGGATTGAAAGAACATGGCTTTCTGGGGTTTTACACAAGTTTCAAACCAGCACACATATTAAGGTGACTAATAATCCAGGGTCCCATGATGCATGCTATATGAACACTGTAAGTTTGTCATCTCTCCTATGTGGCTCTTTTTGTTCCCAATGTGCAGGAAAGAGTTAATTTAGCAGGCCTAGAAATGCTGTCTTTTAAAAAGCTTGCTTGTAAGACTGGCCTTTGGCTGGCATCTGGGAACTTGGATTGTAGGAGTGTTTCCACAATGCTGATAAGGACAGCATAGTGACTAAACTGTTTATACAAGCATGGTAATTTATACTGAATACCTGATTTCCTTTCGAGAGCCTGGAATTTTGATACATGCTAGGCAGAGGATGACTATGTGACATGAAAGACCCCCAGTAAGAGGCCTGGACTCTTAGGCTCAGGCAACCTTCCCTACAAGACAATATTTCACACATGTTGTACCAACTCATTGTTGGAGGAATTAAGCATATTCTGTGTGGCTCCACTGGGAGAAGACTCTTGGAAGCTTGTGCCTGGCTTCCTCTGGACCTTCAATCCATGTGTTGTTTCCCTTTGCTGATTTTGGTTTGTGTCTTTTTGCTGGAATAAATCTTAATCATGAGATGCCTATATGCTGAGTGCTTTGAGTCCTCCTAGAGAATAGATTATAATCACCAGTGGACAAAGTCCAGAAAATAGAAGGATCATTCTTTTATTGTATAAATGTAACTAAACACCTATGTTCCTGGTTCTTTTCTGGTGCCTGTGGGGCGGTGTGAGAAGCAGCAGGGACAAAGGATTGGAAGGAAACTGATGGAAGTCAAAAAACCCAGAGCAAGAGAAGACAGGAAAGGCCTGAACCTGAGAAGGCCCAAGAGAAGAACTATGGTGCCAGTGTCCCTACTCTCCAAAGTGGCTGACAAGGGGACTGTGTATGGGCCACCAGGGAGAAAGAAACTGGTGTGGGATGAGATTCAAAGGCCTGTATTTCCATCTTGATTTCTGGTTAAATCTGGTTAAGGAGAAACAGATAGGTATTACATCATGCTCATGGGACTCACATTTACTGTGGTAGGTGCAGTAAATCCTGTGTCACAGTCATGATTATGAGCTCATAGATTACCTCTTCTTTTCTTCTTGCCATTTTCAGGATTCTCAGCAACTACATGAGCACTGGCTTTCATGAAGAGCCATGGCCAGATCTACCCAGGTGGTTTCTTTAAAACTAGGGGTATCATATGCCTTCTTAAGTCCTGAGACAGGATAGTAAGCTACAGGGAATAAAACACCATTTCTTCTACTCATCCATGTAATGATAAATGAAATTGGCCAATGTATTATGAATAGAATTGAAGATGCTAAAGACATGTCCAATGGCAGCAGGAGTAGGTAAGTACATCTCCTGAAGCAGAACCAAAAGATACATAGCAGCTCCATAGAAATATATAAAATCTTAACTATTTAATTACGGACCCATGGAATTCCAGGGCATAGAATTGGGTCTTTTTTTAGACATAGAGGAATGCACATATAGGAAATAGTTCAATAATTGCTTCATGTTCCCCACTCCCTCTCATCCTTTCCTTCCCAGATTAGGGGGTATGTTTCAGATGAAAGATGAAGAATGAATGATGGACAGAAGATCTAGCAAAGTGTGAACAAGGGATGGAGGTGGGAACAAGACCTGGAATTAGAAGGAGCTCTATATGGAAGGCCTAGGCTAGATATAGTTGTGGTGAGGAAATTAATGTAAGGGTATGATGATCAAGAAAAGATAAGACAGGCATAAAGCTTCTGGGTGAATCCTGTGTGCAGCATATGGGAAGCCACAAGCCTTGGGCTAGAACTGGCAAGTTAGCCACATGAGATCAGGAAAAATAAGAGTAGAGTCTGGTCCAAAGGACATGTAACCTTTTATTACAAAGGCTAGCCCAGGGACATTCCTCATACTCATACAGTGTTCCGCGGAACCACATATCCCAAAGGTAGAAAACACAGGGAAGTAAAACAAGGTGATATGCCTATAGTGGGAAAGGCAGTCACCACCCACAGTCTCCTTGCTTCAAGTCAGTGTCCTAATAACTCCCCTCCACTCTCTGAGGAAGGGCTGATTGTTAAGAGGAAAAATCCAGACCACTTCCAGGGAGATCCTGAAGCTGAGATGGGTATCAGAAAGTTCCCTGAATGGCTTCTCATAAGTCTTCCTAGAAAAGAGCACAAAAATGGCAAGGGAAGCCACAAAGACACAGACCTGGTGGTGTGGTACCCTAGTCTGTTGGACACTGCATGTGGCCCCTCAGGGCCTGGATCTTTTAGCAACACAATCCCGATGCAGCCCCAGTAAGAGGTCATTGTCTTCATAGAAGGTGGGCATAGGAGGGAGCCAGGCTCATGCCTTGAGGGACACTGGTAGGACAATGATGTACTCTGCAGAAGAGCAGACATAAGCAGTTGTGGACAAGTGAACTGTGCCTTCGCCACTCTACCCCAAGACTCCTTTCCAAATTTCCAAACAACTAGGCAAGCACTCAGGAGGAGGAGAGGTGGAATGTCATAGGGTCCAAGAGAGAGGTGCTATGTATCAGTAGGGTGGGCTGGGTTATAATGTAGTAACAAACAACCTCAAAACTTCAGTGGTTTAGAACAGCAAAGGTTTATTTCTTGCTCATACCACATGTCTATTGAAGGTCAGCTGGGGACCTGCTCCATGAAATATTCACTCTGTAACCCAGGCTGATTGAGCAGTCTCTATCCGTAATATTACTGGTCATCAAACATGTAGGTAAAATATCAACTGACTCTTAAAACTTCTGCCTAGAAGTAAAGCATGTCACTCTTCTCACATTTCACTGGTCAAAGAAAATCAATGGTCAATACTCACATCAATCGAGCAGGGAAATAAAATTCTGCCCTGAGGAGGAAAGAAGAAGTAGATGTTGTAGAAGAGCAATACAATCTACCACAGGCTGGAAACTGAATTACAATTACTGACATAAATGAGGACTCAAGATAATTCATCGAATAGATATGAAAAATACAAGGAAATAAAGCAACACAAGAAATAATAATACAAATAGAAGACATACACACAAAAAACTAACATAAGGATAACTGGGTCTCAAAATTTAACAAATAAAACAGGAGAAATCAAAGATATAATACAGGAAAATCCCTTAAAATGGGGAAAAGAAATATGATTTCCAGAAGAAAAACAGCACATATGTCTTGGGAAATTTTGATACAGAATGCTCAACAAGATAGATCCTGATTGTTAGTACATTTCAAGGATTAAAAAAATAACTCTTTAAGAACTCAGGCAGAATAAATCATTTATAGTGTTTATAACAATTATAAACTCTAAACATTTTTAAAACAAATGTATAATGGTACTGGAGAGCAACCAAAGGCAGATAGAAATGGAAGAGAGAATACTCCTAGAAGCAAGAAAAGCAAAGCAGGTAATCTCCATATTTAAAGGGCTTTTCCACTGAGGACACATCACAATTTTCAGAAGCACATAAAAGAGAACAGAATTTGGTCAAGAGGAGCAGTGTTACTAGGCTGAAGAGATATATTTTGGAGTTTGGAACTGCCAAAGCAACCACAAAATGAGGGAGGATATCTCAGAATGGAGGGAGCTTCCCAAAATCTGCACCACAAATTTCCCTCCACTCCTTGGCTGACTCCTAAATTATGCATGCACTAGGCAATACTCCAAAGAACTCAGCAGAAGGCAGCAGATGGATGGCTAAAGGAGTTGAGAAGATATTTCAGCAGCTGTTGGGGAGAGAGCATTTGGAGTGAGTTCATGTCCAGATAAGTTAGATAGATAGACTTGGTAATATTTAAGCATTTGCAGTGAAATCCCAGAAAGACCATGCCTTAAGAGTAAAAATAGCATCTCAAGTCGGAGTCTATTTCAATAGACTCACTCTAACAAGGTCTTCGTAGAATCAAGATAGTCCACCAGTAATTTAACTGACTCTCAGATTAAAACTCAACACTCTTTAGAGAAAAATAACATAATACAGAGCCCCTACAATGTATCTCCTGCAATTTCCAAGATAAAATTTAAAAATTACTAGATTTTTTAACAGCACGAAAATGTGATCTATAAGAAGAGAATTATGAATCAATAGAAGCAGATCCCCCGATGACTCAGATGTTCAATTAGGCAGGAACTTTAAAATAGCTAGCATTGATATGTTAAAGAATTTACAGGAAAAGTTGGACAGAATGGAGAGCAATTGGAGAACTTCAACACAGAAAGGTAAATTCTAAAAATGAACCAAATGAAAATTCTAGAATTGAAAAATAAATATATGAAACAAAAAATTCACTGGATGGGCTAAACAGCAGATGACACAACAGAAGAAAAGTAAATTAATGCAAATACCAGTCATCATCAAAATTGAAGTACGGGGGAAAAATCAATGAAAATAAAACAGCAAGGATGTGGAGAAACTGGAACCCTCATGCCTTATTGGTGGAAATGTAAAATGGTGAACCCACTATGGAAAACAGTTTGATGATTTCTCAGAATTTAAACACAGAATTGATCATATGACCCAGTAATTCTACTCTAAGATATATACCCCAAAGAACTGAGAACAGGGACTCAAACAGATATTTGTACACCAAAGTTTATCACAGCATTATTCAAAATAACCAAAAGGTGAAAACAACCCAAGTGTCCATTGGAACAAAGTGTCCACTGACACATGAACAAACCTAATGTGATATATACGTATGATGGAATATCATTCAGTTGTATAAAGGAATGGAAGTTCTGGTGCATGCTACAACATGGATGAATCTTGAAAACATTAGACTGCTTGAAGAAAAAAAAAAGCCAGACATAAAATAACAAATATTTTATGACTCCTCTTATATGAAATATCTAGAATAAGCAAGTAGATTAGAGGTTTCCAGCAACTGGGGGAAGACAAATGAAGAATTATTGCTGAATGGATACAGAATTTCTCTTTGGATGATGAAAATGCTTTGGTAGTGGATGGTAGTGATGGTAGCACAGCATTGTGCATATAATTAATGCCACTGAACTGTACACTTACAGTGGTTAAAATGAGAAATTTTACATGATATATATATTTTTAAAAATAGCATCCATTATCTGTGGAATGGTATCAAGTGAATGAGCATGTGTGTAGTTGGAGTACCAGAGTGAGAGGAGGAGAAAGATGCAGAAGAAATATGAAGAAATAATACATGAAAAATTTCCAAAATTGATGAAAGACATCAAACCACAGACCCAAAAGCCACAGTGAACACAAACCAGGATAAACATAAAGAAGACTACAGGAAGGCAGATCATAGTCAAATTTAGAACCAAAAGTTAAAAAAAAAAATTTTTTTTTAAATAGCCAGAGAGAAAACACAAACAACATCTCTATTTAGGTGAACAATAATGAAAATGGAATCTGACTTCTCATCAGAAAGACTGGGAGACTGAAGACAGTGGAATAATATTTTTAAAGTGCATAAAGAAAAGCAAATCTGTCATCCTAGACTTCCATATCCAGGAATACATCTTTTAAAAACTAAGATGAAATAAATATATTGTCAGACAAGTAAAAGCTAATAAAATTGTTACTGAGAGAATTTGTTACCAGCAGACCATGCTACAAGAAAATTATTCATGCAAAAGGGAACTGATCCCCAGACGGAAACACAAATCTACAAAAAGGAATGAAGTTCACTTCCCGGTGCCTGCTCATGCCCGCCCCCCGCCCCCCCCCCCCCCCCCAAAAAAAAGGAATGAAGAATGGATGGCAAATATGAGGGTAAATATATAATAATATTTTAATTAATTTATTTAAAAATGTATTGACTGTTTAAAGCAAAAACAAAAATGCACTGTGGGATTTAAAAGATGTAGATGTAAAAAGACATGAAAAACAGCAAAAGTACTGGAGAAGAATAAATTAAACTGTTCAGTTTTAAGTTGATTACATGGTGCATGAAACAGTATAATAATTTAAGATGGACTATTCTAAATTAAGGAAGCACATTCAATACCTAAAATAATCTCCTAAAACTTAAATCAATTGACCTACAGGTTCAATGTAATACCAATCAAAATTCCAACAACTTACTTTAAGGACTTGGAAAAGCTTGTTATTAAATTTATTTTGAAGGGAAAGAGACACCAAATAGCCAAAGATATCCTAAAAAAGAAAAGCAAAAGTGGTAGGATTAACACTTTCCAACTTTAAGTCTTACCATAAAGCCACAGTGGTCAAAACAGCATGTTCTGGCACAAGATAACAGCTTTGACCAATACAACCAAATCGAGAGCAGAGAGATTGACCATCAAATCTACAGTCAATTAATCATTGACAAGGCCCCCAAATTCTCTGAATTTTTCAACAAATGGGCTTCAGAGAACTGGATATCAATAGCCAAAAGAATGAAAGAGGACCCTTACCTTACACCCTATATAAAAATTAATTCAAAATTGATCAAATACCTAAATACAAGAGTCTGTACCATAAAACTCCTTGAAGAAATATAGGGAAACATCTTCAAGACCCAGTAATAGGAGGTACTTCTTAAACTTTACTCCCAAAGCACAAGCAACAAAAGAAAAAATAGCTAACTGGGAACTGCTCAAAATCAAAAGCTTCTGTGCCTCAAAGGAATCTCTCAAAAAGGTGAAGAGGCAGCCAACTCAATGGTAGAAATATTTGGAAACCACATATTGGGTAAAAGTTTGATATCCTGTGTACATAAAGAAATTACACAACTCAACAGCAAAAGAACAAACAACTCAATTACAAAATGGCCAAAGGATATGAATAGATTTTTCTCTGAAGAGCAAATACAGATAGCTAAGAAGCACATGAAGAGATGCTCATCTTCACTAGGTATAAAGGAAATGCAAATCAAGACTACAATGAGATACCACCTCACACCTATAAGAATGGCTGCTATTAAACAAACAGGAAACTACAAAAAGAAATTGGAACATGTATGTTTCTGGGAATGCATAATGGTACCACTGCTATGGAAGACAATTTGGCGGTTCCTCAGAAAACTAAAAATACCGAGTTGCCCTATGACCTGGCAATAACTACTCTATATATACCCAGAAGAAGTGAAAGCAGCGACACAGACATTTGGATACCAATGTTCATAGCCTCACTATTTACAATTGCCAAAAGATGGAAACAATCCAAGTGCCCGACAACAGAAGAGTGGATAGACAAAATGTGATATATACATATGATGGAATATTATGCAGCAGTAAGACAACATGAGGTCCTAAAGCACATGACAACTTGGATGAACCTTGAGGACATAATGCTGAGTGAAATAAGCCAGAAACACAGGATAGATATTCTCTGATTTCGCTACTATGACTCTGGTAAAGGTAAACTCAGAGGCTTAAAATGTAAACTATAGGGGATGTAGAGGTACACAGAAGCTAGAGATGGATGAATGGTTGCCCAATGAGGTTGAACTTAAATATAAGGGAACAACTAGAAGTGATGGTAGTTCATTAGTGGGGTAATAACATTGCCATATTGAAGATAAATACAATTGAAAGGGGTAGTATAGAGTCACGTATCCCACCAATAAACTCTATAATTATAAATAAGTTCTTGCATGAACTACTTCAATTAGAGATAAGAATGAAGAAGATACATTTGGGACTACGGTAAATCAGAATACAGAGTAAAGGATGATATTGTATATATTTTAGAACTTCACTTACTGTGTGAGACCAGAGGAAGAGAGGTTTACTTTGTCCAAAACCTAAAGTTTCTGTAGCACACAATCTAACTCAACTTATCTGAATAGCTCATTTTAGCAAACCAAACACAACGAGCCCAGAATGGGAATTAGGGCTTGTAATTATGTATAGCTTAATGTAATATCTGGATACATCCCAGAGCCTGTTGGGCAGATAATTTAAAAGTATTGGCAAAGTCCCTTTAGGGACTAGAGAAAAAAATTATAGAACTATTAAACTTTCCCATCTGGTAAACCCCTGATACTCTCTTAAACATTAGGAACTCCCAAGTTTATACACTAAGCCCTTGATCTTGAGGCTTGCTCTTATGAAACTTATTTCTGTAGCGGACAAGCTAAGTCTACCTATAACTATGCCTAGGACTTGTTTCTGGAAAACCATTTTTGTTGCTCAGATATGGCCTCCCTCTCTCTAAACTCAATTCTGCAAAGAAAATCATTAACCTCCAAGCTACATAGGACATGACATCCAAGAATGAAAGTCTCCCTAGCAACATGGGACATATGAATGCCAGGTATGAGCTTGGCCCTGGCACCGTGGGATTGACAATGCCTTCCTCACCAAAAGGATGAGAAGAAATGTAAAAAAATAAGGTATCCAAGCTGAGGGGGAAATCAAGAAACGAATCCCATTTACAATTGCAACTAAAAGAATAAAATACCTAGGAATAAATTTAACTAAAGAGACAAAAAACCTATATAAAGAAAACTACAAAAAACTGCTAAAAGAAATCACAGAAGACCTAAATAGATGGAAGGGCATACCGTGTTCATGGATTGGAAGACTAAATATAGTTAAGATGTCAATCCTACCTAAATTGATTTACAGATTCAATGCAATACCAATCAAAATCCCAACAACTTATTTTTCAGAAATAGAAAAACCAATAAGCAAATTTATCTGGAAGGGCAGGGTGCCCCGAATTGCTAAAAACATCTTGAGGAAAAAAAACGAAGCTGGAGGTCTCGCGCTGCCTGACTTTAAGGCATATTATGAAGCCACAGTGGTCAAAACAGCATGGTATTGGCATAAAGATAGATATATCGACCAATGGAATCGAATAGAGTGCTCAGATACAGACCCTCTCATCTATGGACATTTGATCTTTGATAAGGCAGTCAAGCCAACTCACCTGGGACAGAGCAGTCTCTTCAATAAATGGTGCCTAGAGAACTGGATATCCATATGCAAAAGAATGAAAGAAGACCCATCTCTCACACCCTATACAAAAGTTAACTCAAAATGGATCAAAGATCTAAACATTAGGTCTAAGACCATAAAACAGTTAGAGGAAAATGTTGGGAGATATCTTATGGATCTTACAATTGGAGGCGGTTTTATGGACCTTAAACCTAAAGCAAGAGCACTGAAGAAGGAAATAAATAAATGGGAACTCCTCAAAATTAAACACTTTTGTGCATCAAAGAACTTCATCAAGAAAGTAGAAAGACAGCCTTCACAATGGGAGACAATATTTGGAAATGATATATCAGATAAAGGTCTAGTATCCAGAATTTATAAAGAGATTGTTCATCTCAACAACAAAAAGACAGCCAACCCAATTACAAAATGGGAAAAAGACTTGAACAGACACCTCTCAGAAGAGGAAATACGGATGGCCAAGAGGCACATGAAGAGATGCTCAATGTCCCTGGCCATTAGAGAAATGCAAATCAAAACCACAGTGAGATATCATCTCACACCCACCAGAATGGCCATTATCAACAAAACAGAAAATGACAAGTGCTGGAGAGGATGCGGAGAAAGAGGCACACTTATCCACTGTTGGTGGGAATGTCAAAGGGTGCAACCACTGTGGAAGGCAGTTTGGCGGTTCCTCAAAAAGCTGAATATAGAACTGCCATACGACCCAGCAATACCATTGCTAGGTATCTACTCAAAGGACTTAAGGGCAAAGACACAAACGGACATTTGCACACCAATGTTTATAGCAGCATTATTTACAATTGCAAAGAGATGGAAACAGCCAAAATCTCCATCAACAGAAGAGTGGCTAAACAAACTGTGGTATATACATACGATGGAATATTATGCAGCTTTAAGACAAGATAAACTTATGAACCATGTAATAACATGGATGGACCTAGAGAATATTATGCTGAGTGAATCCAGCCAAAAACTAAAGGACAAATACTGTATGGTCCCACTGATGTGAACGGACTTTCGAGAATAAACTTGAAATATGTCATTGGTAACAGAGTTCAGCAGGAGTTAGAAACAGGGTAAGACAATGGGTAATTGAAGCTGAAGGGATACAGACTGTGCAATAGGACTAGATACAAAAACTCAAAAATGGACAGCACAATAATACCTAATTGTAAAGTAATCATGTTAAAACACTGAATGAAGCTGCATCTGAGCTATAGGTTTTTGTTTTGTTTTGTGTTGTTTTGTTTTGATTTTACTATTATTACTTTTATTTTTTTCTCTATATTAACATTCTATATCTTTTTCGGTTATGTTGCTAGTTCTTCTAAACCAATGCAAATGTACTAAGAAATGATGATCATGCATCTATGTGAGGATGTTAAGAATTAATGATTGCATGTGTAGAATGGTATGATCTCTAAATGTTGGGTTAATTTCTTTTTTTCCATTAATTAAAAAAAAAAAAAAAAAGAGAAGGGATAATTGGAGATTAAGGGATACAGACTGTACAACGGGACTGGATATAAAAACTCAGAAATGGACAGCACAATACTACCCAATTGTAATGCAATTATGTTAAAACACTGAATGAAGCTGCATGTGAGGTATAGGTTTTTTGTTTTTGTTTTTTTTGTTTTTTTTCTTTCTATTATTGTTTTAATTCTTACTCTGTTGTCTTTTTATTTCTTTTTCTAAATCGATGCAAATGTACTAAGAAATGATGAATATGCAACTATGTGATGTTATTAAGAATTACTGATTGTACATGTAGATTGGAATGATTTCTAAAAAAAAAAAAATAATAAGGTATCAATGGCTAAGAGAGTTCAAATAGAGTTGAGAGGCTACTATTCTGGAGGCTACTCAGTGCAAGCCTCAGCTAGATACTGCTATTTACATTGGTTTGCCAAACTCCAACCAAAATCATTCCTGTCAACCCTAAAGAACACCTAGGGTTCTATCTGAGATTATTTAGAAGTTCCATGCACTATGATTGCCTTCCACAAATATATACCTCCAGATAGATTCCCAGGCTAGATAAGCTCTGAAACCTTCTTGGAGATGGGTCAGCCTCTCCAAGAACATCAACTAGTTCCACCCTCCTTATCCCATATTATCAACAGTACTTCCCAACACGAAAACGTTAGAATGGGCATAGCCCAAATACCCCTAAAGATTGGGAGAAGGAAAAGTTATAACAGAGAAGACAGGATTTAACAAATAAGTATGACTGCTGAATCATTATGTTGACATTTATTTTAGTCTTTGGTGTCTTGGAGGAGCTAGAAGGATAAACCTAAAATTGTCTAACTGTAACCCATACAAAACTCTGAAATCTGTCCTATAACTACTTGTTACATGTACTTTGAAATTTATTGCTTTTCTTGTATATATGTTATATATGTTTTGTATATATATGTCATATATACAAAAAATGTTTAAAAAACTTTACATGTTAAACACTATTTAAAAAGGTAAAAAAAATTTGATAGAACTAAACAGAGAAATAGATAATCAAAAATCTTAGCGATTTTAACATTTTCTTCTTAGCGATTGATAAAAGAAATTTGTTTAAAAATCATTAAGAATTGTCATGGTTAGGGACAGGTGTCAACTTGGCCAAGTTGTGGTAACTGTTCATCTGATTGGGCAAGCGCTGGCCTGTCTGTTGCAATGAGGACATTTCATAGGATTAGGTCATGATCACGTCAGCTACATCCACAGCTGATTCCATTTGTAATCAGCCAAAGGGGAGTGTCTTCTGCAATTAGTGATGCTAAATCCAATCATGGGAAGCCTTTTAAGGAGGACTCAGAGGAGACAGGTTGCATTCCTGCTTTGGCTGGTGAGCCTCTCCTGTGGAGTTCGTCCAGGCCATCCATTGGAGTCATCGGCTTCGCAGCCTGCCCTGTGGATTTTGGACTCTGCCTTCCTACCGTCACGCGAGACACTTCCATAAATTTTATATTTGCAAGTGTTCCCTGTTGATTCTGTTTCTCTAGAGAACCCTAACTAATACAAGAATACAGAAGAATTGGGCAGACCACAGTGACTCAGCAGGGAGAGCTCTCTCCGGCCATGGCGGAGACCCGGGTTTGATTCCCGGTGCCTGCCCGTGCAAAAAAAAAAAAAAAAGAATACAGAAGAATTGAAAAATATTAACTAACTATAACTAAATGAAATGTATACAACACTACACGCAACTATATAATACCAATTATTTTCAACTACAATGGAAGATTCATTAAGATAGACCATATTGTGACTTATAAAACAATGCCTTCCTCACCAAAAGGATGAGAAGAAATGTAAAAAAATAAGGTTTATTGGTGGGATACATGACTCTATACTACTCCTTTCAATTGTATTTACCTTCAATATGGCAATGTTATTACCCCACTAATGAATATCAATAAATCTAAAAGGACTGAAATCATACAGAATGTATTCTCAGACCACAGTGGAATTACATTAGATAGCAATAACAAAAAGATAGCTAGAACCAAGAGAGACCAATCAACTTGCAGGCCTAAGCCCTAACTGCCTGCCCACCTACCCCCAAACACTCCTGGTGTTGAGCTCCCCAGATCCAGAGATAATCAAGAAAAATCAGCTGGCTAGCAGGAAATCACCCAGGGCAGCAGCTGTGCTCAGACCCGTCTTCCCAAGGAGGAAGCTGAGCCTCAGAAACGTGGTAAGAGTTGCACACAGGTCACAGCCAGAAAGCAGCAGGTATGGGTCTGAAGCTGGCTTCCCACGTCACTTGGTGGGGTGTTGGACTGAGGCCCAGAGGGGGCCAGGGTCAGGCCTCGGGGGCCCAGATGCTCCCACCCCTTTGCAGTTTCTGGCCAAAGTATCTCTAGGGCCAAGATGGTGTGAAAGTTCCAGGATCCTCGGGACACCAGACAGACTAGAAGGGCTAGGGAAGGAGGCACGGACAGAAAGCCCAGGGCACAAGTCCCCACTTGACCCTGCTGGGGAAGTGGGGGCAATGGGCTCAGAGCGTGGGGGTGTCTGCAGGACAGTGGGCCTCCCAGCCAGGCCACCCCTCAACCCACCAGTCTGCTCTGGCCACAACGTGCCACAGGCGGGCAGAGGGGCTCGCAGCTGACTTTCCAGCTACCAGCGGTGCCTTTTCTGGCAGGTGACGTCAGGGCACCTGCGGTGGGCCACTGGGTTTCCCTCCCTTCATTTTGCTCTCTGAAGTCACTTTCCCATTGGAGGGTCCTGGTATAAGTTTTCCTCTTACATGAATTTTTGTGAATAAAAGAGAGAATCCACAGCAAGGTGAACACAGTGCAGTGATGGACCCTGAGAGTGAGTCACACTGGAAAGGCAGAGGTGGCGGGCCCCGGGGGCTTGGTGGGGGTGCTCACCACTATGCTGTTGATGGAGACCCAGCAGTCATGTGGGAAGTCCTGCAGTATGGGCACCAGGAACTGCCAGCAGCCGTCCCAGTGGCACAGCAAGAGCATCATGCTGAAGATGTTGCAAAAGTTCATTATGGCACTTGCCAGGTCATAGGTCTTGCAGAAGATCTGTGGGGAGTGGGGGTGGGAGTGGGGGGGAGGTGGGGAGGATCCCACAGACCCTTGACTGGTCTTCTACACCCAAGAGAACTCCAGTGGGCCGCCTGGAGCCCTGAGCTGCTCCAGCTCCTTTCCTGGAAGGTGCCCATGGGAAGCCCAAGACCAGACCCCTCAACCAGCCCCCCAGTTCAGCCCTTACTGGCCCGACTGAGCAAGCTCGAGGCCCCAGGCCCTCTTCTGCCACCCTGCCCAAATCTGTCCTACAGGACAGGAGTCCACTTACTGACTTTCCCAGTACCACTCCTCTCCCAGATCCCCTCACTTCTTCCCTGGAGCCCGTGGAGTTTGACATAGGCTATGCGGCCCCAGCTCTTGTGGGGCACTGCTGTCTTTCTACTTAATGAAAAGCAGATGCCCTCCCTTCCCTTCCCTGCCTATGCGGGCACGTAGTCCCCTGCCTCCGTCCCCAAGCCCATCCCACGAGGCAGGCTGCCCATTCCATGCCCCAGAACCAAGTCTGCTCTGGAGTGGTCTTGCCCCCAAGTCCTGCCCTCCTAATCTACTCCCCTTCATTGCCTACTGTGAGCCCTGGTGGGAGGCGAGAGTCAGGTTGGTCCTAGGCCAGAGGTAGGACGTGGGTCCAGATGGAGAACAGGAGCATAAGAGTCTCCACGTCTGCCCTGTGTGGACCCACTCCTCACCAGCAGCCCTGTGCCAGGTTGCCCACCTCCTCTCACTGGTGGATGTGGCTGAGAAGCCATGACTGATGTAGAAGGCTGGGGATCTTGGTGTAAGGCATGATGCAAAGCACAGGAGCCATTTTGCAGACCTCAGAGCCGATGCACTTCTCCACAAAAGGAAGATGTAATCCATGAAGATAGAGGACCCAAAGTCCACCACGAACCAGGAGCACAGGTTTCTCCCCTTAATATCTTTGTCCCCAATGACAACGCCACTGCAGAAGTTTAGTGCCAGGTCCAGAAAGAAGAAGGTGTAGGAGACCTTGTGGAACAAGACCCAGGACTACATGGTCTCGTCCTTGAGGAAGGCAATGCCCCTGGGGGTGATGAATGAGGTTTCCCACCATGACCAGAAGTCCCAGTAGAACCAGAGAGGTGAGGGCTGCTCATATCCAGGGCCAGCACCCAGAACAAGCCCCCATACCCAGACCTGTCCCAGAGGCCAGCCTGACAGCACCCAAACCTAGCACCCAGGCCTGACTCAGCTGCCAGCCAGGCCAACATCCACTGCTAGGAGGCCTCGGAAACCCGTGACAGAGCCCACTGCCCCTGCCACCCCTCTCTAGCCCAGACTCTTCTCAGGCTAAGCTCAGAACTTCCCTCCTGATGAAATAGAACTGTCAGAGCCCATGAATTTGCTCAAAAATACTTAAAATGTTTCACATGATCAGAAAAGGACCATTGTCTGGCATGAGGTTGGTGTTCAAAAAATCGAGGACAAGAAAGGAGAAACTGCAAACAGAGCAGAGCTGGGATAGCGGAGAGTGGAGGGCTGGATGTGAATAACTAAAGTCATAAATGAAAGAGGGTTATTTACTACTGACCCCACAGAAATAAAAAGGACTCTAAGAGGACACTATGAACAACTATACCCCCCAAATGAGATAGCCTAGATGAAAGGGACAAATTCCTAGAAACACACAAATAACTTACACTGACTCAAGAAGAAATAGAAGATCTCAACAGATCAAAAAACTGTTGATGATTGAAGCAGTCATCAAAAACCTCTGAACAAAGAAAAACCCAAGGCCAGATGGCTTTACTGGTGAATTTTACCAAATGTTCCAAGAAGAATTAACACCAGTCCTGCTCAGACTCTTCCAAAAAATTGAAGCGAAGGGAACACTCTCTAATTCTATGAGGCCAACAGCACCCTCATACCAAAGCCAGATAAAGATGCTTCAAGAAAAGAAAACTGCAGATCGATGTCTCTTAATATGGATGCAAAAATCCTCAACAAAATACAACCAAATAGCATCCAAAAGCATATTAAAAGAATTATATACACTGCTATTGAGTGGGATTTATCCCAGGTATTCAGAGGTGGTTCAACACAAGAAAAGAAACTAATGTAATACACCACATTAATAAAATGAAGAAAAAGACCACATGATCATCTCAATTGATATACAAACGCATGTGACAAAATTCAGCACCCCTTCTTGATAAAAACACTCAGAAAACTAGAAATAAAAGGAAACTTCCACAAATAAAGGGTATATATGAAAACATTATATTAAATGGTGAAAGACTAAAAGCTTTCCCTCTAAGATCAGGAACAAGACAAAGATGCCCTCTGCCACCGCTGTTATTCAACATCATATTGGAAATCCTTGCCAGAACAGTAAGGCAAGAGAAAGAAATGCAAATTGGAACAGAAAAGTAAAACTTTTCCTATTTATAGATGACATGATTCTATGAATATAGAAAATCCTGAACAATCCACAACAGACCTATTAGAGCTGGTCAATGAATTCAGCAATGTGGTGGGGTAAAAGATCAACATGCAAAAATCAGTGGTGTTCCTATATAATAGAAATGAACAATCCAAAAAGGAAGTCAAGAACAAAATCCATTTACAATAGCAACTAAAGTAATAAAATATCTAGGAATGAATAGAATCAAAGATGTAAAAGACTCATACATAGAAAACTACAAAACGTTACTGAAAGAAGTAAAAGACCCAAATAAATGAAAGGATATTCCATTTTCATGGATTGGAATTCTACCAAAAGCAATTTACAGATTCATTGCAGTCCTGGTAACAATTCCAACAGTCCTTTTTGCATAAGTGAAAAAGCCAATCATTGAATTTATATGTGTATTAGTTAGGGTTCTCTGGAGAAACTGAATCAACAGGGAACACTTGCAAATATAAAATTTATAAAAGTGTCTCACTTGACTGCAGGAATGCAGAGTCCAAAATCCACAGGGCTGGCTGTGAAGCTGACAATTCTGATGGAGGGTCTGGACGAACTCCACAGGAGAGGCTCACCAGCCGAAACAGGAAGAGCCTGTCTCTTCTGAATCTTTCTTAAAAGGCTTCCCATGCAACAGACGGAGCATTTATTCAATCCACAAATATTTACCAAAAAGTTTCCTCATTTCAGGCTTGGAACGACGTGCTGGGCACAGTGGAGTGTGTGGAACAGGCTCTGCTTTTAGGAGCTCAGGCCGGTGGTTAGGGCAGTCTGAGTCAGGCTTTTAGCAGTGGGGGAGAGAAGCCCTATAAATATCAAAAGATGTGTTCTGTTTCCTGGTCAGAGGCACGTATAGTGCAAAATATACTAAATTCCTTGTCCTGGGACATGTTTCGACAGATCTAAAGCAAGATCTGTCTAGATTTCTTTGGGGGCACTGAGCAACAAGTGATAATATTGCCTGGCCTCATCTGAGAGGGCTTCCTGGAAGAGGTGACATTTGGGAGGGATCTTGAAGGATTCAATAAATAACAATAAAACAATTTTATTTATTTTATTCTTTGAATTTTTACCATGATCCATGAATTCAATATTATTTTATCAATGTAATCAATCATTCAGTCAATCAATAAATATTTCTTGAGATTAAAAAAAAAAAGGCTTCACATGATTAGATTAAGCATCACTCTTTGCAGAAGACACTCCCCTTTGGCTGATTACAAATGGAATCAGCTGTGGATGCAGCTGACGTGATCATGGTCTAATTCTATGAAATGTCCTCATTGCAACAGACAGGCCAGCACTTGCCCTACCAGACAAACAGGTACCACAACTTGGCCAAGTTGACACATGAACCTGACCATGACAATATGGAAGGGTAAGAGTCCCCAAATAACCAAAACCATCGTGAAAAAGAACAAAATGGGGGACTCACATTTCCCACTACTGTGGTATGCTATGAACTATATTTAACAGGAAGACATCAATAATATCATGGTAATACAGGTGTAAACAATTGAGGGGAGGGGGAGGACAAGAGTTAAGGGAGGTTTGGGTTTTCTATTTGGTCAGGATGTGTTTGTCATTTTTCTCTTTGGAGCAGCAAAACTGTCTAAAATTGAAAGTGTTGATGATTGTACAACTAAGTTAGGATAATGTGAGGCATGGATTGTTGACTTTGGACATAATTCGTGATGCCTAATGGGTGGAGGTGGCTGAAGGATATATTGACTGAGAAGCAGAACGGCAAACTGTGGTTTATACATAGATGGAGTATTGTGCAGCTACATAAAGGAACGAAATCATGAGGCATGCAACGAGGTAAATGAACCTTGAGGACATTATGTGGTGCAAAATAAGCTAGAAACAAAAGAACAAATATTGTGTGGTCTCTTTTAGAAAATACTGCTAAGAAAATTTGGGCCTATTGTAGGCTCTTATAGCCGTCACATTTAGTCCCGAGCTATAAATGTTATTTCTAGATTTTGAGATACTGTACTATATATGTATAACCTGATATTTTCCTGGAACTTTGGGTACCTGTGTGACACCTAAGACACAGAGTTGGAGTTCTGTACCTCTGAAAGTTAGCGCTGATACATACAAGCCTGATCTGAAATGATCAGGCTTCAATTAGAGTTAACAACAAAGCTGATCTGGTCTGGACGAAGGTAAATCAGAATACAGGGTAAAGGATGACATTGTCTGTATTTTAGAACTTTACCTACCGTATGAGATCAAAAGAAGAGAGGTTTATTTTGTCCAAAACCTAAATTTTTCTGTAGTACATAAGCTAACTCAACCTGTCTGGATAGCTCATTTAAACAACTCAAACACAGGGAACCCAGAATGGGAATGAGGGCGTGTAGTTCTGTATAACTTAATGCAATACCTGGATACATCCCAGAATATTTTGGGAAAGTAATTAAAAAGTATTGGCAAAGTCCCTTGAGGGACTGGAGAAAAAATATGGAACTATTAAACTTTACCACCGGTGAAACCCTGATACTGTCTCAAACATCAGGGAGTCCCAAGTGAATAGGCCAAGCCCTTGATCTTGAGGCTTGCTCTTAAGAAGCTTATTTCTGTAGTGGAGAAGTTAAGCCTATGTATAGTTATGACTAAGAGTTACTTTCAGAAAACCTCTTTCATTGCTCTCTCTAAACCCAACTCTGCAAGGAGAATTATTACCCTCCCCCTACGTGGGACATGGCATCCAGGTGTGAGAGTCTCCCAGCAACGTGGGACATGACTCTTAGGGATGAGCTTGGTCCAGGCAATGTGGGATTGACAATGCATACCTAACTAAAAGGGGGAAAAGAAATGTATCAAAATAAGGTATCAGTGGCTAAGAGAGTTCAGAGTCGAGAGGCTATTCTGAAAGCTACTCCTATGCATGCTGCAGCAAGATATTGCTAACTACTATGATTTTCCAAACCCCAACTAACACAATTCCTGTTAACCCTAAAGAACATCATGGTCTCTCTCTGAGAGTCTACAAAAGTTTCATGTACTAAGATTACTTTCTAGAAACCTACAGCCTCCAGTTGGTTCCTAGCAGATAAATCCTGAAACCCAGAGGAGCCAGTCTACATATGAATACCAGCTAGTTGCATTTCCTTATCCCATATTGTCAAGACCCCTTTCCAATATGAAAAAATTAGAAGGGGCATAGCTCAAACATTCCTAAAGACTGGAGTTGGGTCAAAGGAGAAGGAGGAGTTATAACAGAGAAGATAGGATTAGCAAATGAATATACTGATGAATCATTATATTGATATTTCTTTTAGTCTCCAGTGTTTTGGAGCAACTAGAATAAAAACCTAAAATTGGGGGACTATAACCCCTACTGAACTCTGAAATCTGTTCTATAACTACTTATTACAATCTACTTCAAAATGTATTGCTTTTTTTTGCATATGTGCTATACTTCACAATAAAAAATGATTAAAAAAACACACAGGAATACTTTATACAAATAAATATCACGATAAACAAAAAATCCTTTTAAAAAAATTGGCAAATCAAACCCAGCAATACATAAAAAGTATAACTTATCATGACTAAGTAATGTTTAACCAAAAAAGGAAAGTGTATCATCAGGGTACAATCAGGGAAGCAAAACCTCTATGAATAGTGTGGAATAAAATATAATCCAAAAAAAAAGAAAAAGAGGAGGAGAGCCCAGACGCAAAATGTTGTGGTTGGAAGCTTTAAAAATCACTCCCTCCACCAGAAAAATGAATGATTTGGGAAAAGAGATTGGAATTAACTAGACAATAACACTGGAACCAGAAGTTTAGATATTTAGAGCAACCATAGGAGTGCCAGATGAAGGTAGAGGCTACAGAGATTTCAGCTTTTTCTAAGTGAAGGCCAACACAAACAAATGACCAGGCCCTATCCCTCAGCCACAGCTGTGTAAATGTCAGAGGCTTCAGAATTGTGGCCCAGATTGTGGAAGCAGTCAGCTGAGGCCAGGGCAGGCAGAGGAGACCTCTTCCTCCAAAAGTTAGGGGTGAAGGTCAAGGTCTAGGATCCCTGAGGGGCCAGTGCCAAGGTCGTCTTCAATTTTGGCCAGGGGCAACAATAGCTTCTGGCCTCACAGCAGCAACTACCAGTCTGCAAAAAGCCAGAGCACCTACCTTTATTTGATTTTCTTGTGTCTTTTCACCTATCAGATCCTTGAGGAACCAGCACAGATGAGAAGTTTGGTTTTGGCTCTCTCAGCAGCAAGGGTTCAGGACTCCATCTACCAGGATGTTTTGGTTGGCTTTCTTTCTTTTTCTGCCTTCCTTTCTCCTTCCCTCTCTCCCTCTCCCCCTCCCCACCCCCGCTTTCTTCCCTTTCTTCCTTTCTTTCCTTTCTTCCTTCCTTTCTTTGTGTCTCTTCCCTCCCTTCCTCCTTCCCTCCCTCCCTTCTTCCTTTCTTTCTTCCTTCCTCCCTCCCTCCCTTCCTCCCTCCCTCCCTTCCTTCTTTCCCTCCTTCCTTCCTTTGGGTATGTATATATGTGTGTTTCTTGGTCTGGTAGAAACCTGAAGGACAAGCACAGCCCTCTTGGCAGAGCAACTTCTGGCCTCACCCCAGCACTTACCAGAATGCAAAGAGCCAGTGTACCTTTCTTTGGTTGTTTTTCTCTCTTTTGTTTGTGGTTTGGCAGATCCCTGAAGGACCAATACATATGCTGGCCTCAGTTTCAGCACCAAAAGCAGCAGCTGCTAGCTTCCCATTAATATCCAGAGGAGATTTTTCTGGTGGGTGTTTTGTTTGCTAGTATTTTTTTTTCCCATCTCTCTTTCTTTTTTATTCTTCTTTGTTTTTTCTTCTCTCTCTCTTTCTCTCCTTCTTTCTTTTTCTTCTTCTGGTGGACTATGGAATGGGAGGACTAAATTTCCAGCGTGAGTGAAACATAATACTCAGAAAAGTTTTCAAAAAAAAATTATAAAACATACAAGGAGACAGGACCATATGGCCCAGTCACAGGGAAAAAAACAAAAAACAAAAAAACTTGACAAAAGCTATCCTGGA
The DNA here is from genome assembly GCF_023851605.1 of Tamandua tetradactyla. Lineage (NCBI taxonomy): Eukaryota > Metazoa > Chordata > Mammalia > Pilosa > Myrmecophagidae > Tamandua > Tamandua tetradactyla. The sequence continues at coordinate 34,292,251 of NC_135341.1, forward strand.
TGAAGCACAGATGCTGGGATTACTAACAAAAGATCTTATATTGATTCTCTTATATAGGATCAATGAACTAAAAAGAACATGGACAAAGAACTAAATGAAATCAGGAAAACAATATATGAACACAATTAGAATTTCAATAAGATAGAAATTACAAAAAGGAACCAAACAGAGCTGAAGACCACAGTAATAAGGGAATCAACAGCAGACTGGAATCAGTGGAAGAAAGGATCAGTTAACTTGAAGATAAGACCTTTGAAATCATCCAGTCTAGGCAGAAGGAAGAAAGGATGAAGAAAAGCAAATAGAGCCTTGAGGAACCTCTGGGACACCATCAAGCTTACCAATATAAGCATTGAAGGACTCCCAGAAGGAGAAGAAAGAAAGAGGCAAGGAGAATATTCAAAGGAATAATGGCTGAAAACTTCCAAAATTTAATGAAAGACACAAACGTTTGTTCACATTCAAGACGCTTAATGAACTCCGAATCCAAATAGACCCAAACTGGGCCATGGTATAATCAAACTGTTGAATGCCAAAGATAAAGAGAGAATTCTGAAAACCACAAGAGAGGAGCAATGTGTCACATACAAGGAAGCCTCAGTAAGATGTGCTCATTTCTCACTGGAAACCACGGGGACATGAACAGTTGGAAGACTTAAAGTGCAGAAAACAAAGTTGCCCACCAAGAATTTTGTATCCAGCAAAATGTTCAAAAATGAGGGAAGAATTAAGACATTCCCAGATAAACAAAATGTGAGGGGTACAGTCATCACTAGACCAGCCCTTCAAGAAATGCTAAAGAGAGTTCTGCAGCTTGAAAGAAAGGACACTGGATAATTGACGGAAGAAACAAAGATCTCTGGTAAAGATCGCGGCATGGATAAATATAAACACCAGTACTATTGTAAATCAATGGTTTTGGATTCATAATGCATAAATGTAGAATTCAGGACGAGAACTCCGTAAAGGTGGGGGAACCAAGGGGTATAGGAACATAGTTTATATAGGCTATTGAAGTTAAGTTGGTATGAAACCAAACGAAATTGTTATAGACCTTAGGATGTTAAATTTAAGCTCCATGGTAACCAGAGAGAAAATATTAGAGAATATGTAAACCAATATGGACAGAAGGTACAATACAGGTTACCAGGGGTGAGGGGTAGGGGTAGTGGGGTGGTTAGTGCAAAATGAGTACAGGGTTTCTGTTTGTGGTGGAGGGAAAGTTCTAGGAATAAATGGTGAGGGCACTGCAACATGGCAAAGGTGATTAATCCCACTGAATGGTATACTTGGGAGGTGCTGGAATTGGAATATTTATGATGTATATATGTTTCCACAATTAAAAAATAATCAGAGAAACCAAAGTGATGACAATTACACAATACATGATGCTAGATGGGATCTAAGAATGAATGAGAAACGGCTCAAAAGGACACGACTGTGACAGTTTGCACTCACTCTTCCCTGCTCTGGATCTTCTCCTTGCTGACCAAGAGTGACCTCGGGCCCTCCACCAGATGCTTTGCTATAAATTCACAAAGGTGGGAGCCACAAGATGTCCAACCACCTTCCACAGATTTCCATATCAGCCCCCATCCCTGCCCCATCAGGCCCCATCCAGCTGGACCAAACCAGCTTTACCCATTCATCGTCACGAGGACTGGCTGGTGGCTTTTCTCTAATCTTCAGCCCTCTTTTAAAATCTATACTCCTTCAACTCCTCCCACAATTGTCTAAGGTCTAACTCCTGTAATACATCAAAAAATGAATAGACTTTTAGAACAGTATTAGGTTTACAGAAAATTGAGCATAGTACAGTTCCCGTATACTCCTCTCTGCCTGCTCATATTTCCTCTATTATTAAGTAAATTGCTGTTACAAAACAGACTGAAATGTGTTAAAACTTGACGGTACAAAACTAATAACTAAAGCGAATATTCTCAATTTTTTAGCAAGGAAGCACTCAATATCGATTAAAAAAAATCAATCAATGTGGGTTTTTAAAAAAGCATAATGATGCTGTAAGACCACCAGTGTTGGTTTCAAATTTGGATTGTCAATCAAATGCACTAGACACAACAAAAGGGCTGACCCAGCACCGAGTTATTTAGCTTTGAGAAAGGATACAGAGCAGGGAGCAGCATCCCAGGGGCCTCAGAGACAGGGGCGCAGCTCCTCACATCACAGTCCCTGAGAGATGGGAACCGACATGGTATAGACCACATCTCCACCGAGTGGCTGCAGGGTCTCGGGTCTCACCACGTAAATGCCTTTCCGGTCCCCTCTCACAGAGGGGCCGCCTCGCTCTCGCTGCTGAGTACAGCTGCAGGGTGTAAGTGACAAGTACCTGGTGAACAGTCTCAAGGACCAGGTGCAGTGTGCAGAGAGACAGGCTTGGATCGGCAGATGTGCCGCCCTCCTGTTGGATGCCTGCCCCTTCCGCTCGCGGTGGGAGGAGGTTGGCAAAGGGTCAAACTTTCTCCTCAGGTTCCCTGAGACTGGGGGAATGTTTTTCTCTAAATGTCATTCGGTCTCTTTCCTTGGGGGGATTTTGTGGGGGTGGGGGGTGGGGAGAATATCTTTTGTGCTAAAGAAATATATTTGAAGTTCAAGAATTTCTTCAATTTCATTTCAGGTTCATTTTCTTCCATTAGATGAGAGTAAAATTAAATCTTTTTCACTAAAAAAAAATAGACATATGGCATGATCCCATTTTTATGAAAGTATTTCTATCTCCCCTTCTCTCTATAAAAATGCATAGAAATATGTCTAGGACGCTGAACCAGAAATGTTAATGATGGCTAAATTTGAATGATGGAGATTGAGATAATACTTTTTCCTTTTTATACTTTTCTTCATTGCTTAAACTGTTTATAGGGAGCTTATACACAGAAAAAATAAAGCAATTTTTCTTTAAAAAAAATTGACATTTTACCAAGATCCCAAAGGGTTTAACATGTACTTCCGTTCTGGTCCTCATCCCTGACCCCCATGCCTCCCTCCCAAGCCCCTCAGTCTCCTCCATTTCCCTCTTCCCTCCCTCTTCACCCTGTAGCTTCCCACTTCCCTTTCACCCCCATTATGCTCCCTCCTCTGCTTTCCCCACATTCGGCCCTTCTCCCCACCCAGCCTCATCTTGCCACCAAACGCCCCACTAGCCCATGGGGGTGAAGGGAGGAGGCTCCTTTTCTTCCTCTGCAGGAGGTTGGGCTGGAGGCATTTTCAGAGGGTTTAGACCCTCACTGACCCTTTCTCTCCTCTTTCCCTCCCAATTCCTCCCACACCAGGAGAGAAGGTGAGAACAGTGAATGTGGGAATGTGGGGCTTGGGGCAGGGGGGGGCGGATCAGGAGAGCCCTGGAGTGATGCAGCTCTGGGGCCAGGCTCACCCAGGATTCTGGGTGGGGGTGGGGATCTTACTCCCTGCTCCACGTAATCCCCCAGCTCCACAAGCCCCCTTACCTTTTGCCCTTGACATCTTTGCCCCATACATCATCTGCTTCTGCTTAGGTTGTCACATTCTCTCTCAAAGGTCTGCCCTTAGAGAGAGTTCAAATGGGGGAAGGCATCAGTCAGAGCTGCCCTGTGACGCAGCAGTTCCCTCTCCCTGATCTGTCTCTGCACACTTCGCCTGGGTCAGGACTTCGGGATCAGTGAGCACGGTAGTCCAAGCCATTCTCACCCAAGCCATGGAGACATGAGTAAGAGAGGGCTAGGCCCAGCCAGGCAGGCTGAGGGCTACCTGCAGTTTTCAAGGGACTAATGTGAGGCAGAGGTGAAGGATGGCAGGGGTGGGAGGTCCTTTGAACAAAACCATAGGGAAAACAACCATGCCCCAGTGTTGGCTCCCACTACCAAAGCAAAGCAAAGCAAACTGGCAATTACTGTCATGGACAGTCAGTTCACAGTGATGGCTGGCTCCCTAGGGTGGGCGAGAAACCCAAAAGGCTGGCGTCTCTGGCCCTTGGTCCTTGGAAGGAGCAAGCCTCTCTCTTTGAAGACTCCAGGTCTAACATAATCAGAGTCATCCCAGTAAGGGACTCTGTGCCCCCATCTCCTTCCCAGGCACATGTAACAGGGCTTTCTGGGACGTGGGTCATGGTGCTGCTGAGGAAGAGATCCAGACCCGTAAACCCATTCAGGAAAGGGAGAAGGATTTGGGGGTCAAGGGATTTGGTTTCGGTGATTTGTACGATTAATTGAGAGTTGACTATGGATTAAAAATAAATGATGGGGGAACAAGTGTCAAAATAATTTAGTAGATTGAAATGCTAGTGATCAATGAAAGGGAGGGGTGAGGGGTACAGTATGTATGAATTTTTTTCTTTTTCTGAATTGATGTAAATGTTCTAAGAAATGATCATGAAGATAAATATACGACTATGTGATGATATTGTGAGTTATTGATTATATATCAAGCATGGAATGATCATATGGTAAGAATGCTCGTGTTTGTATGTTGTTATATTTAAAAAATAAATAAATAAAGATTGAGAGTTGAAGAGTGAGAATCAAGAGATGTGTGGGCAGGAAGAGTTAAGGAAGCCAGAGCGCTGATCTCACTGGGGAGAGGGGATGTGGGGAGCCATGAGATGCAGTGGGCTGAGGGTTGGAGCTGCTGAGAGATGATAAGACAAAAAATAAGGAGGCTGTCCCTACAAGTGGGGCTGGGGTCAGAAGGAAAGGGGTGTGGTTGGTAGATGTGAAGACTGGCTCTCACCTCCTTCCTATCACCAACCTTCTCCCTACCCCACACCTCTGGGCCTTTCCCCTTAGATGGGTGGCAAGGATGGAGGGAAATTCTTCAGTGAATACCCTTTGTACCCTTTTAAGCTGTGAACCATGTTAATTATTAACTTTTAAAAAATATATATTTTAAGAAAAATTCCACTGAGCCACCCAAAGAAGGGAATCGGAGCACCCTCTTGACCTGTCCCGGGGCTGGAAAGGGTGAGAAATGTTGTGGGTCCGGTTTGGCAGGAAGACCCAGAAAAGCCCACCCTGGAAGCAGGGGTCGGACTGCAGCTCCCACATCCAGAGCACATCCAGACCTGGATCATTTGGGGCCAAAGAGCTGGAACAGAGACCAATTGCCAAAATAGCAAATGAAAATACAAGATGCCCATGCAATATTGGAGACCCGCTCATACTAAAAACGTTATCGGTTGTTTCTGAAATCCAAATTTAAATGGGCATTCTATAGTTTACTTGGCAACCCTTCACCCATCCCTGTATTGACTGGGGAAGAGAACCCATTTTGTCTTTTTTTTTTTTTTTCATTTTTCTGTTTCCATTTGTTTAATTTTTAACCCAGTTTCCATGACCTTGTCAGCCTGTGAATGCAGATGAGTTTCACTTAAAAATAGTAAATGTCTCTCGGGCGGGCCACAGTGGCTCAGCAGGCAGAAATCTCGCCAGCCATGCTGGAGACCCAGGTTTGATTCCTGGTGTCTGCCCATGCAAATAATAATAATAATAACATTAACAATAATAATAAATGCCTGGGCCATCCCTTTTCCTAACTCAGGCCCTTGTTCCTTTGAGATTCTGTGCTCTGGGGGCTCCCTGAAGCTGCCATGATCTTTGCTCCTGCTTGGGCACTGTGTCCACTGTTCTCTAGGCCACGTGAGGGCAGCCATTGCCAGGCATGAGTCCTGTGGCCAAGACCCTGTCTCGACGCCCTCTACTAGTGAGTCCCAGGCTGCAGAGGTGGGAAATGCCCCGCCTGCTAGTCCAAGCTCCTCCAAGGACTGGAGAAAGGCTCCTCCCCAATTTCTTACCTGAAAGCAGATGGTCTCTCCAACTACCCAGCCTCTGCCCTCCCTGCTTCGCCCACCTCCTTCCTCACTAGCTTTTTCTGGCTTTGTCCATTTCATGTGAGCAAGTGACATTCGGCTGGGGACCTCTTCTTGGCTCTTTTCACACTAAATTTAGCCTGGCTCAGCCTGGCTTGGCATTGACTGCTCCTCCAAGTGCCTGCAGGCCATCTGTGGAAAAGCCCACAGCTACCAGGGCCCTGGGCCAGAACAAGCCACCTTCAGCTGCCTCTCCTGCCCTGTCTCCCACACCACCCTGGAAGCCAGGTCCCCAGGGAAAACCCTCCCTTGCACTAACAGATAAGCCTGTGTCCAGTAACACCTTGGCTGGTCTGTTGGCTCCTTTCTAGGGAGGCTGGTCTATTCTTTCCCTCTCCCTCCTCAAGGTAGAGATGGGTCTGTCTTGGTGGCCACCAGGAACAGAGCAGAGTCAATGAACCCTGGCTGAAGGACAGTTGGGAGGTTGTAGTGGGTGTGATGGGCCTCCCTGGGTTAAGGGCGAAGATAGTTTGCTTTTTTAATAAACTTTATTTATAGATAATACAAAATAAACCACAGGACGAACTACTGTGCAAGGGGAGGAATGGCCTCACACTAACCCTCTCCCCAAACCCAGAATAACATATAAAAAATTAAAAAGGCCTAGAAGAGGGGTGGGTAGGGGCAGGGCTGGAAGCACCTTTGCTGATGGGGGATTGGGGCCTGCACTCCTCAGTCAGAGCTCCCCCCCCGCATCCCATTCCAGGGCAGAGTGGACCCTGGCTTGTGTTGTCCAAGCCCTGGGCCTGGAGAGGAAGGGACACAACTGCAAGGGCAGGTGGTGACCGCTGCAGAGGCCCCCTGCTGAGGATGCTAACATCTGAATCCAAAGGGTTAGGCAAATGAGTGGGTGAGACATTGGGGAGTGGGCATGGGGGTGCGTCCTGTACGTGGATCTGCACCAGGTTCCGGGGAACAGCCACGTCGGGGCAGGAGTATGGGGTCTTCAAAGCGACGAGGTTGTCGAGTCCACCACCTCACGGCCGTTGCAAACGGTGGGAACAAATTGGGAGCTGGAACCTAGGGAAAGGAAGCTGGAGTTTGGGGCTGAACCTTAGGTCCTTCACAGAGGACAGGTAGCAGGGGAGCAGGGCTGTGGGAAGAGGGGCTTTCTTCCTGTCCCCTCTAGTCTAAATTCATCTACAGACACCCACCTCACTGCTGGCCAAGGAATCTCAGCAACCCACAGAGTGGCCTAAAAAGCCTGTGGAGCTGAGCAGGGAGAGGGGGGCCCTGGTGGAGTGGGGTGCTTAGGGCCAACACTGACCTTGGCCCTGGCTGGAGCCACCCCTGGTGGTGGCACTGCTGAAACGGCTGGTGGGTGCACGGTGGCTGACCACATTCTTCTGTGGCTGGAAGAGGATGATGTGCAGCTTGGGTGCAAAGAGACAGCCGAGCACCACTGAGCCACTGAGGCTGACCGACACACACATGGTGGTGGTCTGAACCTGTAAGTGAGTGAGCAGGTACGGTCAACTGTGAGTCTGCCCAGAACGGCAGTGGAGGAGTAGGGGGAGTGACAGGGGATGGTAAGTAATCCAACACTGGGCTTTGGTCCACTTGCAGTCCCCAGAGGATTCCTAGGAAGTTTGAGCATGCTCCCAGTGTTAGCCCCAGTAGACCATTTTCACAAGGGATGCCAGAATTCCAGCTCTGGAGTATGAATATGTGGGGCAGGATGTGTGTGTACGTGTGTGTGTACAGCTGGGAGAGATGTGTGGGGGTATGGGCATGGAGCACAAGTATAAGTGCATATCAACGTATTTCCAGGTGACGTGTGTATATAGGGGGTGGTGAGTGTGTGGGTGGGTATATACGGATGCAAGAGAGTGGGTGTGGGATGCATGTGGGGGTGGGGAAATATGTGCATGTGTGTGCTGGAGTGTTTGTATGAGTTTACATATGTGTGTGTATATGTGGGAGTGTTTATGTGTGTCTACATGTATATGTGTGTGTTTGTTATGTACACAGGCCTAGGGGGCATGCATGTATGCATTGTGAATGTGCGTCCCAAGTGAGTCTTCAGCTGCCTAGGATTGGCATGCAAATCATATGCAAATGCTGATGAATCAGAGCAGACTCCCTCCCCAGTCCTGGCCTCTGCCACCCAGGCAGGTGGCCCAGCAGGTGCAAGCAGAGCAGCCAAGCCCCACGGTTCCTGCTCACCATCATTGAACCACTACACCTATGTTAAGGAGGAAGGGGCCTCTGCAGGGGCTCTTGCCTCACTTTTCCTGCTGCTTTAATTAAGATTGTCAGTTAAGACCCTGCTCTGCACTCCCAAGCTGGGTGACCTGGTGCAAGCGATTAAACCCCATTGTATCTCTGTCTCTTTCTCCATAAAATGAGAACTACAGAACTTACTTACATGAGGATTAGCCAAGATGACCTTCTTATTCAGAACTCAGCACATGTCACCTCCTCAGAGAGGCCTTCCCTGATTACAGCTATCACCCTTTTGAACCTAGGGAGACCCTACTGAAAAATTCAGCACAAGCTGGAACTTTGTTTGAAGTGCCAATCAGAGGTATGTTTTTCACCTGTTTTAAGCTTTTTCAGCCCTATACCTCCGATCTCCTCCACCACTGTACTTGCTTTACCTTTCTTACCTCCCCCAGCTTCATCTCTCAGTCCTAGAGCTGCCAAGAAGCACAACTCCAGGGGGCATGAACACATGGTATCCCTTGGAGCTGCAAAGCTTGATAGCCCTGCCACCCCCATTCCACCTTCACCTCTTCCTACCTTTCAACCATTTGTCTCTCTCCTCTTTAATGAAGGAAGTAAATACAGACCCTCTGCTCCAATCAGTCTCCTTACTGGCTGCCCTTTTCCACCTCCACTCTACCTACTCGAATCTCCCCATCCTGCAGCACCCAGTTTAAGGATATTTCTTCTGAGGCCCTCCCTCATCCACACACACACAGACCACACGCATATTCCCATGTTTCACTCTTCTGCACACTCACTGGGGGCTCTTTGTCAACCTTATTCAGTGTCAGCAGCACTTTTAGACTTAACTCTTTAGTTAATCCCTTGATCGTGCCAACTGGTCCAGGGGCTTCCCAAGAGAATCCCCTTGGAGATTCTAAGGAATCTTAGAATGGAGAGAATCCAAGTCTCCCATATTGTAACTCATCCCTCAGTGGAGCAGGGCAGAGCTCCTGCTCATTTGGACACATCTCTGCACTCCCATCTCCTCCCAAGTAAGCGTATGACATCCGAGTCCTGAAATTTCTTCTCAGCACTCTCTCAGGCCTCTACCTCCCTGGCCATTTCCCCAGCCACACTCATGGCCTTCCATCTTTTCCTGGGGTCCGGTCCCAACTGGGTCACCACAGGCTGTGCATCCTTGAGTGAACATTTAACTTGTCAGAGCCTTAGAGTTATCAGTAGACTAAGTGAGATACCAGGAAACAGAGCATCAGCATCCTGCCCCTCCCACCCATATGGCAGGTGGCTCACCCGGTAGTCACTGGAGGTGACGTAGAAGATGGGCAGGAAGGCAAGCCAGATGATACAGGTGGTGTACATGGTAAAGCCGATGAACTTGGCCTCGTTGAAGTTCTCAGGGCACTTGCGGGTCTTGAAGGCATAGAGCGTGCAGAGTGCGATGAGAAGCACGTTGTAGGCCAGTGAGCCCAGCATGCTGGCATCACGGTGGTTGCAGCGCAGTGTGACCACCTCCCGCCGCTCAGGGGCTGTCTCCTTGCCTGTGCCTGGTGCCTCCACCACCAGCCAGGCAACCACAATTAGCAGCTGGCCAGAGATAAGCGCCAGGCAGATGGCCACTTGTGAGGCAGGACTGATGAAGCGTGGCCGCTGGGTACCCTCTCGGGCCCCACCGAAGATGCGTGCAATGCGGTTGGTCTTGGTGAGCAGGGCTGAGTAGCAGACAGAGAAGGCAGTGCCCAAGCCGAGGCGCCGCAAGGTGCACACTACTGTGGACGGCTTGGCAATGAAGACAAAGGTCATGCAGTAGCAGAGGAAGACACCACCCAGAAGGATGTAGCAGAGCTCCCGGCCTGAGGCCTTGACCACTGGTGTGGCATTGTGCCGCACAAAGACACCCAGCACGAAAAGGGTGGCCAGGGCGCCCAGGCAGGCGATCGTGACGGGCCCCAGGGCCCAGGCGTCGCCCCAGTGGATGTACTCCTGGGGCAGCTCAAAGCAGCCAGTCAGGCTGGCATTGGGCCAGTAGCCCAGGCCGCAGTCAGCACAGGTGAACTCATCCAGTCGATACTCATAGGGTTGGCATGGGATGCAGAGCCAGCAGCAAACTTCACCAGGCTGCACGCTCTTCACCTCATTCTGGAGGCAGGGCTCGCTGCAGCGAGAGGCAGGCAGGGGACCAGCCAAGGGCGAGGCCCAAGGGATGAGGCTGGTGTCCAGGGTCAGGCCTTCTGCCCAGTAGCCTACCTTCTGGTAGCGATAACGCCCACCACCTGCCCGCAGATAGGTGAAGATGTTGTAGCGGCCAATTCCGTCACCAAAGCGGTCAAAGCGGACCTCACTGTGGGTATCAGCTGGGCGGAATGGGGCTAGGGGTGGGAGAGGGAAGGGAGAGATAGTTGGATTGGTGACCTCAACTCTCACCCTAACAAGAGAACCCAAACCCCAGAGCTCAGGCCACTATTAGTCTTTCTGATCCTCATCCCAACACTAAAGTTCTGCTCGATACCAGCCTTTTTCCAAGTGAGAGGCTACAACAAATTCCTACTCCTAAAGCCCAACATCAAACCCCAATCCTCACCAGCCCCAAACTCCAAATATAACTCCTATCTTAAAGCCTAGACATCTCCCCAAACCTAATGTCCACACTGATCCCCAACCACAATGCACCATACCAAATCTAAGTCCTAGTCTCCAACCCTTTCCCAAACCTCACCCATGCTCTCCAATGTAACACAAGAGACCCCAAAGTTAAATTCAGTCTTAGGTCTAGCCCTGGCCCTCCATAATCCTATAAATGCCAACCTAAGCTCCAACCCCACCCATATTAATAGTGATACCAGTGCAAACTGAACCCCAACCTCAGTTATCACTTGCTGAATGTCAGAATGTCCTTGGCAGCTCACCAACTACTTCCACTCCTCCATGCCTACCCCATCTCCTGTAGACCGCATATCTCCCAGCCAGGCTCAGGGGCCAGAGTTATTGTCATCCTGGTCCCAGTGAGAAATTAGGGCTCAAGCATGCATATGGGGTGCTTAAGGCCCCATGATGGAATAATACAGCCTGGATTTAAGCCCAGGTTTCCCAAGGCCCTCCTCTTTCTAGCCAGCCTCAAAATTTTCAGATTCCAACTCTAGCCCCACTATAAACTTCACCCAAGCCCAGCAGACTAAACTCTTAACAGCCTGGTTCTAACACCAATCCAATCAGATTCAAGACTCTGGCCCTCATCTCTACATTGATCTTATCATGACTCTGGACATTAATCTTATTGGAATTAGTTAAGTCTTAACTGGGCACCCACTACCACCATTTCTACCATGATTTCTTCCTTGAAGCATGGTGATGATTCTGGGACATTCTTTTTTTTTACTGGAACGTTATTTAAAATAGCTTTTGAGAAGACTGTGGCTACCATGAGTGGAAAATCAAGATTAGGAATTAAAAAGTTCCCAGAAAATAGAGCATTACCTTGACACTCATGATCAACCCACTCTTATTCTGCCTCTCACAGATGTTTTGCTACCTGAGTATGGGGTTTGCAGCTCCCTGGTCTCCATCTCTGATACAATAAGGAGGCAGAAAGTAAAGGGCAAGGCCCAAACAGAAACTGGAGGTGCTCAAAGTGGCAGGACTAGGCCAGAGGTCTACTCTCTGGAAGGGCTGCAGAAGGCAGAACGTCAGCCCTGGCTCCGGATGGAATCCTCTCTGCCTTGCCGCCTTTGTCCCAGCATTGACACAGGCTCCCTGAGTGAGCCCCTTACCTGCTCTAGGCTCTGTTTTCTTAGCCTGGGAATGGAACCTAAAGGCCTGCTCTACCTTGCCCTCAGGACCAGCAGCCCAGTGGACACTGGCCAGTACCATTACCGTCAAACTTGACATTGAGCACGAAGTCCTTGTAGAGGCGGCGCCCATTGACAGGCCTCATGGCGTCGCAGAGGCGAGTGGTATTGGGACAGAGTGCCTGGTGCATGTTGTGCAGTGCGTGTGCCATGGCATACACTGCATTGACCACAAACATAATCTTGGATTCCTGCTCAAAGGGCACAGCCCGCAGTGAATGGGTAGCACAGTCTCGCCGCCGGAAGCTGCAGTGGAACCTCTGCTCCCAAAACTCGTGGAACCAGGGATTCCGGCTATTGTTCCAGGGGTCCAGGTTCCGGAAGTAGGAGGCAAAGTCACGGATGGGGTAGGAGGCCAGTTCGATGGTGATGGCTCCCTCCGCAGCCCCCTCACTGCCAGCCACCACACTCTCCAGGGCTCCCCAGCCATCGCTGGCCACCCAGGTGAAGCTGGCATTGAGGCGCTGGGTGGCAGCGAGCAGCTCGCGGGCATCCTCAGAGCGGGTGAACAGGACGGCCACACGAGCACTGGGCTTCTGAAGCAGGGCTCGCACCACACCCTCGAAGGCTGTGCGGCTCATGGCACGGCCTACCTTCTCCGAGGTGGCCACACAGATGTTGCGGGCACGGGCCTCTAGCTCAAAGGCCTCGATGCCCGTCTCCCCATAGTCACCCTCGGAAGCCACGGTGGAAACATAGGTCCAGTTGAAGAAACGGAGAATCTCAGCCATGGCCTTGGCTTGGAAGAAGTCGGGGGGCACTGTGCGGGCAAAGTAGTCATAGCGAGACTTGTCACTCAGCTTGGCACTGGTGGAGGCATAGCTGATCTGTGGGATCTGAAACAGCCGCAGGAGGTTGGCCACCTGGAGTAGGGGGCAGGTAGAGTGCAAAGATCAGAGACCTGGTCAAAAACTATAGACAGATATGTCCCCACAGCTAATGGATCAAGTATCCATGAGGTCAGCCCTGAGGTCTCCCTCTCCCAAAAGACCTGCACCCTGACTTGACAGGAATTTTCTTTTCCTTCCCAAGGTCTAGGAGAGAAAAGATCCAGGGTCAAGGCACCAGGGTCCTGGGCCACACCTGACCTCCTCTGCTGTCCCTCTCCAGGTGCCTGGCAGTCATAAAAGTGGGAGGCACAGGGAGTCCTGAGAAACGATGGTGCTTGGCTATATCAGGGGCTGAGGGAGGCACTGTATGGTATCTGAGATACTCAGGGAAAACAACCTTTCCCTTGAGTTAATCCTAATGGGATGATGGAGAAAGTAGGAGGAAAAGTCCTCTTCTCTATACACCACAGGAAGGGAGACCTACACCTGAGAGGTAAAGGGTTGGTTTTCCTTGGGTGCCTAAGCTTGAAGGAAACAAGGCTTCCTGCTCTAGCACTGACTGCCTGGCACCCCACCCCCTACCCTTGGGTCCCTGGGGCTGACTCACAGGAGAGGGGTCTAGCTCATGAACTGGTGGGATGGTGGGTGGGCGAGATCAGGGCATGGCTCAGGTTGCACAGGATGGGGCTAGGTCCTGTATTTGCAACTGCAAGCACTGGCTCTGACTCTGAAAGTCCAGAGTTCAATGCCCCCTCCCACACTTCTCACCTTTGTGTTCCTGAGCAAAACTACCAAACCTTCCTGGGCCTCATTTCTAATCCCTGACTTACAAAGCTGCTGAAAGGATAATGCATAGGAGGCCACAGTGCCTGGCATGCAAAATTAATAGGGATATGAGAAAGAGAGAAGAGTCAGTAATGAGGGGGAATCAGCAATGGGCAGGTGCAGCCTACCAAAGGAGGGCAAACTTGCACTGATCAGGACAAGTAAAAGGCAGGCAGATGCTGATGTGTGGGATCTGCTACCAGAGGGAGGCATTTTGTGGGTAGCGGAGAAGGTACCTGGACTCCTGGAGATGAATGCATAGGGCCCTGAAGAGAATTATGGAGGAAGTTTATAGGAAAGCACCCCCGGGGCCTGAAGACATTAGCAGGTAGGAGGTTGCCCACCCACCCCTGCTACTAGTCAGGGCTGTAGATTCAATGCTGGCAAAGCCATGCCCATCCAAGTTGCTACCTAGATTACCTCTAGGTAATCCACCTCTCACTATAGATGGAATTCCCCGGTCCCCCTGCTTCCCGCCCCCTCCCTGCCCCCAAGTTAGTAACTGACTACATGGTTCAGACTCCTGCTTCATTCTCCTAAACAAGCATTCTAGTCAGGGTCCCTGGCTCTGCCCCTGATGGCAATGTCCTCAGCCAGCCTCTCCTAAAGGAAATTGAGGCCCCAGTCAAGGTTTCCCTTATACTACCCCCCAACCCTACCCTCAGGTCTGACCTTATCTTCCAACATCCTATTCTGGGCACCAACTAGTCAAGGAGGGATAGGGTCCTACCTGGCCTAGAGAGTTAAGTTACACCCAGGCAGCAGCAAAGGGATATCAACTAGACCAGAACTCATTGCTGATGCCAGTACCCTCTGCTGACCCCTTGTGGAATATCAGGCAGAGGGGGACAAGTCACTGCACCTCTATGAGCCCAGGTCCTGCTTAGGTGAAGAGATCTGATTCTTTCACCTGCCCACCCACTCAAACGCTGTGCACCCAAGAGACTCTGAGGTTCCTCTTCCCCCAGTACTCTCCGCCTCCCTTCCTCCTGGGTCCCCTATGCCTCTGTTTTTCTTCTCTGGGCAACTCCTGGCTTCTATCTGCCCACCTCCCTCCAACCCAGGGACAGATGATTTGATAGACAGGGCTTTGGTTGAGAACCCTGCATTCATGTCTCCACTTTGCCACTGCCTCAGTCTCCTCATCTATAAAATGGGTAAACAGTTATAATAGCTGATAATATTGATTAAGCCCTTATGACTTGCCAGGCCCTCTTATATCTATGTTGTATGCATTACCTCAGTAAATTTCCACAACTCTAAGGTTTATGAGGTCCATTCTACAACAAGAAAACAGGCATAGAAAGAAGTAACCTGCCCAGAGCCACGTAATTGTAAGGGGGCAGCCAGAATTCAAACCTGGAGATCAGATAGAAGTGTTGCGTGTATGTGTGTGTGCTTATGCATAGGTGCACATGTGTGTGGTAGGAGTGGGTGGGGGCGTTATCCTTGCACAATCGCTAAAATTCGACCCCCCCTTATGTGACATTTTTTTAGTCTTGTGTAAAAGCCAACAAAGAAAGCTTCCAGTCTCCCTTCCAATACATGGCAACCCCGGAGCCCCTGCTCAGTGGGAATCCTGTGCTGCCACTTCCAGCCTCCCTCCCCACCATACCTGGATGGAGACGTCGCTGTAGGAGCCTCCAATGACTCCAGTGATGGCAGTGGGAGCATCGCTGTGTGTGGCATAAGAGCCGTCCGGGCAAATGTGGCGTGAGCCTTCGGCGCCACGGCTCAGTGAGGCACGCACGAAGTCAAGTGCCTGCTCCAGGGCATATGTGTCCTTGGAGCAGCTGTCGAGGATGTGCGCCCCTAGGTGCACACCCGGCAGCAGGTACGGGTCGCGGTTGATGCGATCCAGGGCAAAAAGCATGGCTTCCAGGCGTTGGATGCCGCGGTGCTCATTGACGGGACCGCACTCCTCAGTTGGACCGCCCTTCTGGTGCACCGGGAACAGCCCTCCCAGCACCAGGTCCCCCTCCAGGGTCAGCACCTTCTTGGCTGGGCCCTCAGCCACAGCGCCCCACAGCAGCAGCAGTGCCAGGAGCCTGAGTAGTGATCCCATGGCCCCAGGGGCAGCAGGTGGACCCAGCAGAACTGGGCCTCCAGGGGATGAAGGGAGAAGCAGCAAAGGCAGAGAGAGGAGGAAACAGGGGCAGGAAGAAACAGTCAGGAAAGGACAGAAAGGAAAAGATATGAGAAAGGGCCCAGCTCCTGCAGAGAGAAAGAGAGATAGACAGACAGGAAGAAGCAGAACCTGAGAGCAGCTTCCCCTTTTGACTCCTCCCTTTCCCAGGGGCTCAAGAGTCAGGAAGAGGGTGGTATTGCTAACTAGGCTTAGCAGCTTCTGGGACAACCCCTGGGCCTTTCTCAGTATTGCCCTGATCAGAGGCTGGAGATGGGCCCATGTCCATCCCAAAATTACTAGAGGGAGAGGGAAGTAGGTAGTGCGTCCCCATGCAGAGGACAGGACACCCCAGGCAGCACCATGGTGTCCCAAGCCCTCTGAGAATTAAAAAGTGCCCAAGACCCTACCCAAACCTCATAGGACACCAAGGTCGACACCTTTGCAGTAGAAGCTACATCAGAGTTACAAATTTAGGGATCCAGTTCCCATCCTGATTCTTGGGTTTCCAGAGAGGAAGCATGGCTAAGCTGAGGACCTACCAGTGAAGAGGTAGGGAAAACTCTCTAAGGGTCAGTCTCCAACTCCTGGGGAGAAAGGGGCCCAGGTGAGTACCCAAGGAATCTAGCCTCTGGTTCTTAAAAAGCCATTCCCAGAGCCTCTTGATTGAGGAAAGAATAGAGACCCTAGGCTCTAGGAATAAGACAGTAAGGTGGAGAGGATAGTTCCAGGGAGGGAGGGACACCAATTGGCCGCAGGTCCTAAGTCAACAGGTCAAGGGGATGTGCGTGTGTGTGGGGTGGGGGGGGCATAGTTCACCTGATTAGATTAGATTAGAATTTCAAAACAGTTTTAAGGGTAAGACTTTTGGAGTCCTTAGCTCTACGTAAGATATTATTTGAGACTTTGTGCCTTAGCTTCTTCTTCTAAGGCAAGTCAGCTCAGAACCAAGCAGAGAAATTCATCATTTTCAATCATCCCAATCCTCAGTCTCAGGGCTCTGTCCACCCTAGCCCTGACCCTCAGAGAAAACCCTTCCTTCCCTCCCTCGCTTGCTCCCTCCCTCTTCCACTCTGCAACCCACCATTTGTGCCCTTGTTGCCTTCATAGACACATGCCCCACACAATCACGCAGGTTTGGAAAGCCTGGGAAAGGTATACACATCTTTCCTCAGAATCAGAAAGGAAACTGAGGCTGAGGAAGGGCAGCAACTAGTTCAAGGACCCCATGTTTTGGCCAAGAGATTGGAGCTCCTCATTTTGCCCCCTCTTCTCCCCAGGGCTAATCCTCCTGCTGTTGCCTAGGACGGGGGAGTGGGATGCTGTGCAGACCCTGAAAGGAGTGGCTCAACCAGGCATATAGGAAAGACAGAGATGGAGGCAAAAACAGATGAGGACAGGGACAGAGATGGGGACCGAGTCAAAACCGGTCAAGACTGCGAGCCTCCCACACGGAAGCCGGGACCCACGCTCTGAGCAGCAGAGATGGACGGAATTCCAGAGGTAGGTAACCCTGGGGACAGGGTCATAAAATAAGGCAGAGCACAGAGAATGCGGGAGGGAGTGAGAAAGTCCGAGAGGCTGAGACAAAGACGGAGATACTGACAGAAAGATGGACCAAAGGACAGAGGAGCAGGAGCAGGAGCAGAGAAGAAGCGCAAAGCAAGGCGCGTCCTTTGAAGAAAGAAAGGCGGGATGCCCAGAAAGGTCTTCCCGCTTTCCGGAGCTCCCGGTGAGAGCCTTCTGGACGCCCCGGCCCGTCCGCGCCGGAACTCCAGGGTCTGCGAACCCCCGGGGCATGGGTTTAGGACTGGTAAGGTTGGTGGCGGCCGCGGCGCCACAGGCTCACCCTACCTGGCGCGCCCGGCTCTGGCGCGGAGAGAAACGGAGAGGACCGAGGACAGTGGGGATCAGGCTCCTGCTCGCGTGCTCGGCGGCTATGCGCTCTTCGCCCGCCGGCTCCCCTCGCCGCTTTCAATCGCACTCCGCCCCGCCCCCGGCACCGGCCCGCCCCCAGCCCCTCCTCCATTTCCTCCCCACTCCAGATCTCCCGCTCCCCACCAGGTCCCCGCCTCCCTCTAGACCTCCCCACTGCTCCTTGCCTGCGCTTGAGGCTCCAGCTCTTCGCGGGACTGCCCGGCCTGGAGCTGTCCGCAGCGTGGTGCTGAATCCCTGGGCGCTCCCGCTGCGCTTTGGAGCAGGCGCCAAAGCTCCCGCTGAGCTGTCAGAACAGCGACCCTCCGTAGGGCACAGGGTTGGGAAGGTCAGGGGCCATTGAGCCCTAGAAGGTGTACACAATGCTATGGGTTCCCATCTGTGAGAGAGGAGAATCTGACCCACGGGTATCAGGGTGCTAGGGGAAAGGCAGTGGGGGGGGGGGGGTTGGGTGCATGGGAGATAGGTGGAGCTCTTGGCCTGCGTCCCACAAGTCTGCCCCTGTCCTCGCATCCTTCCTTTCCATCTAGCAACTGCAGCTCGTTCCACATACTGGGCCTGGATGAGGGCATGTGTCTTTTGCCCCATGTGAAAGCTGGGGCCTGAGTCACTAGGAGGAAGAGACTGGAGAGGAGGGTGGTCAGAGAAGGATGGGGCCTCCCCTTCCTGCTGATGACCTTCAAAGCTGTTATCCTTCTGACAAACACCCAGTCCTGACCTCCCAAGATTGACCCCCCCTCCTCCTGCCACTAATCCACACCCCTCATGTACAAAGGATACGTAGAGCAAAGAGGTCAATTTGGGGGTGTGTGGCAGGGCCAGGCACTAGGGTCAATCTGGGGGACATGCTGGGGTTAGGAAGGGATCTGAGAGGGGAGGGGGCTGGGGATGAGGCTCCTGGAACTAGCTGTTGTGTGGGAGGGTACAGGAGCTGGAGCCAGAGCAGAGGGAGGACAGCTCTGAGGAGATGCTCCTGACTTTTCTTCCCTCCTACATGGGGACAGGGAAGGGCACTCCTAGGTAGGGGGAGTGGATATTCCAGCTGCAGTTATAAACTGTGCTGAAGAATTTGAGGAAGAGGCCTGAACCCAGTCCTAGCCCCAAAGCTGTGCTATCTGTTCCCAGCAGGCACACATGCTAGCAAGTGCTAAGGGACACAGCATCCCTACATATGTTCCCCTGGCACTTTCCTTTCTTCCACAGGTGCTAGGAGAGGCAGAGCCCACTCCAATATTGCTAATGAATACATGCCAAGTCGAGGCTTCTCAGATATACCCACCCACGTGTGTGGTAGTTGGGGGAGGGGGTTACTGAGGACAGGCTTTTTCCCTGGACCCAAAAACCCAATGCCTCATGGCTCTGGAAAGAGCACAGCTTTGAAACAAAACAGACATATCAAACCCAAACAAACATAAACCCAACTGCTAATGGGAAGTGAAGTGGCAGCAGGATGAAGGTTTCCTCAGATGAGGCTGGGAAAACACACATCTTCCAGCTCTGGCTCTACTACTGGCTGGCGTCACCCTCCCTAGCTGGTGCAGAGGGACTGCTCCCTGGGAAGGGTGAGAGATAGGCCAGGCCCAAGGAGCAGAGCGGTTGACAGCAGGAGGGTGCTGTGGTGAGAGAAGCTGCACAGAGATCCCAGCCACACTCTCAGCCCCTCACAAAGGCAGCCTCACAAAAGCACTGAGCTTTATACACAGATTTGGCTATGCACATTCCAGCCTAAGAAGTTCATTACATGGCCCAAAGCAAGTGGGCTATACAGCCCCTCTGTAGCACATGGACACAGAGGTACACACATAGTCATGCAGTTACCACTTCCAGGTGTGCACACAGACAAGGACATACACCCAGCCTTACACACAGCTGTACACATGGACACCTGACCATACATACAGTTGTACATGTGGACACGGCCACACATGCAGAGCTGTACACATAAACACAGACACACACACACACACACACACACACAGATGCATACAGTTCCATATGGACAAAGCCCCCACAGACACATTCCCAGTCAGCCAGGCTCACATACTTTTAGAACACATCCACCATATAGTTAGACACAAAGCACAGTAATACACACACAAACACACACACACGCAGCCATCCACACAAATAAAGCCATGCCCAACCACACTCACATCCTGATGTCCACTTGGGCATAGTGTCATACAGGAGGCCCAACAGCAGTCCTAAGCATGCTATACACACACACACAAACACACACGTACCAATGCAAGGTTATGTGGCACTGATAGGCAAAGCAAGGATGTCCTCACCTGCTGGGGAGTTATCAGCGTGAGCACAGGCACACTTCAGCTACAGACACAAAGACATCTGTTGGAAGCAGATGAAAGCAGGCTGTGAGCTCCCCACTCCTGAGCCCCATAGGGCATCCCATGCTCAGCTCTTACACCCCTTACCCTGTCCTTCTCTACCTGCCCTCCAGCAGCCTGGGGGAGCCTCTGGGGCAGCTGTCAAATGGAACCACAAAGCAAGGGATGCAGTGCTTTCAATACTTCCCCCCCTTCTTTTCCCACCCCAGGGTACCTGACCACATTCTTTCCTCTACTTGGGGACTCCCGGCCCATCTGCACAGGGGTCTCAATAGTAAAGCAAACAAACAAATACACAGCCCAAATTCAGGTGAAACAAGAAAATCATTTGCTTTATTCTGGGTCCTGGAAGCTCCAATGAGTATGAAAAAAGATCTAACAGGGGTAGGCCCTAGGAGCTACTGCAGAAAATAGTCCTTGGCTCCTTTGGCCCTAAGAGCAGAGAGGCAGTGAGGAGAAGTCTAAGATAGAGGACTGGAGGGCAGGAGGTGGGAGGAAGAGGGAGTCAGGTCACTCCTGGACCCCCAACCCTGGCCTGGGCCCAGTGGTGAAGGAGGAAGAGGGCTGGAGAGTCTGCTCAGTTCCTTAGCCACTGCACCACAGAAGGTGCAAGCTATGGGTTACTCCTCGCCTTGCTCAGGGGTAGTGGGCTCCCGGGACCACTTGGTAGCCCCCAGGGGCTCAGCTTCAGGGCCCAGACGCAGCTCCCCCAGGGAACCCTCGCTCTCCAGGTCCAGCTCTTCAAAAGATGAACCGCTGGTGCCTGACTCGCTGTAGCTGTGCTCGCTGCGGGTGTCACCATCATCCCAACCACGGCTGCTAACCCCAGGAGACAGGGTGGTGGCTGAAGTCTCCCGGCTGCCAGGGCCCACCTCCAGGCTTATGGAACTTGTGTCACTCATTGTGTCAGCTCCTGTGGCCAAGAAGAGGGAGTACAGGTTTAGCGGGAACAAGGATCACCCAGCCCCCTCCTCCAGGGAGAAGGCAGAGATTCTACCATCAGCCTAGCAACACAGCATGTACAGTCCACTCATGAATAATAAAGCTACCCCTGGCTCAGG
Source organism: Tamandua tetradactyla (assembly GCF_023851605.1). Taxonomy (NCBI): domain Eukaryota; kingdom Metazoa; phylum Chordata; class Mammalia; order Pilosa; family Myrmecophagidae; genus Tamandua; species Tamandua tetradactyla. The sequence goes on from NC_135341.1 coordinate 34,313,243, forward strand.
AGGCTCATTCTAGCTGCCCTCTGCCCTCTGCCATCTGCCCTGGCTGTTCAAACAAGGCAGAGGGAAAAAGGGGGGGAGGGAGGGAGAAGTAGGGGAGGGATGGAAAGAAGGAGGGAAAGAGGGAGGGAGAACAGCCTGCTGTGCATTCCTCTCCCTATCCTGAATTAGCCTCAGCTCCCTGCACTCCCACAAAGCCCGCTGCCATGCCCCCATCCCCTGCCACCAAATCCATTAAGGACTACTCAGCCCTGAGGTGAAGAGTAGTGAGTAGAACAAAGAGACCCAAGTAGTGTTCTTTCTACCCCCCACCCCCACCCATTTCAGACATGGAGACAGATTTGTCCAAGGCAGCTATACAGAACCCTGACCATAAGGCCTGAGGACTCGAAAATGGATTGGGAGGCTTACACCTAACCCCACTTCACTGCTCCCACCATGCAAGGCTCCCAGATGGTCAGCTATATCCAGGAAATCAGTTTAGCCCTATCTTAGGCCCACACTGAACCCTCACCTGAGGCAGAAGCTGGAACAGGAGTGGGATGCTGAATTCTTGAGAAATGCTCAACCAGTTGCAAGAGAGGAGGGATTAAGAGGGTTGGGCATTTTCAGGGTTATCTTACCCTATGCCTGAATTAATCAAGAGAAGCCCCTGCCCACTGCATCGCCAACCACTGTGGTTCCAGAGCTGGCTTGAAGGCTCAGACCTCTCTCAGGCTGTTCCTCTCAAACCCAAAAGATCCTCCTGGCAAGCTGTCCCTTCATTTGCCGTTTTTAAGAGCCACCCCTCACTCAGTTCACCTCCCCCCATTCAGAGGCACTGAGTGTAAGCTGAGGTTGGCAAGGAGGGGAAAGAACTGAGGCACACCATGTGCTGGTCTGATACCACCTCTCTCTCTGTATGTGGGGGAGGGGGGCAGAAGGTGAGGAGTATGCTAGCTTCCTCAGCTCCCATATCCATGGTGATGGAGCCTTGAGCCAGACACAGCAGGGGGCTACTTGGCATTTGGACTCAGCGCTGAGCCTTCTGTGAGCTTCAGCTGGGATCTCAGGGAGGGAAGCATGGGATCTGCCTCCCCACTTGCCTCACTCCCCACTGGCAGAAGTGAGATGAACCCAGGAAATGCCAGGCTACTTGCTATGCCCCAAGAATTGGCTCCTAGAGTGAAAGCATTTAAGCAGGAGCCCAGGTGAGCCCTGAGTTGTGGGGTGGTTCCCTCTGACCTTGCTACATGACTCCAGCCCCTCACTCACTCCTTGAATGATAATCTATGCCCCAGTGGCTGCAGGCCTGGAAGGAGTGGAGGTGCAATGTAACTTCCCCCAGCTCCAATAAACTGTTATGCCTTGCCTGCTACCACCCAATGGCTCTTTGGACCCCAACATGGGAACCTAGATGTTTGCTGGCCAGCTCCCTCCTCCCTCCCAGTTTCTGGGCGAGGAATAATCAAAAGAAGGAGCCGAAAAAAATAAAAATAAAAAATAATAATAATAATAAAAAGGAGCCGAGGGGAACCCCCTTCAGGCTAGGGCCCAGCTGGCTCGGATGCAGACACCTCCTAGGGACACGCGGACACTTCCAGCAAAGGAGCTTAAGCAGGGAAGCAGCATCCCTCCAGCCACATCAAGGTCAGCACAGGAGCAGATCCCAAAGTACTAGACCTATGTCCCAGGGAAGAAGATGCTAGGCAAGGCAGGGCAGCACTTAAATCCCCAGAGTGGCTGGGGCAGTGGATGTGCAACTGCCACCTTCACCCCAGTCTCTCCTACCTCCTCTGTCAATAGCCAGCACAAGGAGATCAAATATTCATCGCTTCTCTGGAGCTAAATAATACATCAATGTAATAACAGGCACAAGGCAGCTAATGACACCCTTTCACCTCCTAGCCCAAGCTGGGGCCCCAGCAGGAAGGCAAGCAGGGACAGGCCAGGTCTTAGGCAGGCCGGGCACCCACCATGCACTGCAGCTTAAGTGGCTCACACCTGGTGGCAGACACCCAGAGCCTGTCCTGGTATCAGGACTGACTCTGTCAGAGGTGGGCAGACCTCTCGGCCTCCATGCCAGGGAGTGGGTGGGCAGCCTCGTGGGGAGGACAGGCCAAGAAGCTGGGGGGTGTGAGGTACTGTGGCTACAGCCAGCTGCAGCAAATGCCATATAATTCTTCAGTACCCCTGGCAGGCAGTGTTTGGAAGAGAGGAAGGGAAACTGGGTGGGTGGACCAAGCCATAGGGAGATAAGCAGAAAGGGAGGTCACAGGAAGGTCATGGCTCTTCCCTTTCCTACCCTGGGAACTGCCTGGGCCTGGTGACTTTGTGTCACGTCCTATGGTCACAGTTGGAACACTGAAGAGTGTCTGCTGGGCACTACCATGTGGGTGGGAGCAATGCCCTATGGAGGTAATTAAGTGGCAGATGAAGTTAACTGTGTTGGACATGGGCCCTAGGGAGCAGAGACTGCCTTGCAGCTACCCCCCTTCCCTCCAACCCACACATGCTGCTCTAGGGTGACCTTGGCTATTGAAGATTGAATGGGCAGAAGGAGTTTCCTAAAAGAGGAGGCAAAGAATGACAGCCCCTTTTCTTTCAGTCCTGTCCCACTCACAGAGGTCATTGACCTCCATAAGTCACACCAGGTTCCACCAGGATGGCCAAGGGCTGAAGGCCCTGGGACTACTTAGGATGTTACCAGTAGGACCTCCATGGAAGAGACAGTCCAGGGGTCAGAAAGAGTCTCTAGAAAGGGGGTGGGCCGAGAGCAGGCAAGCAACCTGCTGAACCAGACCTGGGGTATTAAGGCTGCCAGCAGATGCATGGGCTGACTATGGTGGAAGGGGCTGGGGCTGATCTGGCAGATCCTACCTGGCTCTCTGGCTAGAGCCTGCCTCTCCTTGCCTCCTATATCTCTGGCAGGAAGAAAGCAGCTGGCCCTGGGTGCCCCACAATGGGAACAGTAAGACACTTTGTTTACCTCCTTACCTTCTAAAACCAGTAACAATCTTACTTCCTGATGAGTCTCACTAAAGTGACTCCTTTCCTGAGCAGCCCCAGCCCCTTCCCAGACTCAACTGTCTGTGGTCTGTGTTTCCAAGGGTATGCACCTCTGTTGAATCTGAAGAGAATCCTGGCAGGATCCTAGAATCTGTGTACCAGGGGGTTACCTATGTAAATCCACATCTATGTATCTGGGAACAGGTAACTCTGCGTGTAGATCTTAGAGGCAGGAAAGTCTCCTTTTTATGCCTCTGCCAAGCACATCGCCTGGACAAGCCACAGTACCATCCCAGTCAGGGAGGACCCCCAGGTGGGCCCCACCTTCATTCCCCACCCTCTGTACCTGTGCCATCCATCTGGGTGTCACTGGCCTCCACATGTCCCTGACTTTTCCGCTCTGCTTCCTTCACCTCAGGCACATAGAAGTCTCCCTGCCGTGCCAATGGACACATGAAATGGATCTGGTCTTGCTGGTAGATCTCCATTCGAGGGTGAGCACACAGCTTCCGCTCCTAGCCAGGGAGTGGCAAAAACAGGAATGAGCCCTACAGGAGCCCCCCCAACCCACTTGTCCCTGGATGGCCCCAGGAACCATGAACCATCAACTTCCTCCAGGGGGAACTGGCTTTGCCTCCCACGCAATCTCTCCCAAGTTCCAAACTCCTGCTGGGGGTGGCACACGCTGAGTCCTCTAGCAACAGGGTCCTCACACTCCAGGGTGCAGAGGTCTGAAGAGCCAGGAGTCCTGGGGCAAGAACCAAGAACCAGGGGCAGATATTATAAGAACACAGGAGACTGGTACTGCTAATCCTATGCGTAAATAGCACCAAAAGGCTCTTCCAGAAAGAAAGCACTGGTCTTAGTGCCATTAAGTTTAGCACCCACCCAGAATAGGGACCCCATGACCAATGGCTCTAAGCACTGACCTGTCAGGCTTTTTCTCTCAGGACTCCCATACCTGAACTCTTCCCTACCCTGAATAATGCTGATGGACCAACAGATGTCAGGAGAGACCAGTTCTTCTAGGCCTTTAGCCCTTGTCTTTGCTAACAAGTTACTAACAGACCCCAGACAGGGGTTCCAAGCTAGCTAAATACCCCTTCTACTCCCATTCTCATGTCAGACCAGGCCGGTGCCAACTTCTGTGGCTACTGGATATGGGTGACCTCCTCCCCTCTTCAAACCTGGGCCCAGGGACTAGGCAGCCCAGCCCTCTGGAAACACATAAGGACAGGAGGAAGACCCTAAGCTGGAAAGGCAGGTAGGCAGACCAAGTAGGCCTAGTAGTGAGTATAACCCCGACTTCTCACTGAGCTGGAACACCAATTTCTAGGGACACTTTCAAGTTCTGAGACAGGCACTTTACTACCCTTCACCTGGACAGAGCTTAAAACAGCCCCCCTATCTCCCAGTATGTGTGGAAGGGGGGCACAAGCATCTCTTGCTCTGGATCCCACCCCCCTATATTGTGGAGGAACAGTTACCCACTAAGCGGAATGTGCAGCCCTGCCCATTTACTGCTCACACACCAACCTTCACAACAGTTATTTATAGCACCTGCCCAGCTCTCACCCACAAGCTCTGAAATGAGCCTTCCACTTAGAGGTAATGAGAGACTTATCACCTGGTGAGAGAAGCCACTCCATGATTCCACTTGTCCACCCGTCCAGCCAACCTGAGGGCTGAGGAACCTCCTTCAACTAAAGCAGGTTAAGAGGGGTAAAAATGAGCCCACAAGGGAAAAAGAGAAGAGATCCTGAAAGGTTTATCCAGCCCAGACCTGAAACATCCAGATGGAAAGAGGGTCTGTCCAGAAGGCTTTGTGGCAGGTAGATGGCCTGGCCCAAGGTCAGCTGCAGTTCAGCCTTTCAAACATCATGGGTGACTCAGGTAAGGCTCTGTCCTGAGTGTCTGTGTGCTCAACTGCTGAGTGAGACCCTAACCTTGATACCTCCAGGGTCAGTGAAGAAAGCACCCAGTCTTTTTTGCAAACCTGGGTGCTCTTGGTATCTTATGAGTCTACACTTCCCCACCCCAAATGGGGGCAGCCATGGGAGCTTGCATGTGCAGCAGGTGATTGAGATGCTTTCTCAACAGCCATTTTCTGACATGGGGGAAGAGCCAGCCATCCCCAGCCCCTCAGTGAATGCCACCGATGAATGCCTCTGCTTCTGTACCTGCCCACATGCCCACCCCAGTGCTGGCCCTCAGAAGGAGACTGAGCAAGAAAACAATGTCAGGAAGTAGGAGCTATGCAAATTCTGGGGAGCAGGTAAGAGACAGTGTAAAGGCCCAAGGGCCCTGCCAATGCCAGCACCTGGTGTTGAGCATGTGCCAAACCTAAGCCCCATTCAGCAATCTGGGCCAGGTTGCCAAGGCCAAGGTCAGGGAGGCTCCCTGAAGGTGTGGGGCCTTTCCAGGTGATTTGAGGAAAAAGCATGGCCCCAAACCATAGTCAGTGCATGGGTTTACCAGTATCTCCATGCTCTGGCCCAGGCCTGGGCATTTGGAGGATCCAAAGGACAGGAGATGGGTGACTATCTGTCACCTGGCAGCCTGTCTCTCTGATCTGTAGATAACTGGCTGTTGGGAATGCTCCAAAGGACCAGAGCCTATTTGGGGGCCCTATCCCAACCCCTACTGGTACTCAAGCCATCTCCCAAGCTTCCCTTTCTAGAGGAGCTTGGTAGTACCAGGGATAAGAGGGAGTGGTGCTCATTCACCTTCCCCTCCAGGCCAGGCATCAAGGTAGGTAGCACCAAGCAGCCAGCCTGTGCCACCTGTTTTGCCAGCCCCCTCGTTGGCAGGCAGGAGACAGCTCTGCGGCTGCTCTGCGCATCTGCCTCCTCCAGAGAACCCAGCTCTGAAGTTGCCTGACTGTGGACAGCCCCGTTGCCATGGAAACTGCATCCTCCATCCCTGCCATCATCGCCTTCATCTCAAAGCCATCGGGGAGAACACAGGAATTGGGGAGACAGAGGAGGGGGAGAAAATTGTAGCCTGGCTACACGGCTCTTCCTTTCCTGCCCAGAACCTCCCTCCTCACAGTATCTCACACAGGGTGCACTAGCTGCCCAAGCCTGCCCCAGGCCTCCTGAAGGGGCAGCTTCATACCCAAACCCAGCCTGACCCCAATATTCCCTGCCACCTGGGTCCCACTGGCCCTCCCAGCATAGAGCTAATTAAAATCTCATTGAGGGCTCAGCCCCTTATCATTATAAACATGCTGGGTCCTGTCAAAATTCTGACACAGGGCAGATAAGCAAGGGCAGGAAGAAGGCAAAGGGGCAAACTTATAACCCAGGTCAGCAGGCAGAGGACATGCTTATGTGAGCCCCTACACCCCACTCCTGGGAGACTTTTCTCCCCTCCACACTTGCCCACTGAGTAAAAATGGGCCCAATGAGGGGTGGGGATGAAGGGTAAGGGGGCAGGACTATCCATATGCCCCATTCCTGAGTGATCAGGGACAGAGGACAAGTCCTTTCCTTTCTCGCCAGGTGCAGCCTCTGAGATAGAAGGGGTGGACATGAGCCATTTCTTAGGTCATTCATGTACAGGAGCAATGTCCTGGGCAGCATGCCAAACTGTAAACATTGAAAGATCATCGGAGAGGAGTTGACTCTTCCTCAGCTAGCTCCAAGGAGCTCTAGAAAGCCTACTACCTATGGTCAAGGATACCAGCTCAAAGCCAAACGGAGCTGGTCTGCTATAGGAAGAGAACTAAGTGGGCCTGGAGTCCTATCAACTCTGAGCACAAGCCCTCTCAAAGCCCAGGCAGTTAGAGGCTTAAGAAGCATTGCCAGGAAAGGGGAACCTACTCTAGTCACTGAATTCACTGGCCATCTGACAGCTGCAGCCCACAGCCACTCATTCCCACATAAAGACCCAAGGAGACCATAAGGCCCCTGTCCACATGGGAAAGATACAGATATTCACAATCCTTCCCACTTGAGGGGAAGAAGTTAGAAAACCATACCAAGGAGCTACCAGGAACTGGTAGAAACTAGACTCAGAAATTCCATTCCCTCAGACATACCTCCAAGATTTCCCTCCCACTTGAGACCTCCTCAAGCAGAAGCAAGAGGGGGACTTGGGACAACAACCACAATGCTTTTTAGAGGATCTCAGTCGCCAGCACTCCCCCCGAACCACTACCCAACCTGCACCGATACTAGCTCATCACCCCAGGGGTGCTGGTAGGTAAGGGAAAACGCAGCACTCACACTCACACAAGGCTGCCATAGCTGCCTTGAAAACATTCTGCAATGCTCCCTCCTCATCTCAGATTGAGCTCTCTTCCATGTGAGGGTGATGGGCAAGCATTCTGCCCACTCAGCTCACGGACCCTGCAAAGGGGCCAGACCACATGCCAGGTCAACTTTTCCCTACAGGACCCATAGTGCCTCCGTAGCAGGTTTTAATGGATTAGGGTGAAGGGAGGAAGGAGGTTAAAGAGAAGACCTGAACTATCCTTATTTGGTCTTTTGATCTCAGAGTATAGGCCTGTGCCCTAACTTCAGCTAAGGTTGGGGAAAGGGGTACAGAAGAGGTCAGGCCTGGTCTGGAGAGGTTTGCTCAGAACTAGGTGGCCTCAAATCCTCAAAGGGAGAAGGCAATAAGTCCAGGATGAGGACTGGGTCACTCATCTTTTTTCACAGTCTAAGCCCAGAAAGGGATGAAGTCTGCCCCATCCATCCCCACCCTATCATGGCCCCTTACCTTCTGCCCCACTTGGGTGCAGGAGCCTCCCCTATTCACCCTGTGCTACCCATCCCCTCCCCCCAACCCTCTTGCCAGGCATGACAGCAGGCAAAAGCCACACAGCCAACAAACAGTTGTTGCGTCCCATCAGAGGTCACGGCATCTCCTTGTTGGGTGAAGTGATGCATGCTCATTTTTAATTACACAGGCACAGACATGTACCCGCCTTCATGGCACACTGCAGTCCTTGAGAGTAGGGACTCAAACCCTGGAGGGCCCCCAGGCAGCTGGTCTGCATCGCATGTGCAAAGTGCTTGGAGGAGGCACAGCAGGGAGGCTGGAGCTTGAATGTAGCATGTTATTAATCTGCCCAGGAACTTCCATCAATTTCCTTCTCCCTTGCTCACTCCCATTCCCACTGGGGCTTCCAACAGCCTCTGGCCCAGAATCTAAAACTATTGTACAGGCAGGCAGAGACAGTATGAGACAATTCCGGGGGCCATGCAGTACCAGCAGGGAGCTGCTCAGAGGGGTTGGTGAACACCACTGTCCCACCCCCAGGAACAAGAAGGCCCAAAACCCTGAGGATGAAAGGTAAAGGAGACAGGGACCAAGAGATGGGGCTGCTGGGGTGGGAGAAAGGGAGCAGGAGGTATCAGAGCCCCAAGCAGAAGCTCAAAGTCTTGGCCTGGCTACTGATAAATAGGTGGAGACCCTGTGGGCCTCAGCTTCCCCAGCTAAGAAACAAAGGTTTTGGAACAGATGATCTTAAAAGGAGAGAGGAACTAAAAAAGATGAATAGAAACACCATTATTTAAAGATAAGATGACTGTATACTTGAAAAACCAAAAAGAATCGATGGAAAAATTATCACAAACATTGTTTTCAAAATTAACAAAAGAAAGGCCTATTTTTCTGTACACCAGTCATTCAGTTAAAAATATAATGGAAGCAAGAGATGGAGGTTTTCTCAGGGATGGCCTGGGGCTGAGGAGGCAGGCAGGGTCAGGTCTAGGGAGCCTAGGGAAGTCTGTGACAAGGGGAAGGTGTGAGGGACAAAGCAGGGAGGGAGAGATGGGGTGTTGTGCCTGGCACCCCAGCCTGCTGTGCCTACTGCTGCCACTGCAGAGAATTTTTCATTTTCACCTCAGAGCCGGCAGCTTGCCATGTAATTTACACCTCTGCTCATCTCCCTGGTGCTATCTAGTCCCTGGCTTCCTAGGAAGTCCATGGGCGGGGGGGGCTGGGCAGCAGTTGAGCACCAGGGTGGGCTGCAGCATTGAGCAGCAGGAGAAGGGCTGTAGGCACAGAAGACACAGCCTTTAAGAGCCCTAATGCCTCGATGGCTTGGGCAGCCACTGACCCAGAGCCAAGCCCAGCCTTTCCTTTCTCCAGGGCCCAGATACCTAACCCCAAGCTCAGTCCTGCCCTAACCTTCCTGGGCTTTTGTGGAGTAGGACCAGAAAGCTGGGGAACATGGGAGTGAGTAGCTCCTAGGAAGCTCAGCTAGAGTACTGGGGGCATCTGCCCTGGAACCTCACCGTCTCCTTTCCAAAGCTGAGGCGGAGAGCCATGGTCCTCCCAAATGATACCCCTACCATATGGGCAGGCTCCACAGACTACCCCTCTCCAAGGTCCAGCAGTTCTTTGCAGTGTCTGTGCAGCCAAAGGACCTTGAGCCCCGTCTGGCTCACAGGCTGATGAAAATATTGCTGATTGATTATTCAGCAGCAGGAAGGCTGCTTGGTACAGATGGAGCCATGAAGCCAAGCACCTGGGAGGCAGAGAAGTCAGGAAATGCCAGAGGGGAAGGACAGGTGGGCACCTGGGGATGGAGAAAGGAGGGAGGGAAGGGGTGGAGAGGAGAAGGCTCTGAATGTCTCATCTCCAGTTGGCATCTCTCACTGCCGGCCGCTCACCCCTCAGGGAAACCCTCCATGTCTGAGTGCCTCAAGTCTCCTGTCTGCGTAACTAGGCAGCTAGCTTTTCCATATCTATGGGCTCTGCTAAAGCACAAGATACTCCTACTGTATAGAATCTCTCCCTACTCTCTAGCCCCTGGGATCGCATGCTTTCTGGAAAAGAGCAACGGAGTTCTTCCTTTGTAAGTCCCATCTATCTGGAGAAGTCTCCTTTTGGAATGGTGATGGCCCAACCCCACAGCACCACCCAGACAAGCCTCAGCCCCCAGGGTTATGCAGGGCTGCCAAGCTACAATATCCGAGCTGGTATTTTGAGAGTGGTAGCTCCTACGCCCGCCCCAGCAAAAGCTGGCTTTGTGCTTTCAGTCCTGGGGTGTGAGTGGGGATGAGGGCATGAAGCCAGAGAGGCTGAGAAGCAGGTGCGGGTGCCTGGAGGCCGAGGGGAGAGGCTACCCCAGGAGTCAGGGCAACCAAACCAAGGCATGGTAGGGATAGGGGAAGCTCCTCTTGACTTGGCAGTATCTGGAAGTAGAGAATTGCTGTTGCTCCCAGAAAACTTCATTCAGAGTTTGGCTGTGGCCTCTGGCTCCTACACTCCCCATCTCCCTGTGCTCCAGAGTCCTGTTCTGAAACAAGCCTGGATCTGCCATTCATCTGCTCAGATACCCCTTAGAGCCTGTGGGATCCAGCCCAATCTCTTGGGCCTGCATTCAAGGCCATCAATTACTCTACCCAAACTCTTGTTCCTCCCCTGAACTCCAGCCACAATGGATACGCAAGCCATGCCTGGCACTGTGCTCACACCACTGCCTCTGCCTGCCCTTCCTTCCCAGCTAGAGAACACTCCCTGCCCATCCTTTAAGACACAGCCTAAATGCTACCACCCCACAAAAGTTGCTTTGCCTCTCCCTGAGAATCTATTGCTTTTCCCTCCAGGCATGGCTAAGCTCTATGGTTGGAGGAGGGGAAAAGAAAGAGTTCCAGGGACCTGTCATTCAGCCCAAGGCCTGCTGCTGAGTGCCATTTTCCCTCTACTAAGGCAGGCCAATTAGGAGGTGGCAGCACTGGCAGGTGAGCCAAAGCTGGAGCCCCAGGGAGAGAAACCTGGGGATGAAGCTGTCTCTACCTCATTGAAGGTGAGGCTATGGGGACCCATAAAGGGCCTACAGTGCTGTTTCCTCTGCCTGTAGTAGCTGTTGAGCCCTCCCTTAACAAATGTTCTTCCTGATTCCCCCATCAGTCTCTCAGGCCGGTATCCTCACCCTCCAATTCTGACCACCAGGGCTGGAGACAGAGGGTCAAGTAGGTGTCTGGGCCATAGTGCTGCCACCCTAGGCATACCTAGGCTATGGGCACCATCCCAAGTGTATCTCAAATTCACAAGTCATCAGCCTCCTTGATGACATCACAAATCATCACTGATCAGTCATCAGTGACAGAGTGCCCCACTTATGGAAGTGACAGAGTCGCAAAAAGCATGTACCCATCAAAATGATCCTCAGATGCAAAAATTCAGTCTGGACTTAGCCACTTGACCTTGACCTTGGGAAATCTGCCCTCCCTTGGCCTGTCCTCCCATTTGTAAAACAGTGAGGATGCTGGCTTTGATTAGGATCCTCTCACTGCCTTCTAGCTAGTTTACCCCATGCCAAGAACAGAACGAGTACCAAGGAGGGCTCTGGAAATAGCTGCTGAGTAAGCAACTGACCTGAGGTGCCATGGGGCCCCTTATAAAAATAAGGCTCGGAACAAACTCCTGACATTAATTTAGGAAAGGTAATAGGTAGGGAAAAGGGGGATGATGACCCCAAATTTCACATTCTCTTTGGGAACCCCGCACCTGGATTTCCACTATTATTGTCATGCTGCTCCCCACTGGTATTCCAGTCCCAGTGTGGACTCAAGCCTACCTACTGGCTCCCTCGGAGTTGCACACACAGGGGATTCTAAAGAAGTTGGCTGGACAGGCTCTGCCCATGCTATTGCAAACTTCCTCCCAGCTCCCAGCTCAACAGGCTGAGCTACCTCTGCAGTGCCCTGTTGAGCCCCTGGTATTTAGTTCCCAGGTAGCTGCCCCATCCTGTCACCCACCACTTGACAGTTCAGTCATGACCAGCTCAGAGAGATCTCCAAACTGGGGCTCCCAATGCTCCTCTGGGAACTAACTGCCTTTTCTGGGAGCCCCCAACACTGTCTGCATGAGGGATGAGCCCTATGCCTCCCTTCTGTTCTCACTGCAGCTGCCACAGAATCTTCAGGACCTGGACAGATTTGCAGTTGGCCAGAAGTGGAAGAAACATCTGTCCTGCTTTATACTACTTATAGAAGAGAGATTTTCAAAGCAGGGTAGCCCAAAAGTCCTCCTCCAAGCAAAAGCTCATGAGGATATTGGTTTGTCAAGCCCAGAGGCAGAGCTGCTCTGGTGAAGATAGATAAGGGTCTGAGTGTGGCCCTCACCCCTGGCTGCAAACTATGGGGGCACCTCAGCAAAGGCCCAAGACTCCTTCCCAGAACAGCCTAAGAACTAAGGTCTGGGCCCCCGCCCAACTTAAATAGCTGGTAGGAAAATCTCAGTCAATCCACCTGCCCCAGAACTCTGCCACCAAGGTTCCCCTCTCTAGTTTACTACACCCCCTCAGCAATCTCCATATTCATTTTCCTCCAATTCTAGGAAGAAAGGGATCTTGTCTTAACCTCCAGAGCCTGCCTGCATGCTCCAGCCAACCAGCCACCACATGGACAATGTCCTGTGTTTCCCTGAATTCAGGAGAAGATGCCCAAGCTGTTTCACAAAGACCCTTCCCTGGAAACTCTCAGAAAGCAAAGAGATTGGGAAATAGAGTTTATGGAGAAGATTCCATATCCTGTTAAGAGGTAAGTCAGGCACGTGAAGGCTTGGCTGGGCCAGTCTAACACTCACAATGATTCCCCCTCTCAGTTTCTTCAGACAGATATGAGCTCAGGGAACCTTTCACACAAGATCCCACTAATAGGGATCCTCTCAGACCTATCATTCAGTTCTGATCCACTCCGTGGGCCCAAAGCCTTCCCTGGATACTTATTAAGACTAGTCTTTCCTGTCCATTGCTATGGGCTGAAACCTGGGACCCATCTCTGTAGCCCTACAATGCAATGAAGTCAGCTCCTTCTTGAAGCTGTCAGAAAACAGGGAGTAGTCTCTTTCTGAGAGTCAGGGAGTAGTCTCCTCCTGCCCTGGAGGTCCTCTCCTTAGGCTCCAATGGGGCGGCCTGACAAAGATGTGGCATCTCCCATGCCAAGTAATAATTACACGGTACCCATGGATCTCCTATACATACACTGTCCCAGAGTGGTTGGCCAGGGGATCCCAGAAGTTTATGCAGAGAAAGGCAGAGTTACAGCATCTATAGCTCAGCTAGCCAGACTGTCAAGGTGGGGAACACTGGTCAGAGACACAGGAGTAGCCATGGGGATGACAAAGCTAGGATCTAACCATACCTTCCAGAACCTCCATAAAGGCAAGACACATGCTTCTCTTTGGGTTCCTCATAGTAAACCCCAGGCCCCTTGCTGTTTCATAAGGCCAGTCCTTCCCCAGCTCAAGCACATCTGCAACTGCCAAGATAGAAGTTGTTTTCTGTCTCACCATCCCAAAGCTCTCTCAGGCCTATTCATCCCCTCCCATTGCCCCAGCCTCTGGCAGGAGAGCCTGCCAAGTCCTTCCTTCCCTCCTCTTGGCCACAGTGCTCCTGACCTCCCTCACTCTGCTGAAATGGAAAACCAGTGGCTGCTGTCATTCTGTCTGAAGCACCAACATGGTAGTCCTAGTCTCAGATCCAGAGAAAGGTAAGGGAGGTGGATAGGGATGAGGACGGACACATGCACACATGCATACACATTTAAGGGCAGCCAGTTGTCAGGGTGGGAAGAGTTCGAAGTGACCAGAGCCTCCTTAGCAGCCCCCTTTCTCTGACCCCAAGGCAATGGGGAGGTCAGGGGTAGAAGAGAGTCTTGTACTATCTTCTCCCTGTCTCCTGGGCTGAGGCATAAAAAGGGTCCTCTGTCCATCGGAGGCAAAACCAGCAAACAGAGTCAGCCTCTTCTTTATCTCTCACCTGGCTTAGTTCACCAGGATGAAAGTCAGGCTAAACCTAGGAGTACAGGAAAACAGGGGACCCCTTCCCCACTACAAAACAAGCAGAGGACCTTGGGCTATTCCCTCCACCCTGTGCAACCTAGCATCTCTCTCACTCTTTCAGGTGGTGGCCAAACTCACACAAGCAATCTCCACAAACATCCCTGGAAAAAACTCCTTGCTGTCCCCCTGGCTTCCTCATTCCAGAGAGAAAAGAGGATGCTACTTCCCCCACCCTAGGAGAATGGAGCCAGAGCACAGCGGACAGTCTTCCACAGGAGAGGGAGGTAAGAGGAAGGGCTTTCATCAAAGAGGTGACGTCAAAACCAAGCAACTTGTGAAGCTGTCAGGGGCCGGGAAATTTGGACAAAGGTGTCTAAAAATAAACCCCTGAAGCCAGGAAAAGGCTTTGGTGGCTGAGTTGCTTGCCATCACAGCACATGGCACACACCCTGTTCTGAGGTCTGGAATCCAGGATATCTTTTCCTAGGGGATGTTTCTCCAGACTAGAGTTTGGGATTAAGCCCCACATCAATCCTTCCTTGGATGAGGTCAACCCTCAGGAGGTAGGCTGAGGGCCTAGGGCACTGATGTCACCCTTCCTGCCCTCACCACCAGCCAGCTCAGGAAACTCATCTCTGTCCTCAACATGCCCCTGCCCTCCCTGTAAGTACAGCCCTCCCATTTCCAGGTCTTCTCACCCATGTCTTCCTTTCCTGTCCTTGGCCACGAAGGCCCCAAGTGGTGACCCAAGCCTCCTTCACTCATCCCCCAAACCTGACATCAGACACCTGCACCCCCTTAGCAGGGCCCCATCTGAGCTCCCATTTCTATCACCAAAGCTCTGTCTCCTTCCCCAAGCTGCTCCAGGGAACAAAGCTTCAAGGATCCCCCAAGTCCATCAAGCTTCCACTCAAACTGACTTTCTTCTCCCTTTCCCTAACCCCAACAACACTGGCCACATCCTCTGCTCAGCCCTTCCTGCCATGGGCCAACAACTGCCTGTCTGGCCCCACAGAGGCTAGGAGGATCAGGGCAACCTCCCAGGTGAAATACTGTCAACAGGCTGACGTCCCTAAACATTTCTCCCAACACAACTCTCTCTCTGAATTCCAAGCTTGTCCTTAAACATATCCTCCAACACAACTCTCTCTCTGAACTCCAAGCTCATGACATACATCACTGAAGAACCCACATTTCTGGTCAAAAGCCTCTCAAGCAGTTCCACTGATACAACCACAGAGCTGGTTCCTCATATCTCAGTGAAAAGCACCCATCTGAGTAAGGTCAGAGAACCAGAATCCTGTGTGACTCCTGCTACTTACCCATCCCCGACATCCAATCCACCCACAAGTCCACTGGTTCTGCCCCAAAACAGACTGTCAATCTTCATCCTGTCTGTACCTCTACAGCCACTGCTCCAGTGCCGGCTGCCACCATTCATGGCCAGGACTCACAACAGACTCCTAAGTACCTCTAGCTGACCCTCCACTCAGGCCAGGGATGGGAGCCTGTCCTGTACAGATGTGACTCAGATCATGAACCCTAGGTACCCAATACACTTAGACCAAATCTGGGCTCCTCACCCTGCTCCACTTGGAACGTTTTTCCTCCACTCTCCAAAGGTTTCTAGGACTTCGTCTTCGAGGTTACCTCCTCAGGGATACCGTCTCTGACCACTCTGCCAAGTTCGTCTTCCTGACTTTTCTCACCACTGCACTCTGTTCTTTTCTAGCGTGTATCCCTATTTTTGTCTGACATTTGCTACCTGCTCTACCACCTCACCATAAGTACCTATTTAGGTTCCAAAGCCTCACATCACATCACAGCACTTGGCACACAGACACTCAATAAATACAAGTTAAGTGAATGAATAAAAACTTTCAAGCTCAAATGAGGGTCATTCCCCAGCATCTAAGTTTATGAAAGAATTCTGAGGAGGAGGGATATGCAACAGGGCAAGTTTTAAAACATTTCTGTGCACAAAGAGACCCACTGAACCTCCTGGTAGCTGGCTCTCCTCCTTCCTCTAGGCAGGCTGGGCTGCTCCTGTGTTGCCAATAATGAACCCAGAAAGCAAAGGAGACAGGACATGCCATTGCTGCCCCAGCCCAGTGAACAAACCTGAGGGGCCTGAGCCCACACAGACGTAGGGCCAGAGGGCAGCACATGGGTACTGGGGCCTGCCCATCAGCCAGGAGCCTCATGGACTTTGCTCTACAGGTCTCTAGCAGGATGGAGACAGGGTGGGCCTGCCCATCTGTATGAGCCCAGAGTGGGGGCTGAGCACTGATGATGTCTCTGGTGAACTCAGAACAGAACTGACCAGGTTGGCTTTCTGAACAAGCTTCCCATGCTCCTGGGAGATGCTCTGTCTCCCACAACGTCTCAGCACCTGAAAGAGATGCCAGCAGTCTCTGCCTATCTTCCCAGCTCCATAGGCATCTGATGCTCCATGGGGACCCCAGAACACTGCCCTCCCAAGACCACTGCCTCCTCCCAGTTCAGGCAATGTTGGGCAATCCTCCCTGGCTCCCAACCAAGGGATCTAGATCTGACTCCCCCGTACCCCATACTGCAGGCCTACATCTCACCTTGATATAGGCATCCAGGGCAGGATGGACACGGCGGGTAGCCAGCCAGATGGATAAGGTGGTGGTGTATGGGAAGTTGGCTGTCACCACATGGCTGGGTGCCGGGAAGGAGAACACCTTGAATCCAAATTTCTGGTAGAGGTGGATGAGCTCAGGGGAGGGTGACTCCTCACCTTCACTCAGGATGCTGCCCACAACACAGCGGCACTTCTCAGGGGGCACCTGGGGGGTGCAGAGCAGAGATGTCAAGGATGGGCAGAGGAGACTCTCAAACCTCTTGTCTCCTGGGATCCATGCCAGCTCAGGCCTGGTCAAACCACCAGCTCTGATAGGCCATGCAGCTCTGGAAACCAGGATAGAGATGACTATTTCCCTGCTGGCACATGTCTGTGGCCCCATGCCTGCTGCAGGACTCCCATCCATCCCTTCATTAATTCTGTCAACATGCATGGCAGGCCCCATGCTGGAGACGTGCGGGCTTGGTGAACAATCAGACGTGGTCCCTGCCCTCCAGAAGCCCAGGAAAGGGAAAGTTGGAAAAGGTCTCTGAACCATCACCCCTACCTCACTTCTACCCCTACACAGCCCATCAACAGAACTATTCTTAGTCCTGGTTGTGACCCTCTGCCCATCCCTACCTCTTCAGGGCCTCAAGCAAGACAGCAGGCCTGCAGATCCTGGGGCCTGAATACAGCCCAGTTCTATTAGCTCATTTCCCTCTTATCTCCTGGAGGCTTCACTAGCAGAGAAATTATAGCAGACAAGGGAGTGTGTCGAAGAAAAACTGGAAGGCAAAGAAAAGAACCAGAACCCTCAAGGGTTATCCCCCAGAGAAGCTAAAGTATATGTGATAGAGAAAGTGTGAGAATGTGTCTGTGTGTGTGTCTGTGTGTAGTTCAGGGGTAAAGAGGCCTGGGAGGGGACCTGGGTCTGGCTGTGTAGGGGCTGTGGGAGCACTGGTCAGGACAAGGGCTGACAGAGAACTCTGGGCTACTAATAAAACAAGGGGATTCTCTTTCCAGTCCATTAGGCAGGCCCAGCTACCACGACCTCGGTCTCTATACCCTCCATGCCCCATTTCAGGCCCTGACCCACTTACCAAGACTCCTGGCTCCTCTCCATGTCCTTCTGGACCACCAGTACCTCTGGACCCCCAGTACTTGTACTCCTCACTCTGCTTCCTTCCCTGCCTCATCTTCTTCCCCTCATTTCCTTCCTTCCCCAGAAACCCCAGACAAGTGGGACTCCTATGTAAGCCTCCAACACTTCCTAGATCTGACCCCAGGCCTAGAAGGCCGGATACTTGCTCTTCCTCTTGTCATCAGGTGTCCCTTGCTATCTGTTTCCATGTCAGATTTCCTACAACCTCAGTCTGCACCAGGACCCAGGGGCTATCTGTTCCTGAGTCTCCTCAGGAGACTCACCACATAGACCTCTTGGGCTTGTGATTTCCTCAATTTGAAGACCCCCTTGCTTCCTTATCTCACAACTGCTAAAATTAAATAGGTCATTCTCACTGCTTCCATTTTCTCCTCTCCCCGGTACCATGAAGTCATTTTCATCTGTTCTCACCTCTGCCCTCCTGTCCCTTTCCAAGCCTTGCCAACAACTACTTGGGAGCTTCTCATCCCTGCTCTACCTCCTCTTTTCTGGCCAACCCTGCCACATCTTGGAATCATACTTTTTCTAGGACTTGGGTATCAACTGCAGGCTCTCACCTCTGTGCAGCCCTTGGGAGTCAACCCTACCAATTCTTGTTCCCTTGCCTGTCTCCTGAATTCTGTTATCAAGCCTGGCTCAGGGCTTTAGTGGCAGGCACTATGGTGCAGTGGTCAGAATCAAACCTACTGGAGAGAGGCAGACCTGGGTGTGAATCCTGGGGCATGTGATCCTGGACAAGTCACCTGGCTTCCTGAAGCCCCAGTTACCTGCTATCTCCTTACAGAAGTGTCGTATTAAATGAGATATTATGCACAAGGCTTGACCTGAATCTAATACTCAGCAAATGTGCCACAACTGTGGCCAGTCATTAATAGCTGACACTTTGCCTCAACTGCCCTTTGACCCAGATGTCTGACCACCTAAACCTCTGTATATGCAGCTCCTCCCTAACCATTCTTCAGGGTCAAACAGCCTCTTGGGGAGCCTTTCAGGGTGGCTTGTTAGCACCCACCAGCCATCCACCCCCTCCCCAACATTTTGCTGTAAATGCTCTCGGTGAGAAATTTCCCTACCCTTCTCCCAGGCACAGGCATAGGAGGGATTACTGCAGTACTACCTCTTGTCTCTAGATGGTGCACTTGTCCCATTCATACTCCAAAACTTAAGGACGGACAGATGGAAACTGGCAGGAGGTTCTGGCAGGGGGCAGTTCCCACCAAAAGCCCATCTTCATGTCTCTGACCCTAGCAACCCATGCTATTCTGAAGAGATTTTCAATAAAGGTTAGATGAAGACAATGGATAAAGAGGTATTTGGCCTCTCCTCTCCATCCCTTGCTCTGCTGAATTCAAGTCCTAGAGTCTTTCCTGGGATCACTTAGGCATCCATCTTGGTATTCCAGACTCAACACCAGCCCCAGCCCTGAAAGAGCACCAAGAATATATGTGGTCACTCACACTCATGCTTAGAACTTCTTGAGGGAGAAATTAAACTCATGAACTGGGCATGCACGACTGTCTTTTAGCGTGGCCCATATAAAACTGTCCATATTATTTGTCTGGCACTCGCTCTTTACAGTCCGAGGCTCCAAGAGGGGTCAGAACTTGGGTGGGCAGGCATCTACTGAACATCTACATAGCACAGGGAGGGACAGATCCAGGCTTAAGCCCAGTCTGTCTTGTCAGCCTCCTCTCCTACCACACTCCCAAACACCCCACATGGACCTATGTGCAGCTCCCCAAACATGCCACATTCTCCCATGCTCTCCACCTTTGTGAATGCTACTTCCTATCTGGAATGCTTCACCCTGCTTCAGTCACTTCTGCCTGGGAAACTCCTGCCCAAACTTCAAGACTCAGCTCAAGCCACTGCTGCTCCCCATCAAGCATCCCCTTTTCTCTGATTCTAAATGCCCACTTGAAGTTTCTCCAGATTCACATGCACACAGAAAGTTCCTGAGGTGTGCTGAGCAACAGTACATGCTTGCAACATGTGGGTTCTGCACTGCAAGCAAATTTCTTCTTCTTCCACTTGGAGAAACAGAAGGGTTCCAGTAAGTAGAAGGAGGCACCTAATAAGACGACAGGACTCCTAGGATCCTGAGGTGTGTGGGGCACAGGTATGTCCTTCCTGCCTGAGCAGCCTTCCCCCTCCCCTTGCCAACTACACAGATAAGGATACTTTCTGCCCCTTTCCCTACCTTTGTCAGTGTCTAAGGGCAGAACTAGGTCACTCAGCAAGCCTACCACATCCTAAGCAGCCCAATGAGAGGCTGCAGACAGGAAGTAAGCTGAAGCAGGCACCAGTGAGGAGATGGGACAGACCCTAAGGTAAGCCAGGGAGTAGTAAGGGGGCCCAGGAGCAGGGTAAGGCTTCCCCAGGATCTCAGGAGAGTCCACCAATAGGAGAATGGGCCACTGAGGTTCTCAAGGGCTCAGAAGGTAGGGTGTCCTGACAGCTGGAAACTCCATCCCACCCCAAACCAATGCAATGTCTTTATTTGGCCTTGACCCAAATATCAATCTAACCCTTCCAGTTCCATGTGCCTGGTCTCTTCCCTCCCCATGTCAGTCAATCCTCAGTCAGGAATGTATGGACAGGCATCTGTGCCCAGAATAAGAACTGGACCAGAATTAGTACCAGTGAGCAAACTCACTAGTGAGACAGGGCAGTGGACAGACCCACTATCACTCTAGATGAAGGTATGCCCAACCAATATCTGCCCTCAATGAAAGAATACCAGGAAAGGAGATAGGGGCACACTGGGCTCCTTGAGAATCTCTTTCGGGGTGGTGAGACCTCCTGAGTTCCAGCATTGTGGAAAGCAGCTGTCTGCTTAGAACCTGAGGTTTCCAAATATGAATTAGTCCTAGCCTGGCCCCATGGCCCCTTCCAGAGAGGTCAAACAGTACCCTGCCAGCCCTGTCATGTGAGGCCATATAAGAGCCAGGACCCCTGCTGGGCCAAGAACTCAGTCTGGCAGGCTGCAGTTGGGCGTCCTTGTGTGACTCAAGGCCTTGAGTCTTGGAACTGGATAAGATCAGTATCTTCCAGGATCCAGGATGGAGACCATGTATCACCTGGCCTAGACCAAACTAACCCTCAGTCCAAATTGGCAGTCCCATACCTATAACCTGCATGTCCTGACAGGGACAGCCACATCATCTGCCAATGCCAGGCACCAAAGGGCTACCTTATTTCCCTCCCACACTACCTTGCCCATCCCAGAGCTGTCCAAGCTAAGGGAAGAAGTAGGGGCACGGTCAGTGCCTCCACTTCCACTGGTGCCCCCCAGGGAAACAGAGCAGCTCTGTTATCCAGGATAGACTAATATTAGAGGATAGACTCCAGGCCTCATTTACTCTCCTGTGTGCTGCAGGTCAACATGTTAAATCCCAAGTGCCTGAGTTCCCTGAGTAGCTGGTGCCCAAAGGCACACTGGGGCAGGTGCCAGTCAGGACATGGTGACACAGATAGCCAAGCCAAGCAACAGGACCTATATACTTCAGGCTCAGGGGGAAGGGGACCTATCAGTAGGATGCCAACCCCCGGATGGGGAACAGGGGTTTTCTTTTTCCCCAGAAACATGAATGTAACTGTAACAGCTGGTGTCTGACAAGGTGCTAGCCACTTAAAACAGCCACTGCCTTTTACTTACCAGTTCATGAAATCCAAACATTCCTATGCAAGAGGTACTGTTATCAACTTTGTTTCTGAAAAGGTCACACACTGAGGCAGTGTTGGGGCCAGGATTTGATTCCTGAGAAAAAGGCCCTGGCTGGGAAAAGGCTGTACTATAGGTTCTCCCTGTGCTGTGTACCTCCCAATACGAGCCCAAACTTCAGAAGGCTAGAGGAAGCCAGAGGCAGGCAGGAAGAGTTCCTTAAAGTACAAAGCCCCAGTGGCACATAAGACCCTCAGAGGCAGGGTTGGATGCCAAGTGTGCCAGGCACTGTGCCTTATCCTTACCATCTAGGCCCTACAAAAACAAAGACCCTAAGGTAGGGATTATCTTTTTATCCCCATTTGACAGATGAGAAGACACATTCAGAGAGGCCAAGTAACTCACCCAGTCACCTAACTGTTAAGCAATGGAGCCTCGATTTAAACCCACAAAAACAAATGCAAAGTCTCTCCCCCTACACCTCACCCCATTTCCCTTCCAAGAGCAGCTCTGGTGGGCAGAGAGAAGCCTGCCTTTCTAGATATGTGCCACACAGCTAGCTTGTTCCAGAGCAAAAGCCTGGGCTCCACCTGGTGGAAAATAAACACAAGGTAGTTGGGGGAGGGCAAAGCCTGGGCACTCAGGAAACATTAGCCCAGCCCACATTCCTACTGCTTTGGTTGAGAAGTCACTTCCTCTTGGGAAATCCTATCCCTCACTTTTTGCAGGACTCCATGGCACCCCATCCCCAATGAAGGGGGAGAGGGAGTGTGGCAAAGGCCCAAGTCAGAGCTCCCAAGAGATAAGTCTCAGCCTCTCAGACTTGGCCCTGGGCTTTGACTCTCAATGAACTAAGGGCAGTCTAATTTACTAAAGGCAGAATCCAAAACAGTCACCAGTTCCCCTACTACTCCATGCCTGGTGCAGGGGCCTCTTCTAAGTAGTAGATGTAGGTGGCATACCCAGATAAACTCAGGCCAGATAAACTGAACCAGCTACCACACCTCTCTTGCCTCAGTGATCGCTGAGCCCCAAACACAGCAGCCAAGGCAGGTGGCAGCAAGGAGTTGGGACATGAGGTAGAGAGTCAGGATGACAGATGAGATGGATCCACAGGAATGACACTAGCCCAGCCACTAAGGGCCAAAGCCAATCAGGATCAAGCGTGGGACTCAGGGTCTTTCCAAGTCTTTCTCTTTCCCCCCTGACCCAAGGTTCCCAGAGGGACTACATCCATGAGGGGAAGCTGAGGTCATTTTCCAAATCCTCAGCCCCCAGCTCCAGAAACAGGGCTGAGAACAGAGTAGTTTTCCCACCTAGATGGGCAGGACCCTTCCCCAATTATGCAAGGACAAAGCAACCCTGGACCAATGGGGGGGAGGGGGAGGCAAGGTAAGAGAACATCTGTGACTGATATCCACCCACACCTGACCCTTGTCTCTGGAATTTGCCCTCTTCTTTTGGGTATCTAGGAGAGGAAATGGCCTGTACCCCATGAATGTTGGGCACAGGAGGAAGAAGAAATATTTATGAGCCGTAGCCATGATCTGTCTACTTTCTGCCACGTGCGCTCTCTCTCCTCCCTCTCCCTACACAATACACACCAACCATACCAAAACCCTCAGGGATAAGAAATGGGATTCCCCCCTCCTGCCCCAAGGGAATCACATGTCAGATTTTGCAACTGCCTCCCACATAGGACTTTAAGATATAGTGCTGATTAATGGCTCAAATGAAATCTGATATAAAAGAAAGGGTCCATAGCAATAGCCAATATCCTGCCTTTGTGGTATTTTTTCCTGTACTACTTCTTGGGGTGGAGAGATACCAGCCCCACTGCCAGACCAGGTGGGGCCTCAGCAGGGCATTCTCAGGGACGATCCTCCTGGATCAACCTGGAAGGGGTATGGCTAGGAATCGGTCAGTCCACATTTCATCAGGGTGGGCAGCATCTAATCTGGTCACTCACTACCTCACAAAGAACCTGAAAAGAGCCTCACTTCCTCCCCATACTCTCAGA
Organism: Tamandua tetradactyla; assembly: GCF_023851605.1. NCBI lineage: Eukaryota > Metazoa > Chordata > Mammalia > Pilosa > Myrmecophagidae > Tamandua > Tamandua tetradactyla. Next base: position 34,336,410 of record NC_135341.1, read on the forward strand.
GCAGCAGATTCTGGCTGGGCTAGGGAGAACAAAAGATGACATGTGCAATACTCTCAACAGGCCAGCCTACATCCTGTCACTTTCTTCTGAGAATCAGAATATACAGTGTCCCATTCTGGACCTTAGATTGGGGAAAGCAGATGAGGGAGCAGAAAACTTGGGTTTTCAGCCTTGCCCAGGACCAGGATGGGGCCTCTCTTCCAAGATCCTGGTACCTCCACATTGAGAAATTATGTGGGCTGAGCCCCTTGGTCAGTGCGGCAGGACCCAGCAAAAGGTCTGGCGCAGATAAGGTGCTCAAATAAGCTTTTGTTGGATGAAAAAAAAAACATAAATGAACTGTGTGAGCCCAGTATGTCACTCCTATATGATCTTCAGCTTCCTTCTCTATAAAATCAGCAAAGAAGACTAGAAGAGCTCAGATCCTTGTGACCAGTCTACAAAGGCCATGAGCCCCTGACACCTGAGGGTATGTGATTTCCTGGGCTTTTAGAATCTCTACCAGGTAGGGAATGCACTGCCCAGTTGCCAGAGTAGGCAAGGGCCCAAGCATCACAGAGCTACTCCAGGTGTCAAGGTGTGTTCCAGCTCTGAATGGGGACATAGGTGTCACATGCAATGACCCAGGACTAGGAGAGGCAGCATGAGAGGGGCCACCTTGTCCTACTCTTCAATCCTCCTCTGTCTAGATGGCCACAACTAGGCCAAGGATCTAGGCCTGGATCATGAGTGCCTAGCCTGACCCCAAGGTATACCCTAGCATTACTGTTTTTTCCACCGTTTTTGTTGTTGTTAAATAGCTGTTGAGGGTCTGTTGCTGGTTTAAATGTCTCACCTCGTCACTTAATTTAACCCTTGTCAGGTTACCTATGAAGTACGTACTTTATCACTACTCCTCAGAAGAGGAAATGGAAGCTCAGAGAGATTTCAAGATATGCCCAAGATTACACAGCTATACAGTGATGAGTAAGAATTGGATCCCAGGACTCCTAGCCTCAAGGTTATACTCTTAGGCCATGGACCACCAGACTGGCACCCAAGTCAGGCTGTGCTCAGTCAACCCTGAACCTCTCCCATGGGGTCTGCCACAACTCTGGGAGAGCTGCATGGGGCTTCCTGGAGGCACGGAATGACCAGGAGGCCATGGAAAGAGTGCCCATCCCAGGGTTCCTCCATCTCACCCCTCCTGGACCAACCTCCAGCAAAGACCCCAGGATAGTCTACTGCCCTTTCCAATCCAAAAGGATGCATGTTGCTTCCAGAACAGGCAGACAGGACAATAAGGTAAGAGACAGCCTCAGAGACTCTCAGACTCTCCTCCCTTCTCCTAGAGTCTTGAAGGGGTTCCATCTGGGCCAGATGCAGAAGGAAGGGCAGGGCATACACAAGACTCCTACAAGAGTTGGGGTGAGGCATCTGCACTAGGAACTTCCCATGGTCCAGTGTGTCAGTTACTGCCATGACCATCACTGAGACACATGACCCCAAAACCTCAGACAATATTCACTCATTCCTCAATCAGCCAAATACAAGTTCTTGATCCCAGCCATTATCACCTCTCACCTGGGCCCAGCCCAATCTTCACAATGGCCTCTCTGCTTCATTTTCATACTCTCCCACCCTCCACCCTCCAGTTAGCTTCCTAAAACAAAGGTGGCAATTGTGCCACACCCATGCTCCCAACCTGCCATACCTCTCCAACTGACCCAGCGAACCCTTCCACCTCTTCCTCAAACAAACATACATATATCCACTGGCCATACTTCCCATTGTCCTATGTCTCCAAGCCTATGCTCTTACAGTTCTCTTAGCCAGCAGGCCCTTCCCATCAGAGCAAAGTTCTACCCATATGAGAAGGCCCAGGTGAAATTCGCTTTCTTGACTCTCCCCAGCAGATTTGAAGCATGTTCTCTGCACCCATAACTCAAAGATCTGTGGGCATCAAGCACACTGTCTTGTTGAAGAATCATCATTTGAATGGAGCTAACCATATGGAGCTTCCTGAGGGTAAGGCCAAGTCTGAATTATCTCCTGAGTGAGGGCATCAAGCAGAGCCTGGTACAGAGAGGGATTCATCACACCCGATTCAAATGAGTGCCCCAGTGAGCCTGGACTGCAGAGCCTGAGCTCTCCAGCAAAGGAAACTGGGGCTAGAGATCTCAAAGACCTGGCTTGGCATGGCATGGAGCCAGGCTGGGGCTAGATAGGCTGTGGAATTCTTGACAGAATTGCTAACCCATCCAGCTGTGGGCAGCACCACCACAATGCATGGCATGGCAGGAAGCCACATTGGCAAGCCCTGACTCACTATAGGTTGTAAGTGCAGCCATACGCCCACAGGGTGCCAGTGATGCTGCTAGGTGAGCCTATGGCCTCAGCATCCTGGGCATTGTAAGCAGCTCACTTGCCCCCTAGTTCATCTCCTAATCAGGCAGCTCGAGGCCCAAGGAAATAACTTGGAAAGAGCCAGAATAGCTGGAGAGGTGGGATTCCAAGCCCTATGTTCAGGAACTGCCCTCTCAGTCCTTAAGGGCCCTCAATCGTGAAAGGAGAGGTAAGGGAGGGAAGGCACAGAATTAATAAGTGACCAAGTGACTTACAATGCTGGCCCCAAATGGGGATGGAAAAGGGAGGGATGCCAAGAAGAGAAAGCTGCTAGGGGCTCACAGTTTTGTGACCCACTGCACTCACAAGTCTCTAGGTAGCTATGAGCCAGGGAAACCAGATCTGGGAAGTAGAGAACCAACATAATGATGGTTGAAACCCAGGAAGGGGCCTCAAGTCACATAGTATGCAGGGACAGCTCAAAGATTTTACCACCCTTTCCTCAGAAGCCAAAACTCCCTCCCGCAACAAGCCCTGCCCCAGGTCCATCTATGGGGCAGAACCTTGACCAGGGCACAAGAAGCTCCTTACCAGGTAGGGGTTGTCATAGTAGACAGCGATGGAGCGGAGCTTGGGGGAGACACTGCAGCTCTCAGTGAAAAGCCGCCCAGTCTCACCATAGGGTCCCATGTGGAACTTGTAGGCCATAGTGATGTTGCGGATGGGAGGTGAGCCAGCACTCACTGCCACCTCGGCCAGGAGCCCTGAATATCCGACAAAGGCCAGCAGCGTCAGCAGCAGTAGCAGAGTCAGGGCCCCAATCAGGCCCAGGAGCAGCAGATCCGACATGGCTCTGGGCCCCCCTACGCCGTCCCCCAAGGTAGCTGCAAAGGAGACAGAAGCAACAGGAGGCCAGGAGCCTGTTCTGACCAACTTGCCCACTGCTGGCCCACTGGTTCTGGCCCAGCCTCAGTTGTGCCTTGAGTGCTCTGAACCTGGAGGAGGAGAGGCCAGAGGTGTTTATGCACAAAGTGACCTAGAAGGGACCTACAAAGGATGACAGAAGCCACAAGCCTCTTTATTTCTTAATCACAACCACTGAGGCTCTGCCTATAAGCTGGCAGCCCTGGTCACACCTGGAGAAACTGAGTCATAGAGAAGCACAGGAATGAGTCAGCATGGGGCTGAAAGCTTACTTCCAGCTGGGACCAGCCTCTCTCCAGACCACTGATACCAACCAGCTTGCCTTTTCCCCACATTACCTCTTCCATCTAAAAGTTGAACCACACTGGCAACCCAGCCTCTCAAGCCTCACAGAACACTGTGAGAGGGAGGATGGGCAAACACCAGGGTCCAAACACTTATTAACAAACAGGGAAACCACAAGAAACAAAACTCCAGCGAAACAATGTGCCACAGAAAGAAAACTTCATAGGGAAACTCTCCTTTGCTAAGCACATGTGGCCTGCAGGAACCTTGCTATCCAGCAAGTTTACCCATCCAGAACCAGGGGAGAGATTAGATCAAAAATGTCTAAGCAGACAGATCCAAGTCCAGCACTAAACTTCCCGACTTGAGCCCCATATACTAACAAGCTTTACCCTACTTTCCCAGCCCATACAAGATTAGAATCAGCAGGAATGAGGGAAGGCTGTTAGACAGGAGAACTAAGAAGCAACAGTGAAATGTAACAATTACCCCCGAGAGGCAGAAAAGCTATACAAGTACAGACCTGGGAACACAATATAGAGCATACAATGGTGTGAACAATTTGAGGGAGCCCACCCAGCTCTCCATAGAGGCCTAACAACCTTACAAAAGGGCTCAACCCCGAGTTACCCAAGGAAAAAAATCACAAGCACAGAGAAGACAGTTTAAGGAGGCAAGGAAGCATGCAACCCACTAGAGGATCATTTCTACCCCTAGTATTTAACATTAAAAGATAAAATTTCAGATCTAGAGAAAATCTAGGTCTATGGAAAAACTTATCCCCCATGGGTTCTGGGTGTCAAGATTTTATGCTTAAAATTCATCTTTAGAATCACTGACAATAGTGCTTGCCACACAAAAAGGCACAGTGCACATTTAAACCTTTGAGGAACCCCAAGATAGTCTTGTCACCCATCTGTGTTCCTGCCATTAGTTTCACTGTCCATTTTGTGCCCATTCCCTATCCTATTTATCTTCAGTATAGTTTCACTCCTGTTTTCTTTGGTGATGATGATAAATCTTTCACTGAGCATTTTACTTATATGCCAATCACTGTCTAAATGTTGAAACAGAGCTACTTCATTAATCCTCAAACAATCCAATGAGGAAGGTACACGGATGAGAAAATGAGTGTTTAGACTTGCTTAAGGTCACATAAATAAGCAAAATGTAAGCAATGGGAACCCAGGCAGACTGACTCCAAGCCCCCATTTCCTCCCTTTCTCTCTCTCCCTTCCCTTGTGATGGGGCTTTTTGGAAGCATTTGCACATCACTGAACCCAAGATTGGAAGCACTAGTATCTAGGCAGTTACCTGCCATGGGAACACACCGACCACCCCATTGACCACCCCTCCTAGCTGCACACTTCCTGTTCCCTCAAGTAACTTAATTTCCATCCTTCTCCTCCTCTCACTTCTCAGAACTGTTTAGAAAACGGGGTAAATGTATCTTAGAGGCCCCACAGTTTGGGTCAGGAGAGGAAGGGGGAGAGGTAATGCAAATCTCCTTCACAACTCAAGAAAAAGGGTAGAAGGGCTGGAGACGCTCACCTGAAAAGCCAAGCTCACTTTTAACAGCTCATGGTGTACAGTCAGGTAGGGGCCAAATGCTCCAAGTGCTCAGGTGCTGAGAGCAGAAAGGAATAGTCATCCACCCCCGCCAGGAAATAACCACTGTGCAGGTTGCACAATGCCCTAGCTGTCCGCTTTTTGTGGAAAGCCCACCTAGGCAGCTGCATCCCCATTCCACCCCAGCCCATCCTCAGATCCCTTGGGAGAATCAGGAGCTAAACGCAGGCTCACAATGTCAAACTCATCCCTAGCCACCCCATCTTCCAGGGAGAGCTCCGTCCACCGCACCAAATCCTTAAACAACCCCTGCCGGTGACCTAGGGCACGCTGGGGGCCTCTCGGTCCTCGATTACCCCTTCGGTCAGAGGATCTGGGTGGATGCTTGTGGCCAGGCAGAGCTGGGCGCGCGCTTCCTGGTGTAGCTCAAGTGCGCTTCAGCGGCGGCAATGGGCGAGGACTTAAAGGAGCCAGCTTCTAGAAAACTTCAGCCCCAGGTGGACGCGAGAAGACCGTGAATGCAAGGGGCTTACAAGGGGAGGGGACGTCACCGCTCACACTTGGCTTCCAGCTCCTACTCACCTGGCCACTTTCTCAAAAACGATCTCACCACCCGCAACTTAAGGAACATCAGTTTGCAGCCCCGACTGCTAGGCGCGGCCTCAGGGGACGAGGGCGGAGCCAAAGCGCAGCTCTCGCCTCAGTATCCCCCACCCCTCCGCCCCGGTTCTACACCCAGGAGCCTGCTGTGCACCCGCGTAAGAGACAGTGGGCGGGCCGGGGTGATAGGAGCTGACCCAAGGTCGCGTCCGGGCCTGGGCCCTAAGACCCGGCTGGGGCCAGCTGTAGGGCAAGACGAGATGCTAAGGGCGGTCCGGGTCACGGAGGCGTCAGAGGAACTCTGAGGCCGCGCCTCAGCGGAAGAGGGGCCCCGACCCGTGGCGCGCATGGAGCCGCCGCAGTGGGTACGCCTCCCTTCAGGCCTCTCACCTCAGCGGCCGCCTGCGAGGGACGCCTATCAGCGCAGGCGGCTCCAGGCTAGGTCGCGGAGTCTGCGCGCGCCCGCGATTCACGCTCGCTCCGCCTCCTTTCGCGGCGGGACGTGGCCGTGGCCGTGGGCGCGTGCGCGTGGGACCCGGAGGGCGGAGGCCTGCCTTGCCCCGTCTCTATGGCAACGAGGCCTGCGCCAATCCCTGGGAGCTGACCTGGGCGGAGCCCGCCACTACTCTCCAGCCTTAGCAACAACCACGTGGCGTTCGTACTTGGTGGTAGCTTTGCGAGGACCTGTTGGCCCCAGGTGCGGGGTGAAGTCAGCCCTGTGGCCCGCAGTGGGAGGCCAGGAGGAGCATTTGGAGACAAGTGGCTAGGGAGACACAGCACAGCAGTAGCAGTCATAGCCTCTGACATACTATCCTTCTCACAATGGCTTCAGGACATACCTGGGTACGGTCACTTGCTCCCGTTTTACAGCCCAGGAAGCTGAGGCCCAAACCGGATTCAGAGAAAAATCTAATGGCTCCAACCTTTGGACAGTGCAAATACCTGTTATCTTTCTACCACCTCTCTCCTCCATCCTTCAGCTAGAGCACAGGGTGATCATTCATCCATCCAACAAACATTTATTGAATGTTAATCTGCGCCAGCACAATTCTAGGCTTTGAGGATACTAGGTGAAACCAAGTCCTGCCGTGCTAGAACTCACTTTGCAGGGGGATACCCTCACCCCATCCTCCCTCAGGGCTCTGGATATTGGTCACTTATCTCAAGGATGCTTAGGGGAGGCTTCCCTGGGTTTAAACTACCCTGTTTGACTCCCAGATTAAGTGTAAGCTTCTTGAAGTCAGGTTCAATCTTCAGGTCATATTTCAGAGCACCTGCAGACTACAAAGCACTCTGCTAGGGCCCCAAAGATAATACCCTGCCCTCCTGGGAGGTCCAGTCTTGCAGGGAAGGAAGTGGGGGGGGGGGGGGCACTCATACTTTAGGAGGAGGGTCACGTTAGGGTGGAGACAACTGGAAAGGTGACTATGGGAAAAGTCAGTAGCCATGGAATGTATTCATCTTTTTATGGATCCCCTAGCTGTACTAGCAAAGGGCAGGCCAGAAATACAGACATTCATAATCCTGATTTCCTTTCCCTCTGCTTCACATTTTTCCTTGCACAGGCAAGGAAGATTGAACCTCATCTGGAGGGTCAAGTATACCCCAGTGCTCCAGATAGAGTAGGCAGCTGACCTCTTCACAGACACTCTAGTCTGGGCACAGTCTCAACAGTTGTTTCACCTATGAATGTCAAGTACATGGTCAAATCCTTCAAATGCCCCAGACAGGTGGTCTATAGACTTGAAGCATTTCCTTTGGAGGAGGGGCCAGGACACTGTCTTAGAGACAGTCTCTATCTGCAGTTTTGCACTTTCAATTCTCCTGCTTCTCAGAAGCTAATGAGCTTTCCCCTTCCTCATCTTGTCCTCTCTGCTCACTTCCTTTTGCCTGATTGGGGAACTCTAAAGCCCCACATCTGAGTCCAGGGTGTGCCTTGGGAGTCTCAGCACCTTCATCATAGGAGAGCGGGTCGGTCTGTGACTGGAGTCCATCACCCTACCGGACTTCATCTCACACTGCTGCCTACCTATAGTGAAGGATTGTCCTTGACAGGATCCCTGCAAGGCATGCACTGACCACTAGGAGGCAGCAGCCTGCTTTGCAGAGCGTTCTTCTTCCCCTTGCAACCCAGCAGTCTGAGCCTACCTGCTCAGCCAACTAATTGCCCCACCCACATTTTACTCTTAGTCCTATTTCCCAATAGCATATATTCTCCTCTCATTCCCAAGAGCCCAGGCTTGGCTTTTGTCTCCTCTTGCCTTCCTCTGTCCAAGGAATCCCCACAGAGGCCCTTTAATTCACTTTTAGTAAATTTCCACAGCATTCAGTTTCCTTGGGGCTCCTCCCTTTAAAGGGATTAACTTTTGGGAGCCAAGGAAAGTTGGCTTTTCTTCTAGCATTCCCCCTCCCCTCCATCCCTACCTCCTTCTCTACACCCATCTCAGCGCTCCAAAGCCCTGGTTAGCTCTCTGTGGGCCAGTGGCTGGATCCTCCAACTGGATGATAATTGGAGAATGCATATTCAGTGTAGGGCACTCTGCAAACTCTGCCACCTGACACAGACACACCATCTTCTACCTTTTGAAGGCAGTGATGCCATGTCTAATGCCCAGCCACTGAGAACCCAGCCAGGGCTGCCTCTGGAGGATTTGCCATGGCTGAGGCCAGCTAGCCTTAAGACATGCCTGAAGTCAGTTCAGGTGTTTCTCCTTGAACCCTAGAAATGTGGTGTTCTTCAAGTGTGCAAAAGCAAAAAAACACCTAGTGAATCCCACCGCAACTAGAGCCTGCCAGTAGTCCACTTCTGTCCCTGCCTAACCCAATCCCATTCCTTCAAGTGCCAGCCCAGCATCCACCATGTTCTAAGTTATATCCCTTCCACCACCACCCAAACTGTGTATATAATCCCTTGACCAAACAACACTGCCTTCTTGAGTTTAGATTTTATTTTACAAAAAGAGAAATAAAGAAAACTGATAGGCAGTTATACTGACTTAACAATTGTTCTGTTTGCTTTTTTAAAAAAGTGACATGAAACACAAGTAAAAATAAATACGTTGTAGAAACAGCCAGTTGCCCAGTCTCTGGGGCAGGAACACCTGCCCTGCTAAGAGAGGAGGGAAGCCCATGATCACACCAGCAGCTGGCGAACGCAGTCACAGATGCGCCTCAAAGCCTGGCACAGGTCCCAGGCCTCGGGGGCATCCTGAGGAAAGAAGACGGAAAACCAAAGCCAGTCTACTCCTCCTGGTAGCAGTGTGGCCTTAGTGGTTATTCACTGTGACCCTCTCAACCGACCTGGATTCCCTCTCCCCTGACCCCCCAGAACAGGGTACAGAAAAAAAGAGTCTTGGGCAGGCTGGGGGGATTCTCCCAGTAAGTGCCCAGCCCACCCTGAGTAACACAAACAGATAAACAGTTTATACCCAGGTGTGCACGCACACACACACACACACAAACACACATACACACAGCTGGGCTAAACTCTCTTCCAGGGAGGGTCCTGGTCAGGTCACAGTATGAGGTCCTCTCTTCTGAATATCATCCCAGTAATGGTAACAGAGTACCAAACCTTCCCGAACCAGCCTCTGTACTGCAGACACTCTACACCCTGCCTAGCTACTTCTCCCCAGTGCACTGGACCATGACATAAAATAGACCTGCGAGAGGGAAAAGGTACAGATTAGGGTCCCTGAAGAGCAAAGTCAGACACTGCCTGCTCAGGAAGTTCATCCTTTTAAGACTCAGCTATTCATAAAAAGCCCAGGATCAAGACAGTAGCACAAAACAGACAATAAGAGGGTCATAGCTGAATATAAAGGGCAAAAAAGAGTCATGGAAGGGGGATGATTTAAGGTGACCGACGGAGAGCGCAGCATTTTCAGAGACAGGCCTTGAGATGGTGATTTCCTGGGAACAATCAGCAGAGGGCCAGAAATTCTCCTGGGGTCCTTTGAGAGTGAGACCTCTGCTCTTGCGAGGACTGGTAGGGAAGAGCCATTTTGCTAGGTGCACAGGAGGCCATGGCTCAGAAGGGAGAGACTGATTTTCTCCTGAGAATTCACAGGGAACTGGGAGGCAGGAGGAAGACGGGCCAAATCCTGAAACACTAGGAATGAGGAATGTAAAACACCAAGAAGACTTTCCCTGTGGGATGAGGACTCAGTTCCAGAGCAATACCAAGTTTGAGCAGACTGAGGCAGGCCTGATCTGCTGACAGCTTTGGGAGTGAGAGTCCACCTAGAACGCTGCTTTGGTGCCATTAGTTTGGTTAAGTATTCCAAACTGTCAGCAACACTGGACTTTCAACATTACCTTATTTGCTTCATGTTCCCAGAGTGGGAAATTTCATATTTAGCTGTGAATCACAAGTATATAAAGATTCCACACACTAATTCCTAGGGAAGAGATTTCCAAGGGCCAATAAGAGTTATCCTTAAGTCAGAAGATGATGAGATGGATGCTGAAGAAGTACAACTTGAGGGGGTCAGGACTTTGCAGATGTCCAATCCGAAAGAACAGTTTTGAAAACAACTTGGTTTAGTTATTTTTCACGCTTAAATGGCTACCTTGTCTTTGTCCAATTTTATTAAGAAAAGGAAATCAAGCATCACTTCAAACAGTATTCCTGAATCATTACAATAGTATTGTGTTCCCTAGCTGAGGATCTAGGCTAAACCAGATGGACTAGGCTTGAGAGTCCCTTGAAACAGTCTGTGGAAGACAACACTGAGGGAAAATGAATATGCCTGACCTTCTGCCCTCCTTCATATCACCATATTCTCCCTACTCAGGCCTGTAAGGTAGAAGCTACCGCCAAGAGTTCCTGATAAAACAGGCTTTCATACACAGATCTTAGGCTCTGAGATATTTCCTGCTTCTCTCACAGACACATTCATGTTTGGTGTGCATACATATTTGCCTACCAGCACAAAAAGAGATAGCAGAAAAGCCAGGTAAGTGTTTTCAGGTTCATTAAAAAAAAACAGCCATGGAAATGGTAGCACTCCAATTTCCCATGATTCCACCCCCAACCTCACACAGTATAAGCTGCACATATCAGAGAAAGCCTTTTCTAGACAGATCAGCATCCAAGATTATGGCCTCTTCCAAGATGAAGCAAGATACAGCCCCTCCTCCAAACGAATGGCTTCGGTTCCCTGGTGGGATGGTTTCTGGATTCTCAGAGTCAGATTTCCTAGGGGTGAACACAAAAATACTCCTCCTTTCCCCAACAAGACACACACACACACATACATACACACACACCTCTGGAATCCCAGTGTTCCAGGGCTTTGGAGGCACCAGGTTGTGAGTGTGCTCTGCAGACTGGAAATCCAGACTAGCTCACTCCTACTGTACCAGCCTAAGCCTGAGAGCCCACTCCAACTGAATCCCTCCACCATCCATTCTTGGGATGCATGCATCTGAAAGAGAAAGCACTGGTTGGAAACTGCTATTTTTAAATTAATAAAATAATTTGCATAGCTAAACTGTAAATCTAAGGCTTCTATGAGTAGCAGAGTTGTCGGAGAGGGTGCTTATGAAAACAGAGGAAGAAAACTCCCTAAATTCCACTTTTGGCGTTACTGGACAGCACAGAAACACACACATACACCCCTATCAGCCATCTCCTTGTCTCTTCTCTGGTAAAAATATCCCAGAGCGTGCCTAGGCCCTCCAATAATGGAAGCAAGTTGTTCATAGAGTTGCAGAAGCAGCTAAGGGGTGATCTGATTAAGCCTCTGCCTGCAGGGCTAGAAAGAGACTGGTGCAGGAGCTGTGCAGACAGTTGGGCCCCATAGATAGGTTGTAGAGTTCTAAAGCTAGACAAGATTTGTTCCTCATCAAGAACTGCCTGGCAAAGTCTCAATGGTGTGTGTATGGGGTGGTGGTGGACAGGAAGACAGCCAGTGTTTATGCTTAATGACTAAATGCTCCCCTCTCCTGGCAATGGCAACAAGAAAACGGAGACCCAGAATGACTGATGTGTTCTTTTAAGACAAAAGCCAGACTTAGGGCTCTTACAGAATAAAAAGGCTCCTCCATTCTCCTCTATAGAGGATGTAGGTAGAGCCCCACATCAATCACTTGACAGGCTGAGGAAACCAAAACACTTCCCAAGAGAAAATCAATAGTCTGTTTCCTCAACCCAGTAGCCTCTTTTCCACAGCTTCACTGTTTAGCATAGAAAGTTTGTCTCTGAGGTCATCCCAGGAAAAGATGGCTCCAAATTTGGGGTCACTTCTTTCCCAAAAGCAAACTCCATGATCCCCAATTTCAATCTCTTTGGAATGAGTCTCATCCCCACTAACTATCCAGTCCCAGAATTCCCTGATCTTCCTAAGAGGCTATATCATAAAAACACAGTTGTTTAGTCTAAACCTTAGTCAAGTCTCTCTTTCTTTCCCTGGTCAATTCACCATCCAGGATTTTTTCGCCAGCAGCTATGGGAGTCTGGGTTATCTTGAAATTGCTCTTTCCCCCTCCCACCCTCCTTAACCCTAACCTTCCCCGCCCCCCCCCCACTCCCCAAAACTTAAGACACACAAAAACTCCAAATAATAAATAATTGCCCATAAGAAATAAATTAACATGGAGCTCTCTAACAGGGAAGGAGAGGGATAAGGAAAGGCCACCAGGATAGGCAGCTGGGGTTCAGTTCCATCCTTGTGAAGAATGTCTCTTCCAGCTATAACTCTATGACCTTGCACTCACATACTGCAGTGCTTCTTCCTCTTGGTCTCTGCACACAAGACAAGCTCACACCCTGGAAAGGGAGATCTGTTCAGAGACAGCCACTGGGGAAAGAGACAAAGATTGGTAATGCCCATTTTCTCTCATGATTTTCCCTCAAATTCTAAAGCAAATGTGGCACTAAAAACCAGGGACTCAGGTTAGTTTGGCCCTCTCTTCACTCAACTAGATGGAAACTTGTGGTTTCCATGACTCTTGTCCTGGGCTCACCTGAAGTTTATACTAATAGTTGCCATGAACCACCACACTCTCATTTCCATTCAAAAAGATTAATTCATTTTTGAGTCCCCCTCTTATTCCCTCCCTCCCCTCCCACCTTTGCCCCTGCTTTGCAACATACATGTACACACACACACACACACACACACACACACACACACACACACACACACACACACACACACACACACACACACACACACACACACCCCAGGTCTGCTTCCTTCCAATCCGCTAAAAAGACCCTACTTCACATAGGATCTCAGTCTGCTTCTCCTGCCCACCCTCCCTCTCTTGCCCACCCACCCACTCTCCCTCCCTCCCTCCCTCCCTCCCCTCCCCTTCCCAGGACAAGCTAAGTCACCCAGTAAGGCAGCTCTCTTGGGAGAGAATGTTCCCAAAGACAGAAATGGGATGTGGGCTTCTACACTCAGATGGGCGAGCAAGCAAGCAGACAGCATAAGCAAGGCAGGCAGGAAGAGAGGCAGGCTGTCCTGCCCCACCCCCCCATCCCTGTTTTGGGTCCCTGATTTCCCACTATTGCTGCTCTGTTAGATTTTTTTCCCTCCTTCCTTAAAGAGCAACAGAACACTACCACTACAGTCAACCACCCCTCTCTTTCCTCTTCCTTTTCCCTCCTGCCAAGGGCCCTATTCTCAGAAAGCCCAGATCACTGCCTTCCAGCTTGGTGGGCAACATGCTGGGGGCCCCGAGTGAGGTGGGGAGGGTCTCCCCAGCTATTTCCCAGTGACCTCTATCACATCATCGTCCTTATCATCATCATCATTGGAGCTGAACCCCACCTCGGCAACCTCGTGAGAGTCAAATGGAGGCACCTGGGACCGGAGGAGGCTACCAGCTGGGTAGCTTGCATGTGGGGACATGTAGCCTGGGTAGACAGACATGCCCCGTGAAAGGTTGCTGGGCAAGATAGGAGAAGGAAAAGGAGCAAACATCCTTGGCTCGGACAGGAGTGGTTGTGAGAATGGGAGTGAATAGCTGGGTAGTATCCCTGGCACAGAAGGGTTGAGCATGAAGGAGGGGGTGCTGGCAGTGACTGAGGTAGCCGTGGAAGAGGAACTGACAGGGCCTGCTGGCACCAGAGGGTCAGTAGTCACTGGGAAAACCAGGCGGGCATCTGCCAGCAAATTGGACAGCTGGTAGTAGGAGGGGGTACTTCCCATAAACAGGGAGTTCTCCCCAGCCTGGGAGGTGAAAGGAGGGGTGAGGTTATGGTTTAAGGAGACGGGTGGCATGGCAAACCCGCCAGAAACTGGATACCCGTGTTCATATGGCTGCACGGGGGCTGGCAGATGGCCCTTCCTAGACCGCCGCCGGGCTGACTCCTGGGCAGCAGGTGGTGTGGACAACTTTCGTTTGTGGCCCCTTAAGTCCAACACTGGGTGCCTGTCACCACAGGGCTGGCCGGTCACCAGGAGAGAACTATTGAGAAAATGACCCCCAAGTCGAGGCTCAGTTCCAAGAGCTGTCCCAGGAACAGCACTGCTGTCCACAAGTTGGGCCGGGGGGCCAGGCAGGGCGGCATTGGTGCTTGGAGAGCTCTGACAGGATTCCCGGGCAGCAGCCACATCTGCATACTGCTGGAGCTCATTGATGATCTCTGGGCTGTCAGGGGAGACGGGCCTGGCCAGTCCCTCAGGGTCTGGGGCTTTGGGTGATGAGGCACTGTGTCTGCCGTTGCTTGTGGACTCACGAGAAGGCCCCTGAGAACCTGAGGACAGAATGTAGGTGACTGAGAACATGGACAGCCAAGGAAAACAGGAGGATATAGGAAAAATAAAAAATCATGTCCTATGATCCCCCAAATTCTAACAGCTTAATGTCCAAAAAACATGAACCAGTCAGCTTTTTTCCAGACACAGAGAAATCCTTCCTCAGATTTCTGTTTTGATCCAGGAAACAAGTCTATCCATGACAAAGTATGCAACTTTTCTGCACCCCAGTTTCCCATTCTGTAAAACTCTACACCAAAGTCACTGTGAATCTTATGAAATAATAAGTATGAAATGCTAAGCAATCAAATTATAACTAGTTAACACTCTTTCTAGAAGCAAGAGGCAGTTAGTGAACAGGGAAGAAAATGAAGTTTAAAAGCAGTCCAATCTAGTTTGAAAACAAAACAAACCCACAACTACGAAAGATATTTGGGTAACTTAGAAAATCTGAATATGGCTGGGGTACTAGGTGAGATTATGGAATTGTTAACTTTTTCAATGTGATAATGGTGTTGTGGGTTAGGAGGATGTCTTTAATCTTAGGAAATGCATGTTGAAGTCTTTAGGGGTAAAAGGACATGATATCTTCAACTTACAAATGGTTCAAATAATAGAAAGGGAAGAATGAAAAAAGATGAATTAAAAATGGCAAAATGTTAACAATCACTGGGTCTAGGTATAGGGTATATGTGTACTGTTCTTTACCCTGTAGAAAAATTTCCATAAAACAGAAAGTGAGAACAAGAGCAGTCTAGCTCTTATAACTTTATGGCGGGAGGGTAAATTAGAACCTCTTCCAGACAGGGAAATCCAGCAAGAGTCCCTAACATTGTTAAGGGGCTACACATACACTCTTTGACCTGGCAATCCTACTTGTAGGAATTTATCCTATAGAAACATCCACATATCTATGAAGCAGCACTGTCAGTAAAGGTAAAGTTAAACAATCTAAATGTCCATTGACATTTAGACACAGACATTATTCCCATGTAATGGCATTCTGTACAAACCTTCAATGAGACCTCTCTAGAAGGAATGATACGGAATGAGCACCAAGATACACAGGTTAGTGAAGAAAGGGGTAAACCCTATATTATAGTATGCTAGCATTTGTTTTAATACACAAAAATATTTATATATACACAAACATATCCTGTACTAATATTTCTGAAAAAAACAAAACAAAACATAAATTGGTGAGAGTAACACCTCTAGGGAGACACAATGGATGACTGCAGTTCATGGTGGCAGGAAAACTTACTTTTTTACTTTACTCCCTTTCCCTTTGTCCCTTTTCAATTTATCTATTCAAAAAATAAATTAATTATAAACCCAATCAAACCAAATCAAAACAAAAAAATCTATGTAGGTAATGTAAAGTAGAAGCCACCATACCTGCAGCAGCCATCCGACCATCTTCAGGGGCCTTTGTTTTGCCAGTTGCCCGGACAGCAAAGATCCGCCCATCACTGGTGCGGATGTATGTCCCTAGAAAAAACACGTGGGAGACTGTGAGACATGCAACACAACCAATCCTGGAAAACTCCAGGCCCATGCACCATTGGCTTGGAAAAAGCTATAAAATTAGGTTTCAAACCCTTCTCAAGACCCCTGAAATGAGGAGTGAGGTGCCTGAACTGAGGACCCACTGTGATACATTCATTCCACAAACGTAATTACTTGCCTACTGTGTACCAGGCACTGCTCTAGACACTGGATATATAAGAGTATACAAGACAGATAAGGGCCCTGTCTCATGAGCTTAACTTCTAGAGTGGGAAATGACAATTATACCAGAAAATATCAGGAAGAGTTAAATGCAACCGAAAAAATAAGTGTGCTATGAAAGAGAGTAAGTTGCCTCCCTTTGTTCTCAGGTTCTCTGGCCTAGATCTTTCTCTTGATCTATGAGGAAGAGCCTTCTCATCTTCCTTGGTAGTAATAATTAATACCTGCATTCTATTCCCACAAGGCACTAAACCATCTTCTTTCTGGTCTTGGGTGTGTCTTCTGATCAATTTCTTGGAATGTCAGGTCTGTCTGGAGGCCAGGGGTCAGCAAACTTTGTCTTATAAGGCCAGATAGTTCATATTTTTAGGTTTGTGATCCGTAGACAACACATTAACAAATGGGCATGACTGTTCTCTAAAAAAAATCCCTTTATTTATGGACACTGAAATGTGAATTTCGTATTTCCACATTACAAAATATTATTCTTTGGGGTTTTTTTTTCCTAATCACTTGAAAATGTAAAAACCATTCTTAGCTCATGGGCTGTACTGTAACAAGTAGTAAGGCTGTATTTGGCCTGTGGGTTGTAGTTTGCTGACCTCCACTCTAGGCTAGGAAAAGTTCAGTAAAGAGGCTAGGTAAAATCTTCTCTGTGTAACCATTTATTCATTTCATGGCACTTTTCCTTGAGCCTAAAGTGCTCTGATTCAACAGAGGCTCAGGAGCAAAACATCTTTACTAAACAAAGAGCCTCAGGGAACTTCACACAGTAAAGGTGCTTAGTTAAAGGCTGATTGTGAAAGACAAACCTAGATTGTGTCCTGACACTGTACAGCCCAGATTTCTCATTCCAGCAATTCTTCTCCCTCTGTAAGGAGGCCAGAAGCAGATGTGGACTTTTTTGAGTATCACACTCAAAAATTCTGTCATGCAGTCACTGTGAACTAATCCATCTACATAGTATATTTCCTAGTCTGGAACCCTCATCCCCTCCAAGCAAGTAGGTAAAGACAACACAGTAACACACATGTTGGCTTATAACCCAATTTCAGTCCTCCTGTGCCTACTTGTTCCCATCCCAAGATTCTCCATAAAAACAATGAGGAAAATACAGCAACTGCCTTCTTATGAGCCACTGACATATCTTTTGGACCTAATTCAACTCCGCTAAGAAATAGTCTTTTGCCATGCTTTTCCCCAAGTGACAATCTTATAGGTAATTCCTAACCTCCTCTAGGTGGAGCCCTATGTATTTATTCTGTTTCCCAACTCAGCACCCTCAACAAAAGGCAGGGATGGGCTCTGTGGTCAGGCTCTCACCTTTTGTCCCACGGATGATGTGTATGCTCTCGCCAGCATTAATTCTTGCCTGCACATCTGTGGAGCTGTTTAGTCCAGGAATAACAATATCTAGTGAAGACACAGATCTCAAATTTAGATTACACAGAACCTGATTAAAGGAGGGAAAGAAAATGCAAAGGTCACTTCCACCCCTGTTCCTCACTGAACCAAGAAGGTGAAGCAATTAGGACCTCTGATAATTATCTAAACAAAGAATATTATAAAAACAAGAAACATTTTAGAAATCTGGTATCTTTCTGATCAATTCCCCTTGATTTAAAATTCACAGTTAATGTCCGTTTTAGTTCAAATGGTTATTTCTATGTATATTTTTCCTCCCTAAGCCATTTGTATGCATCTACTCCACATTGCTTAAGATTCCAAAAGTAGCTCATCCTCTTCCTTGCTAGCATTACCCAATGCCTATCTAAAGAATAAAGAGAAGAGTATTTTTCAAGAAATTGGCAGTGAAGTGGAATTATGAGTGGCTCTTTTTATTTCTATTCAATCCAAACTTTGTAAAATGGATGTGAATTATTTTCATATTCAGCAAAATCAATTATATGTTCATTAAATTTTATATATCATGAATATTTCTAAAAAATAAACTATAAAACAGAATCATGAAATTCTTTCCTTCCCAATCACTGTATCACAGAACCAACTGTAGGAGTAGATGGGCTGCCCAGATTCACTGGCCCACCTCCAAGTTCTGGGTGAGATGATACTCAATTCACATCAAACTCACACAGAGAGAAGCAAATGACATTTACATCTTCTAATTATATGGTGAAGTTGATTTCTTTATCTCATGCCCAGCTGACCCCACAGTCAGGCAGGACTCAGTACATTCACACCCTCTTGGTGAGATCTTCTGAGACTAATCCTGTGTTCTCATCACATCTCTTTAATCTCCACAGTGCTCTGAGTTTCTTCTACCTACCACACTCATGAAAACCTGGTTCTGTATTATTCTTAAAATATTTCACTAGAATGCAAGTTCCTTAGAAGACTACTGTCTTCTCTATTTTACCTACAGCATCAATTGTAGTAAGACCTAGAATGCACACGTGTTTAATAAATACTTCCTAAATGAACAAATTAATTAAAAAAAAATATATATATATATATAGCACTCTGAACAAAACTCAAGAGTTCCTGACCTGTTGTGGTGACCACCTTCTGAACAAGGACTCCTGCACGCTGCAAGTAGTTGATTGGGAAGTTCATGGCTGGGTTTGTGCTGGAGGCAGAGCTTACACTGCCTCCTAGTGGGACATGCCGAGGCATCATGGGGATAGGGGTAGACTGCACAGGACGAACACTTGCCACTGGCTTTTCATCACTCTTCAGTGTTGGCTGCCTATGAGAGAAAGACAAGCATGCTAACCGAGTTCGGCAGAACACCCTTTAAGTACCTTTTTCTGAAGACTGCAGAGCCTCTCCAGACTCCCCCATTGTATACTTTTAGCTGCTATGCAGAGAGGGATCAGAAGATACCTGCAGTGCCAAGTCAATTCAAGAATAGCCTGGAGGTAGGACTGAGGATAAAGCCTCTCAGTCTAAGAATTAGATGTCAGTAGAATAAAATCTTTCTGGAAATGTCAGGAGACATCTGCTGCTCTAGAATTCAGACTGACTACTTAGGAAATAACTTTCCAGAGGGAAATTAGGAAGATGAAATAAGTGAAGAAAAAGTCTCCAGATCCGAATTCATCAGTGAAGTCCTGGCGATGAGAAGAGTGTTTCAGAGAGGAAGATTTTAAATTATAAATATAATTTCTTTAGTAAATAAAGGGCTATTAAGACTAAACAAAAAAAGTCTCCAGACCACAGTGAAGACTTCTAAATTGAAGATGAATGGGTGGAATTTTCCCACTCATCCAAAGAAACAAGGCACTGTGATGCCAAATGCTTAGGTGATCTTGACGGACCTTATGTCCTAAGACTTTAACAATCTTAACGCTCTCTGAAACCTCAAGTCTCCCATTGGACTCAACTTTCATCCACTCATGCTGTGACACAGAAAATCCAGAACAGAGGAAAATGGTGGGTGGGGGGAGGAAGGAGAACATGCATAGGCAATAGTATCTTGGAGGATCAGACAGAACTGAAAAGTCTGAAGGCTTTGAAAGAGAATGACTTTCTACTTGAAAGCATCTTGAACATAAAAAAAAAAAAATTGGCAAATTTACTCATAAAAAATCAGAGTTTTCTAAAATCTTAAATCAGTTTCTTTGGAACTTCATTTGGCAATTTTATTTTTCAAATGAGAATCTTTATAAGAAATAAGTTATCTATCCTCCTCAAATAAAAGAATTATCTTTAAACTCTCCCCCTGTTTAGCAGCTGGTTTCCAGAGCAATACTCAAAGAGAAATTTTCTTCCCATTAGGAGCAGTGGTATTCCCTGACAGCACATGAAGACCCAGAGAAGACCTGGTTTTCACCCTTGAACTTCCCTGCTAAGCTACGTCTAGGGCCAAGGTTCTAGGAATCAGAAGCACCTGTGTGGAAGGTCTGGGCTTCTGTTTTTTTTTTTTTTTTTTTTTTTTAAAGGAAGGAAGGATAGAAGGAAGGAAAGGAGGAAGAAAGGGAAACATCTTTTAAACATTTTCTTGTTTTTTATTATATTTTGTTTGTTTATTGTTTACATGGGCTGGGGCCGGGAATCGAACCGGGGTCCTCCGGCATGGCAGGCAAGCACGCTTGCCCGCTGAGCCACCGCGGCCCGCCCCTCTGGGCTTCTGTTTTAAGAAGCTGCACCTGTCCACCAGGGGACTCTCATGAATCACAAGGCCAGCAGCTCCCACTTTCAACCCGGGCAGTAAAAACTAGAGAAATTTACATTAGCGCTTGAAACCCAAGATAGAATCTGTTAGTTCACAGCAGCCAAAGAGCAAGCTGTAGGTTCTCCCTTTGATTAAAAAAGAAAGCTAACCAAGACACTTTTGACCTGACTTGGACTCAGCCCCTCCTCTTTCTGTGACTCACCAGTTTCTCTGACTGAAGGCAGGGATGCTGGTCAGGCTCTGGTCACTTGCGGGGTAATACTGTGCGTACGATGGGCGGGTATAAGGGACCGAAGTGCGTTTGTCTTCCTCATAGCTTTTCTTTGCTGCTTTTTTCTCGGCCTTGGTCAGCTTGTGATCTTTCCGGTTAAGGAGCAATGACTCATGCTCAAAAGGCTCCTGGGAACACAGGAGGATGTTAGTTTAATTACCAGTCTTTGAGACTACATGACTGACATACTATGAGCCTTGCTCTGAAACCAGGAAGGGGCTGTCTCTCACACCAGAAAAGAGCCTACTCAGACACTCAGGCATACTATCTTTCTGTCAAGAACATAATTTACAACTCTAACTTAGCATCAGCTTTGGACAGCCTAAGCCCGTCTTCCATACCAAAAGGATGGGGAAAGTTCAGAGAATTAACAAATTACATTTTCAGAACTTTCCCCTTTCTTTCTGCTAGGAAAACTCACACCGGTCAAATTATTTCACATGGCTGAGCTCAGCACTCCTAGGAATTGGTGATTGGGAGGAGGGGCAGGGTATGTAGAACAAGAGAAAAAAAACAGATGAGACCAAGTCACCGGCATGAAACAAGACTTTGGATGAAGGAAACAAGCTTGCCAGACAAGCCTCACTCAATAGAGTATGTCTTCCAGGAACTGCATGCATTACCTTGGTGATGAGGTGAGGGTACTTGAGACAGGCAAGCTGCAGGACTGGCTCCTTGATCCCCTTTGTGTTTAAGGATGCCTGGGGAGCTGGTTCCTTCTCCACAAAGTGCAGTAGGTTCTCCACTTCCTTCCGGGTAAAGTTCAGCATTGGATTTAGATCATCCACCACCCGATCTAGAAGGGAGAAGACATGGGAAAGGTAGTCTAAGGCAAAGACAACTTCAAAACACAACTACAAAAGTCAGCAGAGAGAAATGATGTTTTGGGTGGCAGCGTTGTCACTAATCTCTAAAGCACTTCAGGCTTTCCCTTATCTAAAAGTCGAAGACCAGTCCTGAGGCCCCAGAAAAATGGAAACATCTATAAAAGAACCTAGCTTGGCTCTTACCATTAAATCCACCTTCAACAAGTGGAGGTCAATCTCCTCTTAATCAGAATAACATGGGAGGAACTGCTGGCTTTCTATGATTCTAAGCCAGCCTGTGTTCCCACATTCTGCCTCTCTCCTCCATTTCCCCCTCCCCTCCTACCACTGATATTGTAAGGATGGTAGCATGTATAGATGTGCCTCTCTCTGAGCCCGGAAAATGACCCACCTGACATGCCCTGCTTGGAAATCTGACGGTCATAGATCTTCTTTTCAAGGGTGAAATCAGCCACAAGGCGATAGATGTGACAGGGTTTTTTCTGGCCATAACGATATACCCGACACACTGCTTGGGCATCATGGCAAGGGTTCCAGGAAGCATCAAATACCACCACTCGGTTGGCACCAATCAGATTCACACCCAAGCAACCAGCCCTTTTAAAACATAAATCAACAATCACAGAGCCTTTCATCTTGAAGATGGTTTGCAAATTGGTTTAGCCCTTTGTGGTTCCTATCCCACCATCACCTTCTTTATCCTAAGCACAATAAATGAGAGGATTCTGCTGTCCTGTTGATAAACAGAACATTACTCAACCACTGAAAAAATGTGTCCTAAAAATCCAACGTGAATGGGACTACTGGCTCAGAAAGAAAACCTATTCTCCACTCTGTAATGAATAAGGCCCCCATATCCTGACCCCACAGCAATGTCCTTTGATGAGGGGAATCTTCTGCACACAGATGTCTCTGATATTTTTATTCTAACAACTTAGCAGAATGACTGGCTTGTATCCTGCTAAGGGCATTCTGATAGTGAAGGCACAGCCTTTGAGCTACTTAGCCTGAGACAAATATATCAGCCTTTTACATTATATAGCACTTCATACTTTTTAAAGCACTTTCGTGTTCATCACATCATCTAAGTCTCAGAACACTCAAGAGAAAAGCAAATTATGATCACTGTTAATGAAGGTCTCCAAGTATTTCATGACCCTCTCATGACTGCTCTTTTGATGCAAAGGAAACCTCCCTCTGGAACTCCCTCTTTGACCTCAAAAAAAAGTTACAAACTGGACATTTCTGTACTGACTAAACTTGGATGAGCCTTTGGGGTCCGTGCCCAGGCAGCCAATTGCTCCGAACCTAGCCTTCTGACTTCCACTTTTGGGCTCCACTCACCGCGTAGAAAGAAGGAACAGCCAGGTGGTGAGGTTGCTGGGATCATTGAACTGATTAATGAGCCGCTCCCTCTCAAAGGCAGGGGTGCTACCATCTAGTCCTAGGAAGAAAAGAAAACCACAAGAAGCTGACAGATGAGGGCAGGGCACATAGCAAAATCATTGGTCAAACGTGTTTTAAAAACAAACACAAACAAAAAAACCCACTGTACTGCTCAGATCCCACCCTTAGACATTTCATAGGTCTACAGGCATCTATAATTTGAAAAGCCACCCCCCAAGTAATTCCCATGTGAAACAAGGATCAAAAGTACATTTCTACCCGGCAACACCATTGCTAGGTACTCAGAGGACGTGAGGGCAAGGACACAAACGGACATTTGCATACTAATGTTTATAGCAGCATTATTTACAATTGCCAAGAGATGGAAACAGCCAAAATGTCCATCAACAGACGAGTGCCTGAACAAGCTGTGGTATACACATACAATGGAATATTATACAGCTGTAAGACAGAACAAAGTTATGAAGTATGTAAGAACATGGATGGACATTAAGGACATTATGCTGAGTGAGATTAGCCAGACACAAAAGGACAAATACTATATGGTCTCACCGTTATGAACTAACATTAATGAATGAACTTTGGATAACTTCAGTTAAGAACAGAGGTCATCAGGAGATAGAAATAGGGTAGATACTGGGTAATTGGAACTGAAGGGATATAGATTGTGCAACAGGACTGATTGTAAAAATTCAGAAATGGATAGCACAATACTACCTAACTGTAATATTATAATGTTAGAACACTGAATGAAGCTGAATGTGAGAATGATAGAGGAAGGAGGCCTGGGGGCACAAATGAAATCAGAAGGAAATATATACGATAAAGACTGAGATGGTATAATCAAGGAATGCCTAGAGTGTATTATGATAGTGACTAAATGTACAAATTTTAAAATGTTTTGCATGAGGAAGAACAAAGGAATGGCAATAATGCATGGTGTTAAAAATAGATGGTAATTAACATTTTAAAACTTTAACTTATGTGTGAGACAAAAGCAAAAAATGTTTATTTGGTACAAAATTTATATTTTGACTAGTGCATTTCCTAATATAACTTATGTGGACAGCTTAACTGAACATCATAAGTTCATGGAACCTTGAGTAGGGCATGAGATTTTGTAGGTTTGTCCAGAGTGATACCTCGATAAATTCCAGAAGGATTTGAACAGTGAATAAAATAGTATTTGCAAAGTCTCCTTGGGGGAACGGCGAGAAAGGGGGAAAATTCAACTCCCCAAGTGGAGAATCCGTGATATTCTCACAAGCAGTGGGGACAACCAAAGCAATAGACTGAGACCCCAATCTTGGGGTTTGTTCATATGAAACTTAACCCCACAAAGGATAGGTTAAGCCTACTTAAAATTAGGCTTAAGAGTCACCCCCCAAGAGAATCTCTTTTGTTGCTCAGATGCAGCCTCTCTTTCTCAGCCAACACACAACAAGCAAACTCACTGCCCTCCCCATCTCTATGTGGGGCATGACTTCCAGGGGTGTGGACCTTCCTGGCAACGTGGGGCAGAAATCCTAGAATAAGCTGGGACAAGGGATTGAGAAAACCTTCTCGACCAAAAGGGGGAAGAGAGAAATGAGACAAAATAAGTGTCAATGGCTGAGAGATTCCAAACAGAGTCGAGAGGTTATCCTGGAGGTTATTCTGAGACATTAAATAGATATCACCTTTTTAGTTAAGGCATAACAGAGAGGCTGGAGGGAACTGCGTGAAAATGTAGAGGTTTTTCCAGTAGCCATGTTTCTTGAAGATGACTGTATAATGATATAGCTTTTGCAATGTGACTATGTGATTGTGAAAACCTTGTGTCTGATGCGTCTTTTATCTACCTTATGGACAGATGAGCAAAACATATGGATTAAAAATTAACAAATAATAGGGGAAACAAATGTTAAAATAAATTTAGTAGGTTGAAATGCTAGTGATCAGTGAAAGGGAGGGGTAAGGGGTATGGTATGTATGATATTTTTCTGTTTTCTTTTTTTTTCTTTTTCTGAATTGACATAAATGTTCTAAGAAATGATCATGATGATGAATAATCAACTATGTTATAAAAAAAATAAAAATAAAAGTACATTTCTGCCCTTTAGCATTTGGGTCAATTCTCAGGCCACGGTTCCTAGACTTTAGTTTGTGTAAGGATCACATAAGGAGCTTTGTAAACACTAGCTCAAGGTGACCTCTCTGCCCCAGCCTTTTGTGTCCTGATGAGGGTAAAAGGCAAGAGTCTTGTGTTTTGATATTGCTGACGCTCCTCCACCAGGAATCTGCATTTTTAACAAGCTCCTAAGGCAGAGAACTTGCTATAAGGAAACATAAAAGGAACAGGTTTGGAATTATGGAATGGGACACATGAATGAAAGGAGCAAGCTCAAAAAGGGTAGAAAAATAACCTTCAGTAAAGAGTAAGCATGAGTGAGACAAGAAGGACAACCTTTGTTACCTCCAGTAAAGTAGAGAAAAGGGCAAAGCTAAGGGCATGAAACACCACACGGAGAACTGAATTACTACAATTGTCAGAGGTATTAATTTAATTGCCTGGTACTGGAAGCTCTTTCAATCACTACTCCAACCTGAGTTCCCATAATATTTTAGCACAGCTCACCACTGACTCACTGCGTAAGCCTATAGGGAACAGGCTAGACCCCGTGCTGGGAATCTCCTCACTACCCCCTGATCCTCCATCTCTAAATTCTTACTCTAAGCCAGTGGATCTTTGCCTTCCCCACTAAGGGACATGTGGCAATGTCCGGAGTCATTTTTGGTTGTCACAACTGAGGTGGGGTGCTGTTTTTAACTATATGGGAAAAAGCCAAGGAGGCTGCTCAACATCCTACAATGCATAGGACAGTCCCACACAATAAAGAATTATCTAGCCCAAATGTTTAATAGGTCCAAAGCTAACATTTCTCAACCTTTTATTCATTATCACCTTCCTAAAGAACCTTTTTTCCCTAATCACTGCTTCCCTTGAAATGCTAATACCATAGATATACTACATACCTGTTTATGTACTATATATATATTTGTTCCTTATGCAAAAACTGAACTATGATTTTTTTACTCCCCTAAAAACCAATTTTCACCCCCTTGAGGGTGACATCCCTGTTGAAAATGCATGCTTTAGGCTTGTGTTCACGCTGCATCTTCTGCCTGGGATGATCTTCCCCATTTTGTGAGTTTAACTCAAGTCCCAGCTTCCCTGGGAAGCCTTCTCCAAACAACCTCACCATGATGATTCTGTCCTTAGAGCTTCATTTAGGGAGCTTGAACAGTGCCATTTTGTATGTGTCCTCAAGTTATCACAGCTCAGATTAAGATGAGACCCATGCCTTCTTCTCCATACTTCCTTGATCTCCCCCCAGCTCCCTGGCCCCTACTATAGGACCTAGCCCCTAATACTGGACCTTGAACACAGCAGTTAGTTCTCAGGATCTCCCTGCTCCATAGCTAATCACAGGTATTCCTATGCACTTGATGGACAATGAAGTTCGAGTGAGAAAGAGAGAAGGAAGGAAAGAAAACCCTTAAGCAAACTTTGCCAAGTCTCCAGGAAAAAAGCATCAATGAACTCACGGAAGTAGCTGATATTTCGAACCCACTTCTGTGTTCCTTGCTCCTCGGCACCAGGCAGACAGGGTACTTCTCGCTTCCCTAGGAACTCCTCGATGAGAGCCAATGTGGAAAGGCTCTGGCTGAAAGTGACAACACTTGGTTCAGAAGGCTCCCAGATCTGAGGAAATCATATTCCCCAATAGGCCCACACTCACGTGCAGTCTTCTGATGAGAGAAGCTGCCAAAAGTTACTCCTTGAAAGACGTACCCACAAAGAGCAACCAAGGGAATTTTCCTAGCTTATAATGTGAACACAGTCATCCTCAAAACTTATTACCATCACCTCCTACTCCACAAAACTTTTCTCATTCTATTACTTGCTTCCTCAATTGAAGACTTCTGGGGTTTAGCTTAATACATAGTAACAAATACCATTCAGTATTAAAAACCAATACATTAGATCTGATAATAGGCCACAGGCAATATTATGGGTCTTACTAAGGAGGCAGAGTAACTCAGCTGCTTCCAAGTTATGTAGAAAGTCAGGCTCCCCAAAAGTGATCCCTAAAACCAGGGGAACACTAGACTCTCCCAAGTTAGAATCACTGCTATCCTCTCAAAGCGTGCAGCCAGTGGAAGTCCTCACTCTGAGGTTCCTAAGCAAGTTCCTGCCACTTACCTTTCCATGGGGCTATAATCTGATCTAACAAAGGAGAAACAATCTCCTTCAGGTCTGTTTCACTGAGAAGTTAGACCTTAATGAGACTCAAAGACCTGGCCTGACTGATACTGTGACTCTGGAACACATATCATTTATTTGTACCTTAGATACAAAGTTTGAAATAATAATAATAGAAATAATAATAAAATACAAAAATCGGGGAGGGAGATAAGCTGATTAGACCAAAGACCAGCAAAGACTTTTTTTTTTTAAAGGGCCAGACAATAAATATTTTAGGTTTTGCAGATGGCATATGGTCTCTGTCACATATTCTGTGCATTTTTTCTTTTACAACCCATTAAAAATGTATTCTTAGCTCTCAGGCCACAAAATACCAGCCTGGGCCATAGTTTGCTGGATTAGACTATAATCTCCAAGGCATCCTCCACTCCAACCAGTAGCTCAGGGTCCTAAATTATTTTCTGTGGAAAGATTGCATTGGCAGAGAAAGAAATTCCCAGAAACAGACAAAATGCAAAAAAGTCCTTGCAATAAGTGCTGGGTTGTAAGGCATGGAAAGAAAAAAGGGGCTAATGTAGCCCTAGTTGGTCTGACTCTATGAGGACTATGTCACTTCTTACCATGAAACACACAACTTTACCTGGGAGCTTCTCCTCCTACCTGAACACGAGGATTTTGTCCCCAAGCTTCACACTTTCCTCAATCAGATGGAAAAGCAGTACCATCTTGGGAGAGTTCTCTAAGACTCCAGTCTGGTAATCAGTCAGAAGGTCCTTGGCCTGCAAGAGAACAAGGCAACTCAAAGCAGGTCCAAGGCCATGTTACTAGAAAAATTCTCTCCCTCCAAGGCAGCAGCTTATTGGCCACCTCTATATTTTTTTGCAACGACCTTCGCAGAGGAGTACATTGTACACTCACAAACCCTCTCCCAGGTAGACCTCATGCCTTCCCATCCAGCAGTGATCTATGGCCACAGAGGGATCTCTTAGACTCACCCATTCGTATGTGACGATGTTGTTGCCTCGCTCCTGGAAAGGGTTGAAACCAACACCCTGTAGGAACTTGCTATTGGTTGTCTCTCCCATTGGGGAAGCCAAGGAACTATCCTCTCCCTTGCCTTTTGGTCCCTGTGGTGGGCAGCGGGTGCTAGTCCCTGCTGAGCCAAGCTCTTCCACATCTAAGTCCTGCTCATTGGCCAGGCTTTCCTTCTGAAGGGCTTCGTAGAGCACATCAGGGTGATTCCAGATCTGAGGAAAAGGAGCCATAGTTCAGGGTAGAGAACACTCCAAGGATGTCCCAGGGAGTATGGAAATACGCATTTGCTCAAGTATATACCTCTCACAGCACACACTGTCACTTTACGTCTAGTAAAGGTAACCATACAGGTAATTATAGATGCCAGTACTACTGTATAGTTTAGGTAATTCAACTTCTTGTTTTACACAGGTGATAAAATGAAAATTCATAAAGTATATGATAACTTGATGGTTTTGGACATACAATGTACAATGATAGAATTTGGATCAATTATAAGGGGAATGGAGCAATATAAGAATAGTGTATGTAATGTATATATTATTGAATATGGTATCAAATCACATATAATTGTAATATTGCATTATGAGTAATTAATTTACAAGAAAATGGATTAAACTCCCCAATCAAAAGGCAGAGATTGGCTGAATAGATAAAAAGACATGACCCAATTGTATATGCTGTTTATAAAGGACTCATCTTAAATTCAAAGACCGTAAGTAAGTTAAGAGTGAAAGGACAGAAAAAATACAGCATGCAAGTAGTAACCAAAAGAGAGGTGAGGTAGCTATACTAATAACAGATAAAAAAAGACATTAAGTCAAAAACTGTTATAAGGGACAAAGAGGTTCACTATATACTAATAAAGGGGTCAATTCAACAAGTAGACATAACAATTATAAATGTGTATGTACCTAACAGCAAAGACCCAAAATATATGAAGCAAATATTGACAGATTTCAAGGGAAAATAGACAGTTCTACATTAATTGGAGATTTCAATACACCACTTCCAATAATAAATGAGCAGGCATTATAGCAGGCAGCTGGTGTGGATGACTACATAAGTTTGCCTGTAACAAAATCAGAGACCTTACCTCAAAACTAGAGGATACAGAAAATTAAGAAATAAACCCAAATCTAGTAAAGGAAAGAAAATAAAGACTCCTATGAGGACAAATGAGATACAGAATAAAGAACAATAGGGAAAATCTGCAAAACCAAAAGTTGGTTCTCTGAAAATATCAACAAACTCAGCAAACCTTTAGCTAGACTGACAAACAAAAAAAAAGAAAGAACACAGTAACTAAAATCAGAAATGAAAAGGGAGGTATTACTACTGATATCACAGAATAAAAAGAACAATAAGAGGATACCATGAACAACTGTATGCCAACAAACTGGATAACCTAGATGAAATGGACAAATTCCTAGAAATACACAAACTACCTATAGTGATTCAAGAAGAAACAGAAGATCTCAACAAACCAATAACTAGTAAAGACTGAAAGTTTTCCCTGTAAGATCAGAAAGAAGATAATGATGCCTACTGTCACCACTATTCAATGTTGTGTTGGAAGTTTTAGCCAAAGCAATTCAGGCAAGAGAAAGAAATAAAAGATATCCAAATTGGAAAGGAAGAAGTAGAAGTTTTCCCTATTTTCAGATGACATATCCTATATAGAGAAAATCCTGAAAAATGGACAACAAAGCTCCTAGAGCAAATAAATGAATCCAAGAAAGTGGTAGAGTACCAAAATCAAAATGGAAAAACCACTTCTGTTCCTATATACAAGCAATGAACAACTGGAAAAAAAAATCAAGAAGAAATTTCACTTACAAGAGCAACAAAAAGAATGAATTATCTAGGAATGAATCTAACCCAGGATGTAAAGGACTTGTACACAGAAAACTACAACACATTGCTAAAAGAAATCAAAGACTTAAATAAATAGAAATTCTAAGTTCATGCATCAGAAGACTAAATATTAAGATATCAATTCTACTCAAAATGATTTACAGATTAAACATGATCCCAATGAAAATTCCAGCCAACTTTGCAGAAATGGAAAAGCCGGTTATCAAAATTTATTTGAAAGGATAAGGGGCCCTGAATAACCAAAAAGAAGAACAAAGTTGGAGTACTCACTTCTCAATTTTTAAAACTATTACAAAGCCATAGTAATCAAAACAGCATGGTACTGGTACAAGGACAGTATGTAGATCAGTGGAATCAGACTGAAAGTTCAGAAATCAAACCTCACATTTTTGGCCAACTGAAATTTGAAAAGGGTGCCAAGTCCACTCAATGGAGAAAGAACAGTCCCTTCAACAAATGGTGCTGAGAAAACTGGTTATGCAGGCATGAAGGAATGACGGTAGATTCCTACCTCACACCTTATTTTAAAATAACTCAAAATGAATTAAGACCTAAATATAAGAGCTAGAACTCCTAGAAGCAAACACAGGGAAGCAACTTCAGGACCTTATATTAGGCAACAGCTTCTTAGACTTTCAACCCAAAGCACAAACAATAAAAGAATATACAGGTGGGACATCCTTAAAATTAAAAACATTCATGCATCAAAGGACTTTGTCATGAAAGTCAAAGAACAGCCTACTCAGGCTCGCTGTCCTTCCCCTCTCTGTGTGGGACATGACTCTCAGGGCTGTGGACCCTTCTGGCAGCGTGGAACACGGATCCTTGAGTGAGCTGGGACTCAGCACCAGGGGATTAGGACGGCAGGGCCTTCTTGGCCAAAGAGGGGAGGAGAGAAATGGGACAGAATGGGGTGTTGATGGCTGAGAGGTTCCAAGCGGAGTCGGGAGGTTGTCCTGGGGGTTGTTCTTGCGCATCGGATGGATATCACTTTTTTGGTTGGGGTGTGTTGGAGAGGCCTGGAGGGAGGTGCCTGGGAGTGTGGAGCTGCGTTCCAGTGGCCATGTTTCCTAAAGATGATTGTATAATGATGTAACTTTCACAGTGTGACTGTGAAAACCTCGTGTCTGATGCTCCTTTTATCTACCTTATGGACAGAGGAGTGAAACATATGAATTGAACGTAAATGAATAGTGAGGGAACAAATGCTGAAATAGGTTTAGTAGATTGAAGTGCTGGTGGTCAGAGGGGGGCGGTGCGTGTATGAGTTTTTTTTCTGTTTTCTGTTTATTTCTTTTTCTGGATTGATGCGGATGTTCTGGGTGGTGATCATGGTGGTGAATACACGACTATATGATGAAAAAAAAAGAATGTCCGTATTGTGTGTTGATTGGTTTTGTTAATAAAAACTGAAGAAAAAAAAGAACAGCCTACTCAAGGGGGGAATTTTTGGAAAGCACATATCTCTTAAGGGTTTACTATCCAGAATATATTAAGAAAGACCTCAGAGCAACAATAAAAAGACAAACAACCCAATTTAAAAATGGGCAAAATACTTGAATAACATTTCTTCAAAGAAGACATATAAGTGGCCAAAAAGGACATGAAAAGATGCTCAACATCAGTGAAATGCAAATCAAAACCACAATGAGATACATCATTTCAAACCCACGAGAATGGCTACTACAAACAAAACAGAAAGTTACAAGTATTAGAGAAGATGTCGAGAAATAGGAACATTCCTTCATTGCTGGTGGGAATGAAAAATGGTGCAGTGGCTTTGGAAGAGAGTTTAGAAGTTTCTCAAAAAGTTAAGTATACAACTACAATATGACCCAGCAATTCTACTTCTAGGTATATACCCAAAAGAAATGAAAGCAGGGACCCAAAGAGATCTAGTCACACTGAAGTTCACGGGGGTATTATTCACAAATGCCAAAAGATGGAAGTAACCCAAGTGTTCATCATCTGATGGATGGATAAATAAATGTGGTATATACATATAATGGAATATCATTCAGTCATAAAAAAGGAATGAAATTCTGATATTCTGATATATGCAACATGGATGAATGCTGAAGACATCATGTTGAGCAAAATAAGCCAGATGCAAAAGGACAAATATTGTATGAGCTCAGTGACATGAAATAATTAGAATAAGCAAACTAATAAGAGTCAGAATCTAGAATACAGGTTACCAGGGGATGGGGTATATGCAGGGAATGGGGAGTTAATACTTAAATTGTATAGTTTCTATTTGGGGCATTATAATGGATGGTGGTGATGGTAGTACAACACTGTGAACATAATTAATAGCACTAACATGTATTTGTGGTTAAAAAGAGAAATTTTAGGTTGTATACATACTACTAGAATAAAAATTTTAAAAAAGAATCTGCATTCTTTTTCAAATAAAATAAAAATGTTCCTGGTTTTTTGTTTCACTGTATGGCTACAATCAGCTACTCAACTATGAAACAAGACCAATTTCTTCCTATAGGGAAAATGTCTACTGAGAGCTCAACCAAGTCAAACAGGCCCTTTATGAAGCAGGCCCCAAGTCAAACAGGTCCTTTATGAAGCAAATGTGAGCACTCAGCCAAATCAAAGTCAAGTTTGAGTTCATCAACCTGCTCATGAGGCTTTGCGCTAAAGACACTTGAGTCTTACTGTCCTCGAGCCACTGAAGCAAATCAGGATGCAAGACTTGTTAATCTGATTAAATGTAGAACTGAGGACTTCCAGGAAGATGGCAGAATATGATAGGCTGAATTCATCCCTACTCTGTGGAACAACTAGAAAAGTGACAGAAAAATGATTAGGACAGCAGTTCCAGGGTGCAAGTGACCAGAGAGGGACTTCTACACAATATAGAGAGATTGTGGATGAAAAAGCAGAGGAATCAGGCTGGAGAGACGGGGTGAGTGTGCTTGGTCCTGACTCCACCTGGGACAAGTAGTGGCACACAGGAAGGAGAGGGGCCACCCTCCACAGCTAGCATGGGAGATCTTTCCTCTCAGCTCCACTGCTGGGAGCTCCCATTGGGAACCCAGAAGTCAGCAGGTTTTCCTATGCACAGAGAACTTCCTGTCATTATACAAGGCCTGTCCACAACCCCTGAGACAGTCTGCTATGGGTGCCTGGTTTGTGGTAAAGACTGGGGACCCTTCTTTCAGGAGGAGGGGAGACAGAGTAGAGGTGGTCTGACATTTGACCGGCAAAAGAGATTCATTCACTGGATCCCACTCCCGCTTCCCTTTCCCCACAGAGGCCCAGAACTCTTAGGACTGACCAGGTAGAGAGGTGCAGCCGAGAGCCCTCAGGCATTCACTGACAGAAAGGCACAGCCAGGAAACTTCAGATATGTATGCACAGAGAGGAGCGGGCCAGAGCCCTCAGGCATACAAGAGCAGAGAGGCACAGCAAACAAAGTGAGCCAAGTGGAGTAGTGCTGCCAGGCTTTTCCAGGTTGACTGAGGGCAGGGGCAGTGGAAATAATCAGGCCCACGGTCCAAGGTCATCCCAAATGGTAGCCTGGTGACCACCAGACCCAAAGGGTCCACAGGTAGATTCTCCACCAAGGTGTACACTGCTCACCCCAGTCCCGGGTGTGCGGTTTTCTGTGTGCACCAAGACCAATGGCCTCTGTTGGAACTGCAGCTGGTCTCTATCCATGCTCAGCCCACTGATGCAGTCAGGGAGATGTGGGTGTGAGGGTAAAAAGAGACTCAAGAGAGCCCTCTGATGGGAAGACAAAGGAAGTGCAGTTTGGCAACCTGCCTATCTGCCTAATTCTCAACAAATCTTCAATTAGAGTTCACCTAATTGAATGTAGGCCTTGGTTTAGCAGGGAATTACCGAAAAACCAAGAACAAAAGGAGATCTTCAAAATACAAACCCAAGGAAATACAAAATCTTAGACAAGCGAGGGAAATCAACTTTATAAATAATCTTATCAAGATAATCAAATGCCCTGGAGCCGATAGAAAATCAAAAGCACATGAAGATGCAGATTATCGTGGCCCAGCAAAATAAACAAATCAAAACAGCAGAGGAGACACAGAATTTGGAACTAAGCAAAGACGTTCACACAAATCCCCTAAATAAATTCAACAGCATGGCTAATAACATAAAGGATATCAAGAAGACAGTAGAAGAATTTGAAAGAATACATAGAAAAATAGTGGATTCCCCAGAGATGAAAGATACTGTAGGCCAAATTGAAAATACTGTAGAGACACACAACAGCAGATGTGAAGAGGCAGAAGAAAGAATAAGCAAACTAGAGAACAGGATAACAGAATCTCAGCACACATAAGAACAAATGGCAAAAAAGATAGAAAAATTTGAATTGGATCTCAGGGAAATGGTGGACAACACAAAGCGCACAAATGTGTAAGAATTATCGAGTTTCAGTAGGAGAAGAAAAGAGTAAAGGGCTAGGAAGATGAGCTGATGAGATAATGGGGGAAAACTTACAAAAGACATAAATATGCAAATCAAAGTAGCCCAACCAACCCCAAATAGAATAAATCCAAACAGGCCTACTTCAAGACACATATTAATCAGTCTCTCAAATACTGAGAAGAAACAAAGTCCTGAAAGTAGCAAGAGAAAAATGATTCACCACATACAAGGGAAACCACATAAGACTACGTTCAGACTATACAACAGGCACCATGAAGATAAGAAGGCAAGCTATATTTAAGATTCTGAAAGAGAAAGACTGCCAGCCATGAATTCTTTATCCAGAAAAGTTGTCCTTCAAAAGTAAGGGAGGGGGCAGGCCACGATAGCTCAGCAGGCAGAGTTCTCGCCTGCCATGCCAGAGACCTGGGTTCGATTCCTGGTGTCTGCCCATGTGAAAAAAAAAAAACCAAAAAAAAAGTAAGGGGCGGGCCGCGGTGGCTCAGCGGGCAAGAGTGCTTGCCTGCCATGCCGGAGGACCTCGGTTCGATTCCCGGCCCCAGCCCATGTAAAAAACAAACAAACAAACAAAATATAATAAAACAAGAAAATGTTTAAAGATGTTTCCCTTTCTTCCTCCCTTCCTTCCTTCCATCCTTCCTTCGTTCTCTCTGTCTTTCCTTCCCTTCCTCCCTCTCTCTTAAAAAAAAAAAAAAAAAAAAAAAAAAAAAAAAAAAAGTAAGGGAGGGATGGGCAGGCCACAGTGAAAGGATTAATAAAATCAGAAGTTGGTTCTTTGAGAAAATCAATAAAATTGATGGACCCCTGGCTAGGATGACAAAGAAAAAAACAGAGGATGCAAATAAACAAAATGAGAAATGCCAGGGGTTGTTACCATGGTGTGCTGGTTTGAAAGGATGTATGTCCCCCAGAAAAGCCATGTTTTAACCTAAATCCCATTTCATAAAGGCAGAATAATCCCTATTCAATACTGTATGTTTGAAATTGTAATCAGATCATCCCCCTGGAGATGTGATTTAATCAAGAGTGGTTGTTAAGCTGGATTAGGTGATGATATG
Organism: Tamandua tetradactyla; assembly: GCF_023851605.1. NCBI lineage: Eukaryota > Metazoa > Chordata > Mammalia > Pilosa > Myrmecophagidae > Tamandua > Tamandua tetradactyla. The sequence continues at coordinate 34,371,843 of NC_135341.1, forward strand.
TCTCTACCCATTTGGGCGGATCTTGATAAGTTTCTGGAGTCCTATAAAAGAGGAAACATTTTGGAGAATGAAAGAGATTTGGAGCGAGCAGAGAATGCTGCAGCACAACGAAGCAGAAAGTCCACAAGCCAGCGACCTTTGGGGATGAAGAAGGAAAATGCCTACCGGGGAGTTTCATGAAACCAGAAACCAGGAGAGAAGAAGCCAGCAGATGACGCTGTGTTCGCCATGTGTCCTTTCAGATGAGAGAGAAACTCTGACTGTGCTCACCATGTGCCCTTCCACTTGAGAGAGAAATCCTTAACTTCATCGGCCTTCCTGAACCAACATCTTTTCCAGGATGCCTCAGATTGGACATTTTTGTTTTAATTGGGACATTTTCTTGGCCTTAGAACTGTAAACTAGCAACTTATTAAATTCCTCTTTTTAAAAGCCATTCTGTTTCTCATATATTGCATTTCAGCAGCTAGCAAACTACAACACATGGACACCAAAAAATTTTTAAAATCACAAGAGGATACTATGATCAATTATATGCCAACAAACTAGACAACTTACATGAAATGGAAAGATTCCTAGAAAAGTATGAACAACCTACTAACTAACTTGAGAAGAAACAGAAGATCTCAACAAACAAATAACAAGTAAAGAGATTCAATCAGTCACCAAAAGTCTTCCTACAAAGAAAAGACCATGGTCAGACAGCTTTCCGGGGAATTTGCCAAACATTTCAAAAAGAACTAACACCAATCTTGCTCAAACTCTTCCAGGAAACTGAGGAAAAAGGAACATTAACTCATTTTATGATGCTAACATCACTCTAATACCAAAACCAGATAAAGAGGCTACAAGAAAGGAAAACTACAGTCCAATCTCCCTGAAGAATAGATGCAAAAATTCTCAACAAAACACTTGCGAATCAAATCAAACAACACATTAAAAGAATTATACACTACGACTAAGTGGGGTTTATATCAGGAATGCAAGGGTGTTTCAACACAAGAAAATAAATCAATGTAATACAACACATTAACAAATCAAAAGGGAAAAATCACATGATCATCTCGATTGATGCAGAAAAAGCATTAAAAAAAATTCAACACCTTTTTCTGATAAAAGCATTCCAAAAGGTAAGAATCAAAGGAAACTTCTTCAACATGATGAAGGGCATATATCAAAACCCACAGCCAGCATCATATTTAATAGTCAGAGACTGAAAGCATTCCTTCTAAGATAGAGAACAAAACAAGGATGCCCACCATCACCACTATTATTCAACACCATGCTAGAAGTTCCTGCTAGAGCAATCAGGCAAGAAAAAGAAAGAAAAGGGATCCAAATTGGAAAGGAAGTAGTAAAACTTTTATTATTTGCAGATGACATGACCCTATACTTGAAAAAATCCCAAGAAACCTACGACAAAGCTAATTGAAATAGTAAACACATTCAGCAAAATGACAGGATACAAGACTAATGCACAAAAATCAGTAATGTTTCTATACAGAAGTAAAGACCTAATTGAGGAGACAATTAAGGCAAAAATTCAATTCAAAATAGCAACTAAAATAATCAAGTATTTAGGAATAACTTAACCAAGGATTGTACACAGAAAACTACATAAAAGTTTTCTTTAAAAGAAAGCACAGCAGATCTAAGTAGGTGGAAAGACATTCTGTGCTCTTTGATAGGAAGATTAAATGCTGTTAAGATGTGAATTCTACCCAACTTGATCTACCATTCAACACAATACCAATCAAAATTCCAACCAACTTGGAAGACACGGAAAAGCTAGTTACCAAATTTGCTTGGAAGGGAAAGAGACCTTGAATAGCCAAAAATATTTTAAAAAGAAGAAGAAAGTAGGGGGACAAACACTTCCAGATTTTAAAGCTTCTTATAAAGCCACAGTGACCAAAACAGCATGCCACTGGAACTAAGACAGACCAACTGAATAATGGAATTAAAATAAGAATACAAAAAAAGACTACCAAATCTATGGTCAACTGATCATCAACAAGGCCCCCGAAATCCACTGAATTGTGACAGAATAGTTTTTTCAAAAAATGGGCATGAGAGAAATGGTTATCAACAGCCAAAAGAATGAAAGAGGACCCTTACCTTATACCCTATACAAAAATTAATTGAAAGGAGGTCAGAGATCTAAATAAAAGAGCCAGTACCATAAAACTCTTAGAAGAAAATATAGTGAACTATCTCCAAGACCCAGTAATAGAAGGTAGCTTCTTAAACTTTACACACAAAGCACAAGCAATGAAAGAAAAAAAAAAGATAAACGGGAATTCCTCAAAATTTAATGCTTCTTGTGCCTCAAAGTACTTTGTCAAAAAGGCAGAGGTAGCTAACTCAATGGGAGAAAATATTTGGAAACCACATATTGGATAAGGGTTTGAGATCCAATATATATATAACGAAATCACAGAACTCAACAACAAACACTACAATTATAAAATAGGCAAAAGATATGAACAGAAATTACTCTAAAGAACAAATACAAATAGCTAAAAACCACATGAACAGATGTTCTTCTCCATTAGATAAGAGAAATGCAAATCAAAACCACAATGATTTATCATCTCACACCTATAAGAGTGGTTACTATTAAACAAACAGGAAAGTACAGATCTTGGAGAGGATATGGAGAAATTGGAACACTTATTCACTGCCAGTCGGAATGTATAATGGAACAGCAACTGTGAAAGACAGATTGGTGGTTCCTCAGAAAACAAAATATCAAGTTGCCCTACAACCAGGTAATACCACTACTCGGTGTATACGCAGAAGAGTTGAAAGCAGTGAAATGAGCAGACATTTGGACACTGATGTTCACAGCAGCATTATTCACAATTGCCAAAAGATGGAAACAAATGTTCATCAACAGACGAGTGAATAAACAAAATGTGTATTATACATATGATGGAATATTAGGCAGCATTAAGACGAAATGTAGCCTCAAACCCTGTGAAAACACGCATAAACCATGAGGACATAATGCTAAGTGAAATAAGTCAGACACAAAAGTATAAATAACGTATGGTTTTGCTAATATATACTTGGCAAAGGTAAACTCAGAGGCTTATAATATAGAATATGGGGACATAGAGATACACAGAAGCTAGAGATATGTGAATGCTTACCTGGTGAAATTGAACCTAAATGTATGGGAATGGATAGAAGCGATGGTAGTTCATTAGTGGGTTTATATGTAATACTGCCATACTGAAGGTGAATCTGATTGAAAGGGGTTGTATAGAGCCATGTATCTCACCGATTAACACTACAAATTTAAATAAGTTCTTGCAGGAACCAATTCACAGGTATGAATCTAATACAAAGAGTCGATAATAGGAGAGTATAGGGGAAAAACTAACTGCATGCTATGGCCTATAGTTCATAGGAAGACATTACCAGTAAAAGCAATACAACGGGTAAATAATTGGGGAGGGGGAGGAGGGACAAGAGCTAAGGGGAATTTTGGATTTTGTCTTTGGTGGGGGTGTATTTAGCTGCTATTTTTCTCTCTGGAGCAATGAAAATTGTCTGAAATTGAGACTGATGATGATAGTACAAGTAAGTAAGGAAACTTTGCAGCATGGATTGTTTATTTTGGACATGATGCCCAATGGATGAAGGTGACTAAAGGGTACAATAACTTAGAAGCAGAAAGGCAAACTATGGTATATATATATATATATATGGTAGAATATTGTGCACCTACAGAAAGGAATGAAGTTGTGAGCCATGCAACAAGGTAAATGAACTGTGGGGCTATTATGTGGTATAAAATAAGCCAGAAATGAAAGAACTAATATTGTATGGTTTTCTTTAGAAAATAATTACAAGAAAATTTGGGCCTAAATTGTAAGCTCTTACAGTAGTCACATTTATTCCTGAGATTTAACTGTTATTTCTAGATTCCGAGATGCTGGGTTATATGTGTACAACCTGGTATTTCCCTGGCACTTTGGATACTTATGTGATACCTAAGACACAGAGTTGGAGTTCTTCAGCTCTGAAACTCAGCATTGCTATATACAACTGTTAAAGAAACCAAAAAAGAGATTGGGCTTAAATTAGAGATAAGAATGAAGCCAATTTGGTTGGGACTAAGGTAAATCAGAATACAGGGTAAAGGAACACAGTGTCTGTATTTTAGAACTTTATCTACTGTGTGAGACAAAGAAAGAGACTTTTATTTTGTCCCAAACCTAGAGTTTCTGTAGCACACAATCTAACTGAGTATGTTTGCATGGTTCATTTAAACAACCCAAATACATGGAACCCAGAAAGGGTTCAAGGGCTTGTAATTCTGTACAGCTGAATGTAATATCCGGATACATCCCAGAGTATGTTGGGAAGATAACTCAAAAGGTTCAGCAAGGTCCCTTGAGGGACTGGATAAAAAAGATGGACCCGGGACTCGGCCAAGATGGCAGCTTAGTGCATGATTCAGTTAGTCCTCCAGAACAGCTACTAAATAACCAGGAACAGTACAGAACAGTTCCTGGGGCCACGTCAGTGACCGGACACACAGTGTACTCCACTGTGGACTAGCTGGACGGGCTGTGAGCCCACCCAGATTTGTGACTTCCCCAAGCCGTGGCGGCCGGCACCCCTCCCAGACAGGCTGCTTCCCAGAAGGGAAAGGAGGGAGACTTCAATAGCAGCAGGGGCTGAGTGCAACCAAACGTCAATTTGGAATTAATTAACAAATAATGACAACTAAAAATAGGCTTCCAGCTCAGGTGAACCTGGATAAAGCTGAGGTCGCTCATTTTTGCCCCAGTGCCAAGGGGGCAAGGAAGACAGAAAAGAAAAAAAAAAGAAACGGAGGTTTTTGTGGCTGTGTTTCTACAAAGGCTTGACTGCCTTTGGATACAGCAGCAGGACTTCCCAGGATGCAGCTGCGCCAGGCATAGGCAGAGACAAGTTTGTTTGAGGGCTTGTCTGGAGACTGCGTCTTCCCCAGGGGAGGGGTGAAGCCCAACTCAGGTGGAATCCGTCCCTTTAGGAATTCAGACACCAGGGCTTGGTAATTTGAAGCCATTAAAACCAGCCTACAACCTTCTCCTCTGTCTCCACCATGCCCCCAGCAGGGAGAATCTACCAAAGTTAAAGGTACCACATCATCTTATGCTGGTGGAACCAGCAGGCAGACGAGTGTCACATACTGGGCAGGATAAGAAAAACAGAGTCCAGAGACTTCATAGGAAATTCTTTCAACCTGCTGGGTCTCATCATCATGGAAAACCGACACAGGTGACTCTTTCCTTCTGACAGGAGGCCAGTTTGGTCTGGGAAAATCCGGCTGGGGTCTATAATATCTAAGCAGACCCTCCTAAGAGTGTGTGTGTGGGGGGGGAAGGCACCATACAGGCAGAACAAGAAACAAGAACTTGAAAAATTCTCCTCTGTTAAACAAAACCTAAGCTGGAGGTCCAGAATGTGAAAGAACAGACATAACAAATTCATCCAGCAAGAAAACCCTAGGTAAAAGAAGTGAAAACAATCTCCAGAATAAACTAATTAGGGTAATTAAATGCCTAGATGCCTGCAAAAAATAAATCACACTAGGAAAGTTGAAGAAATGGCCCAGTCAAAGGAACAAACTAACAATTCAAATGAGATACAGGAGTTGAAATGATTAATTCAGAATATACAAACAGACCATGGAGAACCTCATCAAAAATCAAATCAATGAATTGAGGGAGGATATAAAGAAGGCAAGGAATGAGCAAAAAGAAGAAATCGAAAGTTTGAAAAAACAAATCACAGAACTTATGGGAATGAAAGGCACAGCAGAAGAGATGAAAAAAAACAATGGAAACCTACAATGTCAGATTTCAAGAGGCAGAAGACAGGATTAGTGAACTGGAGGATGGAACATCTGAAATCTGACAAGCAAAAGAAAACATAGGGAAAAAATTGGAAAAATAGGTGCAGGGACTCAGGGAATTGAACGATAATATGAAGCGCATAAATACACGTGTTGTGGGTGTCCCAGAAAGATCGGAGAAGGGAAAAGGAGGAGAAAAACTAATGGAGGAAATTATCACTGAAAAATTTCCAACTCTTATGAAAGACAAAAACTTACAGATCCAAGAAGTACAGCATACCCCTAAAAGAACAGATCCAAATAGACATACTCCAAGACACTTACTAATCAGAATGCAAGAGGTCAAAGAAAAAGAGAGAATTTTGAAAGCAGCAAGAGAAAAGCAATCCCTCACATACAAGGGAAGCCCAATAAGGCTACGCATAGATTTCTCAGCAGAAACCATGGAGGTGAGAAGATAGTGGGATGATATATTAAAATTACTAAAAGAGAAAAACTGCCAACCAAGAATTCTATATCCAGCAAAACTGTCCTTCAAAAATGAGGGGGAAATTAAAACATTTTCAGACAAAAAAATCACTGAGAGAATTTGTGACCTAGAGACCAGCTCTGCAAAAAATACTAAAGGGAGCACCAGAGACAAATATGAAAAGACAGAAGAGAGAGGTGTAGAATAAAGTGTAGAAATGAAGACTATCAGTAAAGGTAAAAAGAAGGAAAATTAGATATGACATATAAAATTCACAAGGCAAAATGGTAGAAGAAAGTACTACCCATACAGTAATAACACTAAATGTTAATGGATTAAACTCCCAAGTTAAAAACATAGACTGGCAGAATGGATTAAAAAACAGGACCCATCTATATGCTGTTTATAGAAAATACATCTTAGACACAAGGATAAACATCAGTTGAAAGTGAAAGGTTGGGAAATGATATTTCATGCAAATAACAATCAGAAAAGCGCAGGAGTAGCTAATATACAACAAATTAGACTTCAAATATAAAACAGTTAAAAGAGACAAAGAAGGACACTATGTATTAATAAAAGGAACAATTCAGCAAGAAGACATAACAATCATAAATATTTATGCACCGAGCCAGAATGCTCCAAAATACATGCAGCAAACTCTGAAAACACTGAAAAGGGAAACAGAAAATAGACACATCTACTATAATAGTTGGAGACTTCAATTCACCACTCTCGTCAATGGACAGAACATCTAGACAGAGGATCAATAAAGAAACAGAGAATTTGAATAATACAATAAATGAGCAGGACTTAACAGACATTTAAAGAACATTACACCCCACAACAGCAGGATACACCTTTTTCTCAAGTGCTCATGGATCATTCTCAAGGATAGACCTATGCTGGGTCACAAAGCAAGTCTCAATAAATTTAAAAAGACTGAAATCAAACAAACACTTTCTCAGATCATAAAGGAATAAAGTTGGAAATCAATAACAGGCAGAGTGTCAGGAAATTTATAAACATGTGGAGGCTCAACAACACACTCTTAAACAACCAGTGGTTCAAGGAAGAAATTACAAGAGAAATCAGTAAATATCTTGAGGCAAAGGAAAATGAAAACACAACATATCAAAACTCATGAGACGCAGCAAAGGCAGTGCTAAGAGGGAAATTTATTCCCCTAAATGCCTATATCAAGAAAGAAGAAAGGGTAAAAATTGAGGAATTAACTGTCCACATGGAAGAACTAGAGAAAGAACAGCAAATTAACCCCAAAGCAAGCAAAAGGAAAGAAATAATGAAGATTAGAGCCGAAATAAATGAACATGAAAACAACTGAGAAAACCAACAAAACAAGAAGCTGGTTCTATGAGAAAATCAATATGACTGATGAACCCTTAGCAAGACTGACAAAAAGAAGAGAGGGTATGCAAATAAATAAGATCAGAAATGGAAGAGGAGACATAACCACTGACCCCACAAAAATAAAGGAGGTAATGAGAGGATACTATGAACAACTTTATGCTAATAAACTAGACAATGTAGATGAAATGGACAACTTTCTAGAAAGGCATAAAAAACCAACTTTGACTCGAGAAGAAACAGACAAACTCAACAAACCACCGATCACAAGTAAAGAAATTGAATCAGTCATTAAAAAGCTCCCTAAATAGAAAAGTCCAGGACCAGATGGCTTCTACCAAACATTCCAGAAAGAATTAGTACCAATCCTGCTCAAACTCTTCAAAAAAACTGAAGAGGAGGGAAAGCTACCTAACTCATTCTACGAAGCCAACATCACTCTCATACCAAAGCCAGACAATTTTAAGAAAAGAAAACTAAAGACCAATCTCTCTAATGAATAGATGCAAAAATCCTCAACAAAATTCTAGCAAACCAAATCCAGCAACACATTAAAAGAATTATACATCATGACCAAGTAGGATTAATTCCAGGTATGCAAGGATGGTTCAACATAAGAAAATCAATTAAGGTAATACACCATATCAACAAATCAAAGCAGAAAAATCACATGATCATCTCAATTGACGCAGAGAAGGCATTTGACAAGATTCAACATCTTGTCATAAGGATAGGAATACAAGGGAACTTCCTTAAAATGATAGAGGGAATATATGAAAAACCCACAGCTAATATCATCCTCAATGGGGAAAAATTGAAAACTTTCCCCCTAAGATCAGGAACAAGACAAAGATGTCCACTATCACCACTGTTACTCAACATCGTGTTGGAGGTTCTAGCCAGAGCAATTAGACAAGAAAAAGAAATACAAGGCATCGAAATTGGAGAGGAAGAAGTAAAACTATCACTGTTTGCAGACGATATGATACTATACGTCGAAAACCCGGAAAAATCCACAACAAAACTACTAGAGCTAATAACTGAGTACAGTAAAGTAGCAGGTTACAAGATCAACACTCAAAAATCTGTAGAGTTTCTATACAATAGTAATGAACAATCTGAGGGGGAATTCAAGAAAAGAATTCCATTTATAATCACAACCAAACAATAAAATATTTAGGAATAAATTTAACTGAAGAGACAAAAGACTATACAAAGAAAAGTACAAGAAACTGCTAAAAAAAAATCACGGAAGACCTAAATAGATGCCAGGGCATACCGTGTTCATGGATAGGAAGACTAAATAAAGTTAAGATGTCAATTCTATCTAAATTGATTCACAGATTCAATGCAATACCAATTAAAATCCCAGAAACTTACTTTTTAGAAATAGAAAAATAAATAACCAAATTTATCTGGAAGGGCAGGGTGCCCCGAATAGCTAAAAGTATCCTGAGGAAAAAAAATGAAGTGGGAGGTCTCACGCTACCTGACTTTAAGGCATATTATGAAGCTACAGCGATCAAACAGCATGGTACTGGCATAAAGATAGATATACTGACCAATGGAATCAAATAGAGTGTTCAGATATAGACCCTCTCATCTATGGACAACTGATCTTTGATAAGGCAGTCAAGCCAACTCACCTGGCACAGAACAGTCTCTTCAATAAATGGTGCCTAGAGAACTGGATATCCATATGCAAAAGAATGAAAGAGGACCCATACCTCACACCCTATTCAAAAGTTAACTCAAAATGGATTAAAGACCTAAACATTAGATCTAAGACCATAAAACTGTTAGAAGAAAATGTAGGGAAATATCTTAAAATCTTATATTAGAGGCAGTTTTCTAGACCTTACACCCAAAGCAAGAGCATTTGAATAAATAAATAAATGGGAACTCCTTAAAATTAAACACTTTTGCACATCAAAGAACTTCATCAAGAAAGTAAAAAAAACAGCCTACACAATGGGAAACAATATTTGGAAACGACACAGCAGATAAAGGTCGTTTATCCAGAATTTATAAAGAGATTGTTCAACTCAACAACAAAAAGACAGCCAACCCAATTACAAAATGGGCAAAAGACTTGAACAGACACTTCTCAGAAGAGGAAATACAAATGGCCAAATGGCACATGAAGAGATGCTGAACTTCCCTGGCTATTAGGGAAATGCAAATCAAAACCACAATGAGATAACATCTCACACCCACCAGGATGGCCATTATCAATAAAACAGAAAATGACAAGTGCTGGAGAGGATGTGGAGAAAGAGGCACACTTATCCACTGTTGGTGGGAATGTCAAATGGTACAACGCTGTGGAAGGCAGTTTGGCGGTTCCTCAAAAAGCTAAATATAGAATTGCCATAGGACCCGGTAATACCATTGCTAGGTATCTACTCAGAGGACATGGGGGCAAGGACACAAACAGACATTTGCACATCAATGTTTATAGCAGCATTATTTACAATTGCCAAGAGATGGAAACAGCCAAAATGTCCATCAACAGATGACTGGCTAAACAAACTGTGGTATATACATATGATGGAATATTATGCAGCCATAAGACAGAATAAATTTAGGAAGCATGAAACAACATGGATGGACCTTGAGGACATTATGCTGAATGAGATTAGCTAGAAACAAAAGGACAAATACTGTATGGTCTCACTGAGATGAACTGACATTAGTGAATAAACTTGGAGAATTTTGTTGGTAACAGAGACCATCAGGAGATAGAAATAGGATAAGATATTGGGTAACTGGTGCTGAAGGGATACAAATTGTACAATAGAACTGAATGTAAAAACTCAGAAATGGACAGCACAATACTACCTAACTGTAATACAATTATGTTAAAACACTGAATGAAGCTGAAAGTGAGAATGGTAGAGAGAGGAGGGCTGAGGGCCCAAATGAAATCAAAAGAAAGACAGACAATAAAGATTGAGAAGGTATAATCTAGGAATGCCTAGTGTATAATGATAGTGACTAAAGGTACAAATTTTAAAAATGTTCTTGCATGAGGAAGAACAAAGGAATGTCATTACTGCAGGGTGCTGAAAATAGATAGTAATTAATATTTTAAAATTTCAAACTATGTGTGAGACTTAAGCAAAAAATGTTTATTTGGTACAAAATTTATATTTTTATTAGTGCATTTCCTAATATAACTTATGTAGACAGGTTAACTGAACACCATGAACACATGGAACCTTGAGTAGGATATGAGATTTTGTTGGTTTGTCCAGAGTGATGCCCCGATAAATCCCAGAGTGATTTAAACAGTAAATAAAAAAGTACTTGCAAAGTCCCCTTCGGGAAATGGTGAGAACAGGGGAAAATTCAACTTTCCCAAGTTGAATTTTTGATATTCTCACAAGCAGTGTGGACAGACATATCTGTAGGCTGAGTCCCCAGTCTTGGGGTTTGTTCATATGAAACTTAACCCCACAAAGGATAGGTCAAGCCTACTTAAAATTAGGCCTAAGAGTCACCACCAAGAGAACCTGTTTTGTTGCTCAGATGTGCCCTTCTCTCCAGCCAACACAACGAGCAGTCTCACCACCCTACCCCTCTCTACATGTGACTCCCAGGGGTGTGGACCTTCCTGGCAATGTGGGACAGAAATCCTAGAATGAGCTGCGACTCAGCATGAAGGGATTGAGAAAACCTTCTCAACAAAAAGGGGGGGAAGAGTGAAATGAGACAAAATGTCAGTGGCTGAGAGATTCCAAACAGAGTTGAGAGGTTATCCTGGAGGTTATTCTTACGCATTAAGTAGATATCACCTTTTATTCAAGATGTAATAGAGAGGCTGGAGGGAACTGCCTGAAAATGTAGAGCTGGGTTCCAGTAGCCATGTTTCTTGAAGATGATTGTATAATGATATAGCTTTCACAATGTGACTGTGTGATTATGAAAACCTTGTGTCTGATGCTCCTTTTATCTACCTTGTCAACAGACGAGTAGAACATATGGAATAAAAATAAATAATACGGGGAATGAATGTTAAATTTAGTTTGAAATGCTAATGATTAATGAAAGGGAGGGGTAAGGTGTATGGTATGTATAAATTTTTTTTCTGTTTTTGTTTTATTTCTTTTTCTGAAGAGATGCAAATGTTCCAAGAAATCATCAAGATGATGAATATGCAATTATGTGATGATATAGTGAACTACTCATTATATATGTAGAATGGAATGATCAAAATCAAAAACATAAAAAAAAAAAGTTAAATCAAAAGAAAAAAAAATATGGAGCTGTTAAGTTTTCCCATCTGGGAAACCCTTCAAACCTGTCTCAAACACTAGGGACTCCCATGTCAATAGGCCAAGTCCTTGACCTTACTCTTATTAAACTTATTTCTGTAACAGAAAAGCTAAGCCTACCTATAATTATGCATGAGAGCTAATTCCAGATAACCTCTTTTGTTGCTCAGATGTGGCCTCTCCCTCTCTAAGCCCAACTCTGCAAGTAAAATCATTACTCTCTCCTCTATATAGGAAATGACTTCCAGGGCTGTGAACCTTCTTGGCAACATGGGACACGACTCCCAGGGATGAGCCTAAACCTAGCACCATGGGATCGACAATGCCTTCCTGACCAAAAGGGGGAAAAGAAATGTAACAAGGTTTCAGAGGCTAAGAGAGTTCAAATGGAGTCAAGAAGCAACTTTAGAGGCTTCACCTCCATATTAATTGCCAAGGTTTGCCAAACCCCAACTAACATCATTCTTGTTAACCCTAAAGAACCACCAGGGCTCTATCTGAGATATGATAAAAGTTGTATGCACTAGTTTTACTTTTCAGAAGCCTAAACTCTGCAGAAGTTTCCTAGGTTGGCTATGTCCTGAAACCTAGAGGTGCCAGTCTCCAAGAACATCAACCAGTTCCATCCCCATCCCATACTGTCAACACCCCTTTGCAATGTGAAAAAAGTTGGAATGGGCATAATCCAGATATACCTAAAGATTGGGAGAAAGATCAAAGGAGAAGGAGGAGTTCTAACAGAGAGGTTAGGATTTAACAAATGAGTACTGACTGCTGAATCATTATACTGATATTTCTTTAGTCTCCAGTCTCTTGGAGCAGCTTGAAGAAAACGTGAAATTGTGGCACTATAACCTATACCAAACTTTGAAATCTGTTCTATAACTAACTGTTAAAATCTACTTTGAAATTTGTTGCTTTTTTGTATATATATTTCACAATAAAAAATGTTGAAAATATATATATATATAACTGAATGTAATTATTCCCTATAACCTAGGCTATGCATTTCTTAAATCCTAATTATATTAGTGTCATAATGTTCCTCCAGCACCCCCCTTTTCAAGGTGAAAAAAATCAGCTGAAAAAGGAAGTGATTTCTCAGCTCTGAAATTAACTGCACAGCCATCCAAGCTCCTGCACATATGATTTGGATAAGCTGTATAACTGCTGGGGACACCATTTACATTAGAATTTATGAGTGGCACCCCCTAGGATTGGTGCAGTACACAGTTTCTACATCTTTCTTTGGTGTACCTAATCCTCCAAGTACAGTCCATTGAAGTGGCCCACTTACGCTTTAGTTTTTCATCAAGGATTCCTAGTAAGAGTAATTCTCTCATAACTATGTGCTTCCTTTGACCCAGTCTCAGCCTTCCCTGAAGCCCCAACCCACCTTGCAGCACACACAGAAAGCTTTAAGGGGATTCAGCCCCAGCCAGCCACTGCTACCACAGTCCCGGAAGCGGTCCATGAACTGTGTATATAAATCTCGCTGGATCCTAGAAAGCCGCACCAGGATCACATTTTCTTCCTTGGCAGGGAGATGAATCTTCAGCACAGTATGCCCTCTCCTGTAGAGGCAGAGATCAAGAAGTGGCAAAGCAAGCAGTGTAGCCAGGAGGGGTCAGTGAGGGATAAAACCAGAACCACCACAATCCTGCCAAACCTCCCTCTTGAGGATCTTAAAACACAAACTGCAGCACAAACTGCAGCCATGTAATAATGAGTACTGGCTTCAGCAACCATCAAGAAGAAACATTAGAATGCTTGCTCTGTCTTGCTTCTCTCATAAGTAAGGCGGGTGTTCATAGTGACTTCAAAAATAAAGTTTTGAGAGAAGCACAATTAGGCCGAACATTGAGAGGACTGAAAGTGGACATACACAATTTGTTAGCTATTCCAAAAAGGAAAGTTTATCACTGTCTCACTAGGAAGGGGCCCTCCCATTATAATATCTCTCCACTCATAATAGCCTCAGCTCTTGTACCAGGGGTTCTCGCAGGGTTCAGAAAGTAAGGGCTGGAGGATGGCTCACCGCTGCACAAAGCCCTCCAGGAGGCTATGCAGGACGTGGCTCCGGTACCGCATGAGGCGGACATCCTGAGGTGTGCTGTCGATACACTGTCCATTCAGAATGGGACGCTCAAACATGTTGCTAAACTCCTGCCGGGTGCCAAGGAAGTCTGGGCGCACAAAGTCCACCATGCACCAGTATTCAATGAGGTTGTTTTGAAGGGGGTACCCGGTCAGCACCACCCGACGGCGGGAGCGAATGTTCTTCAGGGCCTGTGAGGTGCTGGCCTGGCAGTTTTTGATACGGTGTCCCTCGTCACAGATCACCACATCAGGGCCAGGGCGGCATAAGGCCTTTTCAAACTCTAGGGAGGGAAGAGGATCCGAAGTCAGAGGGTGAGAGGGTCTGTTCTTAGGCAATAATATGAGAAGGAGGGGTGGCCTGGAGGAGACAGAAGAAATGAAGGAAGCAGGAAAGCAAGAGTCAGCCCCCATTAGTGAAAGGGAGCCAGCCATCTAAGCTTCTGCACATATAATTTGGTCTGCTGACTCTTATAATAATGATACCTTTTTTCCTGTCCTCTTATTTTTATCTCTTTAAGCTGAGAGTGAAACTAATTTGCATTCCTAGAGCTTACACCAACTGGACAGCAGAGAGTGAGACTTATGGACTACCAGCCTAGCATTAAAAATGTATCCGGATGAAACCAGGTGGGAATAATCCAAATACGTCAGTAGGCTCTCACCACTGCTAGTATCTTGACTTCCTCTGAAGGCTGGCTGATGGGAACACTTAAAGGACACCTTGCACTTATTTACCAGTTATTGGTAAATGACAACTTCATCTCAGCTCTATCACAAAACAAAATTAGAATACAGACTCACAGATTAAATAACCTCTGCATCCTTAAAAACTTTCCTTCCCAAAAGAGCAAAGTCCCCTTAAAAGAAGAGAACTAGAGCTATGAGAGGAATAGCTTATACTAAAAACAGGATTAAACATTTTATTATAAATTCACAAACAGTTATTACTACTCTGTCTGTATACTGGTTATTAAAACACTTTACAAACTTTTTTTAATATTGTCTCAAAATATCTCTAGAAAGTGGTAATGGGAGAGGTTATTCTCCCAATAAGTTCTATGACAGAAATAGGGCCAGACGAGCAGAGGAGTCAGTCTGTGGACTGATCTAACAGGAACTCCACCGCCTGCAAAGGCAGCAGTACCTTCTAACAGCCAGTGGTGGTCGTCTTGGAGACAAAGATTTCTGGTGCATGACAACTCACATCAATTAAGTACTTCACACCTAACTGGGTGCTATTAGCAGACACTATTTTTTTTTTCCTGAAACACCCCCAAGAGCATACCCACGATAGGCTGCCCACCTCTCCGAAATTCTTGCTGCCGATCTTCCTCATCCAGATCAATGATGACTGGGTGAGAACGTTTCTTGGTTTTCTTTGGTCTACCCAAGGCAAAGGATTTCTTCAGGGTGAGAAGTCTGTACATTTCATACCCCATCAGCAGAACCCCGCCCTCTGATACCCAATCAGCCATCACTTTAGCACGAGCTGCCATCGTCCTGCAAGAGTGAACAGAGAAAATTGTGTGATATGTGTACTAAATCTCAAGAAACTTGTTAAAAAAAAGGTCTATAGAGAGAAAATATCAGAGCTTTCCACTGCTCCCCAACAAGCATTCCTCACAATCAAAGCTTTAGATATATATTCATAATTCCTCATTGTCAAAGACTTCATGGCAGAAGTACAAGGCTAGCTAACTACCCAAGGTCTTTCACGGAATCCTAGAGAGACTAACTGCATGGAGGATGGACTGGGTCATTGCTGATGGTTAAATGTAAGAAAACACAGTAATTCAATGGCAAAGGGCAAATGAAAATGATCCACCTCTTGGATGCACATACACATTATAGTTTTGACATTTGAGGGTACGTTTCAAGTTACCTGTTTGAGAAATACAAGGTAGAAAAAGGAAGGGTGACATTTTGCATTTTACCTGCCCAGGCTCTGGCGAATACAGAGCTAAAATCCAGTAAAAGGGGAAGAGTAATAAAGACCATATGACCTTCAGCATGGTCACTCCACTCCTAAACAACTATGCCCTGTCTGTATTAACTGCATGTAGTTTGTCCTGGAATCCAAGCAAAGCAAAGCAGGTAATCAATCACCTGTGGGGCCACTCACAGTCTCTTCACCTTGATGTATGTGGCCCAACATCATAAAAGATAGCTTCTACAAAAAGGGAAGTCTACCTTCTTAATTACCCATGCCAAGAAAGGGAAAGGGTAGCATGGATAGCTGACTTGGACTAAGAAATAACTCCAGATTTCTGGAAGTCAAGTTTCTTAATGGAATGGAAATACAAATAATTTTATGTAAATCTAAAACAAAAAACAAGGTTTTAGCACCTTTCACAGCTTTGGAAAATGTACCACTAAAAGCCAACTGTAGATCAGTACTTAAAAGAGGAGAATGGTGGTTAGGTTTCTAAGAAAAGAGAAATGTAAAAAGTAAAAAGTTAGGAAATTAAATTATTATACACGTAGGAAAATGTGACCATGCATACAGATTTTCAGCATATAGAAGTATCCTCAGACAAAAATCAAGAACTCTCTTAGGCTACATTAACTCCAGCTTTACTGAAAAACTATGTAAAGAAAAAACAAACAGCAAGATCAGAGAGAGAGATGCAACAAGAATCGAAAAAGCATTATGGGAGTTTGTGGCACATACCCAAACAGACTACCTTGACTTCTAGCTCCCCAGCAGAAGTCTGAAAGGAAAGGGACAGAGATAAGAGGGAAGGCCACCTACTTGTGCTCATCATTCAAGATGTGGACTTTAAAGAATCGGGGCTGTATTTCTTCAGGCTTGTTGTCAGCTGGAAGGGCTTCGGGAGCTGGGAGCCACATGTTGAACTCTGCCAGCCAATTCTGTAGAGTATTAACCTGTCAGAGAGCCATGTTCAAAAAGAGGATTTTAAGGAATATGCTCAGATCTGAGTTCATGAGACTTTCTTGCTTTCAGTAAAGGCATTAGCCCAGAGCTCTTCAGAGCAGTCATTAAATAGAAACTTCCCAAATTCTTACCGGCACAATGGCAAGAACAGTTTTGGCTGGTGTGTGGCGAAAGAGGACATCAATGAAGGAGATCACCTGCAAAGTTTTCCCCAGACCCATGCTGTGGGCCAGTATACAGCCAAAACCACTGCTGGTCTTAAACCTCTCCAGGGACTCCACCAGGTTATCATACAAGAACCGGATCCCACCAATCTGACAAAGGACACACATGAACAAATGTCAGGGCTGGAAGACACCACAACTCTAGGTTTACTCTCTGGTATTAGTGCTAGTTAAGTAAATGAGCTGGCATTATAGCAGACAGCTGGTGTGGATGACTGCTCTACTGGTTGGTTGGTGACAGTCTTCTTGGAGAAAACACTGAAAAGTATTTACTGAGTACAATATCCCATCTGATAGAAGAATTTATAGTACTAAATTCCTGACAGGGTCTTTTGCTCAGGCTTGGCCTGGTTGTCCTAAACCTTGGGGAGCTCAACCCCTCAAGGCAGCTCATTCTATGCAGGCAGTTCAAGTTCTTATGCTAAGTCAACCTCTGCCTTAACAGAACTTCCTCCCGCTGGCCCTTGTTCCAGGCTCTGGGATCAACATTGACAAAGTCTGCTCCCTCCTCTCTATCATAAAGTCCTTCTGCCTCTCATGTCTCTTCTGGAACCGTAACTTCCTGATCAAAGCACTGCTCTCCACAGAACATCTCAATCAGTCTAGTTGATCTCTCAGAAGAAGACTCAAGATTATTAAGCCAAGAGATCGAGAACCTCCTATATGAAAAAGCAAACCTAAGACTTGTCTCTTCCCTTTCCCCAACCTTTTCTACTGGTCAGAAATCCTGAAACATTAACTTGTAGGGGTAAGGATATGACCTTTCCAATAGCTCTTGGTACTAAACAAGTATTTCCATGCTTTTATACTAATTAGCCACCAGCAAACAGTGTTAACATCAAGAGAGCAGAATGGATTAGGAGAGGAGAGTCAAGATTTGCTCTACCTGATGAGGTTTCACTGCCCGTGCCAACTGTGGAGCCAGGAAGACATTCTCCTCCTCTGGAGGGTGATTCAAGTTGACAAGGACCCGCCCCAGAGCATCACGCTGGTTTAAGACGTCATTCACATGGGTGCCACCCTTCTCCTCTTCCTCATCCTCCTCACTAACAGACTCACTGCTGTCCACAATATGCAGTGTGTCCTCCTCTCCAGAGCTAAGTTCAATCACCTCTGAGACAACAACAACAAAAAAAAACAGGAACAGCGATAATTTACTTCCTATTATCAGAAAAGAAGAGCATGGAAACTTAGAGAATCTATAATCCTTTCTAAAAATACTAATTTTTAGTTTCAAATTAAGACAAGTGAAAAGCTTACATTTATTTACCAAACAGATTCAGAGAAATTTGTCAAAGCAGACCCCAAACTGAGTGAGGAAGGGCTGAATTCTTTTCTAGTCAAAGGTACAACTGATCTCTCAGGGTGAACACTGAGTCAAGAGGAAGGACAGGCACCTCTGGCTCGATCTTACCATCTCGACTGCTTTTTTCATCCTCACTGCCACTGCTACTGTCCAAACAAATAACTTCCTGGGCCAAAACCCGAGGAGGCAGCTGGGGACCATCACTTGCTCTTAAAACAATTTCTTCTAGAAATAAAGATAGAAGGGAATGTCAAAAATGCATAAAACACACACACACATTTAGCTCAAACATGTTTCCAAAAATGATTCATCACCCCTCCTCCTTTACTGCTTCTCATGGGGAGTACCTCCTGAGAAGAGAAGCAAAGGATATCTCAAAAGCCACAGCCCTCTTCCCAAACTCCCTAGTCTCTACTGGTTTTTACTTTCTGGCATTCACCTGGCCATTAGGAAAGGTACCAATCCCTTGGCATGTTAAGATTCAAAGTTATAGAAAGTAAATCTAAATAAAAACAACTTGAGGAGTACATTTTATCCACCTTAACTTTTAAAATGAGACCCTTCCAATTATGTACTCCCAAGAAGCTGAATGATTCCAAAGAATTCCTGAGAAGCTACAATCTTACTCCCAGATCTATCCATAACCACTGTGCATGCTTCAAGAAGGTCTTTTCTCCCTGAAGCACAGGGCCTTTCCTACCATTTCCATGGCTTACCAGGGAGGAACTCCAGGGGAACAGTGGGAATGGGGGCTGCATAATCTTTCCTCTGCTGCTCCAGGCGTTTCCTCCTTTCCAACTCTTCCTGTTGTGCTGCTTTGGTAACTGGCTCCAACTGATCCTCCCGGAGCAGCTTCCTAAACATTAAAACAAGAGCTAGGACTTGGGTTCACTTGAGATTTGGACAATGTAATGTCAAGGCTAAAGAGAGAAACCATCACTGCTGAGCTCATAGAGCTGAGAGGGGTGGGGGAGAAGTACATCAGTCCCACCACATGCTTCAACAAGCAGGGTAAAAAATAAGACTGCAAGACAAACAAGTAGAACTGCGCTAACATACTTCCATGATGTTTAACTTTCTGACAGACATCCCTCGACAACACCTCTTTGCATTTAATGCATCAAGAATAAAAGGATTATATATGTGACTTACAAAGCTGAAAGGAGATATTAGAAAATAGAGTTGATATATGAGGAAGTGAGATTATGGTTGATTCTACTTACTTATTGTCCAAACTTGAGGTAATACTGTCAAGTTGACATTATATTAAAAAAAAAGAAAGTGGAGGCAAGGGGAGAAAATAGTACCATCTATCGCCTTTCAATTGCACAAGTTGTTATGTGGTAGAAGGAAACTACTGGAAATTTGGATAGTTAAAGAAGTTAACATTTGTTTATCTCATAGCTCAAGGAAGAAGCCCTACTTCGGGCAGACAGTCCCTCTGTCCCCTGGAGCTGAGTTCTAAGAAAACAAGAATTCAATTTCTTTTATTTTTTGTTTTGAGACAGAAGGAAAAGTAAAGGAAGAAACTGAGATTCCAACCCAAAATACCTTATCATCCTTCAGTTGCCTCCCAGGACCTCCAGAGAATGAGACATTCCCCAGGGATACTCAAGGCCTACTTGCATCCTCTGGCAGCCCAGGTCCAGTGGTCCTGAGATGCATCTTTACTATTAATGGGGCACAAAGTCTGCATTTTTTTCCTTGGGAAGAGGGATTCTACGGCTCAAACCATTCTTCCTGCCACTGACAGCCTTAAAATGAAGGTATTACCACTACTCCTGCTCCTCTCCTCTTACCCCAAGTACAGCTCACCGTATGTTTCTCCTCATGTGGGAGGGCTTCTGAGCTCTCTTCTTTTTGGGGTCCTCAGAGGCTAGGCTCTTGCCTTTGGGGTGCCTGAGCTGCTCTGAAGGCTCAGACTGAGATGAGGTAGTTGAAGTGCACCGTGGTAGCCGCTGCCCATCTTCTTCCAGCTGGGCATGTTCACTGCCACATATGCCTTCCAGGGATGGGTCTGAAAAGACAAAGAGAAAGAAGTGGCAGGAACAAACTTAAGGGGGCATAAATGGGTTTTGGTGTTAGACACACCTAAATTTAAATCTCAACTTAGCAAGTTGCTTATACCTCTCTGAACTTTAATGGACATATACATAAAATGTGAATCCCACACTTTGGAGCTGTTGTTAGATTAGATAATGTGCATGCCAAGAATCAAGTCTAGACTGGAGTAGACCAATAACAAATGACAGTATCGCTCTTACTATAATTTGGGACTATGATCAGAATGAAGAACATCATGATCTTGGATTGTTCACAAAGGGACGTAGTCAGGACAGCTGGGTACCAAATTCAGTTCATTCTCAAATTTGTAGGACTCTAAGAAAGTCATTTCTGCAAACAAGGAGAATAATCCCCCTTTCGGCATCTCAAAGCATTCACTCACTCAACTCACCAACCTTTTCATAAAGGTTTACCATGTGGCAAGTGCTATCCTAAATACTTCAAGGAAACTTTTAAGAGATTCCTCCCCTTTAGGGAGTTTGTATTCTCTTTAGGGACACAGGCCATGTATAAAAACATACACAAGGCAAGGCATGACAAATACTACAGGAGGAGCAGGCCAAAGCACCTATAGAGCTTAGTGTTTAATTTACTTTTTAGGCAGAGGTCATTTGCTAAACCAGAAATAACTGGGTCAGGGTCACAGAATATGTGAGACATGACTTCATGTAACGATGACACAAGGAATTACATGGGTGGTAAAATATGAGTTAGGCCGTGAAAGATGATCAGGTTGTCTACAGGAAATACCTTGAGGGTGAGGAAAAAAAGGAGGAAGGGATTCCTGACAAAGGGAATGTTGTTTGTGGCATCAAACACCAACAAAGTTTGGAGTTGGGGAGGGTCCATGTGAACACCACTGTCCTCAGCCTGCTGGGTAGTCATCTGTACATTGAGTACACAAGCCTTAACAGTCACACTGAGTAGATAAGCCTTAACAGTCAAACCTGCTCCCAAATCCACAAAAGCCTTCTTAGATAAACAAACCAAACATTCTTTCCCAAAGGTAAAAGGAATTCAAAACTAGAACATAAATGCCATAACTGATGTGCACTAGTGAACACCGTTGGGTTTGCAGGCAAGAAGGACCCAGGAAGCTAGATTTTTTTCTATTTAACTAAACTATAGACTCTATTATAAAATTTACCAGTTTTCCACTAATATACTTTTTCTATTCCAGGATCCCATCCAGGATAACATGTTGCATTTAGTTATGTCTCATCAGCCATGCCTGTTCTGTGGCACTTTCTATTTTTTCTTGTCTTGCATGATCTCAGCACTTTTTTGAAGAGGACTAGTCAAATGTTTTGTTCAATGTTCCTAAATCTGGCTTTCTCTGATGTTTTCTCATATTTAGCCTGGGGTGTTGGTTTGACATGCCCTTCTCATGACATCCTATCAGGACGTACATGGTATCTACAAGACTTATCACTGATAATGTTAACTTTAATCACTTGGTTAAGGCAGTGTGCCAGGTTTTTCCACTGAAAAGTTACCATTTTTCCCTTTCTATATTCTACCCAATGGAAACAAGTCACTAAGTCGAGCCTCATTCAAGAGAAAGAGCATTAATCCTTTGGGGGAGATACTTTGAGACTATGCAAATATCCAATTTTTTTTAACAGGTTTCATCCGCTAATTTTAGCATTCTTCAGTGAAGTAATAAATATTACCACAGTATTTTAATGGTGGTTACTATTCCCCTCTTTGTTTCTACTTTTATTATTTGGAATTTTTCTGAAAGGAAGATTTATCACTTCTCCCCTATTTATTTTTTCAATCCTTTCACAAATCCACCTCTAACAAACAACAAACTGGCTGTCTCACTAGTCAGCGGCTGAGTCAGGGAAACATGATAGTCCCAGACATTCTGTACTACTCACCCTTCTTCAGTTTGGTATAGGCTGCTCCTAGCCCTATTAACATTTTGGGTTCCTTACGGTCCCTTTCATCTTAAGGCTATATTCTAGAAAAAGATGAAGTGGAAAACTAATGTTTCCTAAGAGATAACAGAGTATAGGAGTTAAAACGGACACTGGAGCCAGACTGCTGGGGTTAAACTCCAGCTCTGCCCCTTATTATTTATCTTTCTATCCTTCAGTTTTAAAAAAGGAATAACAAGTATAAGTGACCTCAGAGGATTGTGGTGATGATTGAATGAGACAGCCTAAATAAAGTACTTAACCAATGCCTGGCACACAGCAAGCACATATATAAAAAGCAGCTGCTGCTTTTATTATCACTACTACTATTCCAAGTGCAAGTTACAGATTTGGTTTCTTACACTTATCTCCTTTCCTCCTTGTAATAATCTACAATTTACAAGATGAGTTTTGTTCTCCTCATTCTAAATATGAGAAACACAAGACCTGAAATGTTAAAAAAGACTTCCCTGTGGGCATATAGGAAATAAAGCAAGAAAGCAGGAGTAGGCAGTAAAGAGCATGAGCTTTTCAGTCAGGCAGTCATAACTTTGAATCCTGGCACTTATTAGCTCTTTGTTAATGGGCTCAACTTTTCCAAGTCATAGTTTTCACATCTCTAAAATGGAGACATCAATCCTTCTCTCATGGAGGATTAAATTTTCAAATACTGGTCTGCCTCAATTCCACGAAACTCCTTACTCTCAATTAAAGTCAAGAATATAGCAGCATATAAAGTTTCCAGGTTCAGTCAGCCATGCTGGGTAATAATATTTACATATATGGAGTTCTCAAACCTCATTTACATATCCTAATTAAAACTCAGAAATAAGAAAGCAAAGGGGAAAGTAAAAATGGCCTGTGCACACTAAATTTTGTTGAGTCACATGAGTGTTTTTTACATACACACACAATGGCACACACACACACCACCTGAGGTTGTAAATCACACCTTCATTTTAAACTTCTCCACATGAGGCTGCCACAAACCAGCTACTTGTCTCTTCCTCCATGATTTCAGTTTTGCCTAAGACATATTTAAGCATCTTGCCAAGACTGGTTGGGGAAACATATGCAGTGGTGAGTAACTAATAGCAACACAATTTGGGGAGAGGATACCTAATCCAGCCATACCTAAGGCTGTGGTGAGGGTGCTTCTTTGGGAAAACTGGATTTGATCTAACAGAATGGGTAGACACCAGCTAGTAAAGGAGGAAAGAAAGGACATTCTAGGCAAATGCAGGTGCATAACAAAAGGCATTGTAAAGACAAGTCAATATTGGCTAAAATGAAGTAAGCAAAGAAGCAGCAGAAAAGGCCTTCCAACCTGCAACCACTTCCCCAGCTCTGCCCAGGAGCCCCTTGTTCTAGATGAAGACCTAAAGATCTTTTCCCAGAGGCTAACACAGAGTCAACCCCTGTTCCAGAGAAGCCTACTTCTGAGGCCTCTTCTACATTCCACTACCCTGGTGTTGGAAGGTGAGGAGTTTGGGAAAAGGCTAATGTTGGATATTGTGAAAGAGTGTGTGTGCACATGCATACATATCCTTGCGAATGTCCAGGGTAACACTCATTCCTCTGCAGCAGCCCTGGGCAGCACCTTCCTTGACCCTCACACTGAGAGCCAACTGAATTTTTCAAGTTAGAAAAGTCTTGGGTTTTAGAAGAGCAAAGGGAAAACAGCCAGAGAAGGTATGCTCAGAATTGACACTCCAATACCATTAACATGAGCAAAAGTGAAAACATACTCTTCTCTCTATCAACACTGGATCCTCAGCAGGCCCTTTATAAAAGGACTCCTCAAGTGAGTAGTATCCAGAGTGATAAAAAACATTAGAAATGTTGAGTGAGATTTGGCTTGTGGATATCTTCCACCTGCTGAGGAAACAAAGAGCCATTGTTCATGTTCTAATAGGCATGAAAACCAAGAGAAACTGCAAAGAGGAGATGCAAGTCTGTCAATCTGCCTTTCCAAATTCACTGCCGTCCACAAACAGCCCTCTCTGATGCCCATCTAAAACACTACAGAAGGAAAGCTCACTGATCCTGCTTCTCTTAAAAAGAACTATCACTTCTTCAGGTCCTCCAGTTCTTCAAGGAGATATATTCCCTCAGCAGTGTCACCTTCTTCTAATTCAAAGCCTTAAATTTTTCCATCCTAAAAGGGAAGCCAATACATTTCTCTTCTCAAACAGCTAGTTACATGGCAGCTCCCAAAGAGACAATGTTCACTGCCAAATGGTCACTTTAACTAATACTTTGGTCTATTCCCCAACTACAGTTGGGGCTGCACTGACATTATTCAGCTTTGGGTTGTGCTGGGTGTTCTGGTCTCTTTTTTTTGATTAATAAAACCAATCAACATACAATATGAACATTCTTTTTTTTTTAATCACATAGTTGCACATTCATCATCATGATCATTTCTTAGAACATTTGCATCAATTCAGAAAAATAAATAAAAAGAAAACAGAAAAAAAATCATACATACTATACCCCTTATTCCTCCCTTTCATTGATCACTAGCATTTCAATCTACTAAATTTATTTTAAAATTTGTTCCCCCTATTATTTATTTATTTTAATCCACGTTTTACTCATCTGTCCATAAGGTAGATAAAAGAAGCATCAGACACATGGTTTTGACAATCACACAGTCACACTGAGAAAGCTATATCATTATACAATCATCTTCAAGAAACATGGGTAATGGAACACAGCTCTACATTTTCGCTCTGGCCTCATTCTGATAATGACCTTTGATGATCTCTTGGCCTTATAGCCTCTTTAGAGTTCTGTTTTATATTTGCTTTTTTTAATTTCACAAACAAATTTCTTAAGCAACCACACAGAGGAATAGTTGGAGGCAAGGTTAGAAAGTAGGTGAATAGGCAGAGTCAGGGTATAAAGGGCAAGCCTTGAGTCCCAGACAGAGGGTTTTCAACTTGAATAGCTGGGCAGTGGGAACTTGTTGCCAACTGTTGTATTTCCCTCTTCTGGCTTCTGGCTTCCACAACTGAACTGTTCCTGGGAGAAGGGACCACAGAACTTTATGGCCTTTCAATATCACAGACATATTCACTATCAGACATTCCAAGCTGTAAGTCTTGACTGTGAACTCCTGTCTGGCATGGGGATGAATGTGACCAAGTACAGTGGCAATCTGAAATGACCAGACATTCTTCTTGATAGGAAGGCTAAACTCTGAAAGAAATCACCAGCCAAAATAAAGCAATTTGCAAAGACTATGAAAGGTGCTTTTTGCATTGGTTTCTCTGTTTCTATTAGCTCTTGGCACTTAAGGACATCTCTGTCATATCATTAGATACAAATTTAAGGAACAGACAACTCAGAGATTAAATCCCAGCATGAATACTTTAAAATATTAAAAGGTACAATGTGCAACGATTACAAACAAAGAAACAGGAAAGGACGGCCTAATAAAATAACAAGATAAAAATTCAGAAACCATACACAAAATGGACCAGACTTTAATGTAGCAGAAAAGGTTTTAAGGAAAATGATCCTCAATATGTTCAAGGCAATAAAGAAAAGCACAGAGAAAGAACTAAAAGATATGAAGAAAATAATTAAAGAACAATATGAGGATCTCAGTAAAGAGGAAAAAACCTTTAAAAAGAACCACACAAAACTACCAGGGTTGAAGATCACAACTCAAAGGAAAAATTCCTTACACAGTTTTAACAGCAGATTGGAGCTGGTAGAAGAAAGAATCAGTGATCTTAAAGACAAGACCATTCAAAGGATTCATGCTGAGGAGCAAAAAGAAAAAAAGAAAAAACATAGTCTAAGAGATCTGTGGGACACCATCAAGCACACCAATAAACACATTGTCGGAGACCCAGATGGAAAAGAGAAAAAGGCTCAGAAGGAATATCCAAAGAAATAACAGTAAAAAACCTTCCCAATTTAAGAAAAGATATGAATGTGTGTCTTATTCAGGAAGACCAAAAAACTCTGAACAGATAAATGTAAAAGGAACCATGTTCAGACACACAGTAATCAAATCATCTAATCCGCAAAACAAGGAGAGGGTTCTGAAAATTGTAAGAGAAAAGCAACAAGCTATATATAAGTGAATCCCAATAAGATTAATATCTGATTTCTCACCAGAAACCACAGAGGCAAGAAGGCAGTTGGACAAAATATTTAAAGTGCTGAAATAAAACAACTGTTATTCAAGAATTTTTATATCCAGCAAGAATTTCTTTCAAAAACGAGGGAGAAATTAAGACATTTTGGATAAACAAAAGGTGAGGGAGTTTAACACCCCATTAGACCTGCCCTAAAAGTGATGCTACATGGAGTTCTTCAAAACTGAGGAGAAAGACATGACAGTGGATGGAAATGACATGAAGAGATAAAGACCTCTAGTAAACATAATCATATACATAGTAGGTAATGCAACTTTTTTACTTCTTACTGGTCCTAAAATACAAATGCATAGAAAGTAATGACTAAATCTATGGTTTTAGGCATATAATATATAAAGATAGAATTTGTAACAAGTACAACAAAAAGGTGGGGGAACTGACGGGTATGGGAAAAACGTATGTGCACACTACTGAAGTACAGCCGGTATTCAGATCAAATGTGATAGTTATACATTTAGGATCTTAAATTTTAGGGGTAAACTGAAGCAAAAAGAAAGTATGTGAAAATATATACAGAAAGAAAGAAAGGACACAAACTGATATAATACAAAAATATGAAGAATTGACGGTCAAAAAGGTATAAGACTTACAAAGACAAAATATCACAATGGCAGACAAAGTCCTGTATTATCAGTATACTTTCAACATAAACGGATTAAGGTCTCCAGTAAAAAGGCAGAGATTGGCTGATGGGATAGAAAAGCATGACCTATATGCAGTTCACAAGATACCCTCTGAAAAATCAAAGATAGGTAAGGTGAAACTCAGGGATAGGAAAAAATATATATCATTTAAACAGTAACCAAGAGAGCTGTGACAGCTATACTAATATCAGATAAAACAGACTAAGTCAAAAACTGTTATGAGGGATAAAGAAGGTCAATATATACTACTAAAGGGGTCAATTTAACAAGAAGACATGACAATTATTAATACATATGTACCTATTAGCAGTGTCCCAAAAATATATGAAGCGAGATCCTGTCTGGCTGTTTTCATGATATGAACACCAAGTTGAATAGTTGTAACAGACTGAAAATCTATAATATCTACTCACTGGACCTTTACAGGAAAGGTTGCTCACTCACTACTTTAAAATGTTATTATTTTCAACCCTAAAGAATCTGTCCACATTCAGTGACTTGAACTATTAGCTCTAAATTGAAATATTAAGGGTGGATTGAAGGCAAGATGGCAGCCTAGCAAGGTGTGGGATTTAGTTTGTCCTCCACAGCAGCTAGTATTATAGTACAGAACAACTGCTGGGGCCACATCACTGACTGGACACGCAGTGTACCCCAGTCTGCACCAGCTGGAGAGGCTGTGAACACCCACCCCCCAGAACTGGGAGTTCCCAAAGCCGCAGCAGCCGGTGCCCCACCCCACAGGGAAGAGGAAACGGACTTTACTAGCAGCAGGGGCTCAGCTCAACAAAACTCCAAACATGGAATTAATTAACAAATTCTAACTACTAAAAATTGGCCCCTAGCTCAGCTGAACCTTGAGTAAAAGCAGAGGTCGCTGGTTTTTGCCCCAGCGCAGAGGGGTGAGGGCTAACAGAAAAAGAAAAAAGTAAAAAAACAGAGGCTTTTTTTGGATCTGAAAAAGTCTGGGCCCTGCAGGAAAGGAAGGGGCACATAGGACCTGGAGATACTCAGAGCAACATACCAAATTAAGCTACTGACTGGCAAACCTGAGGAATTAGGTCCTGCTCTGAAAAGGATTTTTCTTTTAGTCTTTTGTGGCTGTGTTTCTATGGATTGATTACTCTTCGGATACAGCTGCAAGGCTTCTCAGGCTCTACTGCCCTAGGCATAGGCAGAATTGAGCTTGTTTGAGAGCTTGTCTGGAGCCTGTGTCTTCCCCAGGAGAGGTGTGGGGCCTAGTTCAGGTGGAATGCCTCCCTCAAGGAATTCAGATCCCAGGGTCTGGAAAAGTGATTAAAGCTAGCCTACAACCTCTCCTCTGTCTACACCATGCCCCCAGCAGGGAGAGTTCGCTGAAGTTAAAGGTACCACATCACTTTATGCTGGTGGGACCTGCAGGTAGAAGGTGCCATATACTGGGCAGGACGGGAAAAACGCAAAGTCCAGAGACTTCATAGGAAAGCCTTTTGATCTGCTGGGTCTCACCCTCAGGGAAAACTGATGTAAGTGACTCCTTCCTCCTGAGAGGAGAATAGTTTGGTCTGAGAAAATCTGACTGGGGTCTATAATACCTAGGTAGACCTTCCTAAGGGAAGGGGGAAAGGCATCACACAGGCAGGGCAAGAAACAAAAAAAACAAGAACTGAAAAATTCTGATCTATTAAACAAAGCCTAAGCCAAAGGACTAGAATAAGCTGAACTGAATGTTAAAGAACAGACAGACAACAAAGTCATCCTGCAAGAGAATCCTATGGAAAAAATGAACTGAAAACAATCTCAAGAATAAACTAATTAAATGCCTAGACACCAGCAAAAAAATAACAAATTATATTATGAAAATTGAAGAAATGGCCCAGTCAAAGAACAAACTAACAATTCAAATGAGATACAGGAGTTGAAATGATTAATTTAGAATATACAAACAGACATGGAGAACCTCACCAAAATCAAATCAATGAATTGAGGCAGGATATAAAGAAGGCAAGGAATGAACAAAAAGAAGAAATTGAAAGTTTGAAAAAACAAATCACAGAATGTATGGGAATGAAAATCACAGCAA